>NC_090931.1:496825942-498054055 GCF_040938575.1 Ambystoma mexicanum | reverse complement strand
TATCCCATCTCATGCTATAGGAAGGGTCTCAGGATTGGAATCGGAAGGAGTTGTATATGACATCTCATGCCATAGGAAGGGTCACAGGTTTGGTATAAGCATTGAGATATCACATCTCTGCTATAGGAAGGGTCTCAGGTTTGGAAGGGGAAGGATTTGGATATCACATCTCAAGTTATAGGACCGGTCTCAGGTTTGGTATTAGAAGCATTGAAATATCAAGTCTCATGGTATAGGACGGGTCTCAGAATTGGAATGGGAAGGAGTTGGATATCACATCTCAAGCTATAGGAAGGGTCTCAGGATTGGAATGGGAAGGAGTTTGATATCACATCTCATGCCATGGTATGGGTCTCAGGTTTTGTAGAGGCATTGGGATATCACATCTCATGCTATCGGAAGGGTATCAGGATTGGATTAGGAAGGAGTTGGATATCCCATCTCATGCTATAGGAAGGGTCTAAGGTTGGATGGGAAGGAGTTGGATATCACATCTCATGTTATAGGAAGGGTCTCAGGATTGGAATGGGAAGGACTTTGATATAACATCTCATTCTATAGGAAGGCTCTCAGGGTTGGAAGGGAAGGAGTTGGATATCACATTTCATGTTAGAGGTAGGATCTCAGGTTTGGTATTAGAGGCATTGAGATGTCACATCTCATGCTATCAGAAGGGTCTCAGGATTGGAATGGGAAGGAGTTGGATATCACATCTCATGCTAAAGGGAGGGTCTAAGGTTTGGAAGGGGAAGGATTTGGATATCACATCTCATGTTATAGGAAGGATCTCAGGTTTGGTATTAGAAGCATTGAGATATCACATCTCATGCTATCGGAAGGATCTCAGGTTTGGTATAAGCATTGAGATATCACATCTCTGCTATCGGAAGGGTCTCAGGATTGGAATGGGAAGGACTTGGATATTACAATTCATGTTATAGGAAAGGTCTCAGGTTTGGTATTAGAAGCATTGAGATATCACATCTCATGCTATAGGAAGGGTTTCAGGATTGGAATGGGAAGGACTTGGATATCACATCTCATGTTATTGGAAGGGTCTCAGGTTTGGTATTAGAAGCATTGAGATATCACATCTCATGCTATAGGAAGGGTCTCAGGAATGGCATGGGAAGGACTTGGATATCACATCTCATGATAAAGGAAGGGTCTAAGGTTTGGAAGGGGAAGGATTTGGATATCACATCTCATGTTATTGGACCGGTCTCAGGTTTGGTATTAGAAGCATTGAGATATCAAGTCTCATGGTATAGGACGGGAGTTTGATATCACATCTCATGCCATGGTATGGGTCTCAGGTTTTGTAGAAGCATTGGGATATCACATCTAATGGAAGGGTATCAGGATTGGATTTGGAAGGAGTTGGATATCCCATCTCATGCTATAGGAAGGGTCTCAGGTTGGAATGGGAAGGAGTTGGATATCACATCTCATGTTATAGGAACGATCTCAGGATTGGAATGGGAAGGACTTGGATATCACATCTCATGCTATAGGAAGGGTCTCAGGATTGGAATGGGAAGGAGTTGGATATCACATCTGATGCTAAAGGAAGGGTCTCAGTTTTGGTAGAAGCATTGAGATATCACATCTCATGCTATAGGAAGGGTCTCAGGATTGGAATGGGAAGGAGTTGGATATCACATCTCATGCTAAAGGGAGGGTCTCAGGATTGGTATAAGCATTGAGATATCACATCTCTGCTATCAGAAGTGTCTCAGGATTGGAATGGGAAGGAGTTTGCTCTCAGGTTTGGAAACGGAAGGAGTTGGATATCAAATTTCATGTTAGAGGAAGGATCTCAGGTTTGGTATAAGCATTGAGATATCACATCTCATGCTATAGGAAGGGTCTCAGCATTGGAATGGGAAGGAGTTGGATATCACATCTCATGTTATAGGAAGTATCTCAGGTTTGGTATTAGAAGCACTGAGACATCACATCTCATGCTATAGGAAGGGTCTCAGGATTGGAATGGGAAGGAGTTGGATATCACATCTCATGCTATAGGAAGGGTCTCAGGTTTGGTATAAGCATTGATATATCACATCTCATGCTATAGGAAGGGTCTCAGGATTGGAATGGGAAGGAGTTGGATATCACATCTGATGCTAAAGGAAGGGTCTCAGTTATGGTATAAGCATTGAGATATCACATCTCTGCTATCGGAAGGGTCTCAGGATTGGAAAGGGAAGGACTTAGATATCACATCTCATGCTATAGGGAGGGTCTCGGTTTTGATATTAGAAGCATTGAGATATCACAACTCATGCTATCGGAAGGGTCTCAGGATTGGAATGGGAGGAGCTGGATATTACATCTCATGCTAAAGGAAGGGTCTCAGGTTTGGAATGGGAAGGATTTGGATAGCACATCTCATGTTATAGGACGGGTCTCAGGTTTGGTATTAGAAGCATTGAGATATCACATCTCATGCTATAGGAAGTGTCTCAGGATTGGAATGGGAAGGAGTTGGATATCACATCTCATGCTACAGGAAGGGTTTCAGGTTTGGTAGAAGCATTGAGATATCACATCTCATGCTATAGGAAGAGTCTCAGGTTTGGGAAGGGAAGGATTTGGATTTCACATATCATGTTATAGGATGGTTCTCATGTTTGGTTTTTGAAGCATTGAGATATCACATCTCATGCTATCGGAAGGGTCTCAGGTTTGGAATGGGAAGGAGTTGGATATCACATCTCATGTTATAGGAAGGATCTCAGGTTTGGTATTAGAAGCATTGAGATATCACATCTCATGCTATAGGAAGGGTCTCAGGATTGGAATGGGAAGGAGTTGGATATCACATCTCACGCTAAAGGAAAGGTCTCAGCTTTGGAAGGGGAAGGATTTGGATCTCACATCTCATGTTTTAGGACGGGTCTCAAGTTTGGTATTAGAAGCATTGAGATATCACATCTCATGGTATAATAAGGGTCTCAGGATTGGAATGGGAAGGAGTTGGATATCACATCTCAAGCTATCTCAGGATTGGAATGGGAAGGAGTTTGATATCACATCTCAAGCTATAGGAAGGGTCTCAGGTTTGGGAAGGGAAGGATTTGGATTTCACATCTCATGTTATAGGATGGTTCTCATGTTTGGTTTTAGAAGCATTGAGATATCACATCTCATGCTATCGGAAGGGTCTCAGGTTTGGAATGGGAAGGAGTTGGATATCACATCTCATGCCATAGGAAGGGTCATCTGGTTTGGTATAAGCATTGAGATATCACATCTCTGCTATCGGAAGGGTCTCAGGATAGGAATGGGAAGGACTTAGATATCACATCTCATACTATAGGGAGGGTCTCCGTTTTGATATTAGAAGCATTGAGATATCATATCTCATGCTATCAGAAAGGTCTCAGGATTGGAATGGGATGGAGTTGGATATCACATCTCAAGGTATCTCAGGATTGGAATGAGAAGGAGTTTGATATCACATCTCAAGCTATAGGAATGGTTTCAGGTTTGGAAGGGGAAGTATTAGGATCTCACATCTCATCTTTTAGGACGGGTCTCAGGTTTGGTATTAGAAGCATTGAGATATCACATATCATGGTATAGGAAGGGTCTCAGGATTGGAATGGGAAGGAGTTGGATATCACATCTCAAGCTATCTCAGGATTGGAATGGGAAGGAGTTTGATATCACATCTCAAGCTATAGGAAGGGTCTCAGGTTTGGAAAGGGAAGGATCTGGATTTCACATCTCATGTTATAGGATGGTTCTCATATTTGGTTTTCGAAGCATTGAGATATCACATCTCATGCTATCGGAAGGGTCTCAGGTTTAGAAAGGGAAGGATTTGGATTTCACATGTTATAGGATGGTTCTCAGGTTTGGTTTTAGAAGCATTAAGATATAACATCTCATGCTATAGGAAGGGTCTCAGGTTTGGAATGGGAAGGTGTTGGATATCACTTCTCATGCTAAAGGAAAGGTCTCAGGTTTGGAAGGGGAAGGGTTTGGATCTCACATCTCATGTTTTAGGACGGGTCTCAGGATTGGAATGGGAAGGAGTTGGATATCACATCTCATGCTAAAGGAAGGGTCTCAGGTTTGATAGAAGCAAAGGTTTGGAATGGGAAGGAGTTGGATATCACGTCTCATGTTATAGGAAGGGTCTCAGGATTGGAATGGGAAGGAGTTGGATATCACATCTCATGCTAAAGGAAGGGTCTCAGGTTTGATAGAAGCAAAGGTTTGGAATGGGAAGGAGTTTGATATCACACCTCATGTTATAGGAAGGATCTCAGGTTTGGTATTAGAAGCATTGAGATATCACATCTCATGCTATATGAAGCGTCTCAGGATTGGAATGGGAAGGAGTTGGATATCACATCTCATGCTATAGGAAGGGTCTCAGGTTTGGTATAAGCATTGTGATATCCCATCTCATGCTATAGGAAGGGTCTCAGGATTGGAATCGGAAGGAGTTGTATATGACATCTCATGCCATAGGAAGGGTCACAGGTTTGGTATAAGCATTGAGATAACACATCTCTGCTATAGGAAGGGTCTAAGGTTTGGAAGGGGAAGGATTTGGATATCACATCTCATGTTATAGGACCGGTCTCAGGTTTGGTATTAGAAGCATTGAAATATCAAGTCTCATGGTATAGGACGGGTCTCAGAATTGGAATGGGAAGGAGTTGGATATCACATCTCAAGCTATAGGAAGGGTCTCAGGATTGGAATGGGAAGCAGTTTGATATCACATCTCATACCATGGTATGGGTCTCAGGTTTTGTAGAGGCATTGGGATATCACATCTCATGCTATCGGAAGGGTATCAGGATTGGATTTGGAAGGAGTTGGATATCCCATCTCATGCTATAGGAAGGGTCTAAGGTTGTAATGGGAAGGAGTTATATATCACATCTCATGTTATAGGAAGTGTCTCAGGATTGGAATGGGAAGGACTTGGATATAACATCTCATTCTATAGGAAGGCTCTCAGGGTTGGAAGGGGAAGGAGTTGGATATCACATTTCATGTTAGAGGTAGGATCTCAGGTTTGGTATTAGAGGCATTGAGATATCACATCTCATGCTATCAGAAGGGTCTCAGGATTGGAATGGGAAGGAGTTGGAAATCACATCTCATGCTAAAGGGAGGGTCTAAGGTTTGGAAGGGGAAGGATTTGGATATCACATCTCATGTTATAGGAAGGATCTCAGGTTTGGTATTAGAAGCATTGAGATATCACATCTCATGCTATCGGAAGGGTCTCAGGTTTGGTATAAGCATTGAGATATCACATCTCTGCTATCGGAAGGGTCTCAGGATTGGAATGGGAAGGACTTGGATATTGCAATTCATGTTATAGGAAAGGTCTCAGGTTTGGTATTAGAAGCATTGAGATATCACATCTCATGCTATAGGAAGGGTTTCAGGATTGGAATGGGAAGGACTTGGATATCACATCTCATGTTATAGGAAGGGTCTCAGGTTTGGTATTAGAAGCATTGAGATATCACATCTCATGCTATATGAAGGGTCTCAGGAATGGCATGGGAAGGACTTGGATATCACATCTCATGATAAAGGAAGGGTCTAAGGTTTGGAAGGGGAAGGATTTGGATATCACATCTCATGTTATTGGACCGGTCTCAGGTTTGGTATTAGAAGCATTGAGATATCAAGTCTCATGGTATAGGACGGGAGTTTGATATCACATCTCATGCCATGGTATGGGTCTCAGGTTTTGTAGAAGCATTGGGATATCACATCTCATGGAAGGGTATCAGGATTGGATTTGGAAGGAGTTGGATATCCCATCTCATGCTATAGGAATGGTCTCAGGTTGGAATGGGAAGGAGTTGGATATCACATCTCATGTTATAGGAAGGATCTCAGGATTGGAATGGGAAGGACTTGGATATCACATCTCATGCTGTAGAAAGGCTCTCAGGTTTGGTATTAGAAGCATTGAGATATCACATCTCATGCTATAGGAAGGGTCTCAGGATTGGAATGGGAAGGAGTTGGATATCGCATCTCATGTTATAGGAAGGATCTCAGGTTTGGTATTAGAAGCATTGAGATGTCACATCTCATGCTATAGGAAGGGTCTCAGGATCTGAATGGGAAGGAGTTGGATATCACATCTGATGCTAAAGGAAGGGTCTCAGTTTTGGTAGAAGCATTGAGATATCACATCTCATGCTATAGGAAGGGCCTCAGGATTGGAATGGGAAGGAGTTGGGTATCACATCTCATGCTAATGGGAGGGTCTCAGGTTTGGAAGGGGAAGGATTTGGATATCACATCTCATGTTATAGGAAGGATCTCAGGTTTGGTATTAGAAGCATTGAGATATCACATCTCATGCTATAGGAAGGGTCTCAGGATTGGAATGGGAAGGAGTTGGATATTGCATCTCATGTTATAGGAAGGATCTCAGGTTTGGTATTAGAAGCATTGAGATATCACATCACATGCTATAGGAAGGGTCTCAGGATTGGAATGGGAAGGAGTTGGATATCACATCTGATGCTAAAGGAAGGGTCTCAGTTTTGGTAGAAGCATTGAGATATCACATCTCATGCTACAGGAAGGGTCTCAGGATTGGAATGGGAAGGAGTTGGATATCACATCTCATGCTATAGGAAGGGTCTTAGGTTTGGTAGAAGCATTGAGATATCAAGTCTCATGGTATAGGACGGGTCTCAGAATTGGAATGGGAAGGAGTTGGATATCATATCTCAAGCTATAGGAAGGGTCTCAGGATTGGAATGGGAAGGAGTTTGATATCACATCTCATGCCATGGTATGGGTCTCAGGTTTTGTAGAGGCATTGGGATATCACATCTCATGCTATCGGAAGGGTATCAGGATTGGATTTGGAAGGAGTTGGATATCCCATCTCATGCTATAGGAAGGGTCTAAGGTTGTAATGGGAAGGAGTTGGATATCACATTTCATGTTATAGGAAGGGTCTCAGGATTGGAATGGGAAGGACTTGGATATAAAATCTCATTCTATAGGAAGGCTCTCAGGGTTGGAAGGGGAAGGAGTTGGATATCACATTTCATGTTAGAGGTAGGATCTCAGGTTTGGTATTAGAGGCATTGAGATATCACATCTCATGCTATCATAAGAGTCTCAGGATTGGAATGGGAAGGAGTTGGATATCACATCTCATGCTAAAGGGAGGGTCTAAGGTTTGGAAGGGGAAGGATTTGGATATCACATCTCATGTTATAGGAAGGATCTCAGGTTTGGTATTAGAAGCATTGAGATATCTCATCTCATGCTATCGGAAGGGTCTCAGGTTTGGTATAAGCATTGAGATATCACATCTCTGCTATCGGAAGGGTCTCAGGATTGGAATGGGAAGGACTTGGATATTACAATTCATGTTATAGGAAAGGTCTCAGGTTTGGTATTAGAAGCATTGAGATATCACATCTCATGCTATAGGAAGGGTTTCAGGATTGGAATGGGAAGGACTTGGATATCACATCTCATGTTATAGGAAGGGTCTCAGGTTTGGTATTAGAAGCATTGAGATATCACATCTCATGCTATAGGAAGGGTCTCAGGAATGGCATGGGAAGGACTTGGATATCACATCTCATGATAAAGGATGGGTCTAAGGTTTGGAAGGGGAAGGATTTGGATATCACATCTCATGTTATTGGACCGGTCTCATGTTTGGTATTAGAAGCATTGAGATATCAAGTCTCATGGTATAGGACGGGAGTTTGATATCACATCTCATGCCATGGTATGGGTCTCAGGTTTTGTAGAAGCATTGGGATATCACATCTCATGGAAGGGTATCAGGATTGGATTTGGAAGGAGTTGGATATCAGATCTCATGCTATAGGAAGGGTCTCAGGTTGGAATGGGAAGGAGTTGGATATCACATCTCATGTTATAGGAAGGATCTCAGGATTGGAATGGGAAGGACTTGGATATCACATCTCATGCTGTAGGAAGGCTCTCAGGTTTTGTATTAGAAGCATTGAGATGTCACATCTCATACTATAGGAAGGGTCTCAGGATTTGAATGGGAAGGAGTTGGATATCACATTTGATGCTAAAGTAAGGGTCTCAGTTTTGGTAGAAGCATTGAGATATCACATCTCATGCTATAGGAAGGGTCTCAGGATTGGAATGGGAAGGAGTTGGATATCACATCTCATGCTAAAGGGAGGGTCTCAGGTTTGGAAGGGGAAGGATTTGGATATCACATCTCATGTTATAGGAAGGATCTCAGGTTTGGTATTAGAAGCATTGAGATATCACATCTCATGCTACAGGAAGAGTCTCAGGATTGGAATGGGAAGGAGTTGGATATCACGTCTCATGTTATAGGAAGGGTCTCAGGATTGGAATGGGAAGTAGTTGGATATCACATCTCATGCCATAGGAAGGGTCATCAGGTTGGGTATAAGCATTGAGATATCACATCTCTTCTCTCGGAAGGGTCTCAGGATAGGAATGGGAAGGATTTGGATATCACATCTCATGCTAAAGGAAGAGTCTCAGGTTTAATAGAAGCATTGAGATACATCTCATGCTATAGGAAGGGTCTCAGGATTGGAATGGGAAGGAGTTGGATATCACATCTCATGCCATAGGAAGGGTCTCAGGTTTGGTATAAGCATTGAGATATCACATCTCTGCTATTGGAAGGGTCTCAGGATTGGATTGGGAAGGAGTTGGATATCCCTTCTCATGCTATCGGAAGGATCTCAGGTTGGAATGGGAAGGAGTTGGATATCACATCTCATGCTAAAGGAAGGGTCTCAGGTTTGGAAGGGGAAGGATTTGGATATCATATCTCATGCTATATGACTGGTCCCAGGTTTGGTATTAGAAGCATTGAGATATCACATCTCATGCTACAGGAAGAGTCTCAGGATTGGAATGGGAAGGAGTTGGATATCACGTCTCATGTTATAGGAAGGGTCTCAGGATTGGAATGGGAAGCAGTTGGATATCACATCTCATGCCATATGAAGGGTCATCAGGTTTGGTATAAGCATTGAGATATCACATCTCTGCTCTCGGAAGGGTCTCAGGATAGGAATGGGAAGGACTTAGATATCACATCTCATACTATAGGGAGGGTCTCAGTTTTGATATTAGAAGCATTGAGATATCACATCTCATGCTATCGGAAGGGTCTCAGGATTGGAATGGGATGGAGTTGGATATCACATCTCAAGCTATCTCAGGATTGGAATGGGAAGGACTTAGATATCACATCTCATACTATAGGGAGGGTCTCAGTTTTGATATTAGAAGCATTGAGATATCACATCTCATGCTATCGGAAGGGTCTAAGGTTTGGAAGGGGAAGGATTTGGATATCACATCTCAAGCTATAGGAACGGTCTCAGGTTTGGAAGGGGAAGGATTAGGATCTCACATCTCATGTTTTAGGACGGGTCGCAGGTTTGGTATTAGAAGCATTGAGATATCACATCTCATGGTATAGGAAGGGTCTCAGGATTGGAATGGGAAGGAGTTGGATATCACATCTCAAGCTATCTCAGGATTGGAATGGGAAGTTTTATATCACATCTCAAGCTATATGAAGGGTCTCAGGATTGGAAACGGAAGGATCTGGATTTCACATCTCATGTTATAGGATGGTTCTCATGTTTGGTTTTAGAAGCATTGAGATATCACATATGCTATCGGAAGGGTCTCAGGTTTGGAAAGGGAAGGATTTGGATTTCACATGTTATAGGATGGTTCTCAGGTTTGGTTTTAGAAGCATTAAGATATAAAATCTCATGCTATAGGAAGGGTCTCAGGTTTGGAATGGGAAGGAGTTGGATATCACATCTCATGCTAAAGAAAAGGTCTCAGGTTTGGAAGGGGAAGGATTTGTATCTCACATCTCATGTTTTAGGATGGGTCTCAGGTTTTGTATTAGAAGCATTGAGATATCACATCTCTGCTATCGGAAGGGTCTCAGGATTGGATTGGGAAGGAGTTGGATATCACATCTCATGTTATAGGAAGGGTCTCAAGATTGGAATGGGAAGGATTTGGATATTACATCTCTTGCTATAGGAAGGGTCTCAGGTTTTTTATTAGAAACATTGAGATATCACATCTCATGCTATAGGAAGGGTTTCAGGATTGGAATGGGAAGGATTTGGATATCCCTTCTCATGCTATAGGAAGGGTCTCAGGTTGGAATGGGAAAGAGTTGGATATCACATCTCATTATAGGAAGGGTCTCAGGATTTGACTGGGAAGGATTTGGATATCACATCTCTTGCTATAGGAAGGTCTCAGGTTTTTTATTAGAAACATTGAGATATCACATCTCATGCTATAGGAAGGGTTTCAGGATTGGAATGGGAAGGATTTGGATATCACATCTCATGCTAAAGGAAGGGTCTCAGGTTTGGAAGGGGAAGGATTTGGATATCATATCTCATGTTATAGGACTGGTCCCAGGTTTGGTATTAGAAGCATTGAGATATCACATCTCATGCTATAGGAAGAGTCTCAGGATTGGAATGGGAAGGAGTTGGATATCACGTTTCATGTTATAGGAAGGGTCTCAGGATTGGAATGGGAAGGAGTTGGATATCACATCTCATGCTAAAGGAAGGGTCTCAGGTTTGATAGAAGCATTGAGATATCACATCTCATGCTATAGGAAGGAACTCAGGATTGGAATGGGAAGGAGTTGGATATCACATCTCATGCCATAGGAAGGGTCATCAGGTTTGGTATAAGCATTGAGATATCACATCTCTGCTATCGGAAGGGTCTCAGGATAGGAATGGGAAGGACTTAGATATCACATCTCATACTATAGGGAGGGTCTCAGTTTTGATATTAGAAGCATTGAGATATCACATCTCATGCTAACGGAAGGGTCTCAGGATTGGAATGGGATGGAGTTTGATATCCCATCTCATGCTATAGGAAGGGTCTCAGGTTGGAATGGGAAGGAGTTGGATATCACATCTCATGTTATAGGAAGGATCTCAGGATTGGAATGGGAAGGACTTGGATATCATATCTCATGCTGTAGGAAGGCTCTCAGGTTTGGAAAGGGAAGGAGTTGGATATCACGTTTCATATTAGAGGTAGGATCTCAGGTTTGGTATTAGAGGCATTGAGATATCACATCTCATGCTATCAGAAGGGTATCAGGATTGGAATGGGAAGGAGTTGGATATCACATCTCATGCTAAAGGGAGGGTCTCAGGTTTGGAAGGGGAAGGATTTGAATATCACATCTCATGTTATAGGAAGGATCTCAGGTTTGGTATTAGAAGCATTGAGATATCACATCTCATGGTATAATAAGGGTCTCAGGATTGGAATGGGAAGGAGTTTGATATCACATCTCAAGCTATAAGAAGGGTCTCAGGTTTGGGAAGGGAAGGATTTGGATTTCACATCTCATGTTATAGAATGGTTCTCATGTTTGGTTTTAGAAGCATTGAGATATCACATCTCATGCTATAGGAAGGGTCTCAGGATTGGAATGTGAAGGATTTGGATATCACATCTCATGCTAAAGGAAGAGTCTCAGGTTTAATAGAAGCATTGAGATATCACATCTCATGCTATAGGAAGGGTCTCAGGATTGGAATGGGAAGGAGTTGGATATCACATCTCATGCCATAGGAAGGGTCTCAGGTTTGGTATAAGCATTGAAATATCACATCTCTGCTATTGGAAGGGTCTCAGGATTGGATTGGGAAGGAGTTGGATATCACATCTCATGTTATAGGAAGGATCTCAGGATTGTAATGGGAAGGACTTGGATATCATATCTCATGCTGTAGGAAGGCTCTCAGGTTTGGAAAGGGAAGGAGTTGGATATCACATTTCATATTAGAGGTAGGATCTCAGGTTTGGTATTAGAGGCATTGAGATATCACATCTCATGCTATCAGAAGGGTATCAGGATTGGAATGGGAAGGAGTTGGATATCACATCTCATGCTAAAGGGAGGGTCTCAGGTTTGGAAGGGGAAGGATTTGAATATCACATCTCATGTTATAGGAAGGATCTCAGGTTTGGTATTAGAAGCATTGAGATATCACATCTCATGGTATAATAAGGGTCTCAGGATTGGAATGGGAAGGAGTTTGATATCACATCTCAAGCTATAAGAAGGGTCTCAGGTTTGGGAAGGGAAGGATTTGGATTTCACATCTCATGTTATAGGATGGTTCTCATGTTTGGTTTTAGAAGCATTGAGATATCACATCTCATGCTATAGGAAGGGTCTCAGGATTGGAATGTGAAGGATTTGGATATCACATCTCATGCTAAAGGAAGAGTCTCAGGTTTAATAGAAGCATTGAGATATCACATCTCATGCTATAGGAAGGGTCTCAGGATTGGAATGGGAAGGAGTTGGATATCACATCTCATGCCATAGGAAGGGTCTCAGGTTTGGTATAAGCATTGAAATATCACATCTCTGCTATTGGAAGGGTCTCAGGATTGGATTGGGAAGGAGTTGGATATCCCTTCTCATGCTATAGGAAGGGTCTCAGGTTGGAATGGGAAGGAGTTGGATATCACATCTCATGTTATAGGAAGGATCTCAGGATTGGAATGGGAAGGACTTGGATATCATATCTCATGCTGTAGGAAGGCTCTCAGGTTTGGAAAGGGAAGGAGTTGGATATCACATTTCATATTAGAGGTAGGATCTCAGGTTTGGTATTAGAGGCATTGAGATATCACATCTCATGCTATCAGAAGGGTATCAGGATTGGAATGGGAAGGAGTTGGATATCACATCTCATGCTAAAGGGAGGGTCTCAGGTTTGGAAGGGGAAGGATTTGAATATCACATCTCATGTTATAGGAAGGATCTCAGGTTTGGTATTAGAAGCATTGAGATATCACATCTCATGGTATAATAAGGGTCTCACGATTGGAATGGGAAGGAGTTTGATATCACATCTCAAGCTATAAGAAGGGTCTCAGGTTTGGGAAGGGAAGGATTTGGATTTCACATCTCATGTTATAGGATGGTTCTCATGTTTGGTTTTAGAAGCATTGAGATATCACATCTCATGCTATAGGAAGGGTCTCAGGATTGGAATGTGAAGGATTTGGATATCACATCTCATGCTAAAGGAAGAGTCTCAGGTTTAATAGAAGCATTGAGATATCACATCTCATGCTATAGGAAGGGTCTCAGGATTGGAATGGGAAGGAGTTGGATATCACATCTCATGCCATAGGAAGGGTCTCAGGTTTGGTATAAGCATTGAAATATCACATCTCTGCTATTGGAAGGGTCTCAGGATTGGATTGGGAAGGAGTTGGATATCCCTTATCATGCTATAGGAAGGATCTCAGGTTGGAATGGGAAGGAGTTGGATATCACATCTCATGCTAAAGGAAGGGTCTCAGGTTTGGAAGGGGAAGGATTTGGATATCATATCTCATGCTATATGACTGGTCCCAGGTTTGGTATTAGAAGCATTGAGATATCACATCTCAGGCTACAGGAAGAGTCTCAGGATTGGAATGGGAAGGAGTTGGATATCACGTCTCATGTTATAGGAAGGGTCTCAGGATTGGAATGGGAAGCAGTTGGATATCACATCTCATGCCATAGGAGGGGTCATCAGGTTTGGTATAAGCATTGAGATATCACATCTCTGCTCTCGGAAGGGTCTCAGGATAGGAATGGGAAGGACTTAGATATCACATCTCATACTATAGGGAGGGTCTCAGTTTTGACATTAGAAGCATTGAGATACATCTCATGCTATAGGAAGGGTCTCAGGATTGGAATGGGAAGGAGTTGGATATCACATCTCATGCCATAGGAAGGGTCTCAGGTTTGGTATAAGCATTGAGATATCACATCTCTGCTCTCGGAAGGGTCTCAGGATAGGAATGGGAAGGACTTAGATATCACATCTCATACTATAGGGAGGGTCTCAGTTTTGATATTAGAAGCATTGAGATATCACATCTCATGCTATCGGAAGGGTCTCAGGATTGGAATGGGATGGAGTTGGATATCACATCTCAAGCTATCTCAGGATTGGAATGGGAAGGAGTTTGATATCACATCTCAAGCTATAGGAACGGTCTCAGGTTTGGAAGGGGAAGGATTAGGATCTCACATCTCATGTTTTAGGACGGGTCGCAGGTTTGGTATTAGAAGCATTGAGATATCACATCTCATGGTATAGGAAGGGTCTCAGGATTGGAATGGGAAGGAGTTGGATATCACATCTCAAGCTATCTCAGGATTGGAATGGGAAGTTTGATATCACATCTCAAGCTATAGGAAGGGTCTCAGGACTGGAAACGGAAGGATCTGGATTTCACATCTCATGTTATAGGATGGTTCTCATGTTTGCTTTTAGAAGCATTGAGATATCACATATGCTATCGGAAGGGTCTCAGGTTTGGAAAGGGAAGGATTTGGATTTCACATGTTATAGGATGGTTCTCAGGTTTGGTTTTAGAAGCATTAAGATATAAAATCTCATGCTATAGGAAGGGTCTCAGGTTTGGAATGGGAAGGAGTTGGATATCACATCTCATGCTAAAGGAAAGGTCTCAGGCTTGGAAGGGGAAGGATTTGTATCTCACATCTCATGTTTTAGGACGGGTCTCAGGTTTCGTATTAGAAGCGTTGAGATATCACATCTCTGCTATCGGAAGGGTCTCAGGATTGGATTGGGAAGGAGTTGGATATCCCTTCTCATGCTATAGGAAGGATCTCAGGTTGGAATGGGAAGGAGTTGGATATCACATCTCATGTTATAGGAAGGGTCTCAGGTTTGGAATGGGAAGGAGTTGGATATCACATCTCATGCTAAAGGAAAGGTCTCAGGTTTGGAAGGGGAAGGATTTGTATCTCACATCTCATGTTTTAGGACGGGTCTCAGGTTTCGTATTAGAAGCATTGAGATATCACATCTCTGCTATCGGAAGGGTCTCAGGATTGGATTGGGAAGGAGTTGGATATGCTTTCTCATGCTATAGGAAGGGTCTCAGGTTGGAATGGGAAAGAATTGGATATCACATCTCATTATAGGAAGGGTCTCAGGATTTGACTGGGAAGAATTTGGATATCACATCTCTTGCTATAGGAAGGTCTCAGGTTTTTTATTAGAAACATTGAGATATCACATCTCATGCTATAGGAAGGGTTTCAGGATTGGAATGGGAAGGATTTGGATATCACATCTCATGCTAAAGGAAGGGTCTCAGGTTTGGAAGGGGAAGGATTTGGATATCATATCTCATGTTATAGGACTGGTCCCAGGTTTGATATTAGAAGCATTGAGATATCACATCTCATGCTACAGGAAGAGTCTCAGGATTGGAATGGGAAGGAGTTGGATATCACGTCTCATGTTATAGGAAGGGTCTCAGGATTGGAATGGGAAGGAGTTGGATATCACATCTCATGCTAAAGGAAGGGTCTTAGGTTTGATAGAAGCATTGAGATATAACATCTCATGTTATAGGAAGGAACTCAGGATTGAAATGGGAAGGAGTTGGATATCACATCTCATGCCATAGGAAGGGTCATCAGGTTTGGTATAAGCATTGAGATATCACATCTCTGCTATCGGAAGGGTCTCAGGATAGGAATGGGAAGGATTTAGATATCACATCTCATACTATAGGGAGGGTCTCAGAGTTTTGATATTAGAAGCATTGAGATATCATATCTCATGCTATCGGAAGGGTCTCAGGATTGGAATGGGATGGAGTTGGATATCACATCTCAAGCTATCTCAGGATTGGAATGGGAAGGAGTTTGATATCACATCTCAAGCTATAGGAAAGGTCTCAGGTTTGGAAGGGGAAGGATTAGGATCTCACATCTCATGTTTTAGGACGGGTCTCAGGTTTGGTATTAGAAGCATTGAGATATCACATCTCATGGTATAGGAAGGGTCTCAGGATTGGAATGGGAAGGAGTTGGATATCACATTGAATGGGAAGGAGTTTGATATCACATCTGAAGCTATAGGAAGGGTCTCAGGTTTGGAAAGGGAATGATTTGGATTTCACATCTCATGTTATAGGATGGTTCTCATTTTTGGTTTTAGAAGCATTGAGATATCACATCTCATGCGATAGGAAGAGTCTCAGGATTGGAATGGGAAGGTGTTGGATATCACATCTCATGCTAAAGGAAGGGTCTCAGGTTTGATAGAAGCAAAGGTTTGGAATGGGAAGGAGTTGGATATCACGTCTCATGTTATAGGAAGGGTCTCAGTATTGGAATGGGAAGGAGTTGGATATCACATCTCATGCTAAAGGAAGGGTCTCAGGTTTGATAGAAGCAAAGGTTTGGAATGGGAAGGAGTTTGATATGACACCTCATGTTATAGGAAGGATCTCAGGTTTGGTATTAGAAGCATTGAGATATAACATCTCATGCTATATGAAGGGTCTCAGGATTGGAATGGGAAGGAGTTGGATATCACATCTCATGCTATAGGAAGGGTCTCAGGTTTGGTATAAGCATTGAGATATCCCATCTCATGCTATAGGAAGGGTCTTAGGATTGGAATCGGAAGGAGTTGTATATCACATCTCATGCCATAGGAAGGGTCACAGGTTTGGTATAAGCATTGAGATATCACATCTCTGCTATAGGAAGGGTCTCAGGTTTGGAAGGGGAAGGATTTGGATATCACATCTCATGTTATAGGACCGGTCTCAGGTTTGGTATTAGAAGCATTGAAATATCAAGTCTCATGGTATAGGACGGGTCTCAGAATTGGAATGGGAAGGAGTTGGATATCACATCTCAAGCTATAGGAAGGGTCTCAGGATTGGAATGGGAAGGAGTTTCATATCACATCTCATGCCATGGTATGGGTCTCAGGTTTTGTAGAGGCATTGGGATATCACATCTCATGCGATCGGAAGGGTATCAGGATTGGATTTGGAAGGAGTTGGATATCCCATCTCATGCTATAGGAAGGGTCTAAGGTTGGAATGGGAAGGAGTTGGATATCACATCTCATGTTATAGGAAGGGTCTCAGGATTGGAATGGGAAGGACTTGGATATAACATCTCATTCTATAGGAAGGCTCTCAGGGTTGGAAGGGGAAGGAGTTGGATATCACATTTCATGTTAGAGGTAGGATCTCAGGTTTGGTATTAGAGGCATTGAGATGTCACATCTCATGCTATCAGAAGGGTCTCAGGATTGGAATGGGAAGGAGTTGGATATCACATCTCATGCTAAAGGGAGGGTCTAAGGTTTGGAAGGGGAAGGATTTGGATATCACATCTCATGTTATAGGAAGGATCTCAGGTTTGGTATTAGAAGCATTGAGATATCACTTCTCTGCTATCGGAAGGGTCTCAGGATTGGAATGGGAAGGACTTGGATATTACAATTCATGTTATAGGAAAGGTCTCAGGTTTGGTATTAGAAGCATTGAGATATCACATCTCATGCTATAGGAAGGGTTTCAGGATTGGAATGGGAAGGACTTGGATATCACATCTCATGTTATTGGAAGGGTCTCAGGTTTGGTATTAGAAGCATTGAGATATCACATCTCATGCTATAGGAAGGGTCTCAGGAATGGCATGGGAAGGACTTGGATATCACATCTCATGATAAAGGAAGGGTCTAAGGTTTGGAAGGGGAAGGATTTGGATATCACATCTCATGTTATTGGACCGGTCTCAGGTTTGGTATTAGAAGCATTGAGATATCAAGTCTCATGGTATAGGACGGGAGTTTGATATCACATCTCATGCCATGATATGGGTCTCAGGTTTTGTAGAAGCATTGGGATATCACATCTCATGGAAGGGTATCAGGATTGGATTCGGAAGGAGTTGGATATCCCATCTCATGCTATAGGAAGGGTCTCAGGTTGGAATGGAAAGGAGTTGGATATCACATCTCATGTTATAGGAAGGGTCTCAGGATTGGAATGGGAAGGACTTGGATATCACATCTCATGCTGTAGGAAGGCTCTCAGGTTTGGTATTAGAAGCATTGAGATATCACATCTCATGCTATCGGAAGGGTCTCAGGTTTGGTATAAGCATTGAGATATCACATCTCTGCTATCGGAAGGGTCTCAGGATTGGAATGGGAAGGACTTGGATATTACAATTCATGTTATAGGAAAGGTCTCAGGTTTGGTATTAGAAGCATTGAGATATCACATCTCATGCTATAGGAAGGGTTTCAGGATTGGAATGGGAAGGACTTGGATATCACATCTCATGTTATTGGAAGGGTCTCAGGTTTGGTATTAGAAGCATTGAGATATCACATCTCATGCTATAGGAAGGGTCTCAGGAATGGCATGGGAAGGACTTGGATATCACATCTCATGATAAAGGAAGGGTCTAAGGTTTGGAAGGGGAAGGATTTGGATATCACATCTCATGTTATTGGACCGGTCTCAGGTTTGGTATTAGAAGCATTGAGATATCAAGTCTCATGGTATAGGACGGGAGTTTGATATCACATCTCATGCCATGGTATGGGTCTCAGGTTTTGTAGAAGCATTGGGATATCACATCTCATGGAAGGTTATCAGGGTTGGATTTGGAAGGAGTTGGATATCCCATCTCATGCTATAGGAAGGGTCTCAGGTTGGAATGGGAAGGAGTTGGATATCACATCTCATGCTATAAGAAGGGTCTCAGGATAGGAATGGGAAGGAGTTGGACATCACATCTGATGCTAAAGGAAGGGTCTCAGTTTTGGTAGAAGCATTGAGATATCACATCTCATGCTATAGGAAGGGTCTCAGGATTGGAATGGGAAGGAGTTGGATATCACAATGCTTCTAATACCAAACCTGAGACCCTTCCTTTAGCATCAGATGTGATATCCAACTCCTTCCCATTCCAATCCTGAGACCCTTCCTATAGCATGAGATGTGATATCTCAATGCTTCTAATACCAAACCTGAGATCCTTCCTATAACATGAGAAGCGATATCCAACTCCTTCCCATTCCAATCCTGAGAAGCATTGAGATATCACATCTCATGCTATAGGAAGGGTCTCAGGATTGGAATGGGAAGGAGTTGGATATCACATCTCATGCTATAGGAAGGGTCTCAGGTTTGGTATAAGCATTGAGATATCACTTCTCATGCTATAGGAAGGGTCTCAGGATTGGAATGGGAAGGACTTGGATATCACATCTCATCCTATAGGGAGGGTCTCAGGTTTGGGAAGGGAAGGATTTGGATTTCACATCTCATGTTATAGGATGGTTCTCATGTTTGGTTTTAGAAGCATTGAGATATCACATCTCATGCTATCGGAAGGGTCTCAGGTTTGGAATGGGAAGGAGTTGGATATCACATCTCATGCCATAGGAAGGGTCATCAGATTTGGTATAAGCATTGAGATATCACATCTCTGCTATCGGAAGGGTCTCAGGATAGGAATGGGAAGGACTTAGATATCACATCTCATACTATAGGGAGGGTCTCAGTTTTGATATTAGAAGCATTGAGATATCATATCTCATGCTATCAGAAGGGTCTCGGGATTGGAATGGGATGGAGTTGGATATCACATCTCAAGCTATCTCAGGATTGGAATGGGAAGGAGTTTGATATCACATCTCAAGCTAAAGGAATGGTCTCAGGTTTGGAAGGGGAAGGATTAGGATCTCACATCTCATGTTTTAGGATGGGTCTCAGGTTTGGTATTAGAAGCATTGAGATATCACATCTCATGGTATAGGAAGGGTCTCAGGATTGGAATGGGAAGGAGTTGGATATCACATCTCAAGCTATCTCAGGATTGGAATGGGAAGGAGTTTGATATCACATCTCAAGCTATAGGAAGGGTCTCAGGTTTGGAAAGGGAAGGATCTGGATTTCACATCTCATGTTATAGGATGGTTCTCATGTTTGGTTTTTGAAGCATTGAGATATCACATCTCATGCTATCGGAAGGGTCTCAGGTTTAGAAAGGGAAGGATTTGGATTTCACATGTTATAGGATGGTTCTCAGGTTTGGTTTTAGAAGCATTAAGATATAACATCTCATGCTATAGGAAGGGTCTCAGGTTTGGAATGGGAAGGAGTTGGATATCACTTCTCATGCTAAAGGAAAGGTCTCAGGTTTGGAAGGGGAAGGATTTGGATCTCACATCTCATGTTTTAGGACGGGTCTCAGGATTGGAATGGGAAGGAGTTGGATATCACATCTCATGCTAAAGGAAGAGTCTCAGGTTTGATAGAAGCAAAGGTTTGGAATGGGAAGGAGTTGGATATCACGTCTCATGCTAAAGGAAGGGTCTCAGGTTTGATAGAAGCAAAGGTTTGGAATGGGAAGGAGTTTGATATCACACCTCATGTTATAGGAAGGATCTCAGGTTTGGTATTAGAAGCATTGAGATATCACATCTCATGCTATATGCAGGGTCTCAGGATTGGAATGGGAAGGAGTTGGATATCACATCTCATGCTATAGGAAGGGTCTCAGGTTTGGTATAAGCATTGAGATATCACATCTCTGCTATAGGAAGGGTCTAAGGTTTGGAAGGGGAAGGATGTGGATATCACATCTCATGTTATAGGACCGGTCTCAGGTTTGGTATTAGAAGCATTGAAATATCAAGTCTCATGGTATAGGACGGGTCTCAGAATTGGAATGGGAAGGAGTTGGATATCACATCTCAAGCTATAGGAAGGGTCTCAGGATTGGAATGGGAAGGAGTTTGATATCACATCTCATGCCATGGTATGGGTCTCAGGTTTTGTAGAGGCATTGGGATATCACATCTCATGCTATCGGAAGGGTATCAGGATTGGATTTGGAAGGAGTTGGATATCCCATCTCATGCTATAGGAAGGGTCTAAGGTTGGAATGGGAAGGAGTTGGATATCACATCTCATGTTATAGGAAGGGTCTCAGGATTGGAATGGGAAGGACTTGGATATAACATCTCATTCTATAGGAAGGCTCTCAGGGTTGGAAGGGGAAGGAGTTGGATATCACATTTCATGTTAGAGGTAGGATCTCAGGTTTGGTATTAGAGGCATTGAGATGTCACATCTCATGCTATCAGAAGGGTCTCAGGATTGGAATGGGAAGGAGTTGGATATCACATCTCATGCTAAAGGGAGGGTCTAAGGTTTGGAAGGGGAAGGATTTGGATATCACATCTCATGTTATAGGAAGGATCTCAGGTTTGGTATTAGAAGCATTGAGATATCACATCTCATGCTATCGGAAGGGTCTCAGGTTTGGTATAAGCATTGAGATATCACATCTCTGCTATCGGAAGGGTCTCAGGATTGGAATGGGAAGGACTTGGATATTACAATTCATGTTATAGGAAAGGTCTCAGGTTTGGTATTAGAAGCATTGAGATATCACATCTCATGCTATAGGAAGGGTTTCAGGATTGGAATGGGAAGGACTTGGATATCACATCTCATGTTATTGGAAGGGTCTCAGGTTTGGTATTAGAAGCATTGAGATATCACATCTCATGCTATAGGAAGGGTCTCAGGAATGGCATGGGAAGGACTTGGATATCACATCTCATGATAAAGGAAGGGTCTAAGGTTTGGAAGGGGAAGGATTTGGATATCACATCTCATGTTATTGGACCGGTCTCAGGTTTGGTATTAGAAGCATTGAGATATCAAGTCTCATGGTATAGGACGGGAGTTTGATATCACATCTCATGCCATGATATGGGTCTCAGGTTTTGTAGAAGCATTGGGATATCACATCTCATGGAAGGGTATCAGGATTGGATTCGGAAGGAGTTGGATATCCCATCTCATGCTATAGGAAGGGTCTCAGGTTGGAATGGAAAGGAGTTGGATATCACATCTCATGTTATAGGAAGGGTCTCAGGATTGGAATGGGAAGGACTTGGATATCACATCTCATGCTGTAGGAAGGCTCTCAGGTTTGGTATTAGAAGCATTGAGATATCACATCTCATGCTATCGGAAGGGTCTCAGGTTTGGTATAAGCATTGAGATATCACATCTCTGCTATCGGAAGGGTCTCAGGATTGGAATGGGAAGGACTTGGATATTACAATTCATGTTATAGGAAAGGTCTCAGGTTTGGCATTAGAAGCATTGAGATATCACATCTCATGCTATAGGAAGGGTTTCAGGATTGGAATGGGAAGGACTTGGATATCACATCTCATGTTATTGGAAGGGTCTCAGGTTTGGTATTAGAAGCATTGAGATATCACATCTCATGCTATAGGAAGGGTCTCAGGAATGGCATGGGAAGGACTTGGATATCACATCTCATGATAAAGGAAGGGTCTAAGGTTTGGAAGGGGAAGGATTTGGATATCACATCTCATGTTATTGGACCGGTCTCAGGTTTGGTATTAGAAGCATTGAGATATCAAGTCTCATGGTATAGGACGGGAGTTTGATATCACATCTCATGCCATGGTATGGGTCTCAGGTTTTGTAGAAGCATTGGGATATCACATCTCATGGAAGGTTATCAGGGTTGGATTTGGAAGGAGTTGGATATCCCATCTCATGCTATAGGAAGGGTCTCAGGTTGGAATGGGAAGGAGTTGGATATCACATCTCATGCTATAAGAAGGGTCTCAGGATAGGAATGGGAAGGAGTTGGACATCACATCTGATGCTAAAGGAAGGGTCTCAGTTTTGGTAGAAGCATTGAGATATCACATCTCATGCTATAGGAAGGGTCTCAGGATTGGAATGGGAAGGAGTTGGATATCACAATGCTTCTAATACCAAACCTGAGACCCTTCCTTTAGCATCAGATGTGATATCCAACTCCTTCCCATTCCAATCCTGAGACCCTTCCTATAGCATGAGATGTGATATCTCAATGCTTCTAATACCAAACCTGAGATCCTTCCTATAACATGAGAAGCGATATCCAAATCCTTCCCATTCCAATCCTGAGAAGCATTGAGATATCACATCTCATGCTATAGGAAGGGTCTCAGGATTGGAATGGGAAGGAGTTGGATATCACATCTCATGCTATAGGAAGGGTCTCAGGTTTGGTATAAGCATTGAGATATCACTTCTCATGCTATAGGAAGGGTCTCAGGATTGGAATGGGAAGGACTTGGATATCACATCTCATCCTATAGGGAGGGTCTCAGGTTTGGGAAGGGAAGGATTTGGATTTCACATCTCATGTTATAGGATGGTTCTCATGTTTGGTTTTAGAAGCATTGAGATATCACATCTCATGCTATCGGAAGGGTCTCAGGTTTGGAATGGGAAGGAGTTGGATATCACATCTCATGCCATAGGAAGGGTCATCAGATTTGGTATAAGCATTGAGATATCACATCTCTGCTATCGGAAGGGTCTCAGGATAGGAATGGGAAGGACTTAGATATCACATCTCATACTATAGGGAGGGTCTCAGTTTTGATATTAGAAGCATTGAGATATCATATCTCATGCTATCAGAAGGGTCTCAGGTTTGGTATAAGCATTGAGATATCACATCTCTGCTATAGGAAGGGTCTAAGGTTTGGAAGGGGAAGGATGTGGATATCACATCTCATGTTATAGGACCGGTCTCAGGTTTGGTATTAGAAGCATTGAAATATCAAGTCTCATGGTATAGGACGGGTCTCAGAATTGGAATGGGAAGGAGTTGGATATCCCATCTCATGCTATAGGACGGGTCTAAGGTTGGAATGGGAAGGAGTTGGATATCACATCTCATGTTATAGGAAGGGTCTCAGGATTGGAATGGGAAGGACTTGGATATAACATCTCATTCTATAGGAAGGCTCTCAGGGTTGGAAGGGGAAGGAGTTGGATATCACATTTCATGTTAGAGGTAGGATCTCAGGTTTGGAATTAGAGGCATTGAGATATCACATCTCATGCTATCAGAAGGGTCTCAGGATTGGAATGGGAAGTACTTGGATATTACAATTCATGTTATAGGAAAGGTCTCAGGTTTGGTATTAGAAGCATTGAGATATCACATCTCATGCTATAGGAAGGGTTTCAGGATTGGAATGGGAAGGACTTGGATATCACATCTCATGTTATAGGAAGGGTCTCAGGTTTGGTATTAGAAGCATTGAGATATCACATCTCATGCTATAGGAAGGGTCTCAGGAATGGCATGGGAAGGACTTGGATATCACATCTCATGATAAAGGAAGGGTCTAAGGTTTGGAAGGGGAAGGATTTGGATATCACATCTCATGTTATTGGACCGGTCTCAGGTTTGGTATTAGAAGCATTGAGATATCAAGTCTCCTGGTATAGGACGGGAGTTTGATATCACATCTCATGCCATGGTATGGGTCTCAGGTTTTGTAGAAGCATTGGGATATCACATCTCATGGAAGGGTATCAGGATTGGATTTGGAAGGAGTTGGATATCCCATCTCATGCTATAGGAAGGGTCTCAGGTTGGAATGGGAAGGAGTTGGATATCACATCTCATGTTATAGGAAGGATCTCAGGATTGGAATGGGAAGGACTTGGATATCACATCTCATGCTGTAGGAAGGCTCTCAGGTTTGGTATTAGAAGCATTGAGATATCACATCTCATGCTATAGGAAGGGTCTCAGGATTGGAATGGGAAGGATTTGGATATCGCATCTCATGTTATAGGAAGGATCTCAGGTTTGGTATTAGAAGCATTGAGATGTCACATCTCATGCTATAGGAAGGGTCTCAGGATTTGAATGGGAAGGAGTTGGATATCACATCTGATGCTAAAGGAAGGGTCTCAGTTTTGGTAGAAGCATTGAGATATCACATCTCATGCTATAGGAAGGGTCTCAGGATTGAAATGGGAAGGAGTTGGATATCAGATCTCATGCTAAAGGGAGGGTCTCAGGTTTGGAAGGGGAAGGATTTGGATATCACATCTCATGTTATAGGAAGGATCTCAGGTTTGGTATTAGAAGCATTGAGATATCACATCTCATGCTATAGGAAGGGTCTCAGGTTTGGAATGGGAAGGAGTTGGATATCGCATCTCATGTTATAGGAAAGATCTCAGGTTTGGTATTAGAAGCATTGAGATATCACATCACATGCTATAGGAAGGGTCTCAGGATTGGAATGGGAAGGAGTTGGATATCACATCTGATGCTAAAGGAAGGGCCTCAGTTTTGGTAGAAGCATTGAGATATCACATCTCATGCTATAGGAAGGGTCTCAGGATTGGAATGGGAAGGAGTTGGATATTACATCTCATGCTATAGGAAGGGTCTCAGGTTTGGTAGAAGCATTGAGATATCAAGTCTCATGGTATAGGACGGGTCTCAGAATTGGAATGGGAAGGAGTTGGATATCACATCTCAAGCTATAGGAAGGGTCTCAGGATTGGAATGGGAAGGAGTTTGATATCACATCTCATGCCATGGTATGGGTCTCAGGTTTTGTAGAGGCATTGGGATATCACATCTCATGCTATCGGAAGGGTATCAGGATTGGATTTGGAAGGAGTTGGATATCCCATCTCATGCTATAGGAAGGGTCTAAGGTTGTAATGGGAAGGAGTTGGATATCACATCTCATGTTATAGGAAGGGTCTCAGGATTGGAATGGGAAGGACTTGGATATAACATCTCATTCTATAGGAAGGCTCTCAGGGTTGGAAGGGGAAGGAGTTGGATATCACATTTCATGTTAGAGGTAGGATCTCAGGTTTGGTATTAGAGGCATTGAGATATCACATCTCATGCTATCAGAAGGGTCTCAGGATTGGAATGGGAAGGAGTTGGATATCACATCTCATGCTAAAGGGAGGGTCTAAGGTTTGGAAGGGGAAGGATTTGGATATCACATCTCATGTTATAGGAAGGATCTCAGGTTTGGTATTAGAAGCATTGAGGTATCACATCTCATGCTATCGGAAGGGTCTCAGGTTTGATATAAGCATTGAGATATCACATCTCTGCTATCGGAAGGGTCTCAGGATTGGAATGGGAAGGACTTGGATATTCCAATTCATGTTATAGGAAAGGTCTCAGGTTTGGTATTAGAAGCATTGAGATATCACATCTCATGCTATAGGAAGGGTCTCAGGAATGTCATGGGAAGGACCTGGATATCACATCTCATGATAAAGGAAGGGTCTAAGGTTTGGAAGTGGAAGGATTTGGATATCACATCTCATGTTATTGGACCGGTCTCAGGTTTGGTATTAGAAGCATTGAGATATCAAGTCTCATGGTATAGGACGGGAGTTTGATATCACATCTAATGCCATGGTATGGGTCTCAGGTTTTGTAGAAGCATTGGGATATCACATCTCATGGAAGGGTATCAGGATTGGATTTGGAAGGAGTTGGATATCCCATCTCATGCTATAGGAAGGGTCTCAGGTTGGAATGGGAAGGAGTTGGATATCACATCTCATGTTATAGGAAGGATCTCAGGATTGGAATGGGAAGGACTTGGATATCACATCTCATGCTGTAGGAAGGCTCTCAGGTTTGGTATTAGAAGCATTTAGATATCACATCTCATGCTATAGGAAGGATCTCAGGATTGGAATGGGAAGGACTTGGATATCACATCTCATGCTGTAGGAAGGCTCCTAGGTTTGGTATTAGAAGCATTGAGATATCACATCTCATGCTACAGGAAGAGTCTCAGGATTGGAATGGGAAGGAGTTGGATATCACGTCTTATGTTATAGGAAGGGTCTCAGGATTGGAATGGGAAGCAGTTGGATATCACATCTCATGCCATAGGAAGGGTCATCAGGTTTGGTATAAGCATTGGGATATCACATCTCTGCTCTCGGAAGGGTCTCAGGATAGGAATGGGAAGGACCTATATATCACATCTCATACTATAGGGAGGATCTCAGTTTTGATATTAGAAGCATTGAGATATCACATCTCATGCTATCGGAAGGGTCTCAGGATTGGAATGGGATGGAGTTGGATATCACATCTCAAGCTATCTCAGGATTGGAATGGGAAGGAGTTTGATATCACATCTCAAACTATAGGAACGGTCTCAGGTTTGGAAGGGGAAGGATTAGGATCTCACATCTCATGTTTTAGGACGGGTCGCAGGTTTGGTATTAGAAGCATTGAGATATCACATATGCTATCGGAAGGGTCTCAGGTTTTGAAAGGGAAGGATTTGTATTTCACATGTTATAGGATGGTTCTCAGGTTTGGTTTTAGAAGCATTAAGATATAAAATCTCATGCTATAGGAAGGGTCTCAGGTTTGGAATGGGAAGGAGTTGGATATCACATCTCATGCTAAAGGAAAGGTCTCAGGTTTGGAAGGGGAAGGATTTGTATCTCACATCTCATGTTTTAGGACGGGTCTCAGGTTTCGTATTAGAAGCATTGAGATATCACATCTCTGCTATCGGAAGGGTCTCAGGATTGGATTGGGAAGAAGTTGGATATCCCTTCTCATGCTATAGGAAGGATCTCAGGTTGGAATGCGAAGGAGTTGGATATCACATCTCATGTTATAGGAAGGGTCTCAAGATTGGAATGGGAAGGATTTGGATATTACATCTCTTGCTATAGGAAGGGTCTCGGGTTTTTTATTAGAAACATTGAGATATCACATCTCATGATATAGGAAGGGTTTCAGGATTGGAATGGGAAGGATTTGGATATCACATCTTATGCTAAAGGAAGGGTCTCAGGTTTGGTATTAGAAGCATTGAGATATCACATCTCATGGTATAGGAACTGTCTCAGGATTGGAATGGGAAGGAGTTGGATATCCCTTCTCATGCTATAGGAAGGGTCTCAGGTTGGAATGGGAAAGAGTTGGATATCACATCTCATTATAGGAAGGGTCTCAGGATTTGACTGGGAATGATTTGGATATCACATCTCTTGCTATAGGAAGGTCTCAGGTTTTTTATTAGAAACATTGAGATATCACATCTCATGCTATAGGAAGGGTTTCAGGATTGGAATGGGAAGGATTTGGATATCACATCTCATGCTAAAGGAAGGGTCTCAGGTTTGGAAGGGGAAGGATTTGGATATCATATCTCATGTTATAGGACTGGTCCCAGGTTTGGTATTAGAAGCATTGAGATATCACATCTCATGCTATAGGAAGAGTCTCAGGATTGGAATGGGAAGGAGTTGGATATCACGTCTCATGGTATAGGAAGGGTCTCAGGATTGGAATGGGAGGGAGTTGGATATCACATCTCATGCTAAAGGAAGGGTCTTAGGTTTGATAGAAGCATTGAGATATAACATCTCATGTTATAGGAAGGAACTCAGGATTGAAATGGGAAGGAGTTGGATATCACATCTCATGCCATAGGAAGGGTCATCAGGTTTGGTATAAGCATTGAGATATCACATCTCTGCTATCGGAAGGGTCTCAGGATAGGAATGGGAAGGACTTAGATATCACATCTCATACTATAGGGAGGGTCTCAGTTTTTATATTAGAAGCATTGAGATATCATATCTCATGCTATCAGAAGGGTCTCAGGATTGGAATGGGTTGGAGTTGGATATCACATCTCAAGCTATCTCAGGATTGGAATGGGAAGGAGTTTGATATCACATCTCAAGCTATAGGAAAGGTCTCAGGTTTGGAAGGGGAAGGATTAGGATCTCACATCTCATGTTTTAGGACGGGTCTCAGGTTTGGTATTAGAAGCATTGAGATATCACATCTTATGGTATAGGAAGGGTCTCAGGATTGGAATGGGAAGGAGTTGGATATCACATCTCAAGCTATAGGAAGGGTCTAAGGTTTGGAAGGGGAAGGATTTGGATATCACATCTCATGTTATTGGACCGGTCTCAGGTTTGGTATTAGAAGCATTGAGATATCAAGTCTCATGGTATAGGACGGGAGTTTGATATCACATCTCATGCCATGGTATGGGTCTCAGGTTTTGTAGAAGCATTGGGATATCACATCTCATGGAAGGGTATCAGGATTGGATTTGGAAGGAGTTGGATATCCCATCTCATGCTATAGGAAGGGTCTCAGGTTGGAATGGGAAGGAGTTGGATATCACATCTCATGTTATAGGAAGGATCTCAGGATTGGAATGGGAAGGACTTGGATATCACATCTCATGCTGTAGGAAGGCTCTCAGGTTTGGTATTAGAAGCATTGAGATATCACATCTCATGCTATAGGAAGGATCTCAGGATTGGAATCTGTGGGACTTGGATATCACATCTCATGCTGTAGGAAGGCTCCCAGGTTTGGTATTAGAAGCATTGAGATATCACATCTCATGCTACAGGAAGAGTCTCAGGATTGGAATGGGAAGGAGTTGGATATCACGTCTCATGTTATAGGAAGGGTCTCAGGATTGGAATGGGAAGCAGTTGGATATCACATCTCATGCCATAGGAAGGGTCATCAGGTTTGGTATAATCATTGAGATATCACATCTCTGCTCTCGGAAGGGTCTCAGGATTGGAATGGGATGGAGTTGGATATCACATCTCAAGCTATCTCAGGATTGGAATGGGAAGGAGTTTGATATCACATCTCAAGCTATAGGAACAGTCTCAGGTTTGGAAGGGGAAGGATTAGGATCTCACATCTCATGTTTTAGGACGGGTCGCAGGTTTGGTATAAGAAGCATTGAGATATCACATCTCATGGTATAGGAAGGGTCTCAGGATTGGAATGGGAAGGAGTTGGATATCACATCTCAAGCTATCTCAGGATTGGAATGGGAAGGAGTTTGATATCACATCTCAAGCTATAGGAAAGTTCTCAGGTTTGGAAGGGGAAGGATTAGGATCTCACATCTCATGTTTTAGGACGGATCTCAGGTTTGGTATTAGAAGCATAGAGATATCACATCTCATGGTATAGGAAGGGTCTCAGGATTGGAATGGGAAGGAGTTGGATATCACATCTCAAGCTATCTCAGGATTGGAATGGGAAGGAGTTTGATATCACATCTCAAGCTATAGGAAAGGTCTCAGGTTTGGAAGGGGAAGATTAGGATCTCACATCTCATGTTTTAGGACGGGTCTCAGGTTGGGTATTAGAAGCATTGAGATATCACATCTCATGGTATAGGAAGGGTCTCAGGATTGGAATGGGAAGGAGTTGGATATCACATCACAAGCTATCTCGGATTGGAATGGGAAGGAGTTTGATATCACATCTGAAGCTATCGGAAGGGTCTCAGGTTTGGAAAGGGAATGATTTGGATTTCACATCTCATGTTATAGGATGGTTCTCATGTTTGGTTTTAGAAGCATTGAGATATCACATCTCATGCTATAGGAAGAGTCTCAGGATTGGAATGGGAAGGAGTTGGATATCACATCTCATGCTAAAGGAAGGGTCTCAGGTTTGATAGAAGCAAAGGTTTGGAATGGGAAGGAGTTGGATATCACGTCTCATGTTATAGGAAGGGTCTCAGTATTGGAATGGGAAGGAGTTGGATATCACATCTCATGCTAAAGGAAGGGTCTCAGGTTTGATAGAAGCAAAGGTTTGGAATGGGAAGGAGTTTGATATCACACCTCATGTTATAGGAAGGATCTCAGGTTTGGTATTAGAAGCATTGAGATATTCACATCTCATGCTATATGAAGGGTCTCAGGATTGGAATGGGAAGGAGTTGGATATCACATCTCATGCTATAGGAAGGTTCTCAGGTTTGGTATAAGCATTGAGATATCCCATCTCATGCTATAGGAAGGGTCTCAGGATTGGAATCGGAAGGAGTTGTATATGACATCTCATGCCATAGGAAGGGTCACAGGTTTGGTATAAGCATTGAGATATCACATCTCTGCTATAGGAAGGGTCTCAGGTTTGGAAGGGGAAGGATTTGGATATCACATCTCATGTTATAGGACCGGTCTCAGGTTTGGTATTAGAAGCATTGAAATATCAAGTCTCATGGTATAGGACGGGTCTCAGAATTGGAATGGGAAGGAGTTGGATATCACATCTCAAGCTATAGGAAGGGTCTCAGGATTGGAATGGGAAGGAGTTTGATATCACATCTCATGCCATGATATGGGTCTCAGGTTTGTAGAGGCATTGGGATATCACATCTCATGCTATCGGAAGGGTATAAGGATTGGATTTGGAAGGAGTTGGATATCCCATCTCATGCTATAGGAAGGGTCTAAAGTTGGAATGGGAAGGAGTTGGATATCACATCTCATGTTATAGGAAGGGTCTCAGGATTGGAATGGGAAGGACTTGGATATAACATCTCATTCTATAGGAAGGCTCTCAGGGTTGGAAGGGGAAGGAGTTGGATATCACATTTCATGTTAGAGGTAGGATCTCAGGTTTGGTATTAGAGGCATTGAGATGTCACATCTCATGCTATCAGAAGGGTCTCAGGATTGGAATTAGAAGGAGTTGGATATCACATCTCATGCTAAAGGGAGGGTCTAAGGTTTGGAAGGGGAAGGATTTGGATATCACATCTCATGTTATAGGAAGGATCTCAGGTTTGGTATTAGAAGCATTGAGATATCACATCTCATGCTATCGGAAGGGTCTCAGGTTTGGTATAAGCATTGAGATATCACATCTCTGCTATCGGAAGGGTCTCAGGATTGGAATGGGAAGGACTTGGATATTACAATTCGTGTTATAGGAAAGGTCTCAGGTTTGGTATTAGAAGCATTGAGATATCACATCTCATGCTATAGGAAGGGTTTCAGGATTGGAATGGGAAGGACTTGGATGTCACATCTCATGTTATTGGAAGGGTCTCAGGTTTGGTATTAGAAGCATTGAGATATCACATCTCATGCTATAGGAAGGGTCTCAGGAATGGCATGGGAAGGACTTGGATATCACATCTCATGATAAAGGAAGGGTCTAAGGTTTGGAAGGGGAAGGATTTGGATATCACATCTCATGTTATTGGACCGGTCTCAGGTTTGGTATTAGAAGCCTAAAGGGAGGGTCTAAGGTTTGGAAGGGGAAGGATTTGGATATCACATCTCATGTTATAGGAAGGATCTCAGGTTTGTTATTAGAAGCATTGAGATATCACATCTCATGCTATCGGAAGGGTCTCAGGATTGGAATGGGAAGGAGTTGGATATCCCACCTCATGTTATAGGAGGGGTCTCAGGTTTGGTATTAGAAGCATTGAGATATCACATCTCATGCTATAGTAAGGGTCTCAGGATTGGAAGGGGAAGGATTTGGATATCACATCTCATGTTATTGGACCGGTCTCAGGTTTGGTATTAGAAGCATTGAGATATCAAGTCTCATGGTATAGGACGGGAGTTTGATATCACATCTCATGCCATGGTATGGGTCTCAGGTTTTGTAGAAGCATTGGGATATCACATCTCATGCTATCGGAAGGGTATCAGGATTGGATTTGAAAGGAGTTGGCTATCCCATCTCATGCTATAGGAAGGGTCTCATGTTGGAATTGGGAAGAAGTTGGATATCACATCTCATGTTATAGGAAGGGTCTCAGGATTGGAATGGGAAGGACTTGGATATCACATCTCATGCTGTAGGAAGGCTCTCAGGTTTGGAAAGAGAAGGAGTTGGATATCACATTTCATGTTAGAGGTAGGATCTCAGGTTTGGTATTAGAGGCATTGAGATATCACATCTCATGCTATCAGAAGGGTATCAGCATTGGAATGGGAAGGAGTTGGATATCACATCTCGTGCTAAAGGGAGGGTCTAAGGTTTGGAAGGGGAAGGATTTGGATATCACATCTCATGTTATAGGAAGGATCTCAGGTTTGGTATTAGAAGCATTGAGATATCACATCTCATGCTATCGGAAGGATCTCAGGTTTGATATTAGAAGCATTGAGATATCACATCTCATGCTATAGGAAGGGTCTCAGGATTGGAATGGGAAGGAGTTGGATATCACATCTCATGTTATAGGAAGGATCTCAGGTTTGGTATTAGAAGCATTGATATATCACATCTCATGCTATAGGAATGGTCTCAGGATTGGAATGGGAAGGAGTTGGATATCACATCTCATGCTAAAGGAAGGGTTTCAGTTTTGGTAGAAGCATTGAGATATCACATCTCATGCTATTGGAAGGGTCTCAGTATTGGAATGGGAAGGAGTTGGATATCACATCTCATGCTATAGGAAGGGTCTCAGGTTTGGTATAAGCATTGAGATATCACATCTCTGCTATCAGAAGGGTCTCAGGATTGGAATGGGAAGGACTTAGATATCACATCTCATGCTATAGGGATGGTCTCAGTTTTGATATTAGAAGCATTGAGATATCACATCTCATGCTATCGGAAGGGTCTCAGGATTGGAATGGGAGGAGCTGGATATCACATCTCATGCTAAAGGAAGGGTCTCAGGTTTGGAAGGGGAAGGATTTGGATATCACATCTCATGTTATAGGATGGGTCTCAGGTTTGCTATTAGAAGCATTGAGATATCACATCTCATGCTATAGGAAGAGTCTCAGGTTTTGGAAGGGAAGGATTTGGATTTCACATTTCATGTTATAGGATGGTTCGCATGTTTGGTTTTTGAAGCATTGAGATATCACATCTCATTCTATCGGAAGGGTCTCAGGTTTGGAATGGGAAGGAGTTGGATATCACATCTCATATTATAGGAAGGATCTCAGGTTTGGTGTTAGAAGCATTGAGATATCACATCTCATTCTGTAGGAAGGGTCTCAGGATTGGAATGTGAAGGAATTGGATATCACATCTCATGCTAAAGGAAGGGTCTCAGGTTTGGAATGGGAAGCAGTTGGATATGACATCTCTTGTTATAGGGAGGGTCTCAGGATTTGAATGGCAAGGAGTTGGATATCACATCTCATGCGATAGGAAGGGTCTCAGGTTTGGTATAAGCATTGAGATATCACATCTCTGCTATCGGAAGGGTCTCAGGATTGAATTGGGAAGGAGTTGGATATCCCTTCTCATGCTATAGGAAGGGTCTCAGGTTGGAATGGGAAGGAGTTGGATATCACATCTCATGTTATAGGAAGGGTCTCAGGATTGGAATGGGAAGGATTTGGATATCACATCTCTTGCTATAGGAAGGGTCTCAGGTTTTCTATTAGAAACATTGAGATATCACATCTCATGCTATAGGAAGGGTCTCAGGATTTGAATGGCAAGGAGTTGGATATCACATCTCATGCGATAGGAAGGGTCTCAGGTTTGGTATAAGCATTGAGATATCACATCTCTGCTATCGGAAGGGTCTCAGGATTGAATTGGGAAGGAGTTGGATATCCCTTCTCATGCTATAGGAAGGGTCTCAGGTTGGAATGGGAAGGAGTTGGATATCACATCTCATGTTATAGGAAGAGTCTCAGGATTGGAATGGGAAGGATTTGGATATCACATCTCTTGCTATAGGAAGGGTCTCAGGTTTTCTATTAGAAACATTGAGATATCACATCTCATGCTATAGGAAGGGTCTCAGGATTTGAATGGCAAGGAGTTGGATATCACATCTCATGCCATAGGAAGGGTCTCAGGTTTGGTAAAAGCATTGAGATATCAAATCTCTGCTATCGGAAGGGTCTCAGGATTGGATTGGGAAGGAGTTGGATATCCCTTCTCATGCTATAGGAAGGGTGTCAGGTTGGAATGGGAAGGAGTTGGATATCACATCTCATGTTACAGGAAAGGTCTCAGGATTGGAATGGGAAGGATTTGGATATCACATCTCATGCTAAAGGAAGGGTCTCAGGTTTGGAAGGGGAAGGATTTGGATATCATATCTCATGTTATAGGACGGGTCCCAGGTTTGGTATTAGAAGCATGGAGATATCACATCTCATGGTATAGGAAGGGTCTAAGGATTGGAATGGGAGGAGCTGGATATCACATCTCATGCTAAAGGAAGGGTCTCAGGTTTGGAAGGGGAAGGATTTGGATATCACATCTCATGTTATAGGACGGGTCTCAGGTTTGCTATTAGAAGCATTGAGATATCACATCTCATGCTATAGGAAGGGTTTCAGGATTGTAATGGGAAGGATTTGGTTATCACATCTCATACTAAAGGAAGGGTCTCAGGTTTGGAAGGGGAAGGATTTGGATATCATATCTCATGTTATAGGACGGGTCCCAAGTTTGGTATTAGAAGCATGGAGATATCACATCTCATGGTATAGGAAGGGTCTAAGGATTGGAATGGGAGGAGCTGGATATCACATCTCATGCTAAAGGAAGGGTCTCAGGTTTGGAAGGGGAAGGATTTGGATATCACATCTCATGTTATAGGACGTGTCTCAGGTTTGCTATTAGAAGCATTGAGATATCACATCTCATGCTATAGGAAGTGTCTCAGGATTGGAATGGGAAGGAGTTGGATATCACATCTCATGCTATAGGAAGGGTTTCTGGTTTGGTAGAAGCATTGAGATATCACATCTCATGCTATAGGAAGGGTTTCTGGCTTTGGAAGGGGAAGGATTTGGATATCACATCTCATGTTATAGGACGGGTCTCAGGTTTGCTATTAGAAGCATTGAGATATCACATCCCATGCTATAGGAAGTGTCTCAGGATTGGAATGGGAAGGAGTTGGATATCACATCTCATATTATAGGAAGGATCTCAGGTTTGGTATTAGAAGCATTGAGATATCACATCTCATGCTAAAGGAAGAGTCTCAGGTTTGGAATGGGAAGGAGTTGGATATGACATCTCTTGTTATAGGGAGGGTCTCAGGATATGAATGGCAAGGAGTTGGATATCACATCTCATGCCATAGGAAGGGTCTCAGGTTTGGTATAAGCATTGAGGTATCACATCTCTGCTATCGGAAGGGTCTCAGGATTGGATTGGGAAGGAGTTGGATATCCCTTCTCATGCTATAGGAAGGGTCTCAGGTTGGAATGTGAAGGAGTTGGATATCACATCTCATGTTATAGGAAGGGTCTCAGGTTTTCTATTAGAAACATTGAGATATCACATCTCATGCTATAGGAAGGGTTTCAGGATTGGAATGGGAAGGATTTGGATATCACATCTCATGCTAAAGGAAGGGTCTCAGGTTTGGAAGGGGAAGGATTTGGATATCATATCTCATGTTATAGGACGGGTCCCAGGTTTGGTATTAGAAGCATTGAGATATCACATCTCATGGTATAGGAAGGGTCTCAGGGTTGGAATGGGAAGGAGTTGGATATCACACCTCATCCAATAGGAAGGGTCTCAGGTTTGGAATGGGAAGGAATTGGATATCACATCTCATGTTATAGGAAGGATCTCAGGTTTGGTATTAGAAGCATTGAGAAATCACATCTCATGCTATAGGAAGGGTCTCAGGATTGGAATATGAAGGATTTGGATATCACATCTCATGCTAAAGGAAGGGTCTCAGGTTTGGTAGAAGCATTAAGATATCACATCTCATGCTATAGGAAGGGTCTCAGGATTTGAATGGCAAGGAGTTGGATATCACATCTCATGCCATAGGAAGGGTCTCAGGTTTGGTATAAGCATTGAGATATCAAATCTCTGCTATCGGAAGGGTCTGAGGATTGGATTGGGAAGGAGTTGGATATCCCTTCTCATGCTACAGGAAGGGTGTCAGGTTGGAATGGGAAGGAGTTGGATATCACATCTCATGTTACAGGAAGGGTCTCAGGATTGGAATGGGAAGGATGTGGATATCACATCTCTTGCTATAGGAAGAGTCTCAGGTTTTTTATTAGAAACATTGAGATATCACATCTCATGCTATAGGAAGGGTTTCAGGATTGTAATGGGAAGGATTTGGATATCACATCTCATGCTAAAGGAAGGGTCTCAGGTTTGGAAGGGGAAGGATTTGGATATCATATCTCATGTTATAGGACGGGTCCCAGGTTTGGTATTAGAAGCATTGAGATATCACATCTCATGGTATAGGAAGGGTCTCAGGATTGGAATGGGAGGAGCTGGATATCACATCTCATGCTAAAGGAAGGGTCTCAGGTTTGGAAGGGGAAGGATTTGGATATCACATCTCATGTTATAGGACGGGTCTCAGGTTTGCTATTAGAAGCATTGATATATCACATCTCATGCTATAGGAAGTGTCTCAGGATTGGAATGGGAAGGAGTTGGATATCACATCTCATGCTATAGGAAGGGTTTCAGGTTTGGTAGAAGCATTGAGATATCACATCTCATGCTATAGGAAGAGTCTCAGGTTTTGGAAGGGAAGGATTTGGATTTCACAGCTCATGTATTTGGATGGTTCTCATGTTTGGTTTTTGAAGCATTGAGATATCACATCTCATTCTATCGGAAGGGTCTCAGGTTTGGAATGGGAAGGAGTTGGATATCACATCTCATATTATAGGAAGGATCTCAGGTTTGGTATTAGAAGCATTGAGATATCACATCTCATGCTATAAGAAGGGTCTCAGGATTGGAATGTGAAGGAATTGGATATCACATCTCATGCTAAAGGAAGGGTCTCAGGTTTGGAATGTGAAGGAGTTGGATATGCCATCTCTTGTTATAGGGAGGGTCTCAGGATTTGAATGGCAAGGAGTTGGATATCACATCTCATGCCATAGGAAGGGTCTCAGGTTTGGTATAAGCATTGAGATATCACATCTCTGCTATCGGAAGGGTCTCAGGATTGGATTGGGAAGGAGTTGGATATCCCTTCTCATGCTATAGGAAGGGTCTCAGGTTGGAATGGGAAGGAGTTGGATATCACATCTCATGTTATAGGAAGGGTCTCAGGATTGGAATGGGAAGGATTTGGATATCACATCTCTTGCTATAGGAAGGGTCTCAGGTTTTCTATTAGAAACATTGAGATATCACATCTCATGCTATAGGAAGGGTTTCAGGATTGGAATGGGAAGGATTTGGATATCACATCTCATGCTAAAGGAAGGGTCTCAGGTTTGGAAGGGGAAGGATTTGGATTTCATATCTCATGTTATAGGACGGGTCCCAGGTTTGGTATTAGAAGCATTGAGATATCACATCCCATGGTATAGGAAGGGTCTCAGGGTTGGAATGGGAAGGATTTGGATATCACACCTCATCCAATAGGAAGGGTCTCAGGTTTGGAATGGGAAGGGATTGGATATCACATCTCATGTTATAGGAAGGATCTCAGGTTTGGTATTAGAATCATTGAGATATCACATCTCATGCTATAGGAAGGGTCTCAGGATTAGAATGTGAAGGAGTTGGATATCACATCTCATGTTACAGGAAGGGTCTCAGGATTGGAATTGGAAGGATGTGGATATCACATCTCTTGCTATAGGAAGAGTCTCAGGTTTTTTATTAGAATCATTGAGATATCACATCTCATGCTATAGGAAGGGTTTCAGGATTGTAATGGGAAGGATTTGGATATCACATATCATGCTAAAGGAAGGGTCTCAGGTTTGGAAGGGGAAGGATTTGGATATCATATCTCATGTTATAGGACGGGTCCCAGGTTTGGTATTAGAAGCATTGAGATATCACATCTCATGGTATAGGAAGGGTCTCAGGATTGGAATGGGAGGAGCTGGATATCACATCTCATGCTAAAGGAAGGGTCTCAGGTTTGGAAGGGGAAGGATTTGGATATCACATCTCATGTTATAGGACGGGTCTCAGGTTTGCTATTAGAAGCATTGAGATATCACATCTCATGCTATAGGAAGTGTCTCAGGATTGGAATGGGAAGGAGTTGGATATCACATCTCATGCTATAGGAAGGGTCTCAGGTTTGGTAGAAGCATTAAGATATCACATCTCATGCTATAGGAAGGGTCTCAGGATTTGAATGGCAAGGAGTTGGATATCACATCTCATGCCATAGGAAGGGTCTCAGGTTTGGTATAAGCATTGAGATATCACATCTCTGCTATCGGAAGGGTCTCAGGATTGGATTGGGAAGGAGTTGGATATCCCTTCTCATGCTATAGGAAGGGTGTCAGGTTGGAATGGGAAGGAGTTGGATATCACATCTCATGTTACAGGAAGGGTCTCAGGATTGGAATGGGAAGGATGTGGATATCACATCTCTTGCTATAGGAAGATTGTCAGGTTTTTTATTAGAAACATTGAGATATCACATCTCATGCTATAGGAAGTGTCTCAGGATTGGAATGGGAAGGAGTTGGATATCACATCTCATGCTATAGGAAGGGTTTCAGGTTTGGTAGAAGCATTGAGATATCACATCTCATGCTATAGGAAGAGTCTCAGGTTTTGGAAGGGAAGGATTTGGATTTCACATCTCATGTTATAGGATGGTTCTCATGTTTGGTTTTTGAAGCATTGAGATATCACATCTCATTCTATCGGAAGGGTCTCAGGTTTGGAATGGGAAGGAGTTGGATATCACATCTCATATTATAGGAAGGATCTCAGGTTTGGTATTAGAAGCATTGAGATATCACATCTCATGCTATAAGAAGGGTCTCAGGATTGGAATGTGAAGGAATTGGATATCACATCTCATGCTAAAGGAAGGGTCTCAGGTTTGGAATGTGAAGGAGTTGGATATGACATCTCTTGTTATAGGGAGGGTCTCAGGATTTGAATGGCAAGGAGTTGGATATCACATCTCATGCCATAGGAAGGGTCTCAGGTTTGGTATAAGCATTGAGATATCACATCTCTGCTATCGGAAGGGTCTCAGGATTGGATTGGGAAGGAGTTGGATATCCCTTCTCATGCTATAGGAAGGGTCTCAGGTTGGAATGGGAAGGAGTTGGATATCACATCTCATGTTATAGGAAGGGTCTCAGGATTGGAATGGGAAGGATTTGGATATCACATCTCTTGCTATAGGAAGGGTCTCAGGTTTTCTATTAGAAACATTGAGATATCACATCTCATGCTATAGGAAGGGTTTCAGGATTGGAATGGGAAGGATTTGGATATCACATCTCATGCTTAAGGAAGGGTCTCAGGTTTAGAAGGGGAAGGATTTGGAAATCATATCTCATGTTATAGGACAGGTCCCTGGTTTGGTATTAGAAGCATTGAGATATCACATCTCATGGTATAGGAAGGGTCTCAGGGTTGGAATGGGAAGGAGTTGGATATCACACCTCATCCAATAGGAAGGGTCTCAGGTTTGGAATGGGAAGGAATTGGATATCACATCTCATGTTATAGGAAGGATCTCAGGTTTGGTATTAGAAGCATTGAGATATCACATCTCATGCTATAGGAAGGGTCTCAGGATTTGAATGGCAAGGAGTTGGATATCACATCTCATGCCATAGGAAGGGTCTCAGGTTTGGTATAAGCATTGAGATATCACATCTCTGCTATCGGAAGGGTCTCAGGATTGGATTGGGAAGGAGTTGGATATCCCTTCTCATGCTATAGGAAGGGTCTCAGGTTGGAATGGGAAGGAGTTGGATATCACATCTCATGTTATAGGAAGGGTCTCAGGATTGGAATGGGAAGGATTTGGATATCACATCTCTTGCTATAGGAAGGGTCTCAGGTTTTCTATTAGAAACATTGAGATATCACATCTCATGCTATAGGAAGGGTTTCAGGATTGGAATGGGAAGGATTTGGATATCACATCTCATGCTTAAGGAAGGGTCTCAGGTTTAGAAGGGGAAGGATTTGGATATCATATCTCATGTTATAGGACAGGTCCCTGGTTTGGTATTAGAAGCATTGAGATATCACATCTCATGGTATAGGAAGGGTCTCAGGGTTGGAATGGGAAGGAGTTGGATATCACACCTCATCCAATAGGAAGGGTCTCAGGTTTGGAATGGGAAGGAATTGGATATCACATCTCATGTTATAGGAAGGATCTCAGGTTTGGTATTAGAAGCATTGAGATATCACATCTCATGCTATAGGAAGGGTCTCAGGATTTGAATGGCAAGGAGTTGGATATCACATCTCATGCCATAGGAAGGGTCTCAGGTTTGGTATAAGCATTGAGATATCACATTTCTGCTATCGGAAGGGTCTCAGGATTGGATTGGGAAGGAGTTGGATATCCCTTTTCATGCTATAGGAAGGGTGTCAGGTTGGAATGGGAAGGAGTTGGATATCACATCTCATGTTACAGGAAGGGTCTCAGGATTGGAATGGGAAGGATGTGGATATCACATCTCTTGCTATAGGAAGAGTCTCAGGTTTTTTATTAGAAACATTGAGATATCACATCTCATGCTATAGGAAGTGTCTCAGGATTGGAATGGGAAGGAGTTGGATATCACATCTCATGCTATAGGAAGGGTTTCATGTTTGGTAGAAGCATTGAGATATCACATCTCATGCTGTAGGAAGAGTCTCAGGTTTTGGAAGGGAAGGATTTGGATTTCACATCTCATGTTATAGGATGGTTCTCATGTTTGGTTTTTGAAGCATTGAGATATCACATCTCATTCTATCGGAAGGGTCTCAGGTTTGGAATGGGAAGGAGTTGGATATCACATCTCATATTATAGGAAGGATCTCAGGTTTGGTATTAGAAGCATTGAGATATCACATCTCATGCTATAGGAAGGGTCTCAGGATTGGAATGTGAAGGAATTGGATATCACATCTCATGCTAAAGGAAGGGTCTCAGGTTTGGAATGTGAAGGAGTTGGATATGACATCTCTTGTTATTGGGAGGGTCTCAGGATTTGAATGGCAAGGAGTTGGATATCACATCTCATGCCATAGGAAGGGTCTCAGGTTTGGTATAAGCATTGAGATATCACATCTCTGCTATCGGAAGGGTCTCAGGATTGGATTGGGAAGGAGTTGGATATCCCTTCTCATGCTATAGGAAGGGTCTCAGGTTGGAATGGGAAGGAGTTGGATATCACATCTCATGTTATAGGAAGGGTCTCAGGTTTTCTATTAGAAACATTGAGATATCACATCTCATGCTATAGGAAGGGTTTCAGGATTGGAATGGGAAGGATTTGGATATCACATCTCATGCTAAAGGAAGGGTCTCAGGTTTGGAAGGGGAAGGATTTGGATATCATATCTCATGTTATAGGACGGGTCCCAGGTTTGGTATTAGAAGCATTGAGATATCACATCTCATGGTATAGGAAGGGTCTCAGGGTTGGAATGGGAAGGAGTTGGATATCACACCTCATCCAATAGGAAGGGTTTCAGGTTTGGAATGGGAAGGAATTGGATATCACATCTCATGTTATAGGAAGGATCTCAGGTTTGGTATTAGAAGCATTGAGATATCACATCTCATGCTATAGGAAGGGTCTCAGGATTGGAATGTGAAGGATTTGGATATCACATCTCATGCTAAAGGAAGGGTCTCAGATTTGGTAGAAGCATTAAGATATCACATCTCATGCTATAGGAAGGGTCTCAGGATTTGGTATAAGCATTGAGATATCACATCTCTGCTATCGGAAGGGTCTCAGGATTGGATTGGGAAGGAGTTGGATATCCCTTCTCATGCTATAGGAAGGGTGTCAGGTTGGAATGGGAAGGAGTTGGATATCACATCTCATGTTACAGGAAGGGTCTCAGGATTGGAATGGGAAGGATGTGGATATCACATCTCTTGCTATAGGAAGATTCTCAGGTTTTTTATTAGAAACATTGAGATATCACATCTCATGCTATAGGAAGTGTCTCAGGATTGGAATGGGAAGGAGTTGGATATCACATCTCATGCTATAGGAAGGGTTTCAGGTTTGGTAGAAGCATTGAGATATCACATCTCATGCTATAGGAAGAGTCTCAGGTTTTGGAAGGGAAGGATTTGGATTTCACATCTCATGTTATAGGATGGTTCTCATGTTTGGTTTTTGAAGCATTGAGATATCACATCTCATTCTATCGGAAGGGTCTCAGGTTTGGAATGGGAAGGAGTTGGATATCACATCTCATATTATAGGAAGGATCTCAGGTTTGGTATTAGAAGCATTGAGATATCACATCTCTGCTATCGGAAGGGTCTCAGGTTTGGTATAAGCATTGAGATATCACATCTCATGCTATAGGAAGGGTCTCAGGATTTGAATGGCAAGGAGTTGGATATCACATCTCATGCCATAGGAAGGGTCTCAGGTTTGGTATAAGCATTGAGATATCACATCTCTGCTATCGGAAGGGTCTCAGGATTGGATTGGGAAGGAGTTGGATATCCCTTCTCATGCTATAGGAAGGGTGTCAGGTTGGAATGGGAAGGAGTTGGATATCACATCTCATGTTACAGGAAGGGTCTCAGGATTGGAATGGGAAGGATGTGGATATCACATCTCTTGCTATAGGAAGAGTCTCAGGTTTTTTATTAGAAACATTGAGATATCACATCTCATGCTATAGGAAGAGTCTCAGGATTGGAATGGGAAGGAGTTGGATATCACATCTCATGCTATAGGAAGGGTTTCAGGTTTGGTAGAAGCATTGAGATATCACATCTCATGCTATAGGAAGAGTCTCAGGTTTTGGAAGGGAAGGATTTGGATTTCACATCTCATGTTATAGGATGGTTCTCATGTTTGGTTTTTGAAGCATTGAGATATCACATCTCATTCTATCGGAAGGGTCTCAGGTTTGGAATGGAAAGGAGTTGGATATCACATCTCATATTATAGGAAGGATCTCAGGTTTGGTATTAGAAGCATTGAGATATCACATCTCATGCTATAGGAAGGGTCTCAGGATTGGAATGCGAAGGAATTGGATATCACATCTCATGCTAAAGGAAGGGTCTCAGGTTTGGAATGTGAAGGAGTTGGATATGACATCTCTTGTTATTGGGAGGGTCTCAGGATTTGAATGGCAAGGAGTTGGATATCACATCTCATGCCATAGGAAGGGTCTCAGGTTTGGTATAAGCATTGAGATATCACATCTCTGCTATCGGAAGGGTCTCAGGATTGGATTGGGAAGGAGTTGGATATCCCTTCTCATGCTATAGGAAGGGTCTCAGGTTGGAATGGGAAGGAGTTGGATATCACATCTCATGTTATAGGAAGGGTCTCAGGATTGGAATGGGAAGGATTTGGATATCACATCTCTTGCTATAGGAATGGTCTCAGGTTTTCTATTAGAAACATTGAGATATCACATCTCATGCTATAGGAAGGGTTTCAGGATTGGAATGGGAAGGATTTGGATATCACATCTCATGCTAAAGGAAGGGTCTCAGGTTTGGAAGGGGAAGGATTTGGATATCATATCTCATGTTATAGGACGGGTCCCAGGTTTGGTATTAGAAGCATTGAGATATCACATCTCATGGTATAGGAAGGGTCTCAGGGTTGGAATGGGAAGGAGTTGGATATCACACCTCATCCAATAGGAAGGGTCTCAGGTTTGGAATGGGAAGGAATTGGATATCACATCTCATGTTATAGGAAGGATCTCAGGTTTGGTATTAGAAGCATTGAGATATCACATCTCATGCTATAGGAAGGGTCTCAGGATTGGAATGTGAAGGATTTGGATATCACATCTCATGCTAAAGGAAGGGTCTCAGGTTTGGTAGAAGCATTAAGATATCACATCTCATGCTATAGGAAGGGTCTCAGGATTTGAATGGCAAGGAGTTGGATATCACATCTCATGCCATAGGAAGGGTCTCAGGTTTGGTATAAGCATTGAGATATCACATCTCTGCTATCGGAAGGGTCTCAGGATTGGATTGGGAAGGAGTTGGATATCCCTTCTCATGCTATAGGAACGGTGTCAGGTTGGAATGGGAAGGAGTTGGTTATCACATCTCATGTTACAGGAAGGGTCTCAGGATTGGAATGGGAAGGATGTGGATATCACATCTCTTGCTATAGGAAGAGTCTCAGGTTTTTTATTAGAAACATTGAGATATCACATCTCATGCTATAGGAAGGGTTTCAGGATTGGAATGGGAAGGATTTGGATATCACATCTCATGCTAAAGGAAGGGTCTCAGGTTGGAATGGGAAGGATTTGGATATCACATCTCTTGCTATAGGAAGGGTCTCAGGATTGGAATGGAAAGGATTTGGATATCACATCTCATGTCATAGGAAGGATCTCAGGTTTGGTATTAGAAGCATTGATATATCACATCTCATGCTATAGGAATGGTCTCAGGATTGGAATGGGTAGGAGTTGGATATTACATTCTTGCTATAGGAAGGGTCTCATGTTTGGAATGGGAAGGAGTTGGATATCACATATGCTATAGGAAGTGTCTCAGGTTTGGAACGGGAAGGAGTTGGATATCACATCTCATGTTATAGGAAGGGTCTCAGGATTGGAATGGGAAGGAGTTGGATATCACATCTCATGCTATAGGAAGGGTCTCAGATTTGGTATAAGCATTGAGATATCACACCTCATGCTATAGGAAGGGTCTCAGGATTGGAATGGGAAGGAGTTGGATATCACATCTCATGCTATAGGAAGGGTCTCAGATTTGGTATAAACATTGAGATATCACACCTCATGCTATAGGAAGGGTCTCAGGATTGGTATAAGCATTGAGATATCACATCTCTGCTATCGGAAGGGTCTCAGGATTGGAATGGGAAGGAGTTGGATATCCCATCAAATGTTATAGGAAGGGTCTTAGGTTTGGTATTAGAAGCATTGAGATATCACATCTCATGCTATAGGAAGGGTCTCAGGATTGGAATGGGAAGGAGTTGGATATCCCATCTCATGTTATAGGAAGGGTCTCAGGTTTGGTATTAGAAGCATTGAGATATCACATCTCATGCTATAGGAAGGGTCTCAGGATTGGAATGGGAAGGACTTGGATGTCACATCTCATGCTATAGGGAGGGTCTCAAGTTTGATATTAGAAGCATTGAGATAACAAATCTCATGATATTGGAAGGGTCTCAGGATTGGAATGGGAAGGAGTTGGATATCACATCTCATGATGAAGGACGGGTCTAAGGTTTGGAAGGGGAAGGATTTGGATATCACATCTCATGTTATAGGACGGGTCTCAGGTTTGGTATTAGAAGCATTGAGATATCAAGTCTCATGGTATAGGAAGGGTCTCAGAATTGGAATGGGAAGGAGTTGGATATCACATCTCAAGCTATAGGAAGGGTCTCAGGATTGGAATGGGAAGGAGTTTGATATCACATCTCATGCCATAGTATGGGTCTCAGGTTTGGTAGAAGCATTAGGATATCACATCTCATGCTATCGGAAGGGTATCAGGATTGGATTTGGTAGGAGTTGGATATCCCATTTCATGCTATAGGAAGGGTCTCAGGTTGGAATGGGAAGGAGTTGGATATCACATCTCATGTTATAGGAAGGGTCTCAGGATTGGAATGGGAAGGACGTGGATATCATATCTCATGCTATAGGAAGGCTCTCAGGTTTGGAAGGGGAAAGGGTTGGATATCACATTTCATGTTAGAGGAAGGATCTCAGGTTTGGTATTAGAGGCATTGAGATATCACATCTCATGCTATAGGAAGGGTCTCAGGATTGGAATGGGAAGGAGTTGGATATCACATCTCGAGCTATAGGAAGGTTCTCAGGTTTGGTATAAGCATTGAGATATCACATCTCATGCTATAGGAAGGGTCTCAGGATTGGAATGGGGAGGAGTTGGATATCACATCTCATGTTATAGGAAAGATCTCAGGTTTGGTATTAGAAGCAGTGAGACATCACATCTCATGTTATAGGAAGGGTCTCAGGATTGGAATGGGAAGAAGTTGGATATCACATCTCATGCTATAGGAAGGGTCTCAGCTTTGGTATAAGCATTGAGATATCACAACTCATGCTATAGGAAGGGTCTCAGGATTGGAATGGGAAGGAGTTGTATATGACATCTCATACCATAGGAAGGGTCTCAGGTTTGGTATAAGCATTGAGATATCACATCACATGCTATAGGAAGGGTCTCAGGATTGGAATGGGAAGGACTTGGATATCACATCTCATGCTATAGGAAGGGTTTCAGGTTTGGTAGAAGCATTGAGATATCACATCTCATGCTATAGGAAGAGTCTCAGGTTTTGGAAGGGAAGGATTTGGATTTCACATCTCATGTTATAGGATGGTTCTCATGTTTGGTTTTTGAAGCATTGAGATATCACATCTCATTCTATCGGAAGGGTCTCAGGTTTGGAATGGGAAGGAGTTGGATATCACATCTCATATTATAGGAAGGATCTCAGGTTTGGTATTAGAAGCATTGAGATATCACATCTCATGCTATAAGAAGGGTCTCAGGATTGGAATGTGAAGGAATTGGATATCACATCTCATGCTAAAGGAAGGGTCTCAGGTTTGGAATGTGAAGGAGTTGGATATGATATCTCTTGTTATAGGGAGGGTCTCAGGATTTGAATGGCAAGGAGTTGGATATCACATCTCATGCCATAGGAAGGGTCTCCGGTTTGGTATTAGCATTGAGATATCACATCTCTGCTATCGGAAGGGTCTCAGGATTGGATTGGGAAGGAGTTGGATATCCCTTCTCATGCTATAGGAAGGGTCTCAGGTTGGAATGGGAAGGAGTTGGATATCACATCTCATGTTATAGGAAGGGTCTCAGGATTGGAATGGGAAGGATTTGGATATCACATCTCTTGCTATAGGAATGGTCTCAGGTTTTCTATTAGAAACATTGAGATATCACATCTCATGCTATAGGAAGGGTTTCAGGATTGGAATGGGAAGGATTTGGATATCACATCTCATGCTAAAGGAAGGGTCTCAGGTTTGGAAGGGGAAGGATTTGGATATCATATCTCATGTTATAGGACGGGTCCCAGGTTTGGTATTAGAAGCATTGAGATATCACATCTCATGGTATAGGAAGGGTCTCAGGGTTGGAATGGGAAGGAGTTGGATATCACACCTCATCCAATAGGAAGGGTCTCAGGTTTGGAATGGGAAGGAATTGGATATCACATCTCATGTTATAGGAAGGATCTCAGGTTTGGTATTAGAAGCATTGAGATATCACATCTCATGCTATAGGAAGGGTCTCAGGATTGGAATGTGAAGGATTTGGATATCACATCTCATGCTAAAGGAAGGGTCTCAGGTTTGGTAGAAGCATTAAGATATCACATCTCATGCTATAGGAAGGGTCTCAGGATTTGAATGGCAAGGAGTTGGATATCACACCTCATGCCATAGGAAGGGTCTCAGGTTTGGTATAAGCATTGAGATATCACATCCCTGCTATCGGAAGGGTCTCAGGATTGGATTGGGAAGGAGTTGGATATCCCTTCTCATGCTATAGGAAGGGTGTCAGGTTGGAATGGGAAGGAGTTGGATATCACATCTCATGTTACAGGAAGGGTCTCAGGATTGGAATGGGAAGGATGTGGATATCACATCTCTTGCTATAGGAAGAGGCTCAGGTTTTTTATTAGAAACATTGAGATATCACATCTCATGCTATAGGAAGGGTTTCAGGATTGGAATGGGAAGGATTTGGATATCACATCTCATGCTAAAGGAAGGGTCTCAGGTTGGAATGGGAAGGATTTGGATATCACATCTCTTGCTATAGGAAGGGTCTCAGGATTGGAATGGAAAGGATTTGGATATCACATCTCATGTCATAGGAAGGATCTCAGGTTTGGTATTAGAAGCATTGATATATCACATCTCATGCTATAGGAATGGTCTCAGGATTGGAATGGGTAGGAGTTGGATATTACATTCTTGCTATAGGAAGGGTCTCATGTTTGGAATGGGAAGGAGTTGGATATCACATATGCTATAGGAAGTGTCTCAGGTTTGGAACGGGAAGGAGTTGGATATCACATCTCATGTTATAGGAAGGGTCTCAGGATTGGAATGGGAAGGAGTTGGATATCACATCTCATGCTATAGGAAGGGTCTCAGATTTGGTATAAGCATTGAGATATCACACCTCATGCTATAGGAAGGGTCTCAGGATTGGAATGGGAAGGAGTTGGATATCACATCTCATGCTATAGGAAGGGTCTCAGATTTGGTATAAACATTGAGATATCACACCTCATGCTATAGGAAGGGTCTCAGGATTGGTATAAGCATTGAGATATCACATCTCTGCTATCGGAAGGGTCTCAGGATTGGAATGGGAAGGAGTTGGATATCCCATCAAATGTTATAGGAAGGGTCTTAGGTTTGGTATTAGAAGCATTGAGATATCACATCTCATGCTATAGGAAGGGTCTCAGGATTGGAATGGGAAGGAGTTGGATATCCCATCTCATGTTATAGGAAGGGTCTCAGGTTTGGTATTAGAAGCATTGAGATATCACATCTCATGCTATAGGAAGGGTTTCAGGATTGGAATGGGAAGGATTTGGATATCACATCTCATGCTAAAGGAAGGGTCTCAGGTTTGGAAGGGGAAGGATTTGGATATCATATCTCATGTTATAGGACGGGTCCCAGGTTTGGTATTAGAAGCATTGAGATATCACATCTCATGGTATAGGAAGGGTCTCAGGGTTGGAATGGGAAGGAGTTGGATATCACACCTCATCCAATAGGAAGGGTCTCAGGTTTGGAATGGGAAGGAATTGGATATCACATCTCATGTTATAGGAAGGATCTCAGGTTTGGTATTAGAAGCATTGAGATATCACATCTCATGCTATAGGAAGGGTCTCAGGATTGGAATGTGAAGGATTTGGATATCACATCTCATGCTAAAGGAAGGGTCGCAGGTTTGATAGAAGCATTAAGATATCACATCTCATGCTATAGGAAGGGTCTCAGGATTTGAATGGCAAGGAGTTGGATATCACATCTCATGCCATAGGAAGGGTCTCAGGTTTGGTATAAGCATTGATATATCACATCTCTGCTATCGGAAGGGTCTCAGGATTGGATTGGGAAGGAGTTGGATATCCCTTCTCATGCTATAGGAAGGGTGTCAGGTTGGAATTGGAAGGAGTTGGATATCACATCTCATGTTACAGGAAGGTTCTCAGGATTGGAATGGGAAGGATGTGGATATCACATCTCTTGCTATAGGAAGAGTCTCAGGTTTTTTATTAGAAACATTGAGATATCACATCTCATGCTATAGGAAGGGTTTCAGGATTGGAATGGGAAGGATTTGGATATCACATCTCATGCTAAAGGAAGGGTCTCAGGTTGGAATGGGAAGGATTTGGATATCACATCTCTTGCTATAGGAAGGGTCTCAGGATTGGAATGGAAAGGATTTGGATATCACATCTCATGTCATAGGAAGGATCTCAGGTTTGGTATTAGAAGCATTGATATATCACATCTCATGCTATAGGAATGGTCTCAGGATTGGAATGGGTAGGAGTTGGATATTACATTCTTGCTATAGGAAGGGTCTCATGTTTGGAATGGGAAGGAGTTGGATATCACATATGCTATAGGAAGTGTCTCAGGTTTGGAACGGGAAGGAGTTGGATATCACATCTCATGTTATAGGAAGGGTCTCAGGATTGGAATGGGAAGGAGTTGGATATCACATCTCATGCTATAGGAAGGGTCTCAGATTTGGTATAAGCATTGAGATATCACACCTCATGCTATAGGAAGGGTCTCAGGATTGGAATGGGAAGGAGTTGGATATCACATCTCATGCTATAGGAAGGGTCTCAGATTTGGTATAAACATTGAGATATCACACCTCATGCTATAGGAAGGGTCTCAGGATTGGTATAAGCATTGAGATATAACATCTCTGCTATCGGAAGGGTCTCAGGATTGGAATGGGAAGGAGTTGGATATCCCATCAAATGTTATAGGAAGGGTCTTAGGTTTGGTATTAGAAGCATTGAGATATCACATCTCATGCTATAGGAAGGGTCTCAGGATTGGAATGGGAAGGAGTTGGATATCCCATCTCATGTTATAGGAAGGGTCTCAGGTTTGGTATTAGAAGCATTGAGATATCACATATCATGCTATAGGAAGGGTCTCAGGATTGGAATGGGAAGGACTTGGATGTCACATCTCATGCTATAGGGAGGGTCTCAAGTTTGATATTAGAAGCATTGAGATAACAAATCTCATGATATTGGAAGGGTCTCAGGATTGGAATGGGAAGGAGTTGGATATCACATCTCATGATGAAGGACGGGTCTAAGGTTTGGAAGGGGAAGGATTTGGATATCACATCTCATGTTATAGGACGGGTCTCAGGTTTGGTATTAGAAGCATTGAGATATCAAGTCTCATGGTATAGTAAGGGTCTCAGAATTGGAATGGGAAGGAGTTGGATATCACATCTCAAGCTATAGGAAGGGTCTCAGGATTGGAATGGGAAGGAGTTTGATATCACATCTCATGCCATAGTATGGGTCTCAGGTTTGGTAGAAGCATTAGGATATCACATCTCATGCTATCGGAAGGGTATCAGGATTGGATTTGGTAGGAGTTGGATATCCCATTTCATGCTATAGGAAGGGTCTCAGGTTGGAATGGGAAGGAGTTGGATATCACATCTCATGTTATAGGAAGGGTCTCAGGATTGGAATGGGAAGGACGTGGATATCATATCTCATGCTATAGGAAGGCTCTCAGGTTTGGAAGGGGAAAGGGTTGGATATCACATTTCATGTTAGAGGAAGGATCTCAGGTTTGGTATTAGAGGCATTGAGATATCACATCTCATGCTATAGGAAGGGTCTCAGGATTGGAATGGGAAGGAGTTGGATATCACATCTTGAGCTATAGGAAGGTTCTCAGGTTTGGTATAAGCATTGAGATATCACATCTCATGCTATAGGAAGGGTCTCAGGATTGGAATGGGGAGGAGTTGGATATCACATCTCATGTTATAGGAAAGATCTCAGGTTTGGTATTAGAAGCAGTGAGACATCACATCTCATGTTATAGGAAGGGTCTCAGGATTGGAATGGGAAGAAGTTGGATATCACATCTCATGCTATAGGAAGGGTCTCAGCTTTGGTATAAGCATTGAGATATCACAACTCATGCTATAGGAAGGGTCTCAGGATTGGAATGGGAAGGAGTTGTATATGACATCTCATGCCATAGGAAGGGTCTCAGGTTTGGTATAAGCATTGAGATATCACATCACATGCTATAGGAAGGGTCTCAGGATTGGAATGGGAAGGACTTGGATATCACATCTCATGCTATAGGAAGGGTTTCAGGTTTGGTAGAAGCATTGAGATATCACATCTCATGCTATAGGAAGAGTCTCAGGTTTTTGGAAGGGAAGGATTTGGATTTCACATCTCATGTTATAGGATGGTTCTCATGTTTGGTTTTTGAAGCATTGAGATATCACATCTCATTCTATCGGAAGGGTCTCAGGTTTGGAATGGGAAGGAGTTGGATATCACATCTCATATTATAGGAAGGATCTCAGGTTTGGTATTAGAAGCATTGAGATATCACATCTCATGCTATAAGAAGGGTCTCAGGATTGGAATGTGAAGGAATTGGATATCACATCTCATGCTAAAGGAAGGGTCTCAGGTTTGGAATGTGAAGGAGTTGGATATGATATCTCTTGTTATAGGGAGGGTCTCAGGATTTGAATGGCAAGGAGTTGGATATCACATCTCATGCCATAGGAAGGGTCTCAGGTTTGGTATAAGCATTGAGATATCACATCTCTGCTATCGGAAGGGTCTCAGGATTGGATTGGGAAGGAGTTGGATATCCCTTCTCATGCTATAGGAAGGGTCTCAGGTTGGAATGGGAAGGAGTTGGATATCACATCTCATGTTATAGGAAGGGTCTCAGGATTGGAATGGGAAGGATTTGGATATCACATCTCTTGCTATAGGAAGGGTCTCAGGTTTTCTATTAGAAACATTGAGATATCACATCTCATGCTATAGGAAGGGTTTCAGGATTGGAATGGGAAGGATTTGGATATCACATCTCATGCTAAAGGAAGGGTCTCAGGTTTAGAAGGGGAAGGATTTGGATATCATATCTCATGTTATAGGACGGGTCCCTGGTTTGGTATTAGAAGCATTGAGATATCACATCTCATGGTATAGGAAGGGTCTCAGGGTTGGAACGGGAAGGAGTTGGATATCACACCTCATCCAATAGGAAGGGTCTCAGGTTTGGAATGGGAAGGAATTGGATATCACATCTCATGTTATAGGAAGGATCTCAGGTTTGGTATTAGAAGCATTGAGATATCACATCTCATGCTATAGGAAGGGTCTCAGGATTGGAATGTGAAGGATTTGGATATCACATCTCATGTTAAAGGAAGGGTCTCAGGTTTGGTAGAAGCATTAAGATATCACATCTCATGCCATAGGAAGGGTCTCAGGATTTGAATGGCAAGGAGTTGGATATCACATCTCATGCCATAGGAAGGGTCTCAGGTTTGGTATAAGCATTGAGATATCACATCTCTGCTATCGGAAGGGTCTCAGGATTGGATTGGGAAGGAGTTGGATATCCCTTCTCATGCTATAGGAAGGGTGTCAGGTTGGAATGGGAAGGAGTTGGATATCACATCTCATGGTACAGGAAGGGTCTCAGGATTGGAATGGGAAGGATGTGGATATCACATCTCTTGCTATAGGAAGAGTCTCAGGTTTTTTATTAGAAACATTGAGATATCACATCTCATGCTATAGGAAGTGTCTCAGGATTGGAATGGGAAGGAGTTGGATATCACATCTCATGCTATAGGAAGGGTTTCAGGTTTGGTAGAAGCATTGAGATATCACATCTCATGCTATAGGAAGAGTCTCAGGTTTTGGAAGGGAAGGATTTGGATTTCACATCTCATGTTATAGGATGGTTCTCATGTTTGGTTTTTGAAGCATTGAGATATCACAGCTCATTCTATCGGAAGGGTCTCAGGTTTGGAATGGGAAGGAGTTGGATATCACATCTCATATTATAGGAAGGATCTCAGGTTTGGTATTAGAAGCATTGAGATATCACATCTCATGCTATAGGAAGGGTCTCAGGATTAGAATGTGAAGGAGTTGGATATCACATCTCATGTTACAGGAAGGGTCTCAGGATTGGATTGGGAAGGATGTGGATATCACATCTCTTGCTATAGGAAGAGTCTCAGGTTTTTTATTAGAAACATTGAGATATCACATCTCATGCTATAGGAAGGGTTTCAGGATTGTAATGGGAAGGATTTGGATATCACATCTCATGCTAAAGGAAGGGTCTCAGGTTTGGAAGGGGAAGGATTTGGATATCATATCTCATGTCATAGGACGGGTCCCAGGTTTGGTATTAGAAGCATTGAGATATCACATCTCATGGTATAGGAAGGGTCTCAGGATTGGAATGGGAGGAGCTGGATATCACATCTCATGCTAAAGGAAGGGTTTCAGGTTTGGTAGAAGCATTGAGATATCACATCTCATGCTATAGGAAGAGTCTCAGGTTTTGGAAGGGAAGGATTTGGATTTCACATCTCATGTTATAGGATGGTTCTCATGTTTGGTTTTTGAAGCATTGAGATATCACATCTCATTCTATCGGAAGGGTCTCAGGTTTGGAATGGGAAGGAGTTGGATATCACATCTCATATTATAGGAAGGATCTCAGGTTTGGTATTAGAAGCATTGAGATATCACATCTCATGCTATAGGAAGGGTCTCAGGATTAGAATGTGAAGGAGTTGGATATCACATCTCATGTTACAGGAAGGGTCTCAGGATTGGAATGGGAAGGATGTGGATATCACATCTCTTGCTATAGGAAGAGTCTCAGGTTTTTTATTAGAAACATTGAGATATCACATCTCATGCTATAGGAAGGGTTTCAGGATTGTAATGGGAAGGATTTGGATATCACATCTCATGCTAAAGGAAGGGTCTCAGCTTTGGAAGGGGAAGGATTTGGATATCATATCTCATGTTATAGGATGGGTCCCAGGTTTGGTATTAGAAGCATTGAGATATCACATCTCATGGTATAGGAAGGGTCTCAGGATTGGAATGGGAGGAGCTGGATATCACATCTCATGCTAAAGGAAGGGTCTCAGGTTTGGAAGGGGAAGGATTTGGATATCACATCTCATGTTATAGGACGGGTCTCAGGTTTGCTATTAGAAGCATTGAGATATCACATCTCATGCTATAGGAAGGGTTTCAGGTTTGGTAGAAGCATTAAGATATCACATCTCATGCTATAGGAAGAGTCTCAAGTTTTGGAAGGGAAGGATTTGGATTTCACATCTCATGTTATAGGATGGTTCTCATGTTTGGTTTTTGAAGCATTGAGATATCACATCTCATTCTATCGGAAGGGTCTCAGGTTTGGAATGGGAAGGAGTTGGATATCACATCTCATATTATAGGAAGGATCTCAGGTTTGGTATTAGAAGCATTGAGATATCTCATCTCATGCTATAGGAAGGGTCTCAGGATTAGAATGTGAAGGAGTTGGATATCACATCTCATGTTACAGGAAGGGTCTCAGGATTGGAATGGGAAGGATGTGGATATCACATCTCTTGCTATAGGAAGAGTCTCAGGTTTTTTATTAGAAACATTGAGATATCACATCTCATGCTATAGGAAGGGTTTCAGGATTGTAATGGGAAGGATTTGGATATCACATCTCATGCTAAAGGAAGGGTCTCAGGTTTGGAAGGGGAAGGATTTGGATATCATATCTCATGTTATAGGACGGGTCCCAGGTTTGGTATTAGAAGCATTGAGATATCACATCTCATGGTATAGGAAGGGTCTCAGGATTGGAATGGGAGGAGCTGGATATCACATCTCATGCTAAAGGAAGGGTCTCAGGTTTGGAAGGGGAAGGATTTGGATATCACATCTCATGTTATAGGACGGGTCTCAGGTTTGCTATTAGAAGCATTGAGATATCACATCTCATGCTATAGGAAGTGTCTCAGGATTGGAATGGGAAGGAGTTGGATATCACATCTCATGCTATAGGAAGGGTTTCAGGTTTGGTAGAAGCATTGAGATATCACATCTCATGCTATAGGAAGAGTCTCAGGTTTTGGAAGGGAAGGATTTGGATTTCACATCTCATGTTATAGGATGGTTCTCATGTTTGGTTTTTGAAGCATTGAGATATCACATCTCATTCTATCGGAAGGGTCTCAGGTTTGGAATGGGAAGGAGTTGGATATCACATCTCATATTATAGGAAGGATCTCAGGTTTGGTATATGAAGCATTGAGATATCACATCTCATGCTATAAGAAGGGTCTCAGGATTGGAATGTGAAGGAATTGGATATCACATCTCATGCTAAAGGAAGGGTCTCAGGTTTGGAATGTGAAGGAGTTGGATATGACATCTCTTGTTATAGGGAGGGTCTCAGGATTTGAATGGCAAGGAGTTGGATATCACATCTCATGCCATAGGAACGGTCTCAGGTTTGGTATAAGCATTGAGATATCACATCTCTGCTATCGGAAGGGTCTCAGGATTGGATTGGGAAGGAGTTGGATATCCCTTCTCATGCTATAGGAAGGGTCTCAGGTTGGAATGGGAAGGAGTTGGATATCACATCTCATGTTATAGGAAGGGTCTCAGGATTGGAATGGGAAGGATTTGGATATCACATCTCTTGCTATAGGAAGGGTCTCAGGTTTTCTATTAGAAACATTGAGATATCACATCTCATGCTATAGGAAGGGTTTCAGGATTGGAATGGGAAGGATTTGGATATCACATCTCATGCTAAAGGAAGGGTCTCAGGTTTGGAAGGGGAAGGACTTGGATATCATATCTCATGTTATAGGACGGGTCCCAGGTTTGGTATTAGAAGCATTGAGATATCACATCTCATGGTATAGGAAGGGTCTCAGGGTTGGAATGGGAAGGAGTTGGATATCACACCTCATCCAATAGGAAGGGTCTCAGGTTTGGAATGGGAAGGAATTGGATATCACATCTCATGTTATAGGAAGGATCTCAGGTTTGTATTAGAAGCATTGAGATATCACATCTCATGCTATAGGAAGGGTCTCAGGATTGGAATGTGAAGGATTTGGATATCACATCTCATGCTAAAGGAAGGGTCTCAGGTTTGGTAGAAGCATTAAGATATCACATCTCATGCTATAGGAAGGGTCTCAGGATTTGAATGGCAAGGAGTTGGATATCACATCTCATGCCATAGGAAGGGTCTCAGGTTTGGTATAAGCATTGAGATATCACATCTCTGCTATCGGAAGGGTCTCAGGATTGGATTGGGAAGGAGTTGGATATCCCTTCTCATGCTATAGGAAGGGTGTCAGGTTGGAATGGGAAGGAGTTGGATATCACATCTCATGTTATAGGAAGGGTCTCAGGATTGGAATGGGAAGGATGTGGATATCACATCTCTTGCTATAGGAAGAGTCTCAGTTTTTTTATTAGAAACATTGAGATATCACATCTCATGCTATAGGAAGTGTCTCAGGATTGGAATGGGAAGGAGTTGGATATCACATCTCATGCTATAGGAAGGGTTTCAGGTTTGGTAGAAGCATTGAGATATCACATCTCATGCTATAGGAAGAGTCTCAGGTTTTGGAAGGGAAGGATTTGGATTTCACATCTCATGTTATAGGATGGTTCTCATGTTTGGTTTTTGAAGCATTGAGATATCACATCTCATTCTAACGGAAGGGTCTCAGGTTTGGAATGGGAAGGAGTTGGATATCACATCTCATATTATAGGAAGGATCTCAGGTTTGGTATTAGAAGCATTGAGATATCACATCTCATGCTATAAGAAGGGTCTCAGGATTGGAATGTGAAGGAATTGGATATCACATCTCATGCTAAAGGAAGGGTCTCAGGTTTGGAATGTGAAGGAGTTGGATATGACATCTCTTGTTATTGGGAGGGTCTCAGGTTTGGTATAAGCATTGAGATATCACATCTCTGCTATCGGAAGGGTCTCAGGATTGGATTGGGAAGGAGTTGGATATCCCTTCTCATGCTATAGGAAGGGTCTCAGGTTGGAATGGGAAGGAGTTGGATATCACATCTCATGTTATAGGAAGGGTCTCAGGATTGGAATGGGAAGGATTTGGATATCACATCTCTTGCTATAGGAAGGGTCTCAGGTTTTCTATTAGAAACATTGAGATATCACATCTCATGCTCTAGGAAGGGTTTCAGGATTGGAATGGGAAGGATTTTATATATCACATCTCATGCTAAAGGAAGGGTCTCAGGTTTAGAAGGGGAAGGATTTGGATATCATATCTCATGTTATAGGACGGGTCCCAGGTTTGGTATTAGAAGCATTGAGATATCACATCTCATGCTATAAGAAGGGTCTCAGGATTGGAATGTGAAGGAATTGGATATCACATCTCATGCTAAAGGAAGGGTCTCAGGTTTGGAATGTGAAGGAGTTGGATATGACATCTCTTGTTATAGGGAGGGTCTCAGGATTGGAATGGGAAGGAGTTGGATATCACATCTCATGCTATAGGAAGGGTCTCAGGTTTGGTATAAGCATTGAGATATCACATCTCTGCTATCGGAAGGGTGTCAGGATTGGAATGGGAAGGAGTTGGATATCCCATCAAATGTTATAGGAAGGGTCTTAGGTTTGGTATTAGAAGCATTGAGATATCACATCTCATGCTATAGGAAGGGTCTCAGGATTGGAATGGGAAGGAGTTGGATATCCCATCTCATGTTATAGGAAGGGTCTCAGGTTTGGTATTAGAAGCATTGAGATATCACATCTCATGCTATAGGAAGGGTCTCAGGATTGGAATGGGAAGGACTTGGATGTCACATCTCATGCTATAGGGAGGGTCTCAAGTTTGATATTAGAAGCATTGAGATAACAAATCTCATGATATTGGAAGGGTCTCAGGATTGGAATGGGAAGGAGTTGGATATCACATCTCATGCTATAGGAAGGGTCTCAGGTTTGGTATAAACATTGAGATATCACATCTCATGCTATAGGAAGGGTCTCAGGATTGGAATGGGAAGGAGTTGGATATCACATTTCATGCTATAGGAAGGGTCTCAGGTTTGGTATAAACATTGAGATATCACATCTCATGCCATAGGAAGGGTCTCAGGTTTGGTATAAGCATTGAGATATCACACCTCTGCTATCGGAAGGGTCTCAGGATTGGAATGGGAAGGAGTTGGATATCCCATCTCATGTTATAGGAAGAGTCTCAGGTTTGGTATTAGAAGCATTGAGATATCACATCTCATGCTATAGAAAGTGTCTCAGGATTGGAATGGGAAGGACTTGGATATCACATCTCATGCTATAGGGAGGGTCTCAAGTTTGATATTAGAAGCATTGAGATATCACATCTCATGCTATAGGAAGGGTCTCAGGATTGGAATGGGAAGGAGTTGGATATCACATCTCATGCTATAGGAAGGGTCTCAGGTTTGGTATAAGCAGTGAGATATCACATCTCATGCTATAGGAAGTGTCTCAGGATTGGAATGGGAAGGAGTTGGATATCACATCTCATGTTATAGGAAGGATTTCAGGTTTGGTATAAGCATTGAGATATCACATCTCCACTATCGGAAGGGTTTCAGGATTGGAATGGGAAGGAGTTGGATATTCCCATCTCATGTTATAGGAAGGGTCTCAGGTTTGGTATTAGAAGCAATGAGATATCACATCTTATGCTATAGGAAGGGACTCAAGTTTGATATTAGAAGCATTGAGATATCACATCTCATGCTATAGGAAGTGTCTCACGATTGGAATGGGAAGGACTTGGATATCACATCTCATGCTATAGGGAGGTTCTCAAGTTTGATATTAGAAGCATTGAGATATCACATCTCATAATATCGGAAGGGTCTCAGGATTGGAATGGGAAGGAGTTGGATATCACATCTCATGGTAAAGGAAGGGTCTAAGGTTTGGAAGGGGAAGGATTTGGATATCACATCTCATGTTATAGGACGGGTCTCAGGTTTGGTATTAGAAGCATTGAGATATCAAGTCTCATGGTATAGGAAGGGTCTCAGAATTGGAATGGGAAAGAGTTGGATATCACATCTCAAGCTATAGGAAGGGTCTCAGGATTGAAATGGGAAGGAGTTTGATATCACATCTTGGAACAGGGTAACCTCTGGACGAGCCAGACCAATCAAGGTAGCGATCGCAGTGGTCAAGACTAGGTCTCAAGAGGGGTGAGGGTGACTGAAGGAGTTGGATATCACATCTCATGTTATAGGAAGGATCTCAGGATTGGAATGGGAAGGACTTGGATATCACATCTCATATTATAGGAAGGATCTCAGGTTTGGTATTAGAAGCATTGAGATATCACATCTCATGCTATAAGAAGGGTCTCAGGATTGGAATGTGAAGGAATTGGATATCACATCTCATGCTAAAGGAAGGGTCTCAGGTTTGGAATGTGAAGGAGTTGGATATGACATCTCTTGTTATAGGGAGGGTCTCAGGATTTGAATGGCAAGGAGTTGGATATCACATCTCATGCCATAGGAACGGTCTCAGGTTTGGTATAAGCATTGAGATATCACATCTCTGCTATCGGAAGGGTCTCAGGATTGGATTGGGAAGGAGTTGGATATCCCTTCTCATGCTATAGGAAGGGTCTCAGGTTGGAATGGGAAGGAGTTGGATATCACATCTCATGTTATAGGAAGGGTCTCAGGATTGGAATGGGAAGGATTTGGATATCACATCTCTTGCTATAGGAAGGGTCTCAGGTTTTCTATTAGAAACATTGAGATATCACATCTCATGCTATAGGAAGGGTTTCAGGATTGGAATGGGAAGGATTTGGATATCACATCTCATGCTAAAGGAAGGGTCTCAGGTTTGGAAGGGGAAGGATTTGGATATCATATCTCATGTTATAGGACGGGTCCCAGGTTTGGTATTAGAAGCATTGAGATATCACATCTCATGGTATAGGAAGGGTCTCAGGGTTGGAATGGGAAGGAGTTGGATATCACACCTCATCCAATAGGAAGGGTCTCAGGTTTGGAATGGGAAGGAATTGGATATCACATCTCATGTTATAGGAAGGATCTCAGGTTTGTATTAGAAGCATTGATATATCACATCTCATGCTATAGGAAGGGTCTCAGGATTGGAATGTGAAGGATTTGGATATCACATCTCATGCTAAAGGAAGGGTCTCAGGTTTGGTAGAAGCATTAAGATATCACATCTCATGCTATAGGAAGGGTCTCAGGATTTGAATGGCAAGGAGTTGGATATCACATCTCATGCCATAGGAAGGGTCTCAGGTTTGGTATAAGCATTGAGATATCACATCTCTGCTATCGGAAGGGTCTCAGGATTGGATTGGGAAGGAGTTGGATATCCCTTCTCATGCTATAGGAAGGGTGTCAGGTTGGAATGGGAAGGAGTTGGATATCACATCTCATGTTATAGGAAGGGTCTCAGGGTTGGAATGGGAAGGATGTGGATATCACATCTCTTGCTATAGGAAGAGTCTCAGTTTTTTTATTAGAAACATTGAGATATCACATCTCATGCTATAGGAAGTGTCTCAGGATTGGAATGGGAAGGAGTTGGATATCACATCTCATGCTATAGGAAGGGTCTCAGGTTTTGGAAGGGAAGGATTTGGATTTCACATCTCATGTTATAGGATGGTTCTCATGTTTGGTTTTTGAAGCATTGAGATATCACATCTCATTCTAACGGAAGGGTCTCAGGTTTGGAATGGGAAGGAGTTGGATATCACATCTCATATTATAGGAAGGATCTCAGGTTTGGTATTAGAAGCATTGAGATATCACATCTCATGCTATAAGAAGGGTCTCAGGATTGGAATGTGAAGGAATTGGATATCACATCTCATGCTAAAGGAAGGGTCTCAGGTTTGGAATGTGAAGGAGTTGGATATGACATCTCTTGTTATTGGGAGGGTCTCAGGATTTGAATGGCAAGGAGTTGGATATCACATCTAATGCCATAGGAAGGGTCTCAGGTTTGGTATAAGCATTGAGATATCACATCTCTGCTATCGGAAGGGTCTCAGGATTGGATTGGGAAGGAGTTGGATATCCCTTCTCATGCTATAGGAAGGGTCTCAGGTTGGAATGGGAAGGAGTTGGATATCACATCTCATGTTATAGGAAGGGTCTCAGGATTGGAATGGGAAGGATTTGGATATCACATCTCTTGCTATAGGAAGGGTCTCAGGTTTTCTATTAGAAACATTGAGATATCACATCTCATGCTCTAGGAAGGGTTTCAGGATTGGAATGGGAAGGATTTTATATATCACATCTCATGCTAAAGGAAGGGTCTCAGGTTTAGAAGGGGAAGGATTTGGATATCATATCTCATGTTATAGGACGGGTCCCAGGTTTGGTATTAGAAGCATTGAGATATCACATCTCATGGTATAGGAAGGGTCTCAGGGTTGGAATGGGAAGGAGTTGGATATCACACCTCATCCAATAGGAAGGGTCTCAGGTTTGGAATGGGAAGGAATTGAATATCACATCACATGTTATAGGAAGGATCTCAGGTTTGGTATTAGAAGCATTGAGATATCACATCTCATGCTATAAGAAGGGTCTCAGGATTGGAATGTGAAGGAATTGGATATCACATCTCATGCTAAAGGAAGGGTCTCAGGTTTGGAATGTGAAGGAGTTGGATATGACATCTCTTGTTATAGGGAGGGTCTCAGGATTGGAATGGGAAGGAGTTGGATATCACATCTCATGCTATAGGAAGGGTCTCAGGTTTGGTATAAGCATTGAGATATCACATCTCTGCTATCGGAAGGGTGTCAGGATTGGAATGGGAAGGAGTTGGATATCCCATCAAATGTTATAGGAAGGGTCTTAGGTTTGGTATTAGAAGCATTGAGATATCACATCTCATGCTATAGGAAGGGTCTCAGGATTGGAATGGGAAGGAGTTGGATATCCCATCTCATGTTATAGGAAGGGTCTCAGGTTTGGTATTAGAAGCATTGAGATATCACATCTCATGCTATAGGAAGGGTCTCAGGATTGGAATGGGAAGGACTTGGATGTCACATCTCATGCTATAGGGAGGGTCTCAAGTTTGATATTAGAAGCATTGAGATAACAAATCTCATGATATTGGAAGGGTCTCAGGATTGGAATGGGAAGGAGTTGGATATCACATCTCATGATGAAGGACGGGTCTAAGGTTTGGAAGGGGAAGGATTTGGATATCACATCTCATGTTATAGGACGGGTCTCAGGTTTGGTATTAGAAGCATTGAGATATCAAGTCTCATGGTATAGGAAGGGTCTCAGAATTGGAATGGGAAGGAGTTGGATATCACATCTCAAGCTATAGGAAGGGTCTCAGGATTGGAATGGGAAGGAGTTTGATATCACATCTCATGCCATAGTATGGGTCTCAGGTTTGGTAGAAGCATTAGGATATCACATCTCATGCTATCGGAAAGGTATCAGGATTGGATTTGGTAGGAGTTGGATATCCCATTTCATGCTATAGGAAGGGTCTCAGGTTGGAATGGGAAGGAGTTGGATATCACATCTCATGTTATAGGAAGGGTCTCAGGATTGGAATGGGAAGGACGTGGATATCATATCTCATGCTATAGGAAGGCTCTCAGGTTTGGAAGGGGAAAGGGTTGGATATCACATTTCATGTTAGAGGAAGGATCTCAGGTTTGGTATTAGAGGCATTGAGATATCACATCTCATGCTATAGGAAGGGTCTCAGGATTGGAATGGGAAGGAGTTGGATATCACATCTCGAGCTATAGGAAGGTTCTCAGGTTTGGTATAAGTATTGAGATATCACATCTCATGCTATAGGAAGGGTCTCAGGATTGGAATGGGGAGGAGTTGGATATCACATCTCATGTTATAGGAAAGATCTCAGATTTGGTATTAGAAGCAGTGAGACATCACATCTCATGTTATAGGAAGGGTCTCAGGATTGGAATGGGAAGAAGTTGGATATCACATCTCATGCTATAGGAAGGGTCTCAGCTTTGGTATAAGCATTGAGATATCACAACTCATGCTATAGGAAGGGTCTCAGGATTGGAATGGGAAGGAGTTGTATATGACATCTCATGCCATAGGAAGGGTCTCAGGTTTGGTATAAGCATTGAGATATCACATCACATGCTATAGGAAGGGTCTCAGGATTGGAATGGGAAGGACTTGGATATCACATCTCATGCTATAGGCAGGTTCTCAGGTTTGGAAAGGGAAGGAGTTGGATATCACATTTCATGTTAGAGGTAGGATCTCAGGTTTGGTATTAGAGGCATTGAGATATCACATCTCATGCTATCAGAAGGGTCTCAGGATTGGAATGGGAAGGAGTTGGATATCACATCTCATGCTAAAGGGAGGGTCTCAGGTTTGGAAGGGGAAGGATTTGGATATCACATCTCATGTTTTAGGAAGGATCTCAGGTTTGGTATTAGAAGCATTGAGATATCACATCTCATGCTATCGGAAGTATCTCAGGTTTGGTATTAGAGGCATTGAGATATCACATCTCATGCTATCAGAAGGGTCTCAGGATTGGAATGGGAAGGAGTTGGATATCACATCTCATCCTAAAGGGAGGGTCTCAGGTTTGGAAGGGGAAGGATTTGGATATCACATCACATGTTATAGGAAGGATCTCAGGTTTGGTATTAGGAGCATTGAGATATCACATCTCATGCTATCGGAAGGGTCTCAGGATTGGAATGGGAAGGAGTTGGATATCACATCTCATGCTATAGGAAGGGTCTCAGGTTTGAAACAGGAAGGAGTTAGATATCCCATCTCATGTTATAAGACTGGTCTCAGGTTTGGTATTAGAAGCATTGAGATATCACATCGCATGCTGTAGGAAGGGTCTCAGGTTTGGAATGGGAAGGAATTGGATATCACATCTCATGTCATAGGAAGGATCTCAAGTTTGGTATTAGAAGCATTGAGATATCACATCTCATGCTATAGGAATGGTCTCAGGATTGGAATGGGAAGGAGTTGGATATTACATTCTTGCTATAGGAAGGGTCTCATGTTTGGAATGGGAAGGAGTTGGATATCACATATGCTATAGGAAGGGTCTCAGGTTTGGTATAAGCATTGAGATATCACATATCTGCTATCGGAAGTGTCTGAGGTTGGAATGGGAAGGAGTTGGATATCACATCTCATGTTATAGGAAGGGTCTCAGGATTGGAATGGGAAGGACTTGGATATCATATCTCATGCTATAGGAAGGCTCTCAGGTTTGGAAGGGGAAGGAGTTGGATATCATATTTCATGTTAGAGGAAGGATCTCAGGTTTGGTATTAGAGGCATTGAGATATCACATCTCATGCTATAGGAAGGGTCTCAGGATTGGAATGGGGAGAAGTTGGATATCACATCTCAAGCTATAGGAAGGGTCTCAGGTTTGGTATAAGCATTGAGATATCAAATCTCATGCTATAGGAAGGGTCTCAGGATTGGAATGGGAAGGAGTTGGATATCACATCTCATGTTATAGGAAAGATCTCAGGTTTGGTATTAGAAGCATTGAGACATCACATCTCATGTTATAGGAAGGGTCTCAGGATTGGAATGGGAAGAAGTTGGATATCACATCTCATGCTATAGGAAGGGTCTCAGGTTTGGTATAAGCATTGAGATATCACATCTCATGCTATAGGAAGGGTCTCAGGATTGGAATGGGAAGGAGTTGTATATGACATCTCATGCCATAGGAAGGGTCTCAGGTTTGGTATAAGCATTGAGATATCACATCACATGCCATAGGAAGGGTCTCAGGATTGGAATGGGAAGAAGTTGGATATCACATCTCATGCTATAGGAAGGGTCTCAGGTTTGGAATGGGAAGGAGTTGGATATCACATCTCATGTTATAGGAAAGATCTCAGGTTTCCTATTAGAAGCATTGAGACATCACATCTCATGTTATAGGAAGGGTCTCAGGATTGTAATGGGAAGAAGTTGGATATCACATCTCATGCTATAGGAAGGGTCTCAGGTTTGGTATAAGCATTGAGCTATCACATCTCATGCTATAGGAAGGGTCTCAGGATTAGAATGGGAAGGAGTTGTATATGACATCTCATGCCATAGGAAGGGTCTCAGGTTTGGTATAAGCATTGAGATATCACATCACATGCTATAGGAAGGGTCTCAGGATTGGAATGGTAAGGACTTGGATATCACATCTCATGCTATAGGCAGGGTCTCAGGTTTGGAAAGGGAAGGAATTGGATATTACATTTCATGTTAGAGGTAGGATCTCATGTTTGGTATTAGAGGCATTGAGATATCACATCTCATGCTATCAGAAGGGTCCCAGGATTGGAATGGGAAGGAGTTGGATATCACATCTCATGCTAAAGGGAGGGTCTCAGGTTTGGAAGGGGAAGGATTTGGATATCACATCTCATGTTATAGGAAGGATCTCAGGTTTGGTATTAGAAGCATTGAGATATCACATCTCATGCTATCGGAAGGGTCTCAGGATTGGAATGGGAAGGAATTGGATATCACATCTGATGCTATAGGAAGGATCTCAGGTTTGGAATGGGAAGGAGTTGGATATCACATCTCATGTTATAGGAAGAGTCTCAGGTTTGGTATAAGCATTGAGATATCACATCTCTGCAATCAGAAGTGTCTCAGGATTGCGATGGGATGGGAAGGAGTTGAATATCACATCTCATGCTATAGGAAGAGTCTCAGGTTTGGAACGGGAAGGAGTTGGATATCCCATCTCATGTTATGAGACTGGTCTCAGGTTTGGTATTAGAAGCATTGAGATATCACATCGCATGCTGTAGGAAGGGTCTCAGGTTTGGAATGGGAAGGAATTGGATATCACATCTCATGTCATAGGAAGGATCTCAGGTTTGGTATTAGAAGCATTGAGATATCACATCTCATGCTATAGGAATGGTCTCAGGATTGAAATTGGAAGGAGTTGGATATCACATATGCTATAGGAAGGGTCTCAGGTTTGGTATAAGCATTGAGATATCACATCTCTGCTATCGGAAGTGTCTCAGGATTGGAATGGGAAGGAGTTGGATATCCCATCTCATGTTATAGGACGGGTCTCAGGTTTGTTATTAGAATCATTGAGATATCATATTGCATGCTGTAGAAGGGTATACGGATTGGAATGGGAAGCACTTAGATATCACATCTCCTGCTATAGGAAGGGTCTCAGGATTGGAATGGGAAGGAGTTGGATATCACATCTCATGCTATAGGAAGGGTATCAGGTTTGGTATAAGCATTGAGATATCACATCTCATGCTATAGGAAGGGTCTCAGGATTGGAATGGGAAGGAGTTGGATATCACATCTCATGCTATAGGAAGGGTCTCAGGTTTGGTATAAACATTGAGATATCACATCTCATGCTATAGGAAGGGTCTCAGGATTGGAATGGGAAGGAGTTGGATATCACATTTCATGCCATAGGAAGGGTCTCAGGTTTGGTATAAACATTGAGATATCACATCTCATGCCATAGGAAGGGTCTCAGGTTTGCTATAAGCATTGAGATATCACACCTCTGCTATCGGAAGGGTCTCAGGATTGGAATGGGAAGGAGTTGGATATCCCATCTCATGTTATAGGAAGAGTCTCAGGTTTGGTATTAGAAGCATTGAGATATCACATCTCATGCTACAGGAAGTGTCTCAGGATTGGAATGGGAAGGACTTGGATATCACATCTCATGCTATAGGGAGGGTCTCAAGTTTGATATTAGAAGCATTGAGATATCACATCTCATGCTATAGGAAGGGTCTCAGGATTGGAATGGGAAGGAGTTGGATATCACATCTCATGCTACAAGAAGGGTCTCAGGTTTGGTATAAGCAGTGAGATATCACATCTCATGCTATAGGAAGTGTCTCAGGATTGGAATGGGAAGGAGTTGGATATCACATCTCATGTAATAGGAAGGATTTCAGGTTTGGTATAAGCATTGAGATATCACATCTCCACTATCGGAAGGGTGTCAGGATTGGAATGGGAAGGAGTTGGATATTCCCATCTCATGTTATAGGAAGGATGTCAGGTTTGGTATTAGAAGCATTGAGACATCACATCTCATGCTATAGGAAGGGTCTCAGGATTCGAATGGGAAGGAGTTGGATATCACATCTCATGCTATAGGAAGGGTCTCAGGTTTGGTATAAACATTGGGATATCACATCTCATGCTATAGGAAGGGTCTCAGGATTGGAATGGGAAGGAGTTGGATATCACATTTCATGCTATAGGAAGGGTCTCAGGTTTGGTATAAACATTGAGATATCACATCTCATGCCATAGGAAGGGTCTCAGGTTTGGTATAAGCATTGAGATATCACACCTCTGCTATCGGAAGGGTCTCAGGATTGGAATGGGAAGGAGTTGGATATCACATCTCATGCTATAGGAAGGGTCGCAGGTTTGGTATAAGCAGTGAGATATCACATCTCATGCTATAGGAAGTGTCTCAGGATTGGAATGGGAAGGAGTTGGATATCACATCTCATGTTATAGGAAGGATTTCAGGTTTGGTATAAGCATTGAGATATCACATCTCCACTATCGGAAGGGTTTCAGGATTGGAATGGGAAGGAGTTGGATATTCCCATCTCATGTTATAGGAAGGGTCTCAGGTTTGGTATTAGAAGCAATGAGATATCACATCTTATGCTATAGGAAGGGACTCAAGTTTGATATTAGAAGCATTGAGATATCACATCTCATGCTATAGGAAGTGTCTCACGATTGGAATGGGAAGGACTTGGATATCACATCTCATGCTATAGGGAGGGTCTCAAGTTTGATATTAGAAGCATTGAGATATCACATCTCATAATATCGGAAGGGTCTCAGGATTGGAATGGGAAGGAGTTGGATATCACATCTCATGGTAAAGGAAGGGTCTAAGGTTTGGAAGGGGAAGGATTTGGATATCACATCTCATGTTATAGGACGGGTCTCAGGTTTGGTATTAGAAGCATTGAGATATCAAGTCTCATGGTATAGGAAGGGTCTCAGAATTGGAATGGGAAGGAGTTGGATATCACATCTCAAGCTATAGGAAGGGTCTCAGGATTGAAATGGGAAGGAGTTTGATATCACATCTTGGAACAGGGTAACCTCTGGACGAGCCAGACCAATCAAGGTAGCGATCGCAGTGGTCAAGACTAGGTCTCAAGAGGGGTGAGGGTGACTGAAGGAGTTGGATATCACATCTCATGTTATAGGAAGGATCTCAGGATTGGAATGGGAAGGACTTGGATATCACATCTCATGCTGTAGGAAGGCTCTCAGGTTTGGAAAGGGAAGGAGTTGGATATCACATTTCATGTTAGAGGTAGGATGTGATATCCAAATCCTTCCCCTTCCAAACCTTAGACCCTCCCTATAGCATGAGATGTGATATCTCAATGCCTCTAATACCAAACCTGAGATCCTACCTCTAACATGAAATGTGATATCCAACGCCTTCCCCTTCCAACCCTGAGAGCCTTCCTATAGAATGAGATGTTATATCCAAGTCCTTCCCATTCCAATCCTGAGACCCTTCCTATAACATGAGATGTGATATCCAACTCCTTCCCATTCCAACCTTAGACCCTTCCTATAGCATGAGATGGGATATCCAACTCCTTCCAAATCCAATCCTGATACCCTTCCGATAGCATGAGATGTGATATCCAAATCCTTCCCCTTCCAAACCTTAGACCCTTCCTATAGCATGAGATGTGATATCTCAATGCTTCTAATACCAAACCTGAGACCCTTCCTATAACGAGATGGGATATCCAACTCCTTCCCATTCCAATCCTGAGACCCTTCCTATAGCAGAGATGTGATATCTCAATGCTTATACCAAACCTGTGACCCTTCCTATGGCATGAGATGTCATATACAACTCCTTCCGATTCCAATCCTGAGACCCTTCCTTTAGCATGAGATGGGATATCTCAATGCTTATACCAAACCTGAGACCCTTCCTATAGCATGAGATGTGATATCCAACTCCTTCCCATTCCAATCCTGAGACCCTTCATATAGCATGAGATGTGATATCCAACTCCTTCCCATTCCAATCCTGAGACTCTTCCTATAGCATGAGATGTGATATCTCAATGCTTCTAAAACCAAACATGAGAACCATCCTATAACATGAGATGTGAAATCCAAATCATTCCCTTTCCAAACCTGAGACCCTTCCTATAGCTTCAGATGTGATATCAAACTCCTTCCCATTCAATGTGATATCCAACTCCTTCCCATTCCAATCCTGAGACCCTTCCTATACCATGAGATGTGATATCTCAATGATTCTAATACCAAACCTGAGACCCGTCCTACAATATAAGATGTGAGATCCAAATCCTTCCCCTTCCAAACCTGAGACCTTTCCTTTAGCATGAGATGTGATATCCAACTCCTTCCCTTTCTAAACCTGAGACCCTTCCGATAGCATGAGATCTGATATCTCAATGCTTCGAAAACCAAATATGAGAACCATCCTATAACATGAGATGTGAAATCCAGATCCTTCCCTTTCCAAACCTGAGACCCTTCCTATAGCTTGAGATGTGATATCAAACTCCTTCCCATTCCAATCCTGAGATAGCTTGAGATGTGATATCCAACTCCTTCCCATTCCAATCCTGAGACCCTTCCTATACCATGAGATGTGATATCTCAATGCTTCTAATACCAAACCTGAGACCCGTCCTAAAACATGAGATGTGAGATCCTAATCCTTCCCCTTCCAAACCTGAGACCATTCCTATAGCTTGAGATGTGATATCAAACTCCTTCCCATTCCAATCCTGAGATAGCTTGAGATGTGATATCCAACTCCATCCCATTTCAATCCGAGACCCTTCCGATAGCATGAGATATGATATCTCAATGCTTCTAATATCAAAACTGAGACCCTCCCTATAGTATGAGATGTGATATCTAAGTCCTTCCCATTCCTATCCTGAGACCCTTCCGATAGCAGAGATGTGATATCTCAATGCTTATACCAAACCTGATGACCCTTCCTATGGCATGAGATGTGATATCCAACTCCTTCCCATTTCAATCCTGAGTTCCTTCCTATAACATGAGATGTTATATCTCAATGCTTCTATCAAACCTAAGACCCTTCCTTTAGCATGAGATGTGATATCCAACTCCTTCCCATTCCAATCCTGAGACCCTTCCTATAGACGTGATATCCAACTTCTTCCCATTCCAATCCTGAGACTCTTCCTATAGCATGAGATGTGATATCTCAATGTTTCTAATACCAAACCTGGGACCAGTCCTATAACATGAGATATGATATCCAAATCCTTCCCCTTCCAATCCTGAAACCCTTCCTATAGCATGAGATGTGATATCTCAATGTTTCTAATAAAATACCTGAGACATTCCTATAGCAAGAGATGTGATATCCAAATCCTTCCTATTCAAATCCTGAGACCCTTCCTATAATGAGATGTGATGTCCAACTCCTTCCCATTCCAATCTGAGACCCTTCCTATAGCATGAGAAGGGATATCCAACTCCTTCCCATTCCAATCCTGAGACCCTTCCTATACCATGAGATGTGATATCTCAATGCTTCTAATACCAAACCTGGGACCCGTCCTATAACATGAGATATGATATCCAAATCCTTCCCCTTCCAAACTTGAGACCCTTCCTTTAGCATGAGATGTGATATCCAAATCCTTCCCATTCCAATCCTGAAACCCTTCTTATAACATGAGATGCGATATCCAACTCCTTCCCATTCCAACCTGAGATCCTTCCTATAGCATGAGAAGGGATATCCAACTCCTTCCCAATCCAATCCTGAGACCCTTCCGATAGCAGAGATGTGATATCTCAATGCTTCTAATACCAAACCTGAGACCCGTCCTAAAACATGAGCTGTGAGATCCAAATCCTTCCCCTTCCAAAGCTGAGACCTTTCCTTTAGCATGAGATGTGATATCCAACTCCTTCCCATTCCAAACCAGAGACCCTTCCTATAGCATGAGATTTTATAACTTAATGCTTCTAAAACCAAACCTGAGAACCATCCTATAACATGTGAAATCCAAATCCTTCCCTTTCCAAACCTGAGACCCTTCCGATAGCATGAGATGTGATATCTCAATGCTTCTAAAACCAAACATGAGAACCATCCTATAACATGAGATGTGAAATCCAGATCCTTCCCTTTCCAAACCTGAGACCCTTCCTATAGCTTGAGATGTGATATCAAACTCCTTCCCATTCCAATCCTGAGATAGCTTGAGATGTGATATCCAACTCTTTCCCATTCCAATCCTGAGACCCTTCCTATACCATGAGATGTGATATCTCAATGCTTCTAATACCAAACCTGAGACCCGTCCTAAAACATGAGATGTGAGATCCTAATCCTTCCCCTTGCAAACCTGAGACCCTTCCTATAGCTTGAGATGTGATATCAAACTCCTTCCCATTCCAATCCTGAGATAGCTTGAGATGTGAAATCCAACTCCATCCCATTCCAATCCTGAGACCCTTCTGATAGCATGAGATGTGATATCTCAATGCTTCTAATATCAAAACTGAGACCCTCCCTATAGTATGAGATGTGATATCTAAGTCCTTCCCATTCCTATCCTGAGACCCTTACGAGAGCAGAGATGTGATATCTCAATGCTTATACCAAACCTGATGACCCTTCCTATGGCATGAGATGTGATATCCAACTCCTTCCCATTCTAATCCTGAGTTCCTTCCTATAGCATGAGATGTGATATCTCAATGCTTCTATCAAACCTGATACCCTTCCTTTAGCATGAGATGTGATATCCAACTGCTTCCCATTCCAATCCAGAGACCCTTCCTATAGCATGAGATGTGATATCCAACTTCTTCCCATTCCAATCCTGAGACCCTTCCTATAGCATGAGATGTGATATCTCAATGCTTCTAATACCAAACATGAGATCCTTCCTATAACATGAAATGTGATATCAAACTCCTTCCCATTCCAAACCTTTGCTTCTATCAAACCTGAGACCCTTCCTTTAGCATGTGATGTGATATCCAACTCCTTCCCATTCCAATCCTGAGACCCTTCCTATAACATGAGACGTGATATCCAACTCCTTCCCATTCCAATCCTGAGACTCTTCCTATAGCATGAGATGTGATATCTCAATGCTTCTAAAACCAAACATGAGAACCATCCTATAACATGAGATGTGAAATCCAAATCATTCCCTTTCCAAACCTGAGACCCTTCCTATAGCTTGAGATGTGATATCAAACTCCTTCCCATTCAATGTGATATCCAACTCCTTCCCATTCCAATCCTGAGACCCTTCCTATACCATGAGATGTGATATCTCAAAGCTTCTAATACCAAACCTGAGACCCGTCCTAAAACATGAGATGTGAGATCCAAATCCTTCCCCTTCCAAACCTGAGACCTTTCCTTTAGCTTGAGATGTGATATCCAACTCCTTCCCATTCCAAACCTGAGACCCTTCCTATAGCATGAGATGTTATATCTTAATGCTTCTAAAACCAAACCTGAGAACCATCCTATAACATGTGAAATCCAAATCCTTCCCTTTCCAAACCTGAGACCCTTCCGATAGCATGAGATGTGATATCTCAATGCTTCTAAAACCATGAGAACCATCCTATAACATGAGATGTGAAATCCAAATCCCTTCCTTTCCAAACCTGAGACCCTTCCTATAGCTTGAGATGTGATATCAAACTCCTTCCCATTCCAATCCTGAGATAGCTTGAGATGTGATATCCAAATTCTTCCCATTCCAATCCTGAGACCCTTCCTATGCCATGAGATGTGATATCTCAATGCTTCTAATACCAAACCTGAGACCCGTCCTAAAACATGAGATGTGAGATCCAAATCCTTCCCCTTCCAAACCTGAGACCCTTCCTATAGCTTGAGATGTGATATCAAACTCCTTCCCATTCCAATCCTGAGATAGCTTGAGATGTGATATCCAGCTCCATCCCATTCCAATCCTGAGACCCTTCCGATAGCATGAGATGTGATATCTCAATGCTTCTAATATCAAAACTGAGACCCTCCCTATAGTATGAGATGTGATATCTAGGTCCTTCCCATTCCTATCCTGAGACCCTTCCGATAGCAGAAATGTGATATCTCAATGCTTATACCAAACCTGATGACGCTTCCTATGGCATGAGATGTGATATCCAACTCCTTCCCATTCCAATCCCGAGTTCCTTCCTATAGAATGAGATGTGATATCTCAATGCTTCTATCAAACCTGAGACCCTTCCTTTAGCATGAGATGTGATATCCAACTCCTTCCCATTCCAATCCTGAGACCCTTCCTATAACATGAGACATGATATCCAACTCCTTCCCATTCCAATCCTGAGACTCTTTCTATAGCATGAGATGTGATATCTCAATGCTTCTAATACCAAACCTGGGACCAGTCCTATAACATGAGATATGATATCCAAATCCTTCCCCTTCCAAACCTGAGACACTTCCGATAGCAGAGATGTGATATCTCAATGCTTATACCAAACCTGAGACCCTTCCTATAGCATGAGATGTGATATCCAACTCCTTCCCATTCCAATCCTGAGACCCTTCCTATAGCATGAGATGTGATATCTCAATGCTTCTACCAAAACTGAGACCCTTCCTTTAGCATCAGATGTGATATCCAACTCCTTCCCATTCCAATCCTGAGACCCTTCCTATAGCATGAGATGTGATATCTCAATGCTTCTAATACCAAACCTGAGATCCTTCCTATAACATGAGATGCGATATCCAACTCCTTCCCATTCCAATCCTGAGACCCTTCCTATAGCATGAGATGTGATATCTCAATGCTTCTAATACCAAACCTGAGATCCTTCCGATAGCATGAGATGTGATATCTCAATGCTTCTAATACCAAACCTGAGATCCTTCCTATAACATGAGATGTGATATTCAAATCCTTCCCCTTCCAAACCTGAGACCCTCCCTTTAGCATGAGATGTGATATCCAACTCCTTCCCATTCCAATCCTGATACCCTTCTGATAGCATGAGATGTGATATCTCAATGCCTCTAATACCAAACCTGAGATCCTACCTCTAACATGAAATGTGATATCCAACTCCTTCCCTTTCCAAACCTGAGAGCCTTCCTACAGCATGAGATATGATATCCAAGTCCTTCCCATTCCAATCCTGAGATCCTTCCTATAACATGAGATGTGATACCCAACTCCTTCCCATTCCAACCGGAGACCCTTCCTATAGCATGAGATGGGATATCCAACTCCTTCCAAATCCAATTCTGATACCCTACCGATAGCATGAGATGTGATATCCCAATGCTTCTACAAAACCTGAGACCCATACCATGGCATGAGATGTGATATCAAACTCCATCCCATTCCAATCCTGAGACCCTTCCGATAGCATGAGATGTGATATCTCAATGCTTCTAATATCAAAACTGAGACCCTCCCTATAGTATGAGATGTGATATCTAAGTCCTTCCCATTCCTATCCTGAGACCCTTCCGATAGCAGAGATGTGATATCTCAATGCTTATACCAAACCTGATGACCCTTCCTATGGCATGAGATGTGATATCCAACTCCTTCCCATTCCAATCCTGAGTTCCTTCCTATAGCATGAAATGTGATATCTCAATGCTTCTATCAAACCTGAGACCCTTCCTTTAGCATGAGATGTGATATCCAACTCCTTCCCATTCCAATCCTGAGACCCTTCCTATAACATGAAACGTGATATCCAACTCCTTCCCATTTAAATCCTGAGACTCTTCCTAAAGCATGAGATGTGATATCTCAATGCTTCTAATACCAAACCTGGGACCAGTCCGATAATATGAGATATGATATCCAAATCCTTCCCCTTCCAAACCTGAGACCCTTCCTTTAGCATGAGATGTGATATCCAAATCCTTCCCATTCCAATCCTGAAACCCTTCCTATAGCATGAGATGTGATATCTCAATGTTTCTAATAAAAAACCTGAGACCCTTCCTATAGCAAGAGATGTGATATCCAAATCCTTCCCATTCCAATCCTGAGACCCTTCCTATAACGAGATGTGATATCCAACTCCTTCCCATTCCAACCTGAGACCCTTCCTATAGCATGAGAAGGGATATCCAACTCCTTCCCATTCCAATCCTGAGACCCTTCCTATACCATGAGATGTAATATCTCAATGCTTCTAATAAAAAACCTGAGACCCTTCCTATAGCAAGAGATGTGATATCCAAATCCTTCCCATTCCAATCCTGAGATCCTTCCTATAACATGAGATGTGATATCCAATTGCTTCCCATTCCAAACCTGAGACCCTACCTATTGGATGAGATGTGATATCCAACTCCTTCCTCTTCCAATCCTGAGACCCTTCCTATACCATGAGATGTGATATCTCAATGCTTCTAATACCAAACCTGGGACCCGTCCTATAACATGAGATATGATATCCAAATCCTTCCCCTTCCAAACCTGAGACCCTTCCTTTAGCATGAGATGTGATATCCAAATCCTTCCCATTCCAATCCTGAAACCCTTCCTATAGCATGAGATGTGATATCTCAATGTTTCTAATAAAACACCTGAGACCCTTCCTATAGCAAGAGATGTAATATCCAAATCCTTCCCATTCCAATCTTGAGACCCTTCCTATAACATGAGATGTGATATCCAACTCCTTCCCATTCCAAACCTGAGACCCTTCCGATAGCATGAGATGTGATATCTCAATGCTTCTAAAACCAAACATGAGAACCATCCTATAACATGAGATGTGAAATCCAAATCCTTCCCTTCCCAAACCTGAGACCCTTCCCATAGCTTGAGATGTGATAAAAAACTGCTTCCCATTCCAATCCTGAGATAGCTTGAGATGTGATGTCCAACTCCTTCCCATTCCAATCCTGAGACCCTTATTATACCATGAGATGTGATCTCTCAATGCTTCTAATACCAAACCTGAGACCCGTCCTAAAACATGAGATGTGAGATCCAAATCCTTCCCCTTCCAAAGCTGAGACCTTTCCTTTAGCATGAGATGTGATATCCAACTCCTTCCCATTCCAATCCTGAGACCTTTCCGATAGCATGAGATGTGATATCTCAATGCTTCTAATATCAAACCTGAGAACCTCCCAATAGCATGAGATGTGATATCCAACTCCTTCCAATTCCAATACTGAGACCCTTCCAATAGCATATGTGATATCTCAATGCTTCTAATATCAAAACTGAGACCCCCCCTATAGCATGAGATGTGATATCCAACTCCTTCCCATTCCAATCCTGAGACCCTCCCTATAGTATGAGATGTGATATCTAGGTCCTTCCCATTCCTATCCTGAGACCCTTCCGATAGCAGAAATGTGATATCTCAATGCTTATACCAAACCTGATGACGCTTCCTATGGCATGAGATGTGATATCCAACTCCTTCCCATTCCAATCCCGAGTTCCTTCCTATAGAATGAGATGTGATATCTCAATGCTTCTATCAAACCTGAGACCCTTCCTTTAGCATGAGATGTGATATCCAACTCCTTCCCATTCCAATCCTGAGACCCTTCCTATAACATGAGACGTGATATCCAACTCCTTCCCATTCCAATCCTGAGACTCTTCCTATAGCATGAGATGTGATATCTCAATGCTTCTAATACCAAACCTGGGACCAGTCCTATAACATGAGATATGATATCCAAATCCTTCCCCTTCCAAACCTGAGACACTTCCGATAGCAGAGATGTGATATCTCAATGCTTATACAAAACCTGAGACCCTTCCTATAGCATGAGATGTGATATCCAACTCCTTCCCATTCCAATCCTGAGACCCTTCCTATAGCATGAGATGTGATATCTCAATGCTTCTACCAAAACTGAGACCCTTCCTTTAGCATCAGATGTGATATCCAACTCCTTCCCATTCCAATCCTGAGACCCTTCCTATAGCATGAGATGTGATATCTCAATGCTTCTAATACCAAACCTGAGATCCTTCCTATAACATGAGATGCGATATCCAACTCCTTCCCAGTCCAATCCTGAGACCCTTCCTATAGCATGAGATGTGATATCTCAATGCTTCTAATACCAAACCTGAGATCCTTCCGATAGCATGAGATGTGATATCTCAATGCTTCTAATACCAAACCTGAGATCCTTCCTATAACATGAGATATGATATTCAAATCCTTCCCCTTCCAAACCTGAGACCCTCCCTTTAGCATGAGATGTGATATCCAACTCCTTCCCATTCCAATCCTGATACCCTTCTGATAGCATGAGATGTGATATCTCAATGCCTCCAATACCAAACCTGAGATCCTACCTCTAACATGAAATGTGATATCCAACTCCTTCCCTTTTCAAACCTGAGAGCCTTCCTACAGCATGAGATATGATATCCAAGTCCTTCCCATTCCAATCCTGAGATCCTTCCTATAACATGAGATGTGATATCCAACTCCTTCCCATTCCAACCTGAGACCCTTCCTATAGCATGAGATGGGATATCCAACTCCTTCCAAATCCAATTCTGATACCCTTCCGATAGCATGAGATGTGATATCCCAATGCTTCTACAAAACCTGAGACCCATACCATGGCATGAGATGTGATATCAAACTCCATCCCATTCCAATCCTGAGACCCTTCCGATAGCATGAGATGTGATATCTCAATGCTTCTAATATCAAAACTGAGACCCTCCCTATAGTATGAGATGTGATATCCAAGTCCTTCCCATTCCTATCCTGAGACCCTTCCGATAGCAGAGATGTGATATCTCAATGCTTATACCAAACCTGATGACCCTTCCTATGGCATGAGATGTGATATCCAACTCCTTCCCATTCCAATCCTGAGTTCCTTCCTATAGCATGAAATGTGATATCTCAATGCTTCTATCAAACCTGAGACCCTTCCTTTAGCATGAAACGTGATATCCAACTCCTTCCCATTTCAATCCTGAGACTCTTCCTAAAGCATGAGATGTGATATCTCAATGCTTCTAATACCAAACCTGGGACCAGTCCGATAATATGAGATATGATATCCAAATCCTTCCCCTTCCAAACCTGAGACCCTTCCTTTAGCATGAGATGTGATATCCAAATCCTTCCCATTCCAATCCTGAAACCCTTCCTATAACGAGATGTGATATCCAACTCCTTCCCATTCCAACCTGAGACCCTTCCTAAAGCATGAGAAGGGATATCCAACTCCTTCCCATTCCAATCCTGAGACCCTTCCTATAACGAGATGTGATATCCAACTCCTTCCCATTCCAACCTGAGACCCTTCCTATAGCATGAGAAGGGATATCCAACTCCTTCCCATTCCAATCCTGAGACCCTTCCTATACCATGAGATGTAATATCTCAATGCTTCTAATAAAAAACCTGAGACCCTTCCCATAGCTTGAGATGTGATAAAAAACTGCTTCCCATTCCAATCCTGATATAGCTTGAGATGTGATATCCAACTCCTTCCCATTCCAATCCTGAGACCCTTATTATACCATGAGATGTGATCTCTCAATGCTTCTAATACCAAACCTGAGACCCGTCCTAAAACATGAGATGTGAGATCCAAATCCTTCCCCTTCCAAAGCTGAGACCTTTCCTTTAGCATGAGATGTGATATCCAACTCCTTCCCTTTCCAATCCTGAGACCCTTCCGATAGCATGAGATGTGATATCTCAATGCTTCTAATATCAAACCTGAGAACCTCCCAATAGCATGAGATGTGATATCCAACTCCTTCCAATTCCAATACTGAGACCCTTCCAATAGCATATGTGATATCTCAATGCTTCTAATATCAAAACTGAGACCCCCCCTATAGCATGAGATGTGATATCCAACTCCTTCCCATTCCAATCCTGAGATCCTTCCTATAGCATGAGATGTGATATCTCAATGCTTCTAATACCAAACCTGAGATCCTTCCTATAACATGAGATGTGATATCCAACTCCTTCCCATTCCAAACCTGAGACCCTTCCGATAGCATGAGATGTGATATCTCAATGCTTCAAAAACCAAACATGAGAACCATCCTATAACATGAGATGTGAAATCTAAATCCTTCCCTTCCCAAACCTGAGACTCTTCCTATAGCATGAGATGTGATATCTCAATGCTTCTACCAAACCTGAAACCCTTCCTGTATCATGAGATGTGATATACAACTCCTTCCCATTCCAATCCTGAGACACTTCCTATAGCATGAGATGTGATATCTCAATGCTTCTAATACCAAACCTGAGACCCGTCCTATAACATGAGATGTGCTATCCAAATCCTTCCCCTTCCAAACCTGAGACACTTCCTTTAGCATGAGATGTGATATCCAGCTCCTCCCATTCCAATCCTGAGACCCTTCCTTTAGCATGAGATGTGATATCCAACTCCTTCCCATTCCAATCCTGAGACCCTTCCTATAGACGTGATATCCAACTCCTTCCCATTCCAATCCTGAGACTCTTCCTATAGCATGAGATGTGATATCTCAATGCTTCTAATACCAAACCTGGGACCAGTCCTATAACATGAGATATGATATCCAAATCCTTCCCCTTCCAAACCTTAGACCCTTCCTTTAGCATGAGATGTGATATCCAAATCCTTCCCATTCCAATCCTGAAACCCTTCCTATAGCATGAGATGTGATATCTCAATGTTTCTAATAAAATACCTGAGACCTTCCTATAGCATGAGAAGGGATATCCAACTCCTTCCCATTCCAATCCTGAGACCCTTCCTATACCATGAGATGTGATATCTCAATGCTTCTAATACCAAACCTGGGACCCGTCCTATAACATGAGATATGATATCCGAATCCTTCCCCTTCCAAACCTGAGACCCTTCCTTTAGCATGAGATGTGATATCCAAGGATTGGAATGGGAAGGATTTGGATATCACATCTCATGCTATAGGAAGGGTCTCAGGTTTGGTATAAGCATGGAGATATCACTTCTCATGCTATAGGAAGTGTCTCAGGATTGGAATGGGAAGGAGTTGGATATCACATCTCATGTTATAGGAAGGATCTCAGGTTTGGTATTAGAAGCATTGAGACATCATATCTCATGCTATAGGAAGGGTCTCAGGATTGGAATGGGAAGGAGTTGGATATCACATCTCATGCTAAAGGGAGGGTCTCGGGTTTGGAAGGGGAAGGATTTGGATATTACATCTCGTGTTATAGGAATGATCTCAGGTTTGGTATTAGAAGCATTGAGATATCAAATCTCATGCTATAGGAAGGGTCTCAGGATTGGAATGGGAAGGAGTTGGATATCACATCTCATGCTATAGGAAGGGTCTCAGGATTGGAATGGGAAGGAGTTTTATATGACATCTCATGCCATAGGAAGGATCTCAGGTTTGGTATTAGAAGCATTGAGACATCACATCTCATGTTATAGGAAGGGTCTCAGGATTGGAATGGGAAGGAGTTGGATATCACATCTCATGTAATAAGAAGGGTCTCAGGTTTGGTATAAGCATTGAGATATCACATCTCATGCTATAGGAAGGGTCTCAGGATTGGAATGGGAAGGAGTTGTATATGACATCTCATGCCACAGGAAGGGTCTCAGGTTTGGTATAAGCATTGAGATATCACATCTCTGCTATCGGAAGGGTCTCAGGATTGGAATGGCAAGGAGTTGGATATCCCATCTTATGCTATAGGAAGGGTCTCAGGTTTGGTATTAGAAGCATTGAGATATCACATCTCATGCTATAGGAAGGGTCTCAGGATTGGAATGGGAAGGAGTTGGATATCACATCTCATGCTATAGGAAGGGTCTCAGGATTGGAAAGGGAAGGAGTTGTATATGACATCTCATGCCACAGGAAGGGTCTCAGGTTTGGTATAAGCATTGAGATATCACATCTCATGCTATAGGAAGTGTCTTAGGATTGGAATGGGAAGGACTTGGATATCACATCTCATGCTATAGGGAGGGTCTCAAGTTTGATATTAGAAGCATTGAGATATCACATCTCATGCTATAGGAAGGGTCTCAGGATTGGAATGGGAAGGAGTTGGATATCACATCTCATGCTATAGGAAGGGTCTCAGGTTTGGTATAAGCAGTGAGATATCACATCTCATGCTACCGGAAGGATTTCAGGTTTGGTATTAGAAGCATTGAGATATCAAATCTCATGCTATAGGAAGGGTCTCAGGATTGGAATGGGAAGGAGTTGGATATCACATCTCATGCTATAGGAATGGTCTCAGGATTGGAATGGGAAGGAGTTTTATATGATATCTCATGCCATAGGAAGGATCTCAGGTTTGGTATTAGAAGCATTGAGACATCACATCTCATGTTATAGGAAGGGTCTCAGGATTGGAATGGGAAAGAGTTGGATATCCCATCTTATGTTATAGGAAAGGTCTCAGGTTTGGTATAAGCTTTGAGATATCACATCTCATGCTATAGGAAGTAGTCTCAGGATTGGAATGGGAAGGAGTTGTATATGACATCTCATGCCACAGGAAGGGTCTCAGGTTTGGTATAAGCATTGAGATATCACATCTCTGCTATCGGAAGGGTCTCAGGATTGGAATGGGAAAGAGTTGGATATCCCATCTTATGTTATAGGAAGGGTCTCAGGTTTGGTATTAGAAGCATTGAGATATCACATCTCATGCTATAGGAAGGTTCTCAGGATTGGAATGGGAAGGACTTGGATATCACATCTCATGCTATAGGGAGGGTCTCGCGTTTGGAAAGGGAAGGAGTTGGATATCACATTTTATGTTAGAGGTAGGATCTCAGGTTTGGTATTAGAGGCATTGAGATATCACATCTCATGCTATCAGAGGGGTCTCAGGATTGGAATGGGAAGGAGTTGGATATCACATCTCATGCTAAAGGGAGGGTCTCAGGTTTGGAAGGGGAAGGATTTGGATATCACATCTCATGTTATAGGAAGGATCTCAGGTTTGGTATTAGAAGCATTGATATATCACATCTCATGCTATCGGAAGGATCTCAGGTTTGGTATTAGAAGCATTGAGATAACAAATCTCATGATATCGGAAGGGTCTCAGGATTGGAATGGGAAGGAGTTGGATATCACATCTCATGATAAAGGAAGGGTCTAAGGTTTGGAAGGGGAAGGATTTGGATATCACATCTCATGGTATAGGACGGGTCTCAGGTTTGGTATTAGAAGCATTGAGATATCAAGTCTCATGGTATAGGAAGAGTCTCAGAATTGGAATGGGAAGGAGTTGGATATCACATCTCAAGCTATAGGAAGGGTCTCAGGATTGGAATGGGAAGGAGTTTGATATCACATCTCATGCCATAGTATGGGTCTCAGGTTTGGTAGAAGCATTGGGATATCACATCTCATGCTATCAGAAGGGTATCAGGATTGGATTTGGCAGGAGTTGGATATCCCATCTCATGCTATAGGAAGGGTCTCAGGTTGGAATGGGAAGGAGTTGGATATCACATCTCATGTTATAGGAAGGGTCTCAGGATTGGAATGGGAAGGACTTGGATATCATATCTCATGCTATAGGAAGGCTCTCAGGTTTGGAAGGGGAAGGAGTTGGATATCACATTTCATGTTAGAGGAAGGATCTCAGGTTTGGTATTAGAGGCATTGAGATATCACATCTCATGCTATAGGGAGGGTCTCAGGATTGGAATGGGAAGGAGTTGGATATCACATCTCAAGCTATAGGAAAGATCTCAGGTTTGATATTAGAAGCATTGAGACATCACATCTCATGTTATAGGAAGGGTCTCAGGATTGGAATGGGAAGAAGTTGGATATCACATCTCATGCAATAGGAAGGGTCTCAGGTTTGGTATAAGCATTGAGATATCACATCTCATGCTATAGGAAGGGTCTCAGGATTGGAATGGGAAGGTGTTGTATATGACATGTCATGCTATAGGCAGGGTCTCAGGTTTGGAAAGGGAAGGAGTTGGGTATCACATTTCATGTTAGAGGTAGGATCTCAAGTTTGGGATTAGAGGCATTGAGATATCACATCTCATGCTATCAGAAGGGTCTCAGGATTGGAATGGGAAGGAGTTGGATCTCACATCTCATGCTAAAAGGAGGGTCACAGGTTTGGAAGGGGAAGGATTTGGATATCACATCTCATGTTATAGGAAGGATCTCAGGTTTGGTATTAGAAGCATTGAGATATCACATCTCATGCTATCGGAAGTATCTCAGGTTTGGTATTAGAGGCATTGAGATATCACATCTCATGCTATCATAAGGGTCTCAGGATTGGAATGGGAAGGAATTGGATATCACATCTCATGCTAAAGGGAGGGTCTCAGGTTTGGAAGGGGAAGGAGTTGGATATCACATCACATGTTATAGGAAGGATCTCAGGTTTGGTATTATAAGCATTGAGATATCACATCTCATGCTATCGGAAGGGTCTCAGGATTGGAATGGGAAGGAGTTGGATATCACATCTCATGCTATAGGAAGGGTCTCAGGATTGGAATGGGAAGGAGTTTTATATGACATCTCATGCCATAGGAAGGATCTCAGGTTTGGTATTAGAAGCATTGAGACATCACATCTCATGTTATAGGAAGGGTCTCAGGATTGGAATGGGAAGGAGTTGGATATCACATCTCATGCTATAGGAAAGGTCTCAGGTTTGGTATAAGCTATGAGATATCACATCTCATGCTATAGGAAGTAGTCTCAGGATTGGAATGGGAAGGAGTTGTATATGACATCTCATGCCACAGGAAGGGTCTCAGGTTTGGTATAAGCATTGAGATATCACATCTCTGCTATCGGAAGGGTCTCAGGATTGGAATGGGAAGGAGTTGGATATCCCATCTTATGTTATAGGAAGGGTCTCAGGTTTGGTATTAGAAGCATTGAGATATCACATCTCATGCTATAGGAAGGGTCTCAGGATTGGAATGGGAAGGACTTGGATATCACATCTCATGCTATAGGGAGGGTCTCACGTTTGGAAAGGGAAGGAGTTGGATATCACATTTCATGTTAGAGGTAGGATCTCAGGTTTGGTATTAGAGGCATTGAGATATCACATCTCATGCTATCAGAAGGGTCTCAGGATTGGAATGGGAAGTAGTTGGATATCACATCTCATGCTAAAGGGAGGGTCTCAGGTTTGGAAGGGGAAGGATTTGGAGATCACATCTCATGTGTAGGAAGGATCTCAGGTTTGGTATTAGAAGCATTGAGATATCACATCTCATGCTATCGGAAGGATCTCAGGTTTTGTATTAGAGGCATTGAGATATCACATCTCATGCTAAAGGGAGGGTCTCAGGTTTGGAAGGGGAAGGATTTGGATATCACATCTCTTGTTATAGGAAGGATCACAGGTTTGGTATTAGAAGCATTGAGATATCACATCTCATGCTATCGGAAGGGTCTCAGGATTGGAACGGGAAGGAGTTGGATATCACATCTCATGTTATAGGAAGAGTCTCAGGTTTGGTATAAGCATTGAGATATCACATCTCTGCAATCGGAGGTGTCTCAGGATTGGGATGGGAAGGAATTGGATATCACATCTCATGCTATAGGAAGGGTATCAGGTTTGGAACGGGAAGGAGTTGGATATCCCATCTCATGTTATAGGACGGGTCTCAGGTTTGAAATTATAAGCATTGAGATATCACGTCGCATGCTGTAGGAAGGGTCTCAGGTTTGGAATGGGAAGGATTTGGATATCACATCTCATGTCATAGGAAGGATCTCAGGTTTGGTATTAGAAGCATTGATATATCACATCTCATGCTATAGGAATGGTCTCAGGATTGGAATGGGTAGGAGTTTAATATTACATTCTTGCTATAAGAAGGGTCTAATGTTTGGAATGGGAAGGAGTTGGATATCACATATGCTATAGGAAGTGTCTCAGGTTTGGAACGGGAAGGAGTTGGATATCACATCTCATGTTATAGGAAGGGTCTCAGGTTTCGTATATGCATTGAGATATCACATCTCTGCTATCGGAAGTGGCTCAGGATTGGAATGGGAAGGAGTTGGATATCCCATCACATGTTATAGGACGGGTCTCTGCTTTGGTATAAGCATTGAGATATCACATCTCATGCTATAGGAAGGGTCTCAGGATTGGAATGGGAAGGATTTGGATATCACATCTCATGCTATAGGAAGGGTCTCAGGTTTGGTATAAGCATGGAGATTTCACTTCTCATGCTATAGGAAGGGTCTCAGGATTGGAATGGGAAGGAGTTGGATATCACATCTCATGCTATAGGAAGGATCTCAGGTTTGGTATAAGCATGGAGATATCACTCCTCATGCTATAGGAAGGGTCTCAGGATTAGAATGGGAAGGAGTTGGATATCACATCTAATGTTATAGGAAGGATCTCATGTTTGGTATTAGAAGCATTGAGACATTACATCGCATGCTATAGGAAGGGTCTCAGGATTGGAATGGGAAGGAGTTGGATATCACATCTCATGCTATAGGAAGGGTCTCAGGTTTGGTATAAGCATTGAGATATCACATCTCATGCTATAGGAAGGGTCTCAGGATTGGAATGGGAAGGAGTTGTATATGACATCTCAGGCCATAGCAAGGGTCTCAGGTTTGGTATAAGCATTGAGATATCACATCTCTGCTATCGGAAGGGTCTCAGGATTGGAATGGGAAGGAGTTGGATATCCCATCTCATGTTATAGGAAGGGTCTCAGGTTTGGTATTAGAAGCATTGAAATATCACATCTCATGCTATACGAAGGGTCTCAGGATTGGAATGGGAAGGAGTTGGATATTACATTCTTGCTATAGGAAGGGTCTCATGTTTGGAATGGGAAGGAGTTGGATATCACATATGCTATAGGAAGGGTCTCAGGTTTGGTATAAGCATTGAGATATCACATATCTGCTATCGGAAGTGTCTCAGGTTGGAATGGGAAGGAGTTGGATATCACATCTCATGTTATAGGAAGGGTCTCAGGATTGGAATGGGAAGGACTTGGATATCATATCTCATGCTATAGGAAGGCTCTCAGGTTTGGAAGGGGAAGGAGTTGGATATCATATTTCATGTTAGAGGAAGGATCTCATGTTTGGTATTAGAGGCATTGAGATATCACATCTCATGCTATAGGAAGGGTCTCAGGATTGGAATGGGGAGAAGTTGGATATCACATCTCAAGCTATAGGAAGGGTCTCAGGTTTGGTATAAGCATTGAGATATCAAATCTCATGCTATAGGAAGGGTCTCAGGATTGGAATGGGAAGGAGTTGGATATCACATCTCATGTTATAGGAAAGATCTCAGGTTTGGTATTAGAAGCATTGAGACATCACATCTCATGTTATAGGAAGGGTCTCAGGATTGGAATGGGAAGAAGTTGGATATCACATCTCATGCTATAGGAAGGGTCTCAGGTTTGGTATAAGCATTGAGATATCACATCTCATGCTATAGGAAGGGTCTCAGGATTGGAATGGGAAGGAGTTGTATATGACATCTCATGCCATAGGAAGGGTCTCAGGTTTGGTATAAGCATTGAGATATCACATCACATGCCATAGGAAGGGTCTCAGGATTGGAATGGGAAGAAGTTGGATATCACATCTCATGCTATAGGAAGGGTCTCAGGTTTGGAATGGGAAGGAGTTGGATATCACATCTCATGTTATAGGAAAGATCTCAGGTTTGCTATTAGAAGCATTGAGACATCACATCTCATGTTATAGGAAGGGTCTCAGGATTGTAATGGGAAGAAGTTGGATATCACATCTCATGCTATAGGAAGGGTCTCAGGTTTGGTATAAGCATTGAGCTATGACATCTCATGCTATAGGAAGTGTCTCAGGATTAGAATGGGAAGGAGTTGTATATGACATCTCATGCCATAGGAAGGGTCTCAGGTTTGGTATAAGCATTGAGATATCACATCACATGCTATAGGAAGGGTCTCAGGATTGGAATGGTAAGGACTTGGATATCACATCTCATGCTATAGGCAGGGTCTCAGGTTTGGAAAGGGAAGGAGTTGGATATTACATTTCATGTTAGAGGTAGGATCTCATGTTTGGTATTAGAGGCATTGAGATATCACATCTCATGCTATCAGAAGGGTCCCAGGATTGGAATGGGAAGGAGTTGGATATCACATCTCATGCTAAAGGGAGGGTCTCAGGTTTGGAAGGGGAAGGATTTGGATATCACATCTCATGTTATAGGAAGGATCTCAGGTTTGGTATTAGAAGCATTGAGATATCACATCTCATGCTATCGGAAGGGTCTCAGGATTGGAATGGGAAGGAGTTGGATATCACATCTGATGCTATAGGAAGGATCTCAGGTTTGGAACGGGAAGGAGTTGGATATCACATCTCATGTTATAGGAAGAGTCTCAGCTTTGGTATAAGCATTGAGATATCACATCTCTGCAATCAGAAGTGTCTCAGGATTGCGATGGGATGGGAAGGAGTTGGATATCACATCTCATGCTATAGGAAGAGTCTCAGGTTTGGAACGGGAAGGAGTTGGATATCCCATCTCATGTTATGAGACTGGTCTCAGGTTTGGTATTAGAAGCATTGAGATATCACATCGCATGCTGTAGGAAGGGTCTCAGGTTTGGAATGGGAAGGAATTGGATATCACATCTCATGTCATAGGAAGGATCTCAGGTTTGGTATTAGAAGCATTGAGATATCACATCTCATGCTATAGGAATGGTCTCAGGATTGGAATGGGAAGGAGTTGGATATCCCATCTCATGTTATAGGACGGGTCTCTGCTTTGGTATAAGCATTGAGATATCACATCTCATGCTATAGGAAGGGTCTCAGGATTGGAATGGGAAGGATTTGGATATCACATCTCATGCTATAGGAAGGGTCTCAGGTTTGGTATAAGCATGGAGATATCACTTCTCATGCTATAGGAAGGGTCTCAGGATTGGAATGGGAAGGAGTTGGATATCACATCTCATGCTATAGGAAGGATCTCAGGTTTGGTATAAGCATGGAGATATCACTCCTCATGCTATAGGAAGCAGAATGGGAAGGAGTTGGATATCACATCTAATGTTATAGGAAGGATCTCATGTTTGGTATTAGAAGCATTGAGACATTACATCTCATGCTATAGGAAGGGTCTCAGGATTGGAATGGGAAGGAGTTGGATATCACATCCCATGCTATAGGAAGGGTCTGAGGTTTGGTATAAGCATTGAGATATCACATCTCATGCTATAGGAAGGGTCTCAGGATTGGAATGGGAAGGAGTTGTATATGACATCTCAGGCCATAGCAAGGGTCTCAGGTTTGGTATAAGCATTGAGATATCACATCTCTACTATCGGAAGGGTCTCAGGATTGGAATGGGAAGGAGTTGGATATCCCATCTCATGTTATAGGAAGGGTCTCAGGTTTGGTATTAGAAGTATTGAAATATCACATCTCATGCTATACGAAGGGTCTCAGGATTGGAATGGGAAGGAGTTGGATATTACATTCTTGCTATAGGAAGGGTCTCATGTTTGGAATGGGAAGGAGTTGGATATCATATATGCTATAGGAAGGGTCTCAGGTTTGGTATAAGCATTGAGATATCACATATCTGCTATCGGAAGTGTCTCAGGTTGGAATGGGAAGGAGTTGGATATCACATCTCATGTTATAGGAAGGGTCTCAGGATTGGAATGGGAAGGACTTGGATATCATATCTCATGCTATAGGAAGGCTCTCAGGTTTGGAAGGGGAAGGAGTTGGATATCATATTTCATGTTAGAGGAAGGATCTCAGGTTTGGTATTAGAGGCATTGAGATATCACATCTCATGCTATAGGAAGGGTCTCAGGATTGGAATGGGGAGAAGTTGGATATCACATCTCAAGCCATAGGAAGGGTCTCAGGTTTGGTATAAGCATTGAGATATCAAATCTCATGCTATAGGAAGGGTCTCAGGATTGGAATGGGAAGGAGTTGGATATCACATCTCATGTTATAGGAAAGATCTCAGGTTTGGTATTAGAAGCATTGAGACATCACATCTCATGTTATAGGAAGGGTCTCAGGATTGGAATGGGAAGAAGTTGGATATCACATCTCATGCTATAGGAAGGGTCTCAGGTTTGGTATAAGCATTGGGATATCACATCTCATGCTATAGGAAGGGTCTCAGGATTGGAATGGGAAGGAGTTGTATATGACATCTCATGCCATAGGAAGGGTCTCAGGTTTGGTATAAGCATTGAGATATCACATCACATGCCATAGGAAGGGTCTCAGGATTGGAATGGGAAGAAGTTGGATATCACATCTCATGCTATAGGAAGGGTCTCAGGTTTGGAATGGGAAGGAGTTGGATATCACATCTCATGTTATAGGAAAGATCTCAGGTTTGCTATTAGAAGCATTGAGACATCACATCTCATGTTATAGGAAGGGTCTCAAGATTGTAATGGGAAGAAGTTGGATATCACATCTCATGCTATAGGAAGGGTCTCAGGTTTGGTATAAGCATTGAGCTATCACATCTCATGCTATAGGAATTGTATCAGGATTAGAATGGGAAGGAGTTGTATATGACATCTCATGCCATAGGAAGGGTCTCAGGTTTGGTATAAGCATTGAGATATCACATCACATGCTATAGGAAGGGTCTCAGGATTGGAATGGTAAGGACTTGGATATCACATCTCGTGCTATAGGCAGGGTTTCAGGTTTGGAAAGGGAAGGAGTTGGATATTACATTTCATGTTAGAGGTAGGATCTCATGTTTGGTATTAGAGGCATTGAGATATCACATCTCATGCTATCAGAAGGGTCCCAGGATTGGAATGGGAAGGAGTTGGATATCACATCTCATGCTAAAGGGAGGGTCTCAGGTTTGGAAGGGGAAGGATTTGGATATCACATCTCATGTTATAGGAAGGATCTCAGGTTTGGTATTAGAAGCATTGAGATATCACATCTCATGCTATCGGAAGGGTCTCAGGATTGGAATGGGAAGGAGTTGGATATCACATCTGATGCTATAGGAAGGATCTCAGGTTTGGAACGGGAAGGAGTTGGATATCACATCTCATGTTATAGGAAGAGTCTCAGGTTTGGTATAAGCATTGAGATATCACATCTCTGCAATCAGAAGTGTCTCAGGATTGCGATGGGATGGGAAGGAGTTGGATATCACATCTCATGCTATAGGAAGAGTCTCAGGTTTGGAACGGGAAGGAGTTGGATATCCCATCTCATGTTATGAGACTGGTCTCAGGTTTGGTATTAGAAGCATTGAGATATCACATCGCATGCTGTAGGAAGGGTCTCAGGTTTGGAATGGGAAGGAATTGGATATCACATCTCATGTCATAGGAAGGATCTCAGGTTTGGTATTAGAAGCATTGAGATATCACATCTCATGCTATAGGAATGGTCTCAGGATTGGAATTGGAAGGAGTTGGATATTACATTCTTGCTATAGGAAGGGTCTCATGTTTGGAATGGGAAGGAGTTGGATATCACATATGCTATAGGAAGGGTCTCAGGTTTGGTATAAGCATTGAGATATCACATCTCTGCTATCGGAAGTGTCTCAGGATTGGAATGGGAAGGAGTTGGATATCCCATCTCATGTTATAGGACGGGACCAGGTTTGTTATTAGAATCATTGAGATATCATATTGCATGCTGTAGAAGGGTATACGGATTGGAATGGGAAGCACTTAGATATCACATCTCATGCTATAGGTAGGCTCTCAGGTTTGGAAAGGGAAGGAGTTGGATATCACATTTCATGTTAGAGGAAGGATCTCAGGTTCGGTATTAGAGGCATTGAAATATCACATCTCCTGCTATAGGAAGGGTCTCAGGATTGGAATGGGAAGGAGTTGGATATCACATCTCATGCTATAGGAAGGGTATCAGGTTTGGTATAAGCATTGAGATATCCCATCTCATGCTATAGGAAGGGTCTCAGGATTGGAATGGGAAGGAGTTGGATATCACATCTCATGTTATAGAAAGGATGTCAGGTTTGGTATTAGAAGCATTGAGACATCACATCTCATGCTATAAGAAGGGTCTCTGGATTGGAATGGGAAGGAGTTGGATATCACATCTCATGCTATAGGAAGGGTCTCAGGTTTGGTATAAACATTGAGATATCACATCTCATGCTATAGGAAGGGTCTCAGGATTGGAATGGGAAGGAGTTGGATATCACATCTCATGCTATAGGAAGGGTCTCAGGTTTGGTATAAACATTGAGATATCACATCTCATGCCATAGGAAGGGTCTCAGGTTTGGTATAAGCATTGAGATATCACACCTCTGCTATCGGAAGGGTCTCAGGATTGGAATGGGAAGGAGTTGGATATCCCATCTCATGTTATAGGAAGAGTCTCAGGTTTGGTATTAGAAGCATTGAGATATCACATCTCATGCTATAGGAAGTGTCTCAGGATTGGAATGGGAAGGACTTGGATATCACATCTCATGCTATAGGGAGGGTCTCAAGTTTGATATTAGAAGCATTGAGATATCACATCTCATGCTATAGGAAGGGTCTCAGGATTGGAATGGGAAGGAGTTGGATATCACATCTCATGCTATAGGAAGGGTCTCAGGTTTGGTATAAGCAGTGAGATATCACATCTCATGCTATAGGAAGTGTCTCAGGATTGGAATGGGAAGGAGTTGGATATCACATCTCATGTTATAGGAAGGATTTCAGGTTTGGTATAAGCATTGAGATATCACATCTCCACTATCGGAAGGGTGTCATGATTGGAATGGGAAGGAGTTGGATATTCCCATCTCATGTTATAGGAAGGGTCTCAGGTTTGGTATTAGAAGCAATGAGATATCACATCTTATGCTATAGGAAGGGACTCAAGTTTGATATTAGAAGCATTGAGATATCACATCTCATGCTATAGGAAGTGTCCCACGATTGGAATGGGAAGGACTTGGATATCACATCTCATGCTATAGGGAGGGTCTCAAGTTTGATATTAGAAGCATTGAGATATCACACCTCATGATATCGGAAGGGTCTCAGGATTGGAATGGGAAGGAGGTGGATATCACATCTCATGGTAAAGGAAGGGTCTAAGGTTTGGAAGGGGAAGGATTTGGATATCACATCTCATGTTATAGGACGGGTCTCAGGTTTCGTATTAGAAGCATTGAGATATCAAGTCTCATGGTATAGGAAGGGTCTCAGAATTGGAATGGGAAGGAGTTGGATATCACATCTCAAGCTATAGGAAGGGTCTCAGGATTGGAATGGGAAGGAGTTTGATATCACATCTTGGAACAGGGTAACCTCTGGACGAGCCAGACCAATCAAGGTAGCGATTGCGGCGGTCAAGACTAGGTCTCAAGAGGGGTGAGGGTGACTGAAGGAGTTGGATATCACATCTCATGTTATAGGAAGGATCTCAGGATTGGAATGGGAAGGACTTGGATATCACATCTCATGCTGTAGGAAGGCTCTCAGGTTTGGAAAGGGAAGGAGTTGGATATCACATTTCATGTTAGAGGTAGGATGTGATATCCAAATCCTTCCCCTTCCAAACCTTAGACCCTCCCTATAGCATGAGATGTGATATCTCAATGCCTCTAATACCAAACCTGAGATCCTACCTCTAACATGAAATGTGATATCCAACTCCTTCCCCTTACAACCCTGAGAGCCTTCCTATAGAATGAGATGTTATATCCAAGTCCTTCCCATTCCAATCCTGAGACCCTTCCTATAACATGAGATGTGATATCCAACTCCTTCCCATTCCAACCTTAGACCCTTCCTATAGCTTGAGATGGGATATCCAACTCCTTCCAAATCCAATCCTGATACCCTTCCGATAGCATGAGATGTGATATCCAAATCCTTCCCCTTCCAAACCTTAGACCCTTCCTATAGCATGAGATGTGATATCTCAATGCTTCTAATACCAAACCTGAGACCCTTCCTATAACGAGATGGGATATCCAACTCCTTCCCATTCCAATCCTGAGACCCTTCCTATAGCAGAGATGTGATATCTCAATGCTTATACCAAACCTGTGACCCTTCCTATGGCATGAGATGTCATATACAACTCCTTCCGAATCCAATCCTGAGACCCTTCCTATAGCATGAGATGGGATATCTCAATGCTTATACCAAACCTGAGACCCTTCCTATAGCATGAGATGTGATATCCAACTCCTTCCCATTCCAATCCTGAGACCCTTCATATAGCATGAGATGTGATATCTCAATGCTTCTAATACCAAACCTGAGATCCTTCCTATAACATGAGATGTGATATCAAACTCCTTCCCATTCCAAACCTTTGCTTCTATCAAACCTGAGACCCTTCCTTTAGCATGAGATGTGATATCCAACTCCTTCCCATTCCAATCCTGAGACCCTTCCTATAACATGAGACGTGATATCCAACTCCTTCCCATTCCAATCCTGAGACTCTTCCTATAGCATGAGATGTGATATCTCAATGCTTCTAAAACGAAACATGAGAACCATCCTATAACATGAGATGTGAAATCCAAATCATTCCCTTTCCAAACCTGAGACCCTTCCTATAGCTTCAGATGTGATATCAAACTCCTTCCCATTCAATGTGATATCCAACTCCTTCCCATTCCAATCCTGAGACCCTTCCTATACCATGAGATGTGATATCTCAATGATTCTAATACCAAACCTGAGACCCGTCCTACAACATAAGATGTGAGATCCAAATCCTTCCCCTTCCAAACCTGAGACCTTTCCTTTAGCATGAGATGTGATATCCAAGTCCTTCCCATTCCAATCCTGAGACCCTTCCTATAACATGAGATGTGATATCCAACTCCTTCCCATTCCAAACTTAGACCCTTCCTATAGCTTGAGATGGGATATCCAACTCCTTCCAAATCCAATCCTGATACCCTTCCGATAGCATGAGATGTGATATCCAAATCCTTCCCCTTCCAAACCTTAGACCCTTCCTATACCATGAGATGTGATATCTCAATGCTTCTAATACCAAACCTGGGACCCGTCCTATAACATGAGATATGATATCCGAATCCTTCCCCTTCCAAACCTGAGACCCTTCCTTTAGCATGAGATGTGATATCCAAGGATTGGAATGGGAAGGATTTGGATATCACATCTCATGCTATAGGAAGGGTCTCAGGTTTGGTATAAGCATGGAGATATCACTTCTCATGCTATAGGAAGTGTCTCAGGATTGGAATGGGAAGGAGTTGGATATCACATCTCATGTTATAGGAAGGATCTCAGGTTTGGTATTAGAAGCATTGAGACATCATATCTCATGCTATAGGAAGGGTCTCAGGATTGGAATGGGAAGGAGTTGGATATCACATCTCATGCTAAAGGGAGGGTCTCGGGTTTGGAAGGGGAAGGATTTGGATATTACATCTCGTGTTATAGGAATGATCTCAGGTTTGGTATTAGAAGCATTGAGATATCAAATCTCATGCTATAGGAAGGGTCTCAGGATTGGAATGGGAAGGAGTTGGATATCACATCTCATGCTATAGGAAGGGTCTCAGGATTGGAATGGGAAGGAGTTTTATATGACATCTCATGCCATAGGAAGGATCTCAGGTTTGGTATTAGAAGCATTGAGACATCACATCTCATGTTATAGGAAGGGTCTCAGGATTGGAATGGGAAGGAGTTGGATATCACATCTCATGTAATAAGAAGGGTCTCAGGTTTGGTATAAGCATTGAGATATCACATCTCATGCTATAGGAAGGGTCTCAGGATTGGAATGGGAAGGAGTTGTATATGACATCTCATGCCACAGGAAGGGTCTCAGGTTTGGTATAAGCATTGAGATATCACATCTCTGCTATCGGAAGGGTCTCAGGATTGGAATGGCAAGGAGTTGGATATCCCATCTTATGCTATAGGAAGGGTCTCAGGTTTGGTATTAGAAGCATTGAGATATCACATCTCATGCTATAGGAAGGGTCTCAGGATTGGAATGGGAAGGAGTTGGATATCACATCTCATGCTATAGGAAGGGTCTCAGGATTGGAATGGGAAGGAGTTGTATATGACATCTCATGCCACAGGAAGGGTCTCAGGTTTGGTATAAGCATTGAGATATCACATCTCATGCTATAGGAAGTGTCTTAGGATTGGAATGGGAAGGACTTGGATATCACATCTCATGCTATAGGGAGGGTCTCAAGTTTGATATTAGAAGCATTGAGATATCACATCTCATGCTATAGGAAGGGTCTCAGAATTGGAATGGGAAGGAGTTGGATATCACATCTCATGCTATAGGAAGGGTCTCAGGTTTGGTATAAGCAGTGAGATATCACATCTGATGCTACCGGAAGGATTTCAGGTTTGGTATTAGAAGCATTGAGATATCAAATCTCATGCTATAGGAAGGGTCTCAGGATTGGAATGGGAAGGAGTTGGATATCACATCTCATGCTATAGGAATGGTCTCAGGATTGGAATGGGAAGGAGTTTTATATGATATCTCATGCCATAGGAAGGATCTCAGGTTTGGTATTAGAAGCATTGAGACATCACATCTCATGTTATAGGAAGGGTCTCAGGATTGGAATGGGAAAGAGTTGGATATCCCATCTTATGTTATAGGAAAGGTCTCAGGTTTGGTATAAGCTTTGAGATATCACATCTCATGCTATAGGAAGTAGTCTCAGGATTGGAATGGGAAGGAGTTGTATATGACATCTCATGCCACAGGAAGGGTCTCAGGTTTGGTATAAGCATTGAGATATCACATCTCTGCTATCGGAAGGGTCTCAGGATTGGAATGGGAAAGAGTTGGATATCCCATCTTATGTTATAGGAAGGGTCTCAGGTTTGGTATTAGAAGCATTGAGATATCACATCTCATGCTATAGGAAGGTTCTCAGGATTGGAATGGGAAGGACTTGGATATCACATCTCATGCTATAGGGAGGGTCTCGCGTTTGGAAAGGGAAGGAGTTGGATATCACATTTTATGTTAGAGGTAGGATCTCAGGTTTGGTATTAGAGGCATTGAGATATCACATCTCATGCTATCAGAGGGGTCTCAGGATTGGAATGGGAAGGAGTTGGATATCACATCTCATGCTAAAGGGAGGGTCTCAGGTTTGGAAGGGGAAGGATTTGGATATCACATCTCATGTTATAGGAAGGATCTCAGGTTTGGTATTAGAAGCATTGATATATCACATCTCATGCTATCGGAAGGATCTCAGGTTTGGTATTAGAAGCATTGAGATAACAAATCTCATGATATCGGAAGGGTCTCAGGATTGGAATGGGAAGGAGTTGGATATCACATCTCATGATAAAGGAAGGGTCTAAGGTTTGGAAGGGGAAGGATTTGGATATCACATCTCATGGTATAGGACGGGTCTCAGGTTTGGTATTAGAAGCATTGAGATATCAAGTCTCATGGTATAGGAAGAGTCTCAGAATTGGAATGGGAAGGAGTTGGATATCACATCTCAAGCTATAGGAAGGGTCTCAGGATTGGAATGGGAAGGAGTTTGATATCACATCTCATGCCATAGTATGGGTCTCAGGTTTGGTAGAAGCATTGGGATATCACATCTCATGCTATCAGAAGGGTATCAGGATTGGATTTGGCAGGAGTTGGATATCCCATCTCATGCTATAGGAAGGGTCTCAGGTTGGAATGGGAAGGAGTTGGATATCACATCTCATGTTATAGGAAGGGTCTCAGGATTGGAATGGGAAGGACTTGGATATCATATCTCATGCTATAGGAAGGCTCTCAGGTTTGGAAGGGGAAGGAGTTGGATATCACATTTCATGTTAGAGGAAGGATCTCAGGTTTGGTATTAGAGGCATTGAGATATCACATCTCATGCTATAGGGAGGGTCTCAGGATTGGAATGGGAAGGAGTTGGATATCACATCTCAAGCTATAGGAAAGATCTCAGGTTTGATATTAGAAGCATTGAGACATCACATCTCATGTTATAGGAAGGGTCTCAGGATTGGAATGGGAAGAAGTTGGATATCACATCTCATGCAATAGGAAGGGTCTCAGGTTTGGTATAAGCATTGAGATATCACATCTCATGCTATAGGAAGGGTCTCAGGATTGGAATGGGAAGGAGTTGTATATGACATGTCATGCTATAGGCAGGGTCTCAGGTTTGGAAAGGGAAGGAGTTGGGTATCACATTTCATGTTAGAGGTAGGATCTCAAGTTTGGGATTAGAGGCATTGAGATATCACATCTCATGCTATCAGAAGGGTCTCAGGATTGGAATGGGAAGGAGTTGGATCTCACATCTCATGCTAAAAGGAGGGTCACAGGTTTGGAAGGGGAAGGATTTGGATATCACATCTCATGTTATAGGAAGGATCTCAGGTTTGGTATTAGAAGCATTGAGATATCACATCTCATGCTATCGGAAGTATCTCAGGTTTGGTATTAGAGGCATTGAGATATCACATCTCATGCTATCATAAGGGTCTCAGGATTGGAATGGGAAGGAATTGGATATCACATCTCATTCTAAAGGGAGGGTCTCAGGTTTGGAAGGGGAAGGAGTTGGATATCACATCACATGTTATAGGAAGGATCTCAGGTTTGGTATTATAAGCATTGAGATATCACATCTCATGCTATCGGAAGGGTCTCAGGATTGGAATGGGAAGGAGTTGGATATCACATCTCATGCTATAGGAAGGGTCTCAGGATTGGAATGGGAAGGAGTTTTATATGACATCTCATGCCATAGGAAGGATCTCAGGTTTGGTATTAGAAGCATTGAGACATCACATCTCATGTTATAGGAAGGGTCTCAGGATTGGAATGGGAAGGAGTTGGATATCACATCTCATGCTATAGGAAAGGTCTCAGGTTTGGTATAAGCTATGAGATATCACATCTCATGCTATAGGAAGTAGTCTCAGGATTGGAATGGGAAGGAGTTGTATATGACATCTCATGCCACAGGAAGGGTCTCAGGTTTGGTATAAGCATTGAGATATCACATCTCTGCTATCGGAAGGGTCTCAGGATTGGAATGGGAAGGAGTTGGATATCCCATCTTATGTTATAGGAAGGGTCTCAGGTTTGGTATTAGAAGCATTGAGATATCACATCTCATGCTATAGGAAGGGTCTCAGGATTGGAATGGGAAGGACTTGGATATCACATCTCATGCTATAGGGAGGGTCTCACGTTTGGAAAGGGAAGGAGTTGGATATCACATTTCATGTTAGAGGTAGGATCTCAGGTTTGGTATTAGAGGCATTGAGATATCACATCTCATGCTATCAGAAGGGTCTCAGGATTGGAATGGGAAGTAGTTGGATATCACATCTCATGCTAAAGGGAGGGTCTCAGGTTTGGAAGGGGAAGGATTTGGAGATCACATCTCATGTGTAGGAAGGATCTCAGGTTTGGTATTAGAAGCATTGAGATATCACATCTCATGCTATCGGAAGGATCTCAGGTTTTGTATTAGAGGCATTGAGATATCACATCTCATGCTAAAGGGAGGGTCTCAGGTTTGGAAGGGGAAGGATTTGGATATCACATCTCTTGTTATAGGAAGGATCACAGGTTTGGTATTAGAAGCATTGAGATATCACATCTCATGCTATCGGAAGGGTCTCAGGATTGGAACGGGTAGGAGTTGGATATCACATCTCATGTTATAGGAAGAGTCTCAGGTTTGGTATAAGCATTGAGATATCACATCTCTGCAATCGGAGGTGTCTCAGGATTGGGATGGGAAGGAATTGGATATCACATCTCATGCTATAGGAAGGGTATCAGGTTTGGAACGGGAAGGAGTTGGATATCCCATCTCATGTTATAGGACGGGTCTCAGGTTTGAAATTATAAGCATTGAGATATCACATCGCATGCTGTAGGAAGGGTCTCAGGTTTGGAATGGGAAGGATTTGGATATCACATCTCATGTCATAGGAAGGATCTCAGGTTTGGTATTAGAAGCATTGATATATCACATCTCATGCTATAGGAATGGTCTCAGGATTGGAATGGGTAGGAGTTTAATATTACATTCTTGCTATAAGAAGGGTCTAATGTTTGGAATGGGAAGGAGTTGGATATCACATATGCTATAGGAAGTGTCTCAGGTTTGGAACGGGAAGGAGTTGGATATCACATCTCATGTTATAGGAAGGGTCTCAGGTTTCGTATATGCATTGAGATATCACATCTCTGCTATCGGAAGTGGCTCAGGATTGGAATGGGAAGGAGTTGGATATCCCATCACATGTTATAGGACGGATCTCTGCTTTGGTATAAGCATTGAGATATCACATCTCATGCTATAGGAAGGGTCTCAGGATTGGAATGGGAAGGATTTGGATATCACATCTCATGCTATAGGAAGGGTCTCAGGTTTGGTATAAGCATGGAGATTTCACTTCTCATGCTATAGGAAGGGTCTCAGGATTGGAATGGGAAGGAGTTGGATATCACATCTCATGCTATAGGAAGGATCTCAGGTTTGGTATAAGCATGGAGATATCACTCCTCATGCTATAGGAAGGGTCTCAGGATTAGAATGGGAAGGAGTTGGATATCACATCTAATGTTATAGGAAGGATCTCATGTTTGGTATTAGAAGCATTGAGACATTACATCGCATGCTATAGGAAGGGTCTCAGGATTGGAATGGGAAGGAGTTGGATATCACATCTCATGCTATAGGAAGGGTCTCAGGTTTGGTATAAGCATTGAGATATCACATCTCATGCTATAGGAAGGGTCTCAGGATTGGAATGGGAAGGAGTTGTATATGACATCTCAGGCCATAGCAAGGGTCTCAGGTTTGGTATAAGCATTGAGATATCACATCTCTGCTATCGGAAGGGTCTCAGGATTGGAATGGGAAGGAGTTGGATATCCCATCTCATGTTATAGGAAGGGTCTCAGGTTTGGTATTAGAAGCATTGAAATATCACATCTCATGCTATACGAAGGGTCTCAGGATTGGAATGGGAAGGAGTTGGATATTACATTCTTGCTATAGGAAGGGTCTCATGTTTGGAATGGGAAGGAGTTGGATATCACATATGCTATAGGAAGGGTCTCAGGTTTGGTATAAGCATTGAGATATCACATATCTGCTATCGGAAGTGTCTCAGGTTGGAATGGGAAGGAGTTGGATATCACATCTCATGTTATAGGAAGGGTCTCAGGATTGGAATGGGAAGGACTTGGATATCATATCTCATGCTATAGGAAGGCTCTCAGGTTTGGAAGGGGAAGGAGTTGGATATCATATTTCATGTTAGAGGAAGGATCTCATGTTTGGTATTAGAGGCATTGAGATATCACATCTCATGCTATAGGAAGGGTCTCAGGATTGGAATGGGGAGAAGTTGGATATCACATCTCAAGCTATAGGAAGGGTCTCAGGTTTGGTATAAGCATTGAGATATCAAATCTCATGCTATAGGAAGGGTCTCAGGATTGGAATGGGAAGGAGTTGGATATCACATCTCATGTTATAGGAAAGATCTCAGGTTTGGTATTAGAAGCATTGAGACATCACATCTCATGTTATAGGAAGGGTCTCAGGATTGGAATGGGAAGAAGTTGGATATCACATCTCATGCTATAGGAAGGGTCTCAGGTTTGGTATAAGCATTGAGATATCACATCTCATGCTATAGGAAGGGTCTCAGGATTGGAATGGGAAGGAGTTGTATATGACATCTCATGCCATAGGAAGGGTCTCAGGTTTGGTATAAGCATTGAGATATCACATCACATGCCATAGGAAGGGTCTCAGGATTGGAATGGGAAGAAGTTGGATATCACATCTCATGCTATAGGAAGGGTCTCAGGTTTGGAATGGGAAGGAGTTGGATATCACATCTCATGTTATAGGAAAGATCTCAGGTTTGCTATTAGAAGCATTGAGACATCACATCTCATGTTATAGGAAGGGTCTCAGGATTGTAATGGGAAGAAGTTGGATATCACATCTCATGCTATAGGAAGGGTCTCAGGTTTGGTATAAGCATTGAGCTATGACATCTCATGCTATAGGAAGTGTCTCAGGATTAGAATGGGAAGGAGTTGTATATGACATCTCATGCCATAGGAAGGGTCTCAGGTTTGGTATAAGCATTGAGATATCACATCACATGCTATAGGAAGGGTCTCAGGATTGGAATGGTAAGGACTTGGATATCACATCTCATGCTATAGGCAGGGTCTCAGGTTTGGAAAGGGAAGGAGTTGGATATTACATTTCATGTTAGAGGTAGGATCTCATGTTTGGTATTAGAGGCATTGAGATATCACATCTCATGCTATCAGAAGGGTCCCAGGATTGGAATGGGAAGGAGTTGGATATCACATCTCATGCTAAAGGGAGGGTCTCAGGTTTGGAAGGGGAAGGATTTGGATATCACATCTCATGTTATAGGAAGGATCTCAGGTTTGGTATTAGAAGCATTGAGATATCACATCTCATGCTATCGGAAGGGTCTCAGGATTGGAATGGGAAGGAGTTGGATATCACATCTGATGCTATAGGAAGGATCTCAGGTTTGGAACGGGAAGGAGTTGGATATCACATCTCATGTTATAGGAAGAGTCTCAGCTTTGGTATAAGCATTGAGATATCACATCTCTGCAATCAGAAGTGTCTCAGGATTGCGATGGGATGGGAAGGAGTTGGATATCACATCTCATGCTATAGGAAGAGTCTCAGGTTTGGAACGGGAAGGAGTTGGATATCCCATCTCATGTTATGAGACTGGTCTCAGGTTTGGTATTAGAAGCATTGAGATATCACATCGCATGCTGTAGGAAGGGTCTCAGGTTTGGAATGGGAAGGAATTGGATATCACATCTCATGTCATAGGAAGGATCTCAGGTTTGGTATTAGAAGCATTGAGATATCACATCTCATGCTATAGGAATGGTCTCAGGATTGGAATGGGAAGGAGTTGGATATCCCATCTCATGTTATAGGACGGGTCTCTGCTTTGGTATAAGCATTGAGATATCACATCTCATGCTATAGGAAGGGTCTCAGGATTGGAATGGGAAGGATTTGGATATCACATCTCATGCTATAGGAAGGGTCTCAGGTTTGGTATAAGCATGGAGATATCACTTCTCATGCTATAGGAAGGGTCTCAGGATTGGAATGGGAAGGAGTTGTATATGACATCTCAGGCCATAGCAAGGGTCTCAGGTTTGGTATAAGCGTTGAGATATCACATCTCTACTATCGGAAGGGTCTCAGGATTGGAATGGGAAGGAGTTGGATATCCCATCTCATGTTATAGGAAGGGTCTCAGGTTTGGTATTAGAAGCATTGAAATATCACATCTCATGCTATACGAAGGGTCTCAGGATTGGAATGGGAAGGAGTTGGATATTACATTCTTGCTATAGGAAGGGTCTCATGTTTGGAATGGGAAGGAGTTGGATATCACATATGCTATAGGAAGGGTCTCAGGTTTGGTATAAGCATTGAGATATCACATATCTGCTATCGGAAGTGTCTCAGGTTGGAATGGGAAGGAGTTGGATATCACATCTCATGTTATAGGAAGGGTCTCAGGATTGGAATGGGAAGGACTTGGATATCATATCTCATGCTATAGGAAGGCTCTCAGGTTTGGAAGGGGAAGGAGTTGGATATCATATTTCATGTTAGAGGAAGGATCTCAGGTTTGGTATTAGAGGCATTGAGATATCACATCTCATGCTATAGGAAGGGTCTCAGGATTGGAATGGGGAGAAGTTGGATATCACATCTCAAGCCATAGGAAGGGTCTCAGGTTTGGTATAAGCATTGAGATATCAAATCTCATGCTATAGGAAGGGTCTCAGGATTGGAATGGGAAGGAGTTGGATATCACATCTCATGTTATAGGAAAGATCTCAGGTTTGGTATTAGAAGCATTGAGACATCACATCTCATGTTATAGGAAGGGTCTCAGGATTGGAATGGGAAGAAGTTGGATATCACATCTCATGCTATAGGAAGGGTCTCAGGTTTGGTATAAGCATTGAGATATCACATCTCATGCTATAGGAAGGGTCTCAGGATTGGAATGGGAAGGAGTTGTATATGACATCTCATGCCATAGGAAGGGTCTCAGGTTTGGTATAAGCATTGAGATATCACATCACATGCCATAGGAAGGGTCTCAGGATTGGAATGGGAAGAAGTTGGATATCACATCTCATGCTATAGGAAGGGTCTCAGGTTTGGAATGGGAAGGAGTTGGATATCACATCTCATGTTATAGGAATAATCTCAGGTTTGCTATTAGAAGCATTGAGACATCACATCTCATGTTATAGGAAGGGTCTCAAGATTGTAATGGGAAGAAGTTGGATATCACATCTCATGCTATAGGAAGGGTCTCAGGTTTGGTATAAGCATTGAGCTATCACATCTCATGCTATAGGAATTGTATCAGGATTAGAATGGGAAGGAGTTGTATATGACATCTCATGCCATAGGAAGGGTCTCAGGTTTGGTATAAGCATTGAGATATCACATCACATGCTATAGGAAGGGTCTCAGGATTGGAATGGTAAGGACTTGGATATCACATCTCATGCTATAGGCAGGGTTTCAGGTTTGGAAAGGGAAGGAGTTGGATATTACATTTCATGTTAGAGGTAGGATCTCATGTTTGGTATTAGAGGCATTGAGATATCACATCTCATGCTATCAGAAGGGTCCCAGGATTGGAATGGGAAGGAGTTGGATATCACATCTCATGCTAAAGGGAGGGTCTCAGGTTTGGAAGGGGAAGGATTTGGATATCACATCTCATGTTATAGGAAGGATCTCAGGTTTGGTATTAGAAGCATTGAGATATCACATCTCATGCTATCGGAAGGGTCTCAGGATTGGAATGGGAAGGAGTTGGATATCACATCTGATGCTATAGGAAGGATCTCAGGTTTGGAACGGGAAGGAGTTGGATATCACATCTCATGTTATAGGAAGAGTCTCAGGTTTGGTATAAGCATTGAGATATCACATCTCTGCAATCAGAAGTGTCTCAGGATTGCGATGGGATGGGAAGGAGTTGGATATCACATCTCATGCTATAGGAAGAGTCTCAGGTTTGGAACGGGAAGGAGTTGGATATCCCATCTCATGTTATGAGACTGGTCTCAGGTTTGGTATTAGAAGCATTGAGATATCACATCGCATGCTGTAGGAAGGGTCTCAGGTTTGGAATGGGAAGGAATTGGATATCACATCTCATGTCATAGGAAGGATCTCAGGTTTGGTATTAGAAGCATTGAGATATCACATCTCATGCTATAGGAATGGTCTCAGGATTGGAATTGGAAGGAGTTGGATATTACATTCTTGCTATAGGAAGGGTCTCATGTTTGGAATGGGAAGGAGTTGGATATCACATATGCTATAGGAAGGGTCTCAGGTTTGGTATAAGCATTGAGATATCACATCTCTGCTATCGGAAGTGTCTCAGGATTGGAATGGGAAGGAGTTGGATATCCCATCTCATGTTATAGGACGGGACCAGGTTTGTTATTAGAATCATTGAGATATCATATTGCATGCTGTAGAAGGGTATACGGATTGGAATTGGAAGCACTTAGATATCACATCTCATGCTATAGGTAGGCTCTCAGGTTTGGAAAGGGAAGGAGTTGGATATCACATTTCATGTTAGAGGAAGGATCTCAGGTTTGGTATTAGAGGCATTGAAATATCACATCTCCTGCTATAGGAAGGGTCTCAGGATTGGAATGGGAAGGAGTTGGATATCACATCTCATGCTATAGGAAGGGTATCAGGTTTGGTATAAGCATTGAGATATCCCATCTCATGCTATAGGAAGGGTCTCAGGATTGGAATGGGAAGGAGTTGGATATCACATCTCATGTTATAGAAAGGATGTCAGGTTTGGTATTAGAAGCATTGAGACATCACATCTCATGCTATAAGAAGGGTCTCTGGATTGGAATGGGAAGGAGTTGGATATCACATCTCATGCTATAGGAAGGGTCTCAGGTTTGGTATAAACATTGAGATATCACATCTCATGCTATAGGAAGGGTCTCAGGATTGGAATGGGAAGGAGTTGGATATCACATCTCATGCTATAGGAAGGGTCTCAGGTTTGGTATAAACATTGAGATATCACATCTCATGCCATAGGAAGGGTCTCAGGTTTGGTATAAGCATTGAGATATCACACCTCTGCTATCGGAAGGGTCTCAGGATTGGAATGGGAAGGAGTTGGATATCCCATCTCATGTTATAGGAAGAGTCTCAGGTTTGGTATTAGAAGCATTGAGATATCACATCTCATGCTATAGGAAGTGTCTCAGGATTGGAATGGGAAGGACTTGGATATCACATCTCATGCTATAGGGAGGGTCTCAAGTTTGATATTAGAAGCATTGAGATATCACATCTCATGCTATAGGAAGGGTCTCAGGATTGGAATGGGAAGGAGTTGGATATCACATCTCATGCTATAGGAAGGGTCTCAGGTTTGGTATAAGCAGTGAGATATCACATCTCATGCTATAGGAAGTGTCTCAGGATTGGAATGGGAAGGAGTTGGATATCACATCTCATGTTATAGGAAGGATTTCAGGTTTGGTATAAGCATTGAGATATCACATCTCCAATATCGGAAGGGTGTCATGATTGGAATGGGAAGGAGTTGGATATTCCCATCTCATGTTATAGGAAGGGTCTCAGGTTTGGTATTGGAAGCAATGAGATATCACATCTTATGCTATAGGAAGGGACTCAAGTTTGATATTAGAAGCATTGAGATATCACATCTCATGCTATAGGAAGTGTCCCACGATTGGAATGGGAAGGACTTGGATATCACATCTCATGCTATAGGGAGGGTCTCAAGTTTGATATTAGAAGCATTGAGATATCACATCTCATGATATCGGAAGGGTCTCAGGATTGGAATGGGAAGGAGGTGGATATCACATCTCATGGTAAAGGAAGGGTCTAAGGTTTGGAAGGGGAAGGATTTGGATATCACATCTCATGTTATAGGACGGGTCTCAGGTTTCGTATTAGAAGCATTGAGATATCAAGTCTCATGGTATAGGAAGGGTCTCAGAATTGGAATGGGAAGGAGTTGGATATCACATCTCAAGCTATAGGAAGGGTCTCAGGATTGGAATGGGAAGGAGTTTGATATCACATCTTGGAACAGGGTAACCTCTGGACGAGCCAGACCAATCAAGGTAGCGATTGCGGCGGTCAAGACTAGGTCTCAAGAGGGGTGAGGGTGACTGAAGGAGTTGGATATCACATCTCATGTTATAGGAAGGATCTCAGGATTGGAATGGGAAGGACTTGGATATCACATCTCATGCTGTAGGAAGGCTCTCAGGTTTGGAAAGGGAAGGAGTTGGATATCACATTTCATGTTAGAGGTAGGATGTGATATCCAAATCCTTCCCCTTCCAAACCTTAGACCCTCCCTATAGCATGAGATGTGATATCTCAATGCCTCTAATACCAAACCTGAGATCCTACCTCTAACATGAAATGTGATATCCAACTCCTTCCCCTTACAACCCTGAGAGCCTTCCTATAGAATGAGATGTTATATCCAAGTCCTTCCCATTCCAATCCTGAGACCCTTCCTATAACATGAGATGTGATATCCAACTCCTTCCCATTCCAACCTTAGACCCTTCCTATAGCTTGAGATGGGATATCCAACTCCTTCCAAATCCAATCCTGATACCCTTCCGATAGCATGAGATGTGATATCCAAATCCTTCCCCTTGCAAACCTTAGACCCTTCCTATAGCATGAGATGTGATATCTCAATGCTTCTAATACCAAACCTGAGACCCTTCCTATAACGAGATGGGATATCCAACTCCTTCCCATTCCAATCCTGAGACCCTTCCTATAGCAGAGATGTGATATCTCAATGCTTATACCAAACCTGTGACCCTTCCTATGGCATGAGATGTCATATACAACTCCTTCCGATTCCAATCCTGAGACCCTTCCTATAGCATGAGATGGGATATCTCAATGCTTATACCAAACCTGAGACCCTTCCTATAGCATGAGATGTGATATCCAACTCCTTCCCATTCCAATCCTGAGACCCTTCATATAGCATGAGATGTGATATCTCAATGCTTCTAATACCAAACCTGAGATCCTTCCTATAACATGAGATGTGATATCAAACTCCTTCCCATTCCAAACCTTTGCTTCTATCAAACCTGAGACCCTTCCTTTAGCATGAGATGTGATATCCAACTCCTTCCCATTCCAATCCTGAGACCCTTCCTATAACATGAGACGTGATATCCAACTCCTTCCCATTCCAATCCTGAGACTCTTCCTATAGCATGAGATGTGATATCTCAATGCTTCTAAAAGGAAACATGAGAACCATCCTATAACATGAGATGTGAAATCCAAATCATTCCCTTTCCAAACCTGAGACCCTTCCTATAGCTTCAGATGTGATATCAAACTCCTTCCCATTCAATGTGATATCCAACTCCTTCCCATTCCAATCCTGAGACCCTTCCTATACCATGAGATGTGATATCTCAATGATTCTAATACCAAACCTGAGACCCGTCCTACAACATAAGATGTGAGATCCAAATCCTTCCCCTTCCAAACCTGAGACCTTTCCTTTAGCATGAGATGTGATATCCAAGTCCTTCCCATTCCAATCCTGAGACCCTTCCTATAACATGAGATGTGATATCCAACTCCTTCCCATTCCAAACTTAGACCCTTCCTATAGCTTGAGATGGGATATCCAACTCCTTCCAAATCCAATCCTGATACCCTTCCGATAGCATGAGATGTGATATCCAAATCCTTCCCCTTCCAAACCTTAGACCCTTCCTATAGCATGAGATGTGATATCTCAATGCTTCTAATACCAAACCTGAGACCCTTCCTATAACGAGATGGGATATCCAACTCCTTCCCATTCCAATCCTGAGACCCTTCCTATAGCAGAGATGTGATATCTCAATGCTTATACCAAACCTGTGACCCTTCCTATGGCATGAGATGTCATATACAACTCCTTCCGATTCCAATCCTGAGACCCTTCCGATAGCATGAGATGGGATATCTCAATGCTTATACCAAACCTGAGACCCTTCCTATAGCATGAGATGTGATATCCAACTCCTTCCCATTCCATTCCTGAGACCCTTCATATAGCATGAGATGTGATATCTCAATGCTTCTAATACCAAACCTGAGATCCTTCCTATAACATGAGATGTGATATCAAACTCCTTCCCATTCCAAACCTTTGCTTCTATCAAACCTGAGACCCTTCCTTTAGCATGAGATGTGATATCCAACTCCTTCCCATTCCAATCCTGAGACCCTTCCTATAACATGAGACGTGATATCCAACTCCTTCCCATTCCAATCCTGAGACTCTTCCTATAGCATGAGATGTGATATCTCAATGCTTCTAAAACAAAACATGAGAACCATCCTATAACATGAGATGTGAAATCCAAATCATTCCCTTTCCAAACCTGAGACCCTTCCTATAGCTTCAGATGTGATATCAAACTCCTTCCCATTCAATGTGATATCCAACTCCTTCCCATTCCAATCCTGAGACCCTTCCTATACCATGAGATGTGATATCTCAATGATTCTAATACCAAACCTGAGACCCGTCCTACAACATAAGATGTGAGATCCAAATCCTTCCCCTTCCAAACCTGAGACCTTTCCTTTAGCATGAGATGTGATATCCAACTCCTTCCCTTTCTAAACCTGAGACCCTTCCGATAGCATGAGATGTGATATCTCAATGCTTCGAAAACCAAATATGAGAACCATCCTATAACATGAGATGTGAAATCCAGATCCTTCCCTTTCCAAACCTGAGACCCTTCCTATAGCTTGAGATGTGATATCAAACTCCTTCCCATTCCAATCCTGAGATAGCTTGAGATGTGATATCCAACTCCTTCACATTCCAATCCTGAGACCCTTCCTATACCATGAGATGTGATATCTCAATGCTTCTAATACCAAACCTGAGACCCGTCCTAAAACATGAGATGTGAGATCCTAATCCTTCCCCTTCCAAACCTGAGACCATTCCTATAGCTTGAGATGTGATATCAAACTCCTTCCCATTCCAATCCTGAGATAGCTTGAGATGTGATATCCAACTCCATCCCATTCCAATCTGAGACCCTTCCGATAGCATGAGATATGATATCTCAATGCTTCTAATATCAAAACTGAGACCCTCCCTATAGTATGAGATGTGATATCTAAGTCCTTCCCATTCCTATCCTGAGACCCTTCCGATAGCAGAGATGTGATATCTCAATGCTTATACCAAACCTGATGACCCTTCCTATGGCATGAGATGTGATATCCAACTCCTTCCCATTTCAATCCTGAGTTCCTTCCTATAACATGAGATGTTATATCTCAATGCTTCTATCAAACCTAAGACCCTTCCTTTAGCATGAGATGTGATATCCAACTCCTTCCCATTCCAATCCTGAGACCCTTCCTATAGACGTGATATCCAACTTCTTCCCATTCCAATCCTGAGACTCTTCCTATAGCATGAGATGTGATATCTCAATGCTTCTAATACCAAACCTGGGACCAGTCCTATAACATGAGATATGATATCCAAATCCTTCCCCTTCCAAACCTGAGACCCTTCCTTTAGCATGAGATGTGGTATCCAAATCCTTCCCATTCCAATCCTGAAACCCTTCCTATAGCATGAGATGTGATATCTCAATGTCTCTAATAAAATACCTGAGACATTCCTATAGCAAGAGATGTGATATCCAAATCCTTCCTATTCAAATCCTGAGACCCTTCCTATAATGAGATGTGATATCCAACTCCTTCCCATTCCAACCTGAGACCCTTCCTATAGCATGAGAAGGGATATCCAACTCCTTCCCATTCCAATCCTGAGACCCTTCCTATACCATGAGATGTGATATCTCAATGCTTCTAATACCAAACCTGGGACCCGTCCTATAACATGAGATATGATATCCAAATCCTTCCCCTTCCAAACCTGAGACCCTTCCTTTAGCATGAGATGTGATATCCAAATCCTTCCCATTCCAATCCTGAAACCCTTCTTATAACATGAGATGTGATATCCAACTCCTTCCCATTCCAACCTGAGATCCTTCCTATAGCATGAGAAGGGATGTCCAACTCCTTCCCAACCCAATCCTGAGACCCTTCCGATAGCAGAGATGTGATATCTCAATGCTTCTAATACCAAACCTGAGACCCGTCCTAAAACATGAGCTGTGAGATCCAAATCCTTCCCCTTCCAAACCTGAGACCTTTCCTTTAGCATGAGATGTGATATCCAACTCCTTCCCATTCCAAACCAGAGACCCTTCCTATAGCATGAGATGTGATATCTCAATGCTTCTAAAACCAAACATGAGAACCATCCTATAACATGAGATGTGAAATCCAGATCCTTCCCTTTCCAAACCTGAGACCCTTCCTATAGCTTGAGATGTGATATCAAACTCCTTCCCATTCCAATCCTGAGATAGCTTGAGATGTGATATCCAACTCCTTCCCATTCCAATCCTGAGACCCTTCCTATACCATGAGATGTGATATCTCAATGCTTCTAATACCAAACCTGAGACCCGTCCTAAAACATGAGATGTGAGATCCTAATCCTTCCCCTTCCAAACCTGAGACCCTTCCTATAGCTTGAGATGTGATATCAAACTCCTTCCCATTCCAATCCTGAGATAGCTTGAGATGTGATATCCAACTCCATCCCATTCCAATCCTGAGACCCTTCTGATAGCATGAGATGTGATATCTCAATGCTTCTAATATCAAAACTGAGACCCTCCCTATAGTATGAGATGTGATATCTAAGTCCTTCCCATTCCTATCCTGAGACCCTTACGAGAGCAGAGATGTGATATCTCAATGCTTATACCAAACCTGATGACCCTTCCTATGGCATGAGATGTGATATCCAACTCCTTCCCATTCTAATCCTGAGTTCCTTCCTATAGCATGAGATGTGATATCTCAATGCTTCTATCAAACCTGATACCCTTCCTTTAGCATGAGATGTGATATCCAACTGCTTCCCATTCCAATCCAGAGACCCTTCCTATAGCATGAGATGTGATATCCAACTCCTTCCCATTCCAATCCTGAGACCCTTCCTATAGCATGAGATGTGATATCTCAATGCTTCTAATACCAAACATGAGATCCTTCCTATAACATGAAATGTGATATCAAACTCCTTCCCATTCCAAACCTTTGCTTCTATCAAACCTGAGACTCTTCCTATAGCATGAGATGTGATATCTCAATGCTTCTAAAACCAAACATGAGAACCATCCTATAACATGAGATGTGAAATCCAAATCATTCCCTTTCCAAACCTGAGACCCTTCCTATAGCTTGAGATGTGATATCAAACTCCTTCCCATTCAATGTGATATCCAACTCCTTCCCATTCCAATCCTGAGACCCTTCCTATACCATGAGATGTGATATTTCAAAGCTTCTAATACCAAACCTGAGACCCGTCCTAAAACATGAGATGTGAGATCCAAATCCTTCCCCTTCCAAACCTGAGACCTTTCCTTTAGCTTGAGATGTGATATCCAACTCCTTCCCATTCCAAACCTGAGACCCTTCCTATAGCATGAGATGTTATATCTTAATGCTTCTAAAACCAAACCTGAGAACCATCCTATAACATGTGAAATCCAAATCCTTCCCTTTCCAAACCTGAGACCCTTCCGATAGCATGAGATGTGATATCTCAATGCTTCTAAAACCATGAGAACCATCCTATAACATGAGATGTGAAATCCAAATGCTTCCCTTTCCAAACCTGAGACCCTTCCTATAGCTTGAGATGTGATATCAAACTCCTTCCCATTCCAATCCTGAGATAGCTTGAGATGTGATATCCAAATTCTTCCCATTCCAATCCTGAGACCCTTCCTATGCCATGAGATGTGATATCTCAATGCTTCTAATACCAAACCTGAGACCCGTCCTAAAACATGAGATGTGAGATCCAGATCCTTCCCCTTCCAAACCTGAGACCCTTCCGATAGCTTGAGATGTGATATCAAACTCCTTCCCATTCCAATCCTGGGATAGCTTGAGATGTGATATCCAACTCCATCCCATTCCAATCCTGAGACCCTTCCGATAGCATGAGATGTGATATCTCAATGCTTCTAATATCAAAACTGAGACCCTCCCTATAGTATGAGATGTGATATCTAGGTCCTTCCCATTCCTATCCTGAGACCCTTCCGATAGCAGAGATGTGATATCTCAATGCTTATACCAAACCTGATGACCCTTCCTATGGCATGAGATGTGATATCCAACTCCTTCCCATTCCAATCCCGAGTTCCTTCCTATAGAATGAGATGTGGTATCTCAATGCTTCTATCAAACCTGAGACTCTTCCTTTAGCATGAGATGTGATATCCAACTCCTTCCCATTCCAATCCTGAGACCCTTCCTATAACATGAGACGTGATATCCAACTCCTTCCCATTCCAATCCTGAGACTCTTCCTATAGCATGAGATGTGATATCTCAATGCTTCTAATACCAAACCTGGGACCAGTCCTATAACATGAGATATGATATCCAAATCCTTCCCCTTCCAAACCTGAGACACTTCCGATAGCAGTGATGTGATATCTCAATGCTTATACCAAACCTGAGACCCTTCCTATAGCATGAGATGTGATATCCAACTCCTTCCCATTCCAATCCTGAGACCCTTCCTATAGCATGAGATGTGATATCTCAATGCTTCTACCAAAACTGAGACCCTTCCTTTAGCATCAGATGTGATATCCAACTCCTTCCCATTCCAATCCTGAGACCCTTCCTATAGCATGAGATGTGATATCTCAATGCTTCTAATACCAAACCTGAGATCCTTCCTATAACATGAGATGCGATATCCAACTCCTTCCCATTCCAATCCTGAGACCCTTCCTATAGCATGAGATGTGATATCTCAATGCTTCTAATACCAAACCTGAGATCCTTCCGATAGCATGAGATGTGATATCTCAATGCTTCTAATACCAAACCTGAGATCCTTCCTATAACATGAGATGTGATATTCAAATCCTTCCCCTTCCAAACCTGAGACCCTCCCTTTAGCATGAGATGTGATATCCAACTCCTTCCCATTCCAATCCTGATACCCTTCTGATAGCATGAGATGTGATATCTCATTGCCTCTAATACCAAACCTGAGATCCTACCTCTAACATGAAATGTGATATCCAACTCCTTCCCTTTCCAAACCTGAGAGCCTTCCTACAGCATGAGATATGATATCCAAGTCCTTCCCATTCCAATCCTGAGATCCTTCCTATAACATGAGATGTGATATCCAACTCCTTCCCATTCCAACCTGAGACCCTTCCTATAGCATGAGATGGGATATCCAACTCCTTCCAAATCCAATTCTGATACCCTTCCGATAGCATGAGATGTGATATCCCAATGCTTCTACAAAACCTGAGACCCATACCATGGCATGAGATGTGATATCAAACTCCATCCCATTCCAATCCTGAGACCCTTCCGATAGCATGAGATGTGATATCTCAATGCTTCTAATATCAAAACTGAGACCCTCCCTATAGTATGAGATGTGATATCTAAGTCCTTCCCATTCCTATCCTGAGACCCTTCCGATAGCAGAGATGTGATATCTCAATGCTTATACCAAACCTGATGACCCTTCCTATGGCATGAGATGTGATATCCAACTCCTTCCCATTCCAATCCTGAGTTCCTTCCTACAGCATGAAATGTGATATCTCAATGCTTCTATCAAACCTGAGACCCTTCCTTTAGCATGAGATGTGATATCCAACTCCTTCCCATTCCAATCCTGAGACCCTTCCTATAACATGAAACGTGATATCCAACTCCTTCCCATTTCAATCCTGAGAGTGACTCTTCCTAAAGCATGAGATGTGATATCTCAATGCTTCTAATACCAAACCTGGGACCAGTCCTATAATATGAGATATGATATCCAAATCCTTCCCCTTCCAAACCTGAGACCCTTCCTTTAGCATGAGATGTGATATCCAAATCCTTCCCATTCCAATCCTGAAACCCTTCCTATAGCATGAGATGTGATATATCAATGTTTCTAATAAAAAACCTGAGACCCTTCCTATAGCAAGAGATGTGATATCCATATCCTTCCCATTCCAATCCTGAGACCCTTCCTATAACGAGATGTGATATCCAACTCCTTCCCATTCCAACCTGAGACCCTTCCTATAGCATGAGAAGGGATATCCAACTCCTTCCCATTCCAATCCTGAGACCCTTCCTATACCATGAGATGTAATATCTCAATGCTTCTAATAAAAAACCTGAGACCCTTCCTATAGCAAGAGATGTGATATCCAAATCCTTCCCATTCCAATCCTGAGATCCTTCCTATAACATGAGATGTGATATCCAATTCCTTCCCATTCCAAACCTGAGACCCTACCTATTGGATGAGATGTGATATCCAACTCCTTCCTCTTCCAATCCTGAGACCCTTCCTATACCATGAGATGTGATATCTCAATGCTTCTAATACCAAACCTGGGACCCGTCCTATAACATGAGATATGATATCCAAATCCTTCCCCTTCCAAACCTGAGACCCTTCCTTTAGCATGAGATGTGATATCCAAATCCTTCCCATTCCAATCCTGAAACCCTTCCTATAGCATGAGATGTGATATCTCAATGTTTCTAATAAAAAACCTGAGACCCTTCCTATAGCAAGAGATGTAATATCCAAATCCTTCCCATTCCAATCTTGAGACCCTTCCTATAACATGAGATGTGATATCCAACTCCTTCCCATTCCAACCTGAGACCCTTCCTATAGCATGAGAAGGGTATCCTACTCCTTCCCAATCCAATCCTGAGACCGTTCCGATAGCAGAGATGTGATATCTCAATGCTTATACCAAACCTGAGACCCTTCCTATGGCATGAGATGTGATATCCAACTCCTTCCCATTCCAATCCTGAGACCCTTCCTATAGCATGAGATGTGATATCTCAATGCTTCTACCAAACCTGAGACCCTTCCTTTAGCATGAGATGTCATATCCAAATCCTTCACATTCCAATCCTGAGACCCTTCCTATAGCATGAGATGTGATATCTCAATGCTTCTAATACCAAACCTGAGATCCTTCCTATAACATGAGATGTGATATCCAACTCCTTCCCATTCCAAACCTGAGACCCTTCCGATAGCATGAGATGTGATATCTCAATGCTTCTAAAACCAAACATGAGAACCATCCTATAACATGAGATGTGAAATCCAAATCCTTCCCTTCCCAAACCTGAGACCCTTCCTATAGCTTGAGATGTGATATCAAACTCCTTCCCATTCCAATCCTGAGATAGCTTGAGATGTGATATCCAACTCCTTCCCATTCCAATCCTGAGACCCTTCCTATAGCATGAGATGTGATATCTCAATGCTTCTAATACCAAACCTGAGATCCTTCCTATAACATGAGATGTGATATCCAACTCCTTCCCATTCCAAACCTGAGACCCTTCCGATAGCATGAGATGTGATATCTCAATGCTTCAAAAACCAAACATGAGAACCATCCTATAACATGAGATGTGAAATCCAAATCCTTCCCTTCCCAAACCTGAGACTCTTCCTATAGCATGAGATGTGATATCTCAATGCTTCTACCAAACCTGAAACCCTTCCTGTAGCATGAGATGTGATATACAACTCCTTCCCATTCCAATCCTGAGACACTTCCTATAGCATGAGATGTGATATCTCAATGCTTCTAATACCAAACCTGAGACCCGTCCTATAACATGAGATGTGCTATCCAAATCCTTCCCCTTCCAAACCTGAGACACTTCCTTTAGCATGAGATGTGATATCCAGCTCCTCCCATTCCAATCCTGAGACCCTTCCTTTAGCATGAGATGTGATATCCAACTCCTTCCCATTCCAATCCTGAGACCCTTCCTATAGACGTGATATCCAACTCCTTCCCATTCCAATCCTGACTCTTCCTATAGCATGAGATGTGATATCTCAATGCTTCTAATACCAAACCTGGGACCAGTCCTATAACATGAGATATGATATCCAAATCCTTCCCCTTCCAAACCTTAGACCGTTCCTTTAGCATGAGATGTGATATCCAAATCCTTCCCATTCCAATCCTGAAACCCTTCCTATAGCATGAGATGTGATATCTCAATGTTTCTAATAAAATACCTGAGACCTTCCTATAGCAAGAGATGTGATATCCAAATCCTTCCCATTCAAATCCTGAGACCCTTCCTATAACGAGATGTGATATCCAACTCCTTCCCATTCCAACCTGAGACCCTTCCTATAGCATGAGAAGGGATATCCAACTCCTTCCCATTCCAATCCTGAAACCCTTCCTATACCATGAGATGTGATATCTCAATGCTTCTAATACCAAACCTGGGACCCGTCCTATAACATGAGATATGATATCCGAATCCTTCCCTTTCCTAACCTGAGACCCTTCCTTTAGCATGAGATGTGATATCCAAGGATTGGAATGGGAAGGATTTGGATATAACATCTCATGCTATAGGAAGGGTCTCAGGTTTGGTATAAGCATGGAGATATCATATCTCATGCTATAGGAAGGGTCTCAGGATTGGAATGGGAAGGAGTTGGATATCACATCTCATGCTAAAGGGAGGGTCTCGGGTTTGGAAGGGGAAGGATTTGGATATTACATCTCGTGTTATAGGAATGATCTCAGGTTTGGTATTAGAAGCATTGAGATATCAAATCTCATGCTATAGGAAGGGTCTCAGGATTGGAATGGGAAGGAGTTGGATATCACATCTCATGCTATAGGAAGGGTCTCAGGATTGGAATGGGAAGGAGTTTTATATGACATCTCATGCCATAGGAAGGATCTCAGGTTTGGTATTAGAAGCATTGAGACATCACATCTCATGTTATAGGAAGGGTCTCAGGATTGGAATGGGAAGGAGTTGGATATCATATCTCATGTAATAAGAAGGGTCTCAGGTTTGGTATAAGCATTGAGATATCACATCTCATGCTATAGGAAGGGTCTCAGGATTTGAATGGGAAGGAGTTGTATATGACATCTCATGCCACAGGAAGGGTCTCAGGTTTGGTATAAGCATTGAGATATCACATCTCTGCTATCGGAAGGGTCTCAGGATTGGAATGGGAAGGAGTTGGATATCCCATCTTATGCTATAGGAAAGGTCTCAGGTTTGGTATTAGAAGCATTGAGATATCACATCTCATGCTATAGGAAGGGTCTCAGGATTGGAATGGGAAGGAGTTGGATATCACATCTCATGCTATAGGAAGGGTCTCAGGTTTGGTATAAGCATTGAGATATCACATCTCATGCTATCGGAAGGGTCTCAGGATTGGAATGGGAAGGAGTTGTATATGACATCTCATGCCACAGGAAGGGTCTCAGGTTTGGTATAAGCATTGAGATATCACATCTCATGCTATAGGAAGTGTCTTAGGATTGGAATGGGAAGGACTTGGATATCACATCTCATGCTACAGGGAGGGTCTCAAGTTTGATATTAGAAGCATTGAGATATCACATCTCATGCTATAGGAAGGGTCTCAGGATTGGAATGGGAAGGAGTTGGATATCACATCTCATGCTATAGGAATGGTCTCAGGATTGGAATGGGAAGGAGTTTTATATGACATCTCATGCCATAGGAAGGATCTCAGGTTTGGTATTAGAAGCATTGAGACATCACATCTCATGTTATAGGAAGGGTCTCAGGATTGGAATGGGAAGGAGTTGGATATCACATCTCATGCTATAGGAAAGGTCTCAGGTTTGGTATAAGCTTTGAGATATCACATCTCATGCTATAGGAAGTAGTCTCAGGATTGGAATGGGTAGGAGTTGTATATGACATCTCATGCCACAGGAAGGGTCTCAGGTTTGGTATAAGCAATGAGATATCACATCTCTGCTATCGGAAGGGTCTCAGGATTGGAATGGGAAGGGGTTGGATATCCCATCTTATGTCATAGGAAGGGTCTCAGGTTTGGTATTAGAAGCATTGAGATATCAGATCTCATGCTATAGGAAAGGTCTCAGGATTGGAATGGGAAGGACTTGGATATCACATCTCATGTTATAGGAAGGATCTCAGGTTTGGTATTAGAAGCATTGATATATCACATCTCATGCTATCGGAAGGATCTCAGGTTTGGTATTAGAAGCATTGAGATAACAAATCTCATGATATCGGAAGGGTCTCAGGATTGGAATGGGAAGGAGTTGGATATCACATCTCATGATAAAGGAAGGGTCTAAGGTTTGGAAGGGGAAGGATTTGGATATCACATCTCATGCTATCGGAAGGATCTCAGGTTTGGTATTAGAAGCATTGAGATAACAAATCTCATGATATCGGAAGGGTCTCAGGATTGGAATGGGAAGGAGTTGGATATCACATCTCAAGCTATAGGAAGGGTCTCAGGATTGGAATGGGAAGGAGTTTGATATCACATCTCATGCCATAGTATGGGTCTCAGGTTTGGTAGAAGCATTGGGATATCACATCTCATGCTATCGGAAGGGTATCAGGATTGGATTTGGCAGGAGTTGGATATCCCATCTCATGCTATAGGAAGGGTCTCAGGTTGGAATGGGAAGGAGTTGGATATCACATCTCATGTTATAGGAAGGGTCTCAGGATTGGAATGGGAAGGACTTGGATATCATATCTCATGCTATAGGAAGGCTCTCAGGTTTGGAAGGGGAAGGAGTTGGATATCACATTTCATGTTAGAGGAAGGATCTCAGGTTTGGTATTAGAGGCATTGAGATATCACATCTCATGCTATAGGGAGGGTCTCAGGATTGGAATGGGAAGGAGTTGGATATCACATCTCAAGCTATAGGAAAGATCTCAGGTTTGATATTAGAAGCATTGAGACATCACATCTCATGTTATAGGAAGGGTCTCAGGATTGGAATGGGAAGAAGTTGGATATCACATCTCATGCAATAGGAAGGGTCTCAGGTTTGGTATAAGCATTGAGATATCACATCTCATGCTATAGGAAGGGTCTCAGGATTGGAATGGGAAGGAGTTGTATATGACATGTCATGCTATAGGCAGGGTCTCAGGTTTGGAAAGGGAAGGAGTTGGGTATCACATTTCATGTTAGAGGTAGGATCTCAAGTTTGGGATTAGAGGCATTGAGATATCACATCTCATGCTATCAGAAGGGTCTCAGGATTGGAATGGGAAGGAGTTGGATCTCACATCTCATGCTAAAAGGAGGGTCACAGGTTTGGAAGGGGAAGGATTTGGATATCACATCTCATGTTATAGGAAGGATCTCAGGTTTGGTATTAGAAGCATTGAGATATCACATCTCATGCTATCGGAAGTATCTCAGGTTTGGTATTAGAGGCATTGAGATATCACATCTCATGCTATCATAAGGGTCTCAGGATTGGAATGGGAAGGAATTGGATATCACATCTCATGCTAAAGGGAGGGTCTCAGGTTTGGAAGGGGAAGGATTTGGATATCACATCACATGTTATAGGAAGGATCTCAGGTTTGGTATTAGAAGCATTGCGATATCACATCTCATGCTATCGGAAGGGTCTCAGGATTGGAATGGGAAGGAGTTGGATATCACATCTCATGCTATAGGAAGGGTCTCAGGATTGGAATGGGAAGGAGTTTTATATGACATCTCAGGCCATAGGAAGGATCTCAGGTTTGGTATTAGAAGCATTGAGACATCACATCTCATGTTATAGGAAGGGTCTCAGGATTGGAATGGGAAGGAGTTGGATATCACATCTCATGCTATAGGAAAGGTCTCAGGTTTGGTATAAGCTATGAGATATCACATCTCATGCTATAGGAAGTAGTCTCAGGATTGGAATGGGAAGGAGTTGTATATGACATCTCATGCCACAGGAAGGGTCTCAGGTTTGGTATAAGCATTGAGATATCACATCTCTGCTATCGGAAGGGTCTCAGGATTGGAATGGGAAGGAGTTGGATATCCCATCTTATGTTATAGGAAGGGTCTCAGGTTTGGTATTAGAAGCATTGAGATATCACATCTCATGCTATAGGAAGGGTCTCAGGATTGGAATGGGAAGGACTTGGATATCACATCTCATGCTATAGGGAGGGTCTCACGTTTGGAAAGGGAAGGAGTTGGATATCACATTTCATGTTAGAGGTAGGATCTCAGGTTTGGTATTAGAGGCATTGAGATATCACATCTCATGCTATCAGAAGGGACTCAGGATTGGAATGGGAAGTAGTTGAATATCACATCTCATGCTAAAGGGAGGGTCTCAGGTTTGGAAGGGGAAGGATTTGGAGATCACATCTCATGTGTAGGAAGGATCTCAGGTTTGGTATTAGAAGCATTGAGATATCACATCTCATGCTATCGGAAGGATCTCAGGTTTTGTATTAGAGGCATTGAGATATCACATCTCATGCTAAAGGGAGGGTCTCAGGTTTGGAAGGGGAAGGATTTGGATATCACATCTCTTGTTATAGGAAGGATCACAGGTTTGGTATTAGAAGCATTGAGATATCACATCTCATGCTATCGGAAGGGTCTCAGGATTGGAACGGGAAGGAGTTGGATATCACATCTCATGTTATAGGAAGAGTCTCAGGTTTGGTATAAGCATTGAGATATCACATCTCTGCAATCGGAGGTGTCTCAGGATTGGGATGGGAAGGAATTGGATATCACATCTCATGCTATAGGAAGGGTATCAGGTTTGGAACGGGAAGGAGTTGGATATCCCATCTCATGTTATAGGACGGGTCTCAGGTTTGAAATTAGAAGCATTGAGATATCACATCGCATGCTGTAGGAAGGGTCTCAGGTTTGGAATGGGAAGGATTTGGATATCACATCTCATGTCATAGGAAGGATCTCAGGTTTGGTATTAGAAGCATTGATATATCACATCTCATGCTATAGGAATGGTCTCAGGATTGGAATGGGTAGGAGTTTAATATTACATTCTTGCTATAAGAAGCGTCTAATGTTTGGAATGCGAAGGAGTTGGATATCACATATGCTATAGGAAGTGTCTCAGGTTTGGAACGGGAAGGAGTTGGATATCACATCTCATGTTATAGGAAGGGTCTCAGGTTTCGTATATGCATTGAGATATCACATCTCTGCTATCGGAAGTGGCTCAGGATTGGAATGGGAAGGAGTTGGATATCCCATCTCATGTTATAGGACGGGTCTCTGCTTTGGTATAAGCATTGAGATATCACATCTCATGCTATAGGAAGGGTCTCAGGATTGGAATGGGAAGGATTTGGATATCACATCTCATGCTATAGGAAGGGTCTCAGGTTTGGTATAAGCATGGAGATATCACTTCTCATGCTATAGGAAGTGTCTCAGGATTGGAATGGGAAGGAGTTGGATATCACATCTCATGCTATAGGAAGGATCTCAGGTTTGGTATAAGCATGGAGATATCACTCCTCATGCTATAGGAAGGGTCTCAGGATTAGAATGGGAAGGAGTTGGATATCACATCTCATGTTATAGGAAGGATCTCATGTTTGGTATTAGAAGCATTGAGACATTACATCTCATGCTATAGGAAGGGTCTCAGGATTGGAATGGGAAGGAGTTGGATATCACATCTCATGCTATAGGAAGGGTCTCAGGATTGGAATGGGAAGGAGTTGTATATGACATCTCAGGCCATAGCAAGGGTCTCAGGTTTGGTATAAGCATTGAGATATCACATCTCTGCTATCGGAAGGGTCTCAGGATTGGAATGGGAAGGAGTTGGATATCCCATCTCATGTTATAGGAAGGGTCTCAGGTTTGGTATTAGAAGCATTGAGATATCACATCTCATGCTATACGAAGGATCTCAGGATTGGAATGGAAAGGACTTGGATGTCACATCTCATGCTATAGGGAGGGTATCAAGTTTTATATTAGAAGCATTGAGATAACAAATCTCATGATATCGGAAGGGTCTCAGGATTGGAATGGGAAGGAGTTGGATATCACATCTCATGATAAAGGAAGGGTCTAAGGTTTGGAAGGGGAAGGATTTGGATATCACATCTCATGTTATAGGACGGGTCTCAGGTTTGGTATTAGAAGCATTGAGATATCAAGTCTCATGGTATAGGAAGGGTCTCAGAATTCGAATGGGAAGGAGTTGGATATCGCATCTCAAGCTATAGGAAGGGTCTCAGGATTGGAATGGGAAGGAGTTTTATATCACATCTCATGCCATAGTATGGGTCTCAGGTTTGGTAGAAGCATTGGGATATCACATCTCATGCTATCGGAAGGGTATCAGGATTGGATTTGGAAGGAGTTGGATATCCCATCTCATGCTATAGGAAGGGTCTCAGGTTGGAATGGGAAGGAGTTGGATATCACATCTCATGTTATAGGAAGGGTCTCAGGATTGGAATGGGAGGGACTTGGATATCACATCTCATGCTATAGGGAGGGTCTCACGTTTGGAAAGGGAAGGAGTTGGATATCACATTTCATGTTAGAGGTAGGATCTCAGGTTTGGTATTAGAGGCATTGAGATATCACATCTCATGCTATCAGAAGGGTCTCAGGATTGGAATGGGAAGTAGTTGGATATCACATCTCATGCTAAAGGGAGGGTCTCAGGTTTGGAAGGGGAAGGATTTGGAGATCACATCTCATGTGTAGGAAGGATCTCAGGTTTGGTATTAGAAGCATTGAGATATCACATCTCATGCTATCGGAAGGATCTCAGGTTTTGTATTAGAGGCATTGAGATATCACATCTCATGCTAAAGGGAGGGTCTCAGGTTTGGAAGGGGAAGGATTTGGATATCACATCTCTTGTTATAGGAAGGATCACAGGTTTGGTATTAGAAGCATTGAGATATCACATCTCATGCTATCGGAAGGGTCTCAGGATTGGAACGGGAAGGAGTTGGATATCACATCTCATGTTATAGGAAGAGTCTCAGGTTTGGTATAAGCATTGAGATATCACATCTCTGCTATCGGATGTGTCTCAGGATTGGGATGGGAAGGAATTGGATATCACATCTCATGCTATACGAAGGGTATCAGGTTTGTAACGGGAAGGAGTTGGATATCCCATCTCATGTTATAGGACGGGTCTCAGGTTTGAAATTAGAAGCATTGAGATATCACATCGCATGCTGTAGGAAGGGTCTCAGGTTTGGAATGGGAAGGATTTGGATATCACATCTCATGTCATAGGAAGGATCTCAGGTTTGGTATTAGAAGCATTGATATATCACATCTCATGCTATAGGAATGGTCTCAGGATTGGAATGGGTAGGAGTTTAATATTACATTCTTGCTATAAGAAGGGTCTAATGTTTGGAATGGGAAGGAGTTGGATATCACATATGCTATAGAAAGTGTCTCAGGTTTGGAACGGGAAGGAGTTGGATATCACATCTCATGTTATAGGAAGGGTCTCAGGTTTCGTATATGCATTGAGATATCACATCTCTGCTATCGGAAGTGGCTCAGGATTGGAATGGGAAGGAGTTGGATATCCCATCTCATGTTATAGGACGGGTCTCTGCTTTGGTATAAGCATTGAGATATCACATCTCATGCTATAGGAAGGGTCTCAGGATTGGAATGGGAAGGATTTGGATATCACATCTCATGCTATAGGAAGGGTCTCAGGTTTGGTATAAGCATGGAGATATCACTTCTCATGCTATTGGAAGGGTCTCAGTATTGGAATGTGAAGGAGTTGGATATCACATCTCATGCTATAGGAAGGATCTCAGGTTTGGTATAAGCATGGAGATATCACTCCTCATGCTATAGGAAGGGTCTCAGGATTAGAATGGGAAGGAGTTGGATATCACATCTCATGTTATAGGAAGGATCTCATGTTTGGTATTAGAAGCATTGAGACATTACATCTCATGCTATAGGAAGGGTCTCAGGATTGGAATGGGAAGGAGTTGGATATCACATCTCATGCTATAGGAAGGGTCTCAGGTTTGGTATAAGCATTGAGATATCACATCTCATGCTATAGGAAGGGTCTCAGGATTGGAATGGGAAGGAGTTGTATATGACATCTCAGGCCATAGCAAGGGTCTCAGGTTTGGTATAAGCATTGAGATATCACATCTCTGCTATCGGAAGGGTCTCAGGATTGGAATGGGAAGGAGTTGGATATCCCATCTCATGTTATAGGAAGGGTCTCAGGTTTGGTATTAGAAGCATTGAGATATCACATCTCATGCTATACGAAGGGTCTCAGGATTGGAATGGAAAGGACTTGGATGTCACATCTCATGCTATAGGGAGGGTATCAAGTTTTATATTAGAAGCATTGAGATAACAAATCTCATGATATCGGAAGGGTCTCAGATTTGGAATGGGAAGGAGTTGGATATCACATCTCATGATAAAGGAAGGGTCTAAGGTTTGGAAGGGGAAGGATTTGGATATCACATCTCATGTTATAGGACGGGTCTCAGGTTTGGTATTAGAAGCATTGAGATATCAAGTCTCATGGTATAGGAAGGGTCTCAGAATTGGAATGGGAAGGAGTTGGAAATCGCATCTCAAGCTATAGGAAGGGTCTCAGGATTGGAATGGGAAGGAGTTTTATATCACATCTCATGCCATAGTATGGGTCTCAGGTTTGGTAGAAGCATTGGGATATCACATCTCATGCTATCGGAAGGGTATCAGGATTGGATTTGGAAGGAGTTGGATATCCCATCTCATGCTATAGGAAGGGTCTCAGGTTGGAATGGGAAGGAGTTGGATATCACATCTCATGTTATAGGAAGGGTCTCAGGATTGGAATGGGAAGGACTTGGATATCACATCTCATGCTATAGGGAGGGTCTCACGTTTGGAAAGGGAAGGAGTTGGATATCACATTTCATGTTAGAGGTAGGATCTCAGATTTGGTATTAGAGTGTCACGCTTTCTCCCGCACACCCTCTCCCTGCTCCCTCCGCACGCCCGGTCTCTGCCAAAATCCATCAGGGGATCCCGTTTATGCACTCTGGCAGTCGGAGACTGCATCATCTTACCCGCCATACCAGGACACTGTTTGGACCAGGGGTTTACCGGCCATCCCAGCGCTGGAAAGCACAATGGAGACTCCCACTGGCAGCCCGTAACAATCCACATCGTTTGCAACGATCCTCGCGTCACGTGAGAGGGCCAACACGATCACGCATCACGTGAGGGGGCGAGCACCGCCAGGAGTCACGTGGCGACAACGCTTCCGCATCACGTGACACGCATCACGTGATTTCTCTCAAGGATTCAAAAGCGGCCAGGAACACGGAAGCGTTGCTTCACAGCTGAACTCTTTCAGTACTGTACGGCTCTTGTTCCTTGTTTTGAACCTTGCTCCTACGACCTGTGTACGACCTCGGATTTTGTCTACTGGATTGCTTTTGTCTAACCCTTGGCATTTGTGAACTTTGGCTTGAACTCTGTCACGACCTCGGATTTGTCTACTGGATTGATTTGTCTACTCCTCTGGCACCTTTGAACCTTGGCTTTGCATTTTTACGACCTCGGACTGGGATTTGGATTGCCTCACGGATTTCGTTGTGTTTTGGTATTCTTGGCCACCGGCCTCTGCAAGGCGTTCGCCTGGCTGCATAACCTGGATTGCCTCAAACCTCGGTGTGCGCCCATCCACAGAGTCTCGCACACCAAGCCCCGTCCAGGGCCCCACTATCCATCAGGGTGTTATTTTCTATACACTAGGTAAGCGGTGCTCTTTTCCTTGCTGGGTATTTATTGTACAACACGCACATTGTTTTGATAGTCACTTATTGCCTTGCAGTGCTCCAGGGGTCCTTCTGGCTGTTCCCGGTTCCAGACCTGACGGCTCACAAAAAAACCTGTGGCCTCAAAGACTGCACAGACACTGAATATCTCGTTGTCTGTGTGGTACTTGGGGACGGAGGCTTACTAATCTACACGACCATCAAAACCAAGTCCGTAACAGACTGTGAAGCCTGCTTGGTCGTGCTGATTATGGATGCCTCCGCCGGGGACCCTGTGACCGCTCTAATGCAGGCTGTCGCGGCCCTTAGGACCGACATGGCCGCCGCAACCACTGCCATTCACCATCGTCTCGACGCCTTACAAAGCGCTCGCCAACCTTTGCCTGTTGACGCTGAGTTCGGGGATCCCGACCCTCCACTCCAGCCTGCCCCTACTCTGCCTCCTACTCCCATGCCTGTTCTACTCCCAACCCCTCTTCCCCTGGCGGCTCCAGAACGCTACCAAGGCGATCCCCGCAAATACCGCACATTCATCAACCAATGCAAACTACATTTTTTGTGCAGACCCCAGGCCTTCCCCGACTCCGTTACCAAGGCCGCCTTTCTTCTGTCCCACTTATCCGGTGTAGCCGCTACTTGGGCGAATCCGTTACTAGAGAACGACCATCCAGCTTTGTATGATTTCGAGCTACTAGTGTCCGAGATGGCGAAGGTGTTCGATACCCGATATAAGGCCCAATCACGAGACCTGGAACTCCTTGAACTATCACAGGGCAAGCTTTCTCTGATTGAGTACATCACTCGTTTCAACCAGCTTGCAGCCGAAACGTCCTGGCCAGAGCAGAAAAAAGCGATTGTCTATTATCGAGGGTTATGCAACCCTATGAAAGACGCCCTCGCGGTGGTTCCATCCCTTCCTTCTGTTTTCTCTGATCTTGTTGATTTCATTCTCCAGGTGGACGCTCGCAGAACCGAGCGTAAAGCAGAGACGTTTATTTCTGGCCAGCTCTCTCCCGCTTCAACTGCCACTGGTGGTGAACCTATGCAAATTGGTGGCATCCGTAGTCCTATAACCTCAGTTGAGCGGGAACGCAGGAGAACCAGTAATGCCTGTTTTTACTGTGGGACTAGTGGGCATTATATAAGAGAATGTCCCCGTCGGCCAAAAAAACAAAACTCTGGGTTTTCCGAAGGCTCGCCCTTGAGATCGGGGGTACCGGCGAGCCCTTCATTGACCCCCACTGGACCCGTATTTGGCCCTATTAGACCCATAGTAGTACAGGCACTGCTGAAACCCTCTAGGGAGGTCATGCATGCCGTACGCATCGTGATTGACTCAGGGGCCACTGGCTGTTTTCTTGACATCACTTTAGCCCAGCATCTCAATCTGCCCCTAGTTCAGAAAGAACATCCTGAGCCTGTACAAGCGGTTGACGGCACCTCCCTTTCGTCTGGTCCAATCAAACAGCAGACTGCCCCTCTAGAAGTGGTGATTCAGGACACCCATAAAGAAACCATGTCTTTCGACCTTATCACCACGCCCCAGTTTGGTATCATACTGGGCAGGTAACGTTTGAATCAGATGTATGTCAGCATTTCTGTTTAACAGAACCCGAGAGACTCACCTCTCCCGCCGCTATTCTTGGCGCCATGGCCTCTTCTCGAATTGAGGATGTTGATCCACCCACACCTACACATACCGTGGGGGCTGTTACAGCTGGTATTCCTGCTGACTACCACGATTATCTGCAGGTTTTTGATAAAGCCACGGCAGAGGGTCTCCCTCCGCATAGGCCTTATGACTGCCCCATTGACTTGATTCCCGATGCGCCAATACCAAAGGGTAGGATTTACTCATTATCCCATTCCGAAGAAACCGTTTTGAAGGACTATATACAACAAGCCCTACGGTTAGGCCACATTCGTCCCTCTTGTTCCCCAGCCGCCAGCCCTATCTTTTTTGTGCCCAAAAAGGAGGGTGACCTACGACCATGCATAGACTATAGACGGTTGAATGCCATCACTATAAAGAACAGGTATCCCATCCCGCTTATCTCCACCTTGCTTGATAGACTGACACGTGCGTCCATCTTCACTAAGCTGGATCTAAGGGGGGCATACAACTTGATCCGAATGCGTCATGGAGACGAATGGAAGACGGCGTTCTGCTCCCGACAAGGGTTATATGAGTATACAGTAATGCCTTTCGGGCTGTGTAACGCCCCTGCCACCTTCCAGCGTTTCGTCAACGAAGTCTTCTCTGACATTCTTGATGTCTATGTTGTTGTCTATCTGGATGACATACTGATATTTTCGTCCTCCTTGGAAGAACATGTCATGCATGTCAGAGAAGTCCTATCCCGTCTCAAGAACAATGCTTTATTTGCTAAACCAGAGAAGTGCTTGTTTCACTCGAAGGAGGTGGATTTCCTGGGCTTTCACATCACCCCCGGGGGTCTCTCCATGAATTTGTCGAAAGTTCGAGCCATCATGGAATGGCCTGCCCCGGTCAATGTTAAACAGCTCCAGTCTTTCCTTGGCTTCGCCAATTTTTACCGACGCTTTATCGCCGGTTTCTCGGCTATTGTTTCTCCCCTCACAGCCTTGACCAGCCCTCTTGTTCCGTTTAATTGGACTCCCGAACACCAAAAGGCATTTGAGGCACTTAAATCTAGGTTTGCCTCTGCTCCGGTCTTACAACACCCAGACCCAGAACTCCCGTTCATCCTAGAAGCAGACGCCTCCTCTTTCGCATTAGGGGCAGTTCTTTCCCAGTCTTGTCCAACTACAGGCCGTCTCCATCCGGTAGCCTATCATTCCCGGAAATTCACTCCAGCCGAATCCCACTATACAGTTACCGAAAAGGAACTGTTAGCCATCAAGGACGCCCTCCAGACATGGCGACACCACCTCATCGGGGCAAAACACCAGACGGTGGTATATTCTGATCATAAGAACCTGCAAGATCTAGCAACGCTGAAGTGTACAAACAGCAGGCATGTCCGCTGGCATCTCTTTCTTGCAGCATTTGATTTTGTGGTGAAACATAGGCCGGGTCTCTCCCACGGCAAGGCGGATGCTCTTTCCCGGTCTCCTGGGGGGGAATCGTTACCTCTATTTCCCGACACATTGTTAGAAAAGGGCCACGTCATCTGTGTGTGTACACCATCCCCTCCTATGCTTACCACCATCAGACACTGGGTTTCCCAACACCCACATGCCTTAAATGAGTGGGATGTTCAACTACAGGAGGGGTTGCCTTTTATTCAAGGGAAACTATTTCTCCCAACCAGCGATGCACGCAATCAGGCTCTCGCTTGGTCTCATGATGCTGCAGTCAACGGGCACCCGGGGCAAAAACGCACTCTAGAACTCCTACAGCGGTGGTGCTGGTGGCCTTCAATGAGGAGAGACATAGAGAACTACGTCAACACTTGTTCAATATGCGCTCAGTGCAAGTCGTCTAGGGGGCGGCCTCTGGGACTGCTCCAACCACTACCAGTCCCGCCCAGGCCCTGGCACACGGTCTCTATGGACCTTATCACTGACCTACCCCGCAGACGAGGCTACGACACGATCTGGGTTATCGTTGACTCCTACACAAAAATGGCCCGCTTCATACCTTGTACGGGAATACCCTCAGCACCCACATTGGCCCGTTTGTTCTTTCTGTCCGTTTTCTGTCTGTTTGGTCTCCCGCAGGTCATTGTTTCGGACCGAGGGTCCCAGTTCACGTCTTGTTTCTGGCGTGCTCTCACTGGCCTTCTGGGTATCGATTCCCGCTTCTCCTCTGCCTATCATCCAGAAAGTGATGGGCAGACCGAGAGAGTGAACCAGGCCCTGGAACAGTATCTGCGCTGTCTTACCCTCCAGTACCAGGATTCCTGGTTTAACCTGCTCCACCTGGCTGAGTTTGCCTATAACAATTCCTGGCACTCGTCTACAGGTTTCTCCCCTTTCTATTCCTTGTACGGCCAGCATCCTCGTGCCCTTCCTCTTCCTGATTTCCCCTCCGCCACTCCTGCTGCTGACGCCTGCGCTCGTGACCTGGTCGCGATCCATGCCCAGACACTTACCCACCTGCGCGAGGCCCAGGCGGTGATGAAAACCAAGGCAGATAGGAGGCGGCTGGCGGCTCCTAAATATTGTGTGGGTGACCGGGTTTGGCTCTCGACCCGCCATTTGCATATACCTGGCTGTCGCAAGCTGCTGCCTCGCTTTGTTGGTCCCTACAAAATTGCTAAAGTCCTGAATCCTGTGGCCTTGCGCCTTTCAGTTCCGCCTACCTGGCGGATTCACCCTGTTTTCCACACCTCCCTCCTCAAACCCTGTCTTGCTCCTACCCGACTTAGTACCCCTCCTGCTCCTGTTTCTGTGTCCTCTCCTGACGAGTACGAGGTCAGTGCCATTTTGGGTTCTCGTTTCCTCAGGGGTCGTCTTCAGTATCTTGTGGATTGGGTGGGTTATGGCCCTGAGGACCGCTCCTGGGTCCCTTCCCGAGATGTGCACGCCCCGACCCTGGTTGCCCGTTTTCATAGGGACTACCCATCTAGCCCACGGGGTCGTGGGCCTTTGAGGGGGGGCTCTGTCACGCTTTCTCCTGCACACCCTCTCCCTGCTCCCTCCGCACGCCCGGTCTCTGCCAAAATCCATCAGGGGATCCCGTTTATGCACTCTGGCAGTCGGAGACTGCATTATCTTACCCGCTATACCAGGACACTGCTTGGACCAGGGGTTTACCGGCCATCCCAGCGCTGGAAAGCACAATGGAGACTCCCACTGGCAGCCCGTAACAATCCACATCGTTTGCAACGATCCTCGCGTCACGTGAGAGGGCCAACACGATCACGCATCACGTGAGGGGGCGAGCACCGCCAGGAGTCACGTGGCGACAACGCTTCCGCATCACGTGACACGCATCACGTGATTTCTCTCAAGGATTCAAAAGCGGCCAGGAACACGGAAGCGTTGCTTCACAGCTGAACTCTTTCAGTACTGTACGGCTCTTGTTCCTTGTTTTGAACCTTGCTCCTACGACCTGTGTACGACCTCGGATTTTGTCTACTGGATTGCTTTTGTCTAACCCTTGGCATTTGTGAACTTTGGCTTGAACTCTGTCACGACCTCGGATTTGTCTACTGGATTGATTTGTCTACTCCTCTGGCACCTTTGAACCTTGGCTTTGCATTTTTACGACCTCGGACTGGGATTTGGATTGCCTCACGGATTTCGTTGTGTTTTGGTATTCTTGGCCACCGGCCTCTGCAAGGCGTTCGCCTGGCTGCATAACCTGGATTGCCTCAAACCTCGGTGTGCGCCCATCCACAGAGTCTCGCACACCAAGCCTCGTCCAGGGCCCCACTATCCATCAGGGTGTCATTTTCTATACACTAGGTAAGCGGTGCTCTTTTCCTTGCTGGGTATTTATTGTACAACACGCACATTGTTTTGATAGTCACTTATTGCCTTGCAGTGCTCCAGGGGTCCTTCTGGCTGTTCCCGGTTCCAGACCTGACGGCTCACAAAAAAACCTGTGGCCCCAAAGACTGCACAGACACTGAATATCTAGTTGTCTGTGGGGAACTTGGGGACGGAGGCTTACTAATCTACACGACCATCAAAACCAAGTCCGTAACATAGAGGCATTGAGATATCACATCTCATGCTATCAGAAGGGTCTCAGGATTGGAATGGGAAGTAGTTGGATATCACATCTCATGCTAAAGGGAGGGTCTCAGGTTTGGAAGGGGAAGGATTTGGAGATCACATCTCATGTGTAGGAAGGATCTCAGGTTTGGTATTAGAAGCATTGAGATATCACATCTCATGCTATCGGAAGGATCTCAGGTTTTGTATTAGAGGCATTGAGATATCACATCTCATGCTAAAGGGAGGGTCTCAGGTTTGGAAGGGGAAGGATTTGGATATCACATCTCTTGTTATAGGAAGGATCACAGGTTTGGTATTAGAAGCATTGAGATATCACATCTCATGCTATCGGAAGGGTCTCAGGATTGGAACGGGAAGGAGTTGGATATCACATCTCATGTTATAGGAAGAGTCTCAGGTTTGGTATAAGCATTGAGATATCACATCTCTGCTATCGGATGTGTCTCAGGATTGGGATGGGAAGGAATTGGATATCACATCTCATGCTATACGAAGGGTATCAGGTTTGTAACGGGAAGGAGTTGGATATCCCATCTCATGTTATAGGACGGGTCTCAGGTTTGAAATTAGAAGCATTGAGATATCACATCGCATGCTGTAGGAAGGGTCTCAGGTTTGGAATGGGAAGGATTTGGATATCACATCTCATGTCATAGGAAGGATCTCAGGTTTGGTATTAGAAGCATTGATATATCACATCTCATGCTATAGGAATGGTCTCAGGATTGGAATGGGTAGGAGTTTAATATTACATTCTTGCTATAAGAAGGGTCTAATGTTTGGAATGGGAAGGAGTTGGATATCACATATGCTATAGGAAGTGTCTCAGGTTTGGAACGGGAAGGAGTTGGATATCACATCTCATGTTATAGGAAGGGTCTCAGGTTTCGTATATGCATTGAGATATCACATCTCTGCTATCGGAAGTGGCTCAGGATTGGAATGGGAAGGAGTTGGATATCCCATCTCATGTTATAGGACGGGTCTCTGCTTTGGTATAAGCATTGAGATATCACATCTCATGCTATAGGAAGGGTCTCAGGATTGGAATGGGAAGGATTTGGATATCACATCTCATGCTATAGGAAGGGTCTCAGGTTTGGTATAAGCATGGAGATATCACTTCTCATGCTATTGGAAGGGTCTCAGGATTGGAATGGGAAGGAGATGGATATCACATCTCATGCTATAGGAAGGATCTCAGGTTTGGTATAAGCATGGAGATATCACTCCTCATGCTATAGGAAGGGTCTCAGGATTAGAATGGGAAGGAGTTGGATATCACATCTCATGTTATAGGAAGGATCTCATGTTTGGTATTAGAAGCATTGAGACATTACATCTCATGCTATAGGAAGGGTCTCAGGATTGGAATGGGAAGGAGTTGGATATCACATCTCATGCTATAGGAAGGGTCTCAGGTTTGGTATAAGCATTGAGATATCACATCTCATGCGATAGGAAGGGTCTCAGGATTGGAATGGGAAGGAGTTGTATATGACATCTCAGGCCATAGCAAGGGTCTCAGGTTTGGTATAAGCATTGAGATATCACATCTCTGCTATCGGAAGGGTCTCAGGATTGGAATGGGAAGGAGTTGGATATCCCATCTCATGTTATAGGAAGGGTCTCAGGTTTGGTATTAGAAGCATTGAGATATCACATCTCATGCTATATGAAGGGTCTCAGGATTGGAATGGAAAGGACTTGGATGTCACATCTCATGCTATAGGGAGGGTATCAAGTTTTATATTAGAAGCATTGAGATAACAAATCTCATGATATCGGAAGGGTCTCAGGATTGGAATGGGAAGGAGTTGGATATCACATCTCATGATAAAGAAAGGGTCTAAGGTTTGGAAGGGGAAGGATTTGGATATCACATCTCATGTTATAGGACGGGTCTCAGGTTTGGTATTAGAAGAATTGAGATATCAAGTCTCATGGTATCGGAAGGGTCTCAGGATTGGAATGGGAAGGAGTTGGATATCCCATCTCATGTTATAGGAAGGGTCTCAGGTTTGGTGTAAGCATGGAGATATCACTTCTCATGCTATTGGAAGGGTCTCAGAATTGGAATGGGAAGGAGTTGGATATCGCATCTCAAGCTATAGGAAGGGTCTCAGGATTGGAATGGGAAGGAGTTTGATATCACATCTCATGCCATAGTATGGGTCTCAGGTTTGGTAGAAGCATTGGGATATCACATCTCATGCTATCGGAAGGGTATCAGGATTGGATTTGGAAGGAGTTGGATATTCCATCTCATGCTATAGGAAGGGTCTCAGGTTGGAAGGGGAAGGAGTTGGATATCACATCTCATGTTATAGGAAGGGTCTCAGGATTGGAATGGGAAGGACTTGGATATCATATCTCATGCTATACGAAGGCTCTCAGGTTTGGAAGGGGAAGGAGTTGGATATCACATTTCATGTTAGAGGAAGGATCTCAGGTTTGGTATTAGAGGCATTGAGATATCACATCTCATGCTATAGGAAGGGTCTCGGGATTGGAATGGGAAGGAGTTGGATATTACATCTCAAGCTATAGGAAGGGTCTCAGGTTTGGTATAAGCATTGAGATATCACATCTCATGCTATAGGAAGGGTCTCAGGATTGGAATGGGAAGGAGTTGGATATCACATCTCATGTTATAGGAAAGATCTCAGGTTTGGTATAAGAAGCATTGAGACATCACATCTCATGTTATAGGAAGGGCCACAGGATTGGAATGGGAAGAAGTTGGATATCACATCCCATGCTATAGGAAGGGTCTCAGGTTTGGTATAAGAAGCATTGAGACATCACATCTCATGTTATAGGAAGGGCCACAGGATTGGAATGGGAAGGAGTTGTATATGACATCTCATGCTATAGGCAGGGTCTCAGGTTTGGAAAGGGAAGGAGTTGGATATCACATTTCATGTTAGAGGTAGGATCTCAGGTTTGGTATTAGAGGCATTGAGATATCACATATCATGCTATCAGAAGGGTCTCAGGATTGGAATGGGAAGGAGTTGGATATCACATCTCATGCTATAGGAAGGGTCTCAGGTTTGGTATAAGCATTGAGATATCACATCTCATGCTATAGGAAGGGTCTCAGGATTGGAATGGGAAGGAGTTGTATATGACATCTCATGCCGTAGGAAGGGTCTCAGGTTTGGTATAAGCATTGAGATATCACATCTCTGCTATCGGAAGGGTCTCAGGATTGGAATGGGAAGGAGTTGGATATCCCATCTCATGTTATAGGAAGAGTCTCAGGTTTGGTATTAGAAGCATTGAGATATCACATCTCATGCTATAGGAAGTGTCTCAGGATTGGAATGGGAAGGACTTGGATATCACATCTCATGCTATAGGGAGGGTCTCAAGATTGATATTAGAAGCATTGAGATATCACATCTCATGCTATAGGAAGGGTCTCAGGATTGGAATGGGAAGGAGTTGGATATCACATCTCATGCTATAGGAAGGGTCTCAGGTTTGGTATAAGCAGTGAGATATCACATCTCATGCTATAGGAAGGGTCTCAGGATTGGAATGGGAAGAGGTTAGATATCACATCTCATGTTATAGGAAGGATCTCAGGTTTGGTATAAGCATTGAGATATCACATCTGTGCTATCGGAAGGGTCTCAGGATTGGAATGGGAAGGAGTTGGATATTCCCATCTCATGTTATAGGAAGGATCACAGGTTTGGTATTAGAAGCATTGAGATATCACATCTCATGCTATCGGAAGTTTCTCAGGATTGGAATGGGAAGTAGTTGGATATCACATCTCATGCTATAGGAAGGGTCTCAGGTTTGGAACGGGAAGGAGTTGGATATCCCATCTGATGTTATAGGACGGGTCTCAGGTTTGGTATTAGAAGCATTGAGATATCACATTGCATGCTGTAGGAAGTCTCTCAGGTTTGGAATGGGAAGGAATTGGATATCACATCTCATGTCATAGGACGTATCTCAGGTTTGGTATTAGAAGCATTGAGATATCACATCTCATGCTATAGGAATGGTCTCAGGATTGGAATGGGTAGGAGTTGGATATTACATTCTTGCTATAGGAAGGGTCTCATGTTTGGAATGGGAAGGAGTTGGATATCACATATGCTATAGGAGGAGTCTCAGGTTTGGAACGTGAAGGAGTTGGATATCACATCTCATGTTATAGGAAGGGTCTCAGGTTTGGTATAAGCATTGGGATATCACATTGCATGCTGTAGGAAGGGTCTAAGGATTGGAATGGGATGGACTTGGATATCACATCTCATGCTATAGGTAGGCTCTCAGGTTTGGTATAAGCATTGAGATATCACATCTCATGCTATAGGAAGGGTCTAAGGATTGGAATGGGAAGGATTTGGATATCACATCCCATGCTATGGGAAGGGTCTCAGGTTTGGTATAAGCATGGAGATATCACTTCTCATGCTATAGGAAGTGTCTCAGGATTGGAATGGGAAGGAGTTGGATATCACATCTCATGTTATAGGAAGGATCTCAGGTTTGGTATTAGAAGCATTGAGATATCACATCTCATGCTATCGGAAGGATCTCAGGTTTGGTATTAGAAGCATTGAGATATCAAATCTCATGCTATAGGAAGGGTCTCAGGATTGGAATGGGACGGAGTTGGATATCACATCTCTGCTATCGGAAGGGTCTCAGGATTGGAATGGGAAGGAGTTGGATATCCCATCTTATGTTATAGGAAGGGTCTCAGGTTTGGTATTAGAAGCATTGAGATATCACATCTCATGCTATAGGAAGGGTCTCAGGATTGGAATGGGAAGGAGTTGGATATCACATCTCATGTTATAGGAAGGGTCTCAGGATTGGAATGGGAAGGACTTGGATATCATATCTCATGCTATAGGAAGGCTCTCAGGTTTGGAAGGGGAAGGAGTTGGATATCACATTTCATGTTAGAGGAAGGATCTCAGGTTTGGTATTAGAGGCATTGAGATATCACATCTCATGCTATAGGAAGGGTCTCGGGATTGGAATGGGAAGAATTTTGATATCACATCTCATGCCATAGTATGGGTCTCAGGTTTGGTAGAAGCATTGGGATATCACATCTCATGCTATCAGAAGGGTATCAGGATTGGATTTGGAAGGAGTTGGATATCCCATCTCATGCTATAGGAAGGGTCTCAGGTTGGAATGGGAAGGAGTTGGATATCACATCTCATGTTATAGGAAGGGTCTCAGGATTGGAATGGGAAGGACTTGGATATCATATCTCATGCTATAGGAAGGCTCTCAGGTTTGGAAGGGGAAGGAGTTGGATATCACATTTCATGTTAGAGGAAGGATCTCAGGTTTGGTATTAGAGGCATTGAGATATCACATCTCATGCTATAGGAAGGGTCTCGGGATTGGAATGGGAAGGAGTTGGATATTACATCTCAAGCTATAGGAAGGGTCTCAGGTTTGGTATAAGCATTGAGATATCACATCTCATGCTATAGGAAGGGTCTCAGGATTGGAATGGGAAGGAGTCGGATATCACATCTCATGTTATAGGAAAGATCTCAGGTTTGGTATAAGAAGCATTGAGACATCACATCTCATGTTATAGGAAGGGCCACAGGATTGGAATGGGAAGAAGTTGGATATCACATCTCATGCTATAGGAAGGGTCTCAGGTTTGGTATAAGCATTGAGATATCACATCTCATGCTATAGGAAGGGTCTCAGGATTGGAATGGGAAGGAGTTGTATATGACATCTCATGCTATAGGCAGGGTCTCAGGTTTGGAAAGGGAAGGAGTTGGATATAACATTTCATGTTAGAGGGAGGATCTCAGGTTTGGTATTAGAGGCATTGAGATATCACATCTCATGCTATCAGAAGGGTCTCAGGATTGGAATGGGAAGGAGTTGGATATCACATCTCATGCTATAGGAAGGGTCTCAGGTTTGGTATAAGCATTGAGATATCACATCTCATGCTATAGGAAGGGTCTCAGGATTGGAATGGGAAGGAGTTGCATATGACATCTCATGCCGTAGGAAGGGTCTCAGGTTTGGTATAAGCATTGAGATATCACATCTCTGCTATCGGAAGGGTCTCAGGATTGGAATGGGAAGGAGTTGGATATCCCATCTCATGTTATAGGAAGAGTCTCAGGTTTGGTATTAGAAGCATTGAGATATCACATCTCATGCTATAGGAAGTGTCTCAGGATTGGAATGGGAAGGACTTGGATATCACATCTCATGCTATAGGGGGGGTCTCAAGTTTGATATTAGAAGCATTGAGATATCACATCTCATGCTATAGGAAGGGTCTCAGGATTGGAATGGGAAGGAGTTGGATATCACATCTCATGCTATAGGAAGGGTCTCAGGTTTGGTATAAGCAGTGAGATATCACATCTCATGCTATAGGAAGGGTCTCAGGATTGGAATGGGAAGAGGTTGGATATCACATCTCATGTTATAGGAAGGATCTCAGGTTTGGTATAAGCATAGAGATATCACATCTGTGCTATCGGAATGGTCTCAGGATTGGAATGGGAAGGAGTTGGATATTCCCATCTCATGTTATAGGAAGGATCACAGGTTTGGTATTAGAAGCATTGAGATATCACATCTCATGCTATCGGAAGGGTCTCAGGATTGGAATGGGAAGGAGTTGGATATCACATCTCATGCTATAGGAAGGGTTTCAGGTTTGGAACGGGAAGGAGTTGGATATCCCATCTGATGTTATAGGACGGGTCTCAGGTTTGGTATTAGAAGCATTGAGATATCACATTGCATGCTGTAGGAAGTCTCTCAGGTTTGGAATGGGAAGGAATTGGATATCACATCTCATGTCATAGGAAGTATCTCAGGTTTGGTATTAGAAGCATTGAGATATCACATCTCATGCTATAGGAATGGTCTCAGGATTGGAATGGGTAGGAGTTTGATATTACATTCTTGCTATAGGAAGGGTCTCATGTTTGGAATGGGAAGGAGTTGGATATCACATATGCTATAGGAAGGGTCTCAGGTTTGGAACGTGAAGGAGTTGGATATCACATCTCATGTTATAGGAAGGGTCTCAGGTTTGGTATAAGCATTGAGATATCACATCTCTGCTATCGGAAGTGGCTCAGGATTGGAATGGGAAGGAGTTGGATATCCCATCTCATGTTAAAGGACGGGTCTCTGGTTTGGTATTAGAATCATTGAGATATCACATCGCATGCTGTAGGAAGGGTCTAAGGATTGGAATGGGATGGACTTGGATATCACATCTCATGCTATAGGTAGGCTCTCAGGTTTGGTATAAGCATGGAGATATCACTTCTCATGCTATAGGAAGTGTCTCAGGATTGGAATGGGAAGGAGTTGGATTTCACATCTCATGCTATCGGAAGGATCTCAGGTTTGGTATTAGAAGCATTGAGATATCAAATCTCATGCTATAGGAAGGGTCTCAGGATTGGAATGGGACGGAGTTGGATATCACATCTCTGCTATCGGAAGGGTCTCAGGATTGGAATGGGAAGGAGTTGGATATCCCATCTTATGTTATAGGAAGGGTCTCAGGTTTGGTATTAGAAACATTGAGATATCACATCTCATGGTATAGGAAGGGTCTCAGGATTGGAATGGGAAGGACTTGGATATCACATCTCATGCTATAGGGAGGGTCTCGCGTTTGGAAAGGGAAGGAGTTGGATATCACATTTCATGTTAGAGGTAGGATCTCAGGTTTGGTATTAGAGGCATTGAGGTATCACATCTCATGCTATCAGAGGGGTCTCAGGATTGGAATGGGAAGGAGTTGGATATCACATCTCATGCTATAGTAAGGGTCTCAGGATTGGAATGGGAAGGACTTGGATGTCACATCTCATGCTATAGAGAGGGTCTCAAGTTTGATATTAGAAGCATTGAGATAACAAATCTCATGATATCGGAAGGGTCTCAGAATTGGAATGGGAAGGAGTTGGATATCACATCTCATGATAAAGGAAGGGTCTAAGGTTTGGAAGGGGAAGGATTTGGATATCACATCTCATATTATAGGACGGGTCTCAGGTTTGGTATTAGAAGCATTGAGATATCAAGTCTCATGGTATAGGAGGAGTCTCAGAATTGGAATGGGAAGGAGTTGGATATCACATCTCAAGCTATAGGAAGGGTCTCAGGATTGGAATGGGAAGGAGTTTGATATCACATCTCATGCCATAGTATGGGTCTCAGGTTTGGTAGAAGCATTGGGATATCACATCTCATGCTATCGGAAGGGTATCAGGATTGGAATGGGAAGGAGTTGGATATCACATCTCATGCTATAGGAAGGGTCTCAGGATTGGAATGGGAAGAAGTTTTATATGACATCTCATGCCATAGGAAGGATCTCAGGTTTGGTATTAGAAGCATTGAGACATCCCATCTCATGTTATAGGAAGGGTCTCAGGATTGGAATGGGAAGGAGTTGGATATCACATCTCATGCTATAGGAAGTAGTCTCAGGATTGGAATGGGAAGGAGTTGTATATGACATCTCATGCCACAGGAAGGGTATCAGGTTTGGTATAAGCATTGAGATATCACATCTCTGCTATCGGAAGGGTCTCAGGATTGGAATGGGAAGGAGTTGGATATCCCATCTTATGTTATAGGAAGGGTCTCGGGTTTGGTATTAGAAGCATTGAGATATCACATCTCATGCTATAGGAAGGGTCTCAGGATTGTAATGGGAAGGACTTGGATATCACATCTCATGCTATAGGGAGGGTCTCACGTTTGGAAAGGGAAGGAGTTGGATATCACATTTCATGTTAGAGGTAGGATCTCAGGTTTGGTATTAGAGGCATTGAGATATCAGATCTCATGCTATCAGAAGGGTCTCAGGATTGGAATGGGAAGGAGTTGGATATCACATCCCATGCTAAAGGGAGGATCTCAGGTTTGGAAGGGGAAGGATTTGGATATCACATCTCATGCTATCGGAAGGATCTCAGGTTTGGTATTAGAAGCATTGAGATATCACATCTCATGATATCGGAAGGGTCTCAGGATTGGAATGGGAAGGAGTTGGATATCACATCTCATGATAAAGGAAGGGTCTAAGGTTTGGAAGGGGAAGGATTTGGATATCACATCTCATGTTATAGGACGGGACTCAGGTTTGGTATTAGAAGCATTGAGATATCACATCTCATGTTATAGGAAGGGTCTCAGGATTGGAATGGGAAGGACTTGGATATCACATCTCATGCTATAGGAAGGCTCTCAGGTTTGGAAGGGGAAGGATTTGGATATCACATCTCATGTTATAGGAAGGATCTCTGGTTTGGTATTAGAGGCATTGAGATATCACATCTCATGCTATCGGAAGGATCTCTGGTTTGGTATTAGAAGCATTGAGATATCACATCTCATGCTATCAGAAGGGTCTCAGGATAGGAATGGGAAAGAGTTGGATATCACATCTCATGATAAAGGGAGGGTTTCAGGTTTGGAAGGGGAAGGATTTGGATATCACATCTCATGTTATCGGAAGGATCTCAGGTTTGGTATTAGACGTATTGAGATATCACATCTCATGCTATAGTAAAGGGTCTCAGGATTGGAATGGGAAGGAGTTGGATATCACATCTCATGTTAAAGGAAGGGTCTCAGGTTTGGTAGAAGCATTGAGATATCACATCTCATGCTATAGGAAGGGTCTCAGGATTGGAATGGGAAGGACTTAGGTATCACATCTCATGCTATAGGTAGGCTCTCAGGTTTGGTATAAGCATTGAGATATCACATCTCATGCTATAGGAAGGGTCTAAGGATTGGAATGGGAAGGATTTGGATATCACATCCCATGCTATGGGAAGGGTCTCAGGTTTGGTATAAGCATGGAGATATCACTTCTCATGCTATAGGAAGTGTCTCAGGATTGGAATGGGAAGGAGTTGGATATCACATCTCATGTTATAGGAAGGATCTCAGGTTTGGTATTAGAAGCATTGAGATATCACATCTCATGCTATCGGAAGGATCTCAGGTTTGTTATTAGAAGCATTGAGATATCAAATCTCATGCTATAGGAAGGGTCTCAGGATTGGAATGGGACGGAGTTGGATATCACATCTCTGCTATCGGAAGGGTCTCAGGATTGGAATGGGAAGGAGTTGGATATCCCATCTTATGTTATAGGAAGGGTCTCAGGTTTGGTATTAGAAGCATTGAGATATCACATCTCATGCAATAGGAAGGGTCTCAGGATTGGAATGGGAAGGAGTTGGATATCACATCTCATGTTATAGGAAGGGTCTCAGGATTGGAATGGGAAGGACTTGGATATCATATCTCATGCTATAGGAAGGCTCTCAGGTTTGGAAGGGGAAGGAGTTGGATATCACATTTCATGTTAGAGGAAGGATCTCAGGTTTGGTATTAGAGGCATTGAGATATCACATCTCATGCTATAGGAAGGGTCTCGGGATTGGAATGGGAAGGAGTTTGATATCACATCTCATGCCATAGTATGGGTCTCAGGTTTGGTAGAAGCATTGGGATATCACATCTCATGCTATCGGAAGGGTATCAGGATTGGATTTGGAAGGAGTTGGATATCCCATCTCATGCTATAGGAAGGGTCTCAGGTTGGAATGGGAAGGAGTTGGATATCACATCTCATGTTATAGGAAGGGTCTCAGGATTGGAATGGGAAGGACTTGGATATCATATCTCATGCTATAGGAAGGCTCTCAGGTTTGGAAGGGGAAGGAGTTGGATATCACATTTCATGTTAGAGGAAGGATCTCAGGTTTGGTATTAGAGGCATTGAGATATCACATCTCATGCTATAGGAAGGGTCTCGGGATTGGAATGGGAAGGAGTTGGATATTACATCTCAAGCTATAGGAAGGGTCTCAGGTTTGGTATAAGCATTGAGATATCACATCTCATGCTATAAGAAGGGTCTCAGGATTGGAATGGGAAGTCGTTGGATATCACATCTCATGTTATAGGAAAGATCTCAGGTTTGGTATAAGAAGCATTGAGACATCACATCTCATGTTATAGGAAGGGCCACAGGATTGGAATGGGAAGAAGTTGTATATCACATCTCATGCTATAGGAAGGGTCTCAGGTTTGGTATAAGCATTGAGATATCACATCTCATGCTATAGGAAGGGTCTCAGGATTGGAATGGGAAGGAGTTGTATATGACATCTCATGCTATAGGCAGGGTCTCAGGTTTGGAAAGGGAAGGAGTTGGATATCACATTTCATGTTAGAGGGAGGATCTCAGGTTTGGTATTAGAGGCATTGAGATATCACATCTCATGCTATCAGAAGGGTCTCAGGATTGGAATGGGAAGGAGTTGGATATCACATCTCATGCTATAGGAAGGGTCTCAGGTTTGGTATAAGCATTGAGATATCACATCTCTGCTATCGGAAGGGTCTCAGGATGGAATGGGAAGGAGTTGGATATCCCATCTCATGTTATAGGAAGGGTCTCGGGTTTGGTATTAGAAGCATTGAGATATCACATCTCATGCTATAGGAAGGGTCTCAGGATTGTAATGGGAAGGACTTGGATATCACATCTCATGCTATAGGGAGGGTCTCACGTTTGGAAAGGGAAGGAGTTGGATATCACATTTCATGTTAGAGGTAGGATCTCATGTTTGGTATTAGAGGCATTGAGATATCAGATCTCATGCTATCAGAAGGGTCTCAGGATTGGAATGGGAAGGAGTTGGATATCACATCCCATGCTAAAGGGAGGGTCTCAGGTTTGGAAGGGGAAGGATTTGGATATCACATCTCATGCTATCGGAAGGATCTCAGGTTTGGTATTAGAAGCATTGAGATATCACATCTCATGATATCGGAAGGGTCTCAGGATTGGAATGGGAAGGAGTTGGATATCACATCTCATGATAAAGGAAGGGTCTAAGGTTTGGAAGGGGAAGGATTTGGATATCACATCTCATGTTATAGGACGGGACTCAGGTTTGGTATTAGAAGCATTGAGATATCACATCTCATGTTATAGGAAGGGTCTCAGGATTGGAATGGGAAGGACTTGGATATCACATCTCATGCTATAGGAAGGCTCTCAGGTTTGGAAGGGGAAGGATTTGGATATCACATCTCATGTTATAGGAAGGATCTCTGGTTTGGTATTAGAGGCATTGAGATATCACATCTCATGCTATCGGAAGGATCTCTGGTTTGGTATTAGAAGCATTGAGATATCACATCTCATGCTATCAGAAGGGTCTCAGGATAGGAATGGGAAAGAGTTGGATATCACATCTCATGATAAAGGGAGGGTTTCAGGTTTGGAAGGGGAAGGATTTGGATATCACATCTCATGTTATCGGAAGGATCTCAGGTTTGGTATTAGACGTATTGAGATATCACATCTCATGCTATAGTAAAGGGTCTCAGGATTGGAATGGGAAGGACTTAGGTATCACATCTCATGCTATAGGTAGGCTCTCAGGTTTGGTATAAGCATTGAGATATCACATCTCATGCTATAGGAAGGGTCTAAGGATTGGAAGGGGAAGGATTTGGATATCACATCCCATGCTATGGGAAGGGTCTCAGGTTTGGTATAAGCATGGAGATATCACTTCTCATGCTATAGGAAGTGTCTCAGGATTGGAATGGGAAGGAGTTGGATATCACATCTCATGTTATAGGAAGGATCTCAGGTTTGGTATTAGAAGCATTGAGATATCACATCTCATGCTATCGGAAGGATCTCAGGTTTGTTATTAGAAGCATTGAGATATCAAATCTCATGCTATAGGAAGGGTCTCAGGATTGGAATGGGACGGAGTTGGATATCACATCTCTGCTATCGGAAGGGTCTCAGGATTGGAATGGGAAGGAGTTGGATATCCCATCTTATGTTATAGGAAGGGTCTCAGGTTTGGTATTAGAGGCATTGAGATATCACATCTCATGCTATAGGAAGGGTCTCGGGATTGGAATGGGAAGGAGTTTGATATCACATCTCATGCCATAGTATGGGTCTCAGGTTTGGTAGAAGCATTGGGATATCACATCTCATGCTATCGGAAGGGTATCAGGATTGGATTTGGAAGGAGTTGGATATCCCATCTCATGCTATAGGAAGGGTCTCAGGTTGGAATGGGAAGGAGTTGGATATCACATCTCATGTTATAGGAAGGGTCTCAGGATTGGAATGGGAAGGACTTGGATATCATATCTCATGCTATAGGAAGGCTCTCAGGTTTGGAAGGGGAAGGAGTTGGATATCACATTTCATGTTAGAGGAAGGATCTCAGGTTTGGTATTAGAGGCATTGAGATATCACATCTCATGCTATAGGAAGGGTCTCGGGATTGGAATGGGAAGGAGTTGGATATTACATCTCAAGCTATAGGAAGGGTCTCAGGTTTGGTATAAGCATTGAGATATCACATCTCATGCTATAAGAAGGGTCTCAGGATTGGAATGGGAAGTCGTTGGATATCACATCTCATGTTATAGGAAAGATCTCAGGTTTGGTATAAGAAGCATTGAGACATCACATCTCATGTTATAGGAAGGGCCACAGGATTGGAATGGGAAGAAGTTGTATATCACATCTCATGCTATAGGAAGGGTCTCAGGTTTGGTATAAGCATTGAGATATCACAGCTCATGCTATAGGAAGGGTCTCAGGATTGGAATGGGAAGGAGTTGTGTATGACATCTCATGCTATAGGCAGGGTCTCAGGTTTGGAAAGGGAAGGAGTTGGATATCACATTTCATGTTAGAGGGAGGATCTCAGGTTTGGTATTAGAGGCATTGAGATATCACATCTCATGCTATCAGAAGGGTCTCAGGATTGGAATGGGAAGGAGTTGGATATCACATCTCATGCTATAGGAAGGGTCTCAGGTTTGGTATAAGCATTGAGATATCACATCTCTGCTATCGGAAGGGTCTCAGGATGGAATGGGAAGGAGTTGGATATCCCATCTCATGTTATAGGAAGAGTCTCAGGTTTGGTATTAGAAGCATTGAGATATCACATCTCATGCTATAGGAAGTGTCTCAGGATTGGAATGGGAAGGACTTGGATATCACATCTCATGCTATAGGGGGGGTCTCAAGTTTGATATTAGAAGCATTGAGATATCACATCTCATGCTATAGGAAGGGTCTCAGGATTGGAATGGGAAGGAGTTGGATATCACATCTCATGCTATAGGAAGGGTCTCAGGTTTGGTATAAGCAGTGAGATATCACATCTCATGCTATAGGAAGGGTCTCAGGATTGGAATGGGAAGAGGTTGGATATCACATCTCATGTTATAGGAAGGATCTCAGGTTTGGTATAAGCATTGAGATATCACATCTGTGCTATCGGAATGGTCTCAGGATTGGAATGGGAAGGAGTTGGATATTCCCATCTCATGTTATAGGAAGGATCACAGGTTTGGTATTAGAAGCATTGAGATATCACATCTCATGCTATTGGAAGGGTCTCAGGATTGGAATGGGAAGGAGTTGGATATCACATCTCATGCTATAGGAAGGGTTTCAGGTTTGGAACGGGAAGGAGTTGGATATCCCATCTGATGTTATAGGACGGGTCTCAGGTTTGGTATTAGAAGCATTGAGATATCACATTGCATGCTGTAGGAAGTCTCTCAGGTTTGGAATGGGAAGGAATTGGATATCACATCTCATGTCATAGGAAGTATCTCAGGTTTGGTATTAGAAGCATTGAGATATCACATCTCATGCTATAGGAATGGTCTCAGGATTGGAATGGGTAGGAGTTGGATATTACATTCTTGCTATAGGAAGGGTCTCATGTTTGGAATGGGAAGGAGTTGGATATCACATATGCTATAGGAAGGGTCTCAGGTTTGGAACGTGAAGGAGTTGGATATCACATCTCATGTTATAGGAAGGGTCTCAGGTTTGGTATAAGCATTGAGATATCACATCTCTGCTATCGGAAGTGGCTCAGGATTGGAATGGGAAGGAGTTGGATATCCCATCTCATGTTAAAGGACGGGTCTCTGGTTTGGTATTAGAATCATTGAGATATCACATCGCATGCTGTAGGAAGGGTCTAAGGATTGGAATGGGATGGACTTGGATATCACATCTCATGCTATAGGTAGGCTCTCAGGTTTGGTATAAGCATGGAGATATCACTTCTCATGCTATAGGAAGTGTCTCAGGATTGGAATGGGAAGGAGTTGGATATCACATCTCATGTTATAGGAAGGATCTCAGGTTTGGTATTAGAAGAATTGAGATATCACATCTCATGCTATCGGAAGGATCTCAGGTTTGGTATTAGAAGCATTGAGATATCAAATCTCATGCTATAGGAAGGGTCTCAGGATTGGAATGGGACGGAGTTGGATATCACATCTCTGCTATCGGAAGGGTCTCAGGATTGGAATGGGAAGGCGTTGGATATCCCATCTTATGTTATAGGAAGGGTCTCAGGTTTGGTATTAGAAGCATTGAGGTATCACATCTCATGGTATAGAAAGGGTCTCAGGATTGGAATGGGAAGGACTTGGATATCACATCTCATGCTATAGGGAGGGTCTCGCGTTTGGAAAGGGAAGGAGTTGGATATCACATTTCATGTTAGAGGTAGGATCTCAGGTTTGGTATTAGAGGCATTGAGATATCACATCTCATGCTATCAGAGGGGTCTCAGGATTGGAATGGGAAGGAGTTGGATATCACATCTCATGCTATAGTAAGGGTCTCAGGATTGGAATGGGAAGGACTTGGATGTCACATCTCATGCTATAGAGAGGGTCTCAAGTTTGATATTAGAAGCATTGAGATAACAAATCTCATTATATCGGAAGGGTCTCAGAATTGGAATGGGAAGGAGTTGGATATCACATCTCATGATAAAGGAAGGGTCTAAGGTTTGGAAGGGGAAGGATTTGGATATCACATCTCATATTAAAGGACGGGTCTCAGGTTTGGTATTAGAAGCATTGAGATATCAAGTCTCATGGTATAGGAGGAGTCTCAGAATTGGAATGGGAAGGAGTTGGATATCACATCTCAAGCTATAGGAAGGGTCTCAGGAATGGAATGGGAAGGAGTTTGATATCACATCTCATGCCATAGTATGGGTCTCAGGTTTGGTAGAAGCATAGGGATATCACATCTCATGCTATCGGAAGGGTATCAGGATTGGAATGGGAAGGAGTTGGATATCACATCTCATGCTATAGGAAGGGTCTCAGGATTGGAATGGGAAGAAGTTTTATATGACATCTCATGCCATAGGAAGGATCTCAGGTTTGGTATTAGAAGCATTGAGACATCACATCTCATGTTATAGGAAGGGTCTCAGGATTGGAATGGGAAGGAGTTGGATATCACATCTCATGCTATAGGAAGTAGTCTCAGGATTGGAATGGGAAGGAGTTGTATATGACATCTCATGCCACAGGAAGGGTCTCAGGTTTGGTATAAGCATTGAGATATCACATCTCTGCAATCGGAAGGGTCTCAGGATTGGAATGGGAAGGAGTTGGATATCCCATCTTATGTTATAGGAAGGGTCTCGGGTTTGGTATTAGAAGCATTGAGATATCACATCTCATGCTATAGGAAGGGTCTCAGGATTGGAATGGGAAGGACTTGGATATCACATCTCATGCTATAGGGAGGGTCTCACGTTTGGAAAGGGAAGGAGTTGGATATCACATTTCATGTTAGAGGTAGGATCTCAGGTTTGGTATTAGAGGCATTGAGATATCAGATCTCATGCTATCGGAAGGATCTCAGTTTTGGTATTAGAAGCATTGAGATATCACATCTCATGATATCGGAAGGGTCTCAGGATTGGAATGGGAAGGAGTTGGATATCACATCTCATGATAAAGGAAGGGTCTAAGGTTTGGAAGGGGAAGGATTTGGATATCACATCTCATGTTATAGGACGGGTCTCAGGTTTGGTATTAGAAGCATTGAGATATCACAACTCATGTTATAGGAAGGGTCTCAGGATTGGAATGGGAAGGACTTGGATATCACATCTCATGCTATAGGAAGGATCTCAGGTTTGGAAGGGGAAGGATTTGGATATCACATCTCATGTTATAGGAAGGATCTCTGGTTTGGTATTAGAGGCATTGAGATATCACATCTTATGCTATCGGAAGGATCTCTGGTTTGGTATTAGAAGCATTGAGATATCACATCTCATGCTATCAGAAGGGTCTCAGGATAGGAATGGGAAAGAGTTGGATATCACATCTCATGGTAAAGGGAGGGTTTCAGGTTTGGAAGGGGAAGGATTTGGATATCACATCTCATGTTATCGGAAGGATCTCAGGTTTGGTATTAGAAGTATTGAGATATCACATCTCATGCTATAGTAAAGGGTCTCAGGATTGGAATGGGAAGGAGTTGGATATCACATCTCATGTTAAAGGAAGGGTCTCAGTTTTGGTAGAAGCATTGAGATATCACATCTCATGCTATAGGAAGGGTCTCAGGATTGGAATGGGAAGGACTTAGGTATCACATATCATGCTATAGGGAGGGTCTCAGTTTTGATATTAGAAGCATTGAGATAATACATCTCATGCTATCGGAAGTGTCTCAGGATTGGAATGGGAAGGAGCTGGATATCACATCTCATGCTAAAGGAAGGGTCTCAGGTTTGGAACGGGAAGGAGTTGGATATTACATCTCATGTTATAGGAAGGGTCTCAGGTTTGGTATAAGCATTGAGATATCACATCTCTGCTATCGGAAGTGTCTCAGGATTGGAATGTGAAGTAGTTGGATATCCCATCTCATGTTATAGGACGGGTCTCAGGTTTGTTATTAGAATCATTGAGATATCATATTGCATGCTGTAGGAAGGGCCTAAGGATTAGAATGGGAAGGACTTGGATATCAAATCTCATGCTATAGACAGGCTCTCAGGTTTGGAAAGGGAAGGAGTTGGATATCACATTTCATGTTAGAGGAAGGATCTCAGGTTTGTTATTAGAGGCATTGAGATATCACATCTCATGCTATAGGAAGGGTCTCAGGATTGGAATCGGAAGGAGTTGGATATCACATCTCATGCTATAGGAAGGGTCTCAGGTTTGGTATAAGCATTGAGATATCACATCTCATGCTATAGGAAGGGTCTCAGGATTGGAATGGAAGGAGTTGGATATCACATCTCATGTTATAGGAAGGATCTCAGGTTTGGTATTAGAAGCATTGAGACATCACATCTCATGCTATAGGAAGGGTCTCAGGATTGGAATGGGAAGAAGTTGGATATCACATCTCATGCTATAGGAAGGGTCTCAGGTTTGGTATAAGCATTGAGATATCACATCTCATGCCGTAGGAAGGGTCTCAGGTTTGGTATAAGCATTGAGATATCACATCTCTGCTATCGGAAGGGTCTCAGGATTGGAATGGGAAGGAGTTGGATATCCCATCTCATGTTATAGGAAGAGTCTCAGGTTTGGTATTAGAAGCATTGAGATATCACATCTCATGCTATAGGAAGTGTCTCAGGATTGGAATGGGAAGGACTTGGATATCACATCTCATGCTATAGGGAGGGTCTCAAGTTTGATATTAGAAGCATTGAGATATCACATCTCATGCTATAGGAAGGGTCTCAGGATTGGAATGGGAAGGAGTTGGATATCACATCTCATGCTATAGGAAGGGTCTCAGGTTTGGTATAAGCAGTGAGATATCACATCTCATGCTATAGGAAGGGTCTCAGGTTTGGTATAAGCATTGAGATATCACATCTCATGCTATAGGAAGGGTCTCAGGATTGGAATGGGAAGGAGTTGTATATGACATCTCATGCCGTAGGAAGGGTCTCAGGTTTGGTATAAGCATTGAGATATCACATCTCTGCTATCGGAAGGGTCTCAGGATTGGAATGGGAAGGAGTTGGATATTCCCATCTCATGTTATAGGAAGGATCACAAGTTTGGTATTAGAAGCATTGAGATATCACATCTCATGCTTTCGGAAGGGTCTCAGGATTGGAATGGGAAGGAGTTGGATATCACATCTCATGTTATAGGAAGAGTCTCAGGTTTGGTATTAGAAGCATTGAGATATCACATCTCATGCTATAGGAAGGGTCTCAGGATTGGAATGGGAAGGAGTTGGATATCACATCTCATGCTATAGGGAGGGTTTCAGGTTTGGAACGGGAAGGAGTTGGATATCCCATCTCATGTTATAGGACGGGTCTCAGGTTTGGTTTTAGAAGCATTGAGATATCACATTGCATGCTGTAGGAAGTATCTCAGGTTTGGTATTAGAAGCATTGAGATATCACATCTCATGCTATAGGAATGGTCTCAGGATTGGAATGGGTAGGAGTTGGATATTACATTCTTGCTATAGGAAGGGTCTCATGTTTGGAATGGGAAGGAGTTGGATATCACATATGCTATAGGAAGGGTCTCAGGTTTGGAACGTGAAGGAGTTGGATATCACATCTCATGTTATAGGAAGGGTCTCAGGTTTGGTATAAGCATTGAGATATCACATCTCTGCTATCGGAAGTGGCTCAGGATTGGAATGTGAAGGAGTTGGATATCCCATCTCATGTTATAGGACGGGTCTCTGGTTTGGTATTAGAATCATTGAGATATCACATTGCATGCTGTAGGAAGGGTCTAAGGATTGGAATGGGATGGACTTGGATATCACATCTCAAGCTATAGGTAGGCTCTCAGGTTTGGTATAAGCATTGAGATATCACATCTCATGCTATAGGAAGGGTCTAAGGATTGGAATGGGAAGGATTTGGATATCACATCTCATGCTATAGGAAGTGTCTCGGGTTTGGTATAAGCATGGAGATATCATTTCTCATGCTATAGGAAGTGTCTCAGGATTGGAATGGGAAGGAGTTGGATATCACATCTCATGATATAGGAAGGATCTCAGGTTTGGTATTAGAAGCATTGAGACATCATATCTCATGCTATAGGAAGGGTCTCATGATTGGAATGGGAAGGAGTTGGATATCACATCTCATGCTAAAGGGTGGGTCTCAGGTTTGGAAGGGGAAGGATTTGGATATTACATCTCGTGTTATAGGAATGATCTCAGGTTTGGTATTAGAAGCATTGAGATATCACATCTCATGCTATCGGAAGGATCTCAGGTTTGGTATTAGAAGCATTGAGATATCAAATCTCATGCTATAGGAAGGGTCTCAGGATTGGAATGGGAAGGAGTTGGATATCACATCTCATGCTATAGGGATGGTCTCAGGTTTGTTATAAGCATTGAGATATCACATCTCATGCTATAGGAAGGGTCTCAGGATTGGAATGGGAAGGAGATGTAAATGACATCTCATGCCACTGGAAGGGTCTCAGGTTTGGTATAAGCATTGAGATATCACATCTCTGCTATCGGAAGGGTCTCAGGATTGGAATGGGAAGGAGTTGGATATCACATCTCATGCTATAGGAATGGTCTCAGGATTGGAATGGGAAGGAGTTGGATATCACATCTCATGCTATAGGAAGGGTCTCAGGATTGGAATGGGAAGGAGTTTTATATGACATCTCATGCCATAGGAAGGATCTCAGGTTTGGTATTAGAAGCATTGAGACATCACATCTTATGTTATAGGAAGGGTCTCAGGATTGGAATGGGAAGGAGTTGGATATCACATCTCATGTTATAGGAAGGGTCTCAGGTTTGGTATAAGCACTGAGATATCACATCTCATGCTATAGGAAGGGTCTCAGGATTGGAATGGGATGGAGTTGTATATGACATCTCATGCCACAGGAAGGGTCTCAGGTTTGGTATAAGCATTGAGATATCACATCTCATGCTACAGGAAGTGTCTCAGGATTGGAATGGGAAGGAGTTGGATATCACATCTCATGTTATAGGAAGGATCTCAGGTTTGGGATTAGAAGCATTGAGACATCATATCTCATGCTATAGGAAGGGTCTCATTATTGGAATGGGAAGGAGTTGGATATCACATCTCATGCTAAAGGGAGGGTCTCAGGTTTGGAAGGGGAAGGATTTGGATATTACATCTCCTGTTATAGGAATGATCTCAGGTTTGGTATTAGATGCATTGAGATATCACATCTCATGCTATCGGAAGGGTCTCAGGTTTGGTATTAGAAGCATTGAGATATCAAATCTCATGCTATAGGAAGGGTCTCAGGATTGGAATGGGAAGGAGTTGGATATCACATCTCATGCTATGGGAAGGGTCTCAGGATTGGAATGGGAAGGAGTTTTATATGACATCTCATGCCATAGGAAGGATCTCAGGTTTGGTATTAGAAGCATTGAGACATCACATCTCATGTTATAGGAAGGGTCTCAGGATTGGAATGGGAAGGAGTTGGATATCACATCTCATGCTATAGGAAGGGTCTCAGGTTTGGTATAAGCATTGAGATATCACATCTCATGCTATAGGAAGGGTCTCAGGATTGGAATGGGAAGGAGTTGTAAATGACATCTCATGCCACAGGAAGGGTCTCAGGTTTGGTATAAGCATTGAGATATCACATCTCTGCTATCGGAAGGGTCTCAGGATTGGAATGGGAAGGAGTTGGATATCCCATCTTATGTTATAGGAAGGGTCTCAGGTTTGGTATTAGAAGCATTGAGATATCACATCTCATGCTATAGGAAGGATCTCAGGATTGGAATGGGAAGGAGTTGGATATCACATCTCATGCTATAGGAAGGGTCTCAGGATTGGAATGGGAAGGAGTTTTATATGACATCTCATGCCATAGGAAGGATCTCAGGTTTGGTATTAGAAGCATTGAGATATCACATCTCATGCTATAGGAAGGGTCTCAGGATTGGAATGGGAAGGACTTGGATATCACATCTCATGCTATAGGGAGGGTCTCAAGTTTGATATTAGAAGCATTGAGATATCACATCTCATGCTATAGGAAGGGTCTCAGGATTGGAATGGAAAGGAGTTGGATATCACATCTCATGCTATATGAAGGGTCTCAGGTTTGGTATAAGCAGTGAGATATCACATCTCATGCTATCAGAAGGATCTCAGGTTTGGTATTAGAAGCATTGAGATATCAAATCTCATGCTATAGGAAGGGTCTCAGGATTGGAATGGGAAGGAGTTGGATATCACATCTCATGCTATAGGAAGGGTCTCAGGATTGGAATGGGAAGGAGTTTTATATGACATCTCATGCCATAGGAAGGATCTCAGGTTTGGTATTAGAAGCATTGAGACATCACATCTCATGTTATAGGAAGGGTCTCAGGATTGGAATGGGAAGGAGTTGGATATCACATCTCATGCTATAGGAAAGGTCTCAGGTTTGGTATAAGCTTTGAGATATCACATCTCATGCTATAGGAAGTAGTCTCAGGATTGGAATGGGAAGGAGTTGTATATGACATCTCATGCCACAGGAAGGGTCTCAGGTTTGGTATAAGCATTGAGATATCACATCTCTGCTATCGGAAGGGTCTCAGGATTGGAATGGGAAGGAGTTGGATATCCCATTTTATGTTATAGGAAGGGTCTCAGGTTTGGTATTAGAAGCATTGAGATATCACATCTCATGCTATAGGAAGGGTCTCAGGATTGGAATGGGAAGGACTTGGATATCACATCTCATGCTATAGGGAGGGTCTCAGGATTGGAATGGGAAGGAGTTGGATATTACATCTCATGCTATAGGCAGGGTCTCAGGTCTGGAACGGGAAGGAGTTGGATATCACTTCTCATGTTATAGGAAGAGTCTCAGGTTTGGTATACGCATTGAGATATCACATCTCTGCAATCGGAAGTGTCTCAGGATTGGGATGCGAAGGAGTTGGATATCACATCTCATTTTATATGAAGGGTCACAGGTTTGGAACGGGAAGGAGTTGGATATCCCCTCTCATGTTATAGGACGGGTCTCAGGTTTGTTATTAGAAGCATTGAGATATCACGTCGCATGCTGTAGGAAGGGTCTCAGGATTGGAATTGGAAGGAGTTGGATATTACATTCTTGCTATAGGAAGGGTCTCATGTTTGGAATGGGAAGGAGTTGGATATCACATATGCTATAGGAAGGGTCTCAGGTTTGGAACGGGAAGGAGTTGGATATCATATCTCATGCTATTGGAAGGGTCTTAGGTTTGGTATAAGCATTGAGATATCACATCTCTGCTATCGGAAGTGTCTCAAGATTGGAATGGGAAGGAGTTGGATATCCCATCTCATGTTATAGGATGGGTCTCAGGTTTGGTATAAGCATTGAGATATCACATCTCTGCTATCGGAAGGGTCTCAGGATTGGAATGGGAAGGAGTTGGATATCCCATCTCGTTATAGGAAGGGTCTCAGGTTTGGTGTTAGAATCATGGAGATATCATATCTCATGTTATAGGAAGGATCTCAGGTTTGGTATTAGAAGCATTGAGATATCACATCTCATGCTATCGGAAGGATCTCAGGTTTGGTATTAGAGGCATTTCGATATCACATCTCATGCTATCAGAAGGGTCTCGGTTGGATATCACATCTCATGTTATAGGAAGGGTCTCAGGATTGGAATGGGAAGGATTTGGATATCAAATCTCTTGCTATAGGAAGGGTCTCAGGTTATTTATTAGAAACATTGAGATATCACATCTCATGCTATAGGAAGGGTTTCAGGATTGGAATGGGAAGGATTTGGATATCACATCTCATGCTAAAGGAAGGGTCTCAGGTTTGGAAGGGGAAGGATTTGGATATCATATCTCATGTTATAGGAGGGGTCCCAGGTATGGTATTAGAAGCTTTGAGATATCACATCTCATGCTATAGGAAGGGTTTCAGGATTGGAATGGCAAGGAGTTGGATATCACATCTCATGCCATAGGAAGGGTCTCAGGTTTGGTATAAGCATTGAGATATCACATCTCTGCTATCGGAAGGGTCTCAGGATAGGAATGGGAAGGACTTAGATTTCACATCTCATGCTATAGGCCGGGTCTCAGTTTTGATATTAGAAGTATTGATATATCACATTTCATGCTATCGGAAGGGTCTCAGGATTGGAATGGGAAGGAGTTGGATATCACATCTCAAGCTATCTCAGGATTGGAATGGGAAGGAGTTCGATATCACATCTCAAGCTATAGGAAGGGTCTCAGGTTTGGAAGGGGAAGGATTTGGATCTCACATCTCATGTCTTAGGACGGGTCTCAGGTTTGGTATTAGAAGCATTGAGATATCACATCTCATGGTATAGGAAGGGTCTCAGGATTGGAATGGGAAGGAGTTGGATATCACATCTCAAGCTATCACAGGATTGGAATGGGAAGGAGTTTGATATCACATCTCAAGCTATAGGAAGGGTCTCAGGTTTGGAAAGGGAAGGATTTGGATTTCACATCTCATCTTATAGGATGGTTCTCATGTTTGGTTTTAGAAGCATTGAGATATCACATCTCATGCTATCGGAAGGGTCTCAGGTTTGGAAAGGGAAGGATTTGGATTTTACATATGTTATTGGATGGTTCTCAGGTTTGGTTTTAGAAGCATTAAGATATCACATCTCATGCTATAGGAAGGGTCTCAGGTTTGGAATCGGAAGGAGTTGGATACACGTCTCATGTTATAGGAAGGATCTCAGATTTGGTATTAGAAGCATTGTGATATCACATATCATGCTATAGGAAGGGTCTCAGGATTGGAATGGGAAGGAGTTGGATATCACATCTCATGCTAAAGGAAAGATCTCAGGTTTGGAAGGGGAAGGATTTGGATCTCACATCTCATGTTTTAGGACGGGTGTCAGGTTTGGTATTAGAAGCATTGAGATATCACATCTCATGGTATAGGAAGGGTCTCAGGATTGGAACGGGAAGGAGTTGGATATCACATCTCAAGCTATCTCAGGATTGGAATGGGAAGTAGTTTAATATCACATCTCATGCTTCGGAAGGGTCTCAGGTTTGGAATGGGAAGGAGTTGGATATCACATCTCATGTTATAGGAAGGATCTCAGGTTTGGTATTAGAAGCATTGAGATATCACATCTCATGCTATAGGAAGGGTCTCAGGATTGGAATGGGAAGGAGTTGGATATCACATCACATGCTATAGGAAGGGTCTCAGGTTTGCTATAAGCATTGAGCTATCCCATCTCATGCTATAGGAAGGGTCTCAGGATTGGAATGGGAAGGACTTGGATATCACATCTCATGTTATAGGAAGGGTCTCAGGTTTGGTATTAGAAGAATTGAGATATCACATCTCATGCTATAGGAAGGGTCTCAGGATTCGAATGGGAAGGACTTGGATATCACATCTCATGTTATAGGAAGGGTCTCAGATTTGGTATTAGAAGAATTGAGATATCACATCTCATGCTATAGGAAGGGTCTCAGGATTGGAATGGGAAGGACTTGGATATCACATCTCATGAAAAAGGAAGGCTCTCAGGTTTGGAAGGGGAAGGATTTGGATATCACATCTCATGTTATAGGACCGGTCTCAGGTTTGGTATTAGAAGCATTGAGATATCAAGTCTCATGGTATAGGACGGGTCTCAGAATTGGAATGGGAAGGAGTTGGATATCCCATCTCATGCTATAGGAAGGGTCTCAGGTTTGGAAGGGGAAGGAGTTGGATATCACATTTCATGTTAGAGGTAGGATCTCAGGTTTGGTATTAGAGGCATTGAGATATCACATCTCATGCTATCAGAAGGGTCTCAGGATTGGAATGGGAAGGAGTTGGATATCACATCTCATGCTGAAGGGAGGGTCTCAGGATTGGAAAGGGAAGGAGTTGGATATCACATTTCATTTTAGAGGAAGGATCTCAGGTTTGGTATTAGAGGCATTGAGATATCACATCTCATGCTATAGGAAGGGTCTCAGGATTGGAATGGGAAGGATTTGGATATCACATCTCATGCTATAGGAAGGGTCTCGGGTGTGGTGTAAGCATTGAGATATCACATCTCATGCTATAGGAAGGGTCTCTGATTGGAATGGGAAGGAGTTGGATATCACATCTCATGTTATAGGAAGGATCTCAGATTTGGTATTAGAAGCATTGAGACATCACATCTCATGCTATAGGAATGGTCTCAGGATTGGAATGGGAAGGAGTTGGATATCACATCTCATGTTATAGGACGGGTCTCAGGATTGGAATGGGAAGGACTTCGATATCACATCTCATGTTATAGGAAGGCTCCCAGGTTTGGAAGGGGAAGGAGTTGGATATCACATTTCATGTTAGAGGTAGGATCTCAGGTTTGGTATTAGAGGCATTGAGATATAACATCTCATGCTATCAGAAGGGTCTCAGGATTGGAATAGGAAGGAGTTGGATATCACATCTCATGCTAAACGGAGGGTCTCAGGTTTGGAAGGGGAAGGATTTGGATATCACATCTCATGTTATAGGAAGGATCTCAGGTTTGGTATTAGAAGAATTGAAATAGCACATCTCATGCTATCGGAAGGATCTCAGGTTTGGTATTAGAAGCATTGAGATATCACATCTCATGCTATCGGAAGGATCTCAGGTTTGGTATTAGAAGCATTGAGATATCACATCTCATGCTATTAGAACGGTCTCAGGATTGGAATGGGAAGGAGTTGGATATCACATCTCATGCTAAAGGGAGGGTCTCTGGTTTGGAAGGGGAAGGATTTGGATATCACATCTCATGTTTTAGGACGCGTCTCAGGTTTGGTATTAGAAGCATTGAGATATCACATCTCATGGTATAGGAAGGGTCTCAGGATTGGAATGGGAAGGAGTTGGATATCACATCTCAAGCTATCACAGGATTGGAATGGGAAGGAGTTTGATATCACATATCAAGCTATAGGAAGGATCTCAGGTTTGGTATTAGAGGTTTGGTATTAGAAGCATTGAGATAGCTTGAGAGGTGATATCAAACTCCTTCCCATTCCAATCCTGAGATAGCTTGAGATGTGATATCCAACTCCTTCCCATTCCAATCCTGAGACCCTTCCAATAGCATGAAATGTGATATGTCAATGCTTCTAATATCAAAACTGAGACCCTCCCTATAGCATGAGATGTCATATCGAAGTCCTTACCATTCCTATCCTGAGACCCTTCCGATAGCAGAGATGTGATATCTCAATGCTTATACCAAACCTGAGACCCTTCCTATGGCATGAGATGTGATATCCAAATCCTTCCCATTCCAATCCTGAAACCCTTCCTATAGCATGAGATGTGATATCTCAATGTTTCTAATAAAAAACCTGAGACCCTTCCTATAGCAAGAGATGTGATATCCAAATCCTTCCCTTTCCAATCCTGAGATCCTTCCTATAACATGAGATGTGATATTCCACTCCTTCCCATTCCAACCTGAGACCCTTCCTATACCATGAGAAGGGATATCCAACTCCTTCCCATTCCAATCCTGAGACCCTTCCTATACCATGAGATGTGATATCTCAATGCTTCTAATACCAAACCTGGGACCCGTCCTATAACATGAGATATGATATCCAAATCCTTCCAAACCTGAGACCCTTCCTTTAGCATGAGATGTGATATCCAAATCCTTCCCATTCCAATCCTGAAACCCTTCCTATAGCATAAGATGTGATATCTCAACGTTTCTAATAAATAAAAAACCTGAGACCCTTCCTATAGTAAGAGATGTGATATCCAACTCCTTCCCATTCCAAACCTGAGACCCTTCCTATAGCATGAGATGTGATATCCAACTCCTTCCCATTCCAATCCTCAGACACTTCCTATAGCATGAGATGTGATATCTCAATGCTTCTAATACCAAACCTGAGACCCTTCCTATGGCATGAGATTTGATATCAAACTCCTTCCCATTCCAATCCTGAGACCCTTCCTAATGCATGAGATATGATATCCAACTCCTTCCCATTCCATTCCTGAAACCCTTCCTGTACCATGAGATGTGATATCTCAATGCTTCTAATACCAAACCTGAGACCCGTCCTATAACATGAGATGTGATGTCCAAATCCTTCCCTTTCCAAACCTGAGACCCTTCCTTTAGCATGAGATGTGATATCCAGCTCCTCCCATTCTAATCCTGAGACCCTTCCGATAGCATGAGATGTGATATCTCAATGCTCCTAATATCAAAACTGAGACCCTCCCTATAGCATGAGATGTGATATCTAAGTCCTTCCCATTCCAATCCTGAGACCCTTCCGATAGCAGAGATGTGATATCTCAATGCTTATACCAAACCTGAGACCCTTCCTTTAGCATGAGATGTGATATCCAACTCCTTCCCATTCCAATCCTGAGACCCTTCTGATAGCATGAGATTTGATATCTCAATGCCTCTAATACCAAACCTGAGATTCTTACTATAACATGAGATGTGATATGTCAATGCTTCTAATACCAAACCTGAGACCCTCCCTTTAGCATGGAATGTGATATCCGACCCCTTCCCATTCCAATCCTGAGACCCTTCTGATAGCATGAGATGTGATATCTCAATGCCTCTAATAAAAAACCTGAGACCCTTCCGATAGCATGAGATGTGATATCTCAATTCTTCTAATACCAAACCTGAGATCCTTCCTATAACATGAGATGTGATATCCAAATCCTTCCCCTTCCAAACCTGAGACCCTCCCTTTAGCATGAGATGTGATATCCAATTCCTTCCAATTCCAATCCTGAGATCCTTCTGATAGCATGAGATGTGATATCTCAATGCCTCTAATACCAGACCTGAGATCCTACCTCTAATATGAAATGTGATATCCAACTCCTTCCCCTTCCAAACCTGAGACCTTCCTATAGCATGAGATGTGATATCCAAGTCCTTCCCATTCCAATCCTGAGACCCTTCCTATAACATGAGATGTGATATCCAACTCCTTCCCATTCCAAACCTGAGACCTTCCTATAGCATGAGATGTGATATCCAACTCCTTCCAAATCCAATCCTGATACCCTTCCGTTAGCATGACATGTGATATCCCAATGCTTCTAAAAAACCTGAGACCCATACATGGCATGAGATGTGATATCAAACTCCTTCCCATTCCAATCCTGAGATAGCTTGAGATGTGATATCCAACTCCTTCCCATTCCAATCCTGAGACCCTTCCAATAGCATGAAATGTGATATGTCAATGCTTCTAATATCAAAACTGAGACCCTCCCTATAGCATGAGATGTCATATCGAAGTCCTTACCATTCCTATCCTGAGACCCTTCCGATAGCAGAGATGTGATATCTCAATGCTTATACCAAACCTGAGACCCTTCCTATGGCATGAGATGTGATATCCAAATCCTTCCCATTCCAATCCTGAAACCCTTCCTATAGCATGAGATGTGATATCTCAATGTTTCTAATAAAAAACCTGAGACCCTTCCTATAGCAAGAGATGTGATATCCAAATCCTTCCCTTTCCAATCCTGAGATCCTTCCTATAACATGAGATGTGATATTCCACTCCTTCCCATTCCAACCTGAGACCCTTCCTATACCATGAGAAGGGATATCCAACTCCTTCCCATTCCAATCCTGAGACCCTTCCTATACCATGAGATGTGATATCTCAATGCTTCTAATACCAAACCTGGGACCCGTCCTATAACATGAGATATGATATCCAAATCCTTCCAAACCTGAGACCCTTCCTTTAGCATGAGATGTGATATCCAAATCCTTCCCATTCCAATCCTGAAACCCTTCCTATAGCATAAGATGTGATATCTCAACGTTTCTAATAAATAAAAAACCTGAGACCCTTCCTATAGTAAGAGATGTGATATCCAACTCCTTCCCATTCCAAACCTGAGACCCTTCCTATAGCATGAGATGTGATATCCAACTCCTTCCCATTCCAATCCTCAGAGACTTCCTATAGCATGAGATGTGATATCTCAATGCTTCTAATACCAAACCTGAGACCCTTCCTATGGCATGAGATTTGATATCAAACTCCTTCCCATTCCAATCCTGAGACCCTTCCTAATGCATGAGATATGATATCCAACTCCTTCCCATTCCATTCCTGAAACCCTTCCTGTACCATGAGATGTGATATCTCAATGCTTCTAATACCAAACCTGAGACCCGTCCTATAACATGAGATGTGATGTCCAAATCCTTCCCTTTCCAAACCTGAGACCCTTCCTTTAGCATGAGATGTGATATCCAGCTCCTCCCATTCCAATCCTGAGACCCTTCCGATAGCATGAGATGTGATATCTCAATGCTCCTAATATCAAAACTGAGACCCTCCCTATAGCATGAGATGTGATATCTAAGTCCTTCCCATTCCAATCCTGAGACCCTTCCGATAGCAGAGATGTGATATCTCAATGCTTATACCAAACCTGAGACCCTTCCTTTAGCATGAGATGTGATATCCAACTCCTTCCCATTCCAATCCTGAGACCCTTCTGATAGCATGAGATTTGATATCTCAATGCCTCTAATACCAAACCTGAGATTCTTACTATAACATGAGATGTGATATGTCAATGCTTCTAATACCAAACCTGAGACCCTCCCTTTAGCATGGAATGTGATATCCGACCCCTTCCCATTCCAATCATGAGACCCTTCTGATAGCATGAGATGTGATATCTCAATGCCTCTAATAAAAAACCTGAGACCCTTCCGATAGCATGAGATGTGATATCTCAATTCTTCTAATACCAAACCTGAGATCCTTCCTATAACATGAGATGTGATATCCAAATCCTTCCCCTTCCAAACCTGAGACCCTCCCTTTAGCATGAGATGTGATATCCAATTCCTTCCAATTCCAATCCTGAGATCCTTCTGATAGCATGAGATGTGATATCTCAATGCCTCTAATACCAGACCTGAGATCCTACCTCTAATATGAAATGTGATATCCAACTCCTTCCCCTTCCAAACCTGAGACCTTCCTATAGCATGAGATGTGATATCCAAGTCCTTCCCATTCCAATCCTGAGACCCTTCCTATAACATGAGATGTGATATCCAACTCCTTCCCATTCCAAACCTGAGACCTTCCTATAGCATGAGATGTGATATCCAACTCCTTCCAAATCCAATCCTGATACCCTTCCGTTAGCATGACATGTGATATCCCAATGCTTCTAAAAAACCTGAGACCCATACATGGCATGAGATGTGATATCAAACTCCTTCCCATTCCAATCATGAGACCCTTCCTATAGCTTGAGATGTGATATCCAACTCCTTCCCATTCCAATTCTGAGACCCTTCCTATAGCATGAGATGTGATATCTCAATGCTTCTAATACCAAACCTGAGACCCTTCCTATAACATGAGATGTGATATCCAAGTCCTTCCCATTCCAATCCTGAGACCCTTCCTATAGCATGAGATGTGATATCTCAATGCTTCTAATACCAAACCTGAGAACCTTCCTATAACATGAGATGTGATATCCAAGTCCTTCCCATTCCAACCCTGAGACCCTTCCTATAGCTTGAGATGTGATATCCAACTCCTTCCCATTCCAATTCTGAGACCCGTCCTATACCATGAGATGTGATATCTCAATGCTTCTAATACCAAACCTAAGACCCTTCCTATAACGAGATGGGATATCCAACTCCTTCCCATTCCAATCTTGAGACCCTTCCGATAGCAGATATGTGATATCTCATTGCTTATACAAAACCTGAGACCCTTCCTATGGCATGAGATGTCATATACAACTCCTTCCGATTCCAAACCTGAGACCCTTCCTATAGCATGAGATGGGATATCTCAATGCTTATACCAAACCTGAGACCCTTCCTATAGCATGAGATGTGATATCCAACTCCTTCCCATTCCAATCCTGAGACCCTTCCTATAGCTTGAGATGTGATATCCAACTCCTTTCCATTCCAATCCTGAGACCCTTCCTATAGCTTGAGATATGATATCCAACTCCTTCCCATTCCAATCCTGAGACCCTTCCTATAGCATGAGATGTGATATCTCAATGCTTCTAATACCAAACCTGAGATCCTTCCTATAACATGAGATGTGATATCCAAATCCTTCCACTTCCAAACCTGAGACCCCCCCTTTAGCATGAGATGTGATATCCGACTCCTTCCCATTCCAATCCTGCGACCCTTCTGATAGCATGAGATGTGATATCTCAATGCTTCTAATACCAAACCTGAGATCCTTCCGATAGCATGAGATGTGATATCTCAATGCTTCTAATACCAAACCTGAGATCCTTCCTATAACATGAGATGTGATATCCAAATCCTTCCCCTTCCAAACCTTAGACCCTTCCTTTATCATGAGATGTGATATCCAAGTCCTTCCCATTCCAATCCTGAGACCCTTCCTATAGAATGAGATGTGATATCTCAATGCTTCTAATACCAAACCTGAGACCCTTCCTATAACATGAGATGTGATATCCAAGTCCTTCCCATTCCAATCCTGAGACCCTTCCTATAGCTTGAGATGTGATATCCAACTCCTTCCCATTCCAATTCTGAGACCCGTCCTATACCATGAGATGTGATATCTCAATGCTTCTAATACCAAACCTGAGACCCTTCCTATAACGAGATGGGATATCCAACTCCTTCCCATTCCAATCCTGAGACCCTTCCGATAGCAGAGATGTGATATCTCAATGCTTATACCAAACCTGAGACCCTTCCTATGGCATGAGATGTCATATACAACTCCTTCCGATTCCAAACCTGAGACCCTTCCTGTAGCATGAGATGGGATATCTCAATGCTAATACCAAACCTGAGATCCTTCCTATAACATGAGATGTGATATCCAAATCCTTCCCCTTCCAAACCTGAGACCCTCCCCTTAGCATGAGATGTGATATCCAACTAGTTCCGATTCCAATCCTGAGACCCTTCTGATAGCATGAGATGTGATATCTCAATGCCTCTAATACCAAACCTGAGATCCTTCCGATAGCATGAGATGTGATATCTCAATGCTTCTAATACCAAACCTGAGATCCTTCCTATAAAATGAGATGTGATATCCAAATACTTCCCCTTCCAAACCTGAGACCCTCCCTTTAGCATGAGATGTGATATCTGACTCCTTCCCATTCCAATCCTGAGACCCTTCTGATAGCATGAGATGTGATATCTCAATGCCTCTAATACCAAACCTGAGATACTTCCTATAACATGAGATGTGATATCTCAATGCTTCTAATACCAAACCTGAGACCCTTCCTTTAGCATGAGATGTGATATCCGACTCCTTCCCATTCCAATCCTGAGACCCTTCTGATAGCATGAGATGTGATATCTCAATGCTTCTAATAGCAAACCTGAGATCCTTCCTATAACATGAGATGTGATATCCAAATCCTTCCCCTTCCAAACCTGAGACCCTCACTTTAGCATGAGATGTGATATCCAACTCCTTCCCATTCCAATCCTGAGATCCTTCTGATAGCATGAGATGTGATATCCAACTCCTTCCCATTCCAATTCTGAGACCCTTCCTATAGCATGAGATGTGATATCTCAATGCTTCTAATACCAAACCTGAGTCCCTTCCTATAACATGAGATGTGATATCCAAGTCCTTCCCATTCCAATCCTGAGACCCTTCCTATAGCTTGAGATGTGATATCCAAGTCCTTCCCATTCCAACCTGAGACCCTTCCTATAATGAGATGGGATATCCAACTCCTTCCCATTCCAATCCTGAGACCCTTCCGATAGCAGAGATGTGATATCTCAATGCTTATACCAAACCTGAGACCCTTCCTCTGGCAAGAGATGTCATATACAACTCCTTCCGATTCCAAACCTGGGACCCTTCCTATCGCATGAGATGGGATATCTCAATGCTAATACCAAACCTGAGACCCTTCCTATAGCATGAGATGTGATATCCAACTCCTTCCCATTCCAATCCTGAGTCCCTTCCTATAGCTTGAGATGTGATATCCAACTCCTTCCCATTCCAATCCTGAGACCCTTGCTATAGCATGAGATGTGATATCTCAATGCTTCTAATACCAAACTTGAGATCCTTCCTATAACATGAGATGTGATATCCAAATCCTTCCACTTCCAAACCTGAGACCCTCCCTTTAGCATGAGATGTGATATCTGACTCCTTCCCATTCCAATCCTGAGACCCTTCTGATAGCAAGAGATGTGATATCTCAATGCCTCTAATACCAAACCTGAGATCCTTCCGATAGCATGAGATGTGATATCTCAATGCTTCTAATACCAAACCTGACATCCTTCCTATAACATGAGATGTGATATCGAAATCCTTCCCCTTCCAATCCTGAGACCCTCCCTTTAGCACAAGATGTGATATCCAACTCCTTCCCATTCCAATCCTGAGACCCTTCTGATAGCATGAGATGTGATATCTCAATGCCTCTAATACCAAACCTGAGATCCTACCTCTAACATGAAATGTGATATCCAACTCCTTCCCCTTCCAAACCTGAGAGCCTTCCTATAGCATGAGATGTGATATCCAAGTCCTTCCCATTCCAATCCTGAGACCCTTCCTATAATATGAGATGTGATATCCAACTCCTTCCCATTCCAACCTGAGACCCTTCCTATAGCATGAGATGGGATATCCAACTCCTTATAAATCTAATCCTAATAGCCTTCCGATAGCATGAGATGTGATATCCCAATGCTTCTACAAAACCTGAGACCCATACATGGCATGAGATGTGATATCAAACTCCTTCCTATTCCAATCCTGAGACACTTCCTATAGCATGAGATGTGATATCTCAATGCTTCTAATACCAAACATGAGACTCTTCCTATAACATGAGATGGGATATTCAACTCCTTCCCATTCCAATCCTGAGACCCTTCCGATAGCAGAGATGTGATATCTCAATGCTTATACCAAACCTGAGACCCTTCCTATGGCATGAGATGTCATATACAACTCCTTCCCATTCCAATCCTGAGACCCTTCCTATAGCATGAGATGTGATATCTCAATGCTTATACCAAACCTGAGACCCTTCCTATAGCATGAGATGTGATATCCAACTCCTTACCATTCCAATCCTGAGACCCTTCCGATAGCAGAGATGTGATATCTCAATGCTTATACCAAACCTGAGACCCTTCCCATGGCATGAGATGTCATATACAACTCCTTCCCATTCCAATCCTGAGACCCTTCCTATAGCATGAGATGTGATGTCTCAATGCTTCTAATACCAAACCTGAGATCCTTCTGATAACATGAAATGTGATATCCAACTCCTTCCCTTTCCAAACCTGAGAGCCTACCTATAGCATGAGATGTGATATCCAAGTCCTTCACATTCCAATCCTTAGACCCTTCCTACAGCATGCAATATGATATCTCAATGATTCTAATAACAAACCTGAGACCCGTCCCATAACATGAGATGTGATATCCAACTCCTTCCCATTCCAATCCTGAGACCCTTCCTATAGCATGAGATGTGATATCTCAATGCTTATACCAAACCTGAGACCCTTCCTATAGCATGAGATGTCATATACAACTCCTTCCGATTCCAAACCTGGGACCCTTCCTATCGCATGAGATGGGATATCTCAATGCTAATACCAAACCTGAGACCCTTCCTATACCATGAGATGTGATATCCAACTCCTTCCCATTCCAATCCTGAGTCCCTTCCTATAGCTTGAGATGTGATATCCAACTCCTTCCCATTCCAATCCTGAGACCCTTGCTATAGCATGAGATGTGATTTCTCAATGCTTCTAATACCAAACCTGAGATCCTTCCTATAACATGAGATGTGATATCCAAATCCTTCCACTTCCAAACCTGAGACCCTCCCTTTAGCTTGAGATGTGATATCCAACTCCTTCCCATTCCAATCCTGAGACCCTTGCTATAGCATGAGATGTGATTTCTCAATGCTTCTAATACCAAACCTGAGATCCTACCTCTAATATGAAATGTGATATCCAACTCCTTCCCTTTCCAAACCTGAGACCCTGCCTATAGCATGAGATGTGTTATCCAACTCCTTCCCATTCCAATCCTGAGACCCTTCCTATAGCATGAGATGTGATGTCTCAATGCTTCTAATACCAAACCTGAGATCCTTCCTATAACATGAGATGTGATATCCAACTCCTTCCCATTCCAATCCTGAGACCCTTCCTATAGCATGAGAAGTGATATCTCCATGCTTATACCAAACCTGAGACCCTTCCTATAGCATGAGATGTGATATCCAAATTCTTCCCATTCTAATCCTGAGACCCTTCCTATAGCATGAGATGTGATATCTCAATGCTTCTAATACCAAACCTGAGACCGGTCCTACAACATGAGATGTGATATCCAAATCCTTCGCCTTCCAAACCTTAGACCCTTCCTTTATCACGAGATGTGATATCCAAGTCCTTCCCATTCCAATCCTGAGACCCTTCCTATAGCTTGAGATGTGATATCCAACTCCTTCCCATTCCAATTCTGAGACCCGTCATATGCCATGAGATGTGATATCTCAATGCTTATACCAAACCTGAGACCCTTCCTATAGCATGAGATGTGATAGCCAACTTCTTCCCATTCCAATCCTGAGACCCTTTTTATAACATGAGATGTGATGTCGCAATGCTTCTAATACCAAACCTGAGATCTTTCCTATAACATGAGATGTGATATCCAACACCTTCCCATTCCAATCCTGAGACCCTTCCTATAGCATGAGATGTGATATCCCAATGCTTATACCAAACCTGAGATCCTTTCTCTAACATGAAATGTGATATCCAACTCCTTCCCCTTCCAAACCTGAGAGCCTTCCCAAGTCCTTCCCATTCCAATCCTGAGACCCTTCCTATAACATGAGATGTGATATACAACTCCTTCCCATTCCAACCGGAGACCCTTCCTATAGCATGAGATGGGATATCCAACTCCTTCCAAATCCAATCCTGATACCCTTCTGATAGCATGAGATGTGATATCCCAATGTTTCTACCAAACCTGAGACCCATACTATGGCATGAGATGTGATATCAAACTCCTTCCCATCCCAATCCTGAGACCCTTCCTATAGCTTGAGATGTGATATCCAACTCCTTCCCATTCCAATCCTGAGACCCTTGCTATAGCATGAGATGTGATTTCTCAATGCTTCTAATACCAAACCTGAGATCCTTCCTATAACATGAGATGTGATATCCAAATCCTTCCACTTCCAAACCTGAGACCCTCCCTTTAGCATGAGATGTGATATCCAACTCCTTCCCATTCCAATCCTGAGACCCTTCTGATAGCATGAGATGTGATATCTCAATGCCTCTAATACCAAACCTGAGATCCTACCTCTAATATGAAATGTGATATCCAACTCCTTCCCTTTCCAAACCTGAGACCCTGCCTATAGCATGAGATGTGTTATCCAACTCCTTCCCATTCCAATCCTGAGACCCTTCCTATAGCATGAGATGTGATGTCTCAATGCTTCTAATACCAAACCTGAGACCCTTCCTATAGCATGAGATGTGATGTCTCAATGCTTCTAATACCAAACCTGAGATCCTTCCTATAACATGAGATGTGATATCCAACTCCTTCCCATGCCAATCCTGAGACCCTTCCTATAGCATGAGAAGTGATATCTCCATGCTTATACCAAACCTGAGACCCTTCCTATAGCATGAGATGTGATATCCAAATCCTTCCCATTCTAATCCTGAGACCCTTCCTATAGCATGAGATGTGATATCTCAATGCTTCTAATACCAAACCTGAGACCGGTCCTACAACATGAGATGTGATATCCAAATCCTTCCCCTTCCAAACCTTAGACCCTTCCTTTATCACGAGATGTGATATCCAAGTCCTTCCCATTCCAATCCTGAGACCCTTCCTATAGCTTGAGATGTGATATCCAACTCCTTCCCATTCCAATTCTGAGACCCGTCCTATGCCATGAGATGTGATATCTCAATGCTTATACCAAACCTGAGACCCTTCCTATGGCATGAGATGTCATATACAACTCCTTCCGATTCCAAACCTGAGACCCTTCCTATAGCATGAGATGGGATATCTCAATGCTAATACCAAACCTGAGATCCTTCCTATAACATGAGATGTGATATCCAAATCCTTCCCCTTCCAAACCCGAGACCCTCCCTTTAGCATGAGATGTGATATCCAATTCCTTCCCATTCCAATCCTGAGACCCTTCTGATAGCATGAGATGTGATATCTCAATGCCTCTAATACCAAACCTGAGATCCTTCCTATAACATGAGATGTGATATCCAAATCCTTCCCCTTCCAAACCTGAGACCCTCCCTTTAGCATGAGATGTGATATCCGACTCCTTCCCATTCCAATCCTGAGACCCTTCTGATAGCATGAGATGTAATATCTCAATGTCTCTAATACCAAACCTGAGATCCTTCCTATAACATGAGATGTGATATCTCAATGCTTCTAATACCAAACCTGAGACCCCCCCTTTAGCATGAGATGTGATATCCGACTCCTTCCCATTCCAATCCTGAGACCCTTCTGATAGCATGAGATGTGATATCTCAATGCCTCTAATACCAAACCTGAGATCCTTCCGATAGCATGAGATGTGATATCTCAATGCTTCTAATACCAAACCTGAGATCCTTCCTATAACATGAGATGTGATATCCAAATCCTTCCCCTTCCAAACCTGAGACCCTCCCTTTAGCATGAGATGTGATATCCAACTCCTTCCCATTCCAATCCTGAGACACTTCCGATAGCAGAGATGTGATATCTCAATGCTTATAGCAAACCTGAGACCCTTCCTATAGCATGAGATGTGATATCCAACTCCTTCCCGTTCCAAACCTGAGACCCTTCCTATAGCATATGTGATATCCAACTCCTTCCCATTCCAACCATGAGACCCTTCCTATAGCAAGAATGTAATATCCAGCTCCTTCCCATTCCAATCCTGAGACCCTTCCTACAGCATGCAATGTGATATCTCAATGCTTCTAATACCAAACCTGAGACCCATCCTATAACATGAGATGCGATATCCAACTCCTTCCCGTTCCAATCCCGAGACACTTCCGATTGCAGAGATGTGATATCTCAATGCTTATACCAAACCTGAGACTCTTCCTATAACATGAGATATGATATCCAACTCCTTCCTGTTCCAAACCTGAGACCCTTCCTGCAGCATGAGATGTGATATCCCACTCCTTCCCATTCCAATCCTGAGACCCTTCCGATAGCATGAGATGTGATATCTCAATGCTTCTAATACCAAACCTGAGATCCTACCTCTAACATGAAATGTGATATCCAACTCCTTCCCATTCCAATCCTGAGACCCTTCCTATAACATGAGATGTGATATCCAACTCCTTCCCATTCCAACCTGAGACCCTTCCTATAGCATGAGATGGGATATCCAACTCCTTCCAAATCCAATCCTGATACCCTTCCGATAGCATGAGATGTGATATCCCAATGCTTCTACAAAACCTGAGACCCATACATGGCATGAGATGTGATATCAAACTCCTTCCCATTCCAATCCTGAGACCCATCCTATAGCTTGAGATGTGATATCCAACTCCTTCCCATTCCAATTCTGAGACCCTTCCTATAGCATGAGATGTGATATCTCAATGCTTCTAATAACAAACCTGAGACCCTTCCTATAACATGAGATGTGATATCCAAGTCCTTCCCACTCCAATCCTGAGACCCTTCCTATAGCATGAGATGTGATATCTCAATGCTTCTAATACCAAACCTGAGACCCTTCCTATAACGAGATGGCATATCCAACTCCTTCCCATTCCAATCCTGAGACCCTTCCGATAGCAGAGATGTGATATCTCAATGCTTATACCAAACCTGTGACCCTTCCTATGGCATGCGATGTCATATACAACTCCTTCCGATTCCAAACCTGGGACCCTTCCTATCGCATGAGATGGGATATCTCAATGCTAATACCAAACCTGAGACCCTTCCTATAGCATGAGATGTGATATCCAACTCCTTCCCATTCCAATCCTGAGTCCCTTCCTATAGCTTGAGATGTGATATCCAACTCCTTCCCATTCCAATCTTGAGACCCTTGCTATAGCATGAGATGTGATATCTCAATGCTTCTAATACCAAACCTAAGATCCTTCCTATAACATGAGATGTGATATCCAAATCCTTCCACTTCCAAACCTGAGACCCTCCCTTTAGCATGAGATGTGATATCCAACTCCTTCCCATTCCAATCCTGAGACCCTTCTGATAGCATAAGATGTGATATCTCAAAGCCTCTAATACCAAACCTGAGATCCTTCCGATAGCATGAGATGTGATATCTCAATGCTTCTAATACCAAACCTGACATCCTTCCTATAACATGAGATGTGATATCCAAATCCTTCCCCTTCCAAACCTGAGACCCTCCCTTTAGCATGAGATGTGATATCCAACTCCTTCCCATTCCAATCCTGAGACCCTTCCGATAGCATGAGATTTGTTATCTCAAAGCTTCTAATATCAAACTTGAGACCCTCCCTAAAGCATGAGATGGGATATCCAACTCCTTCCCATTCCAATCCTGAGACCCTTCCTATAGCATGAGATGTGATGTCTCAATGCTTCTAATACCAAACCTGAGATCCTTCCTATAACATGAGATGTGATATCCAACTCCTTCCCATTCCAATCCTGAGACCCTTCCTATAGCATGAGAAGTGATATCTCCATGCTTATACCAAACCTGAGACCCTTCCTATAGCATGAGATGTGATATCAAAATCCTTCCCATTCTAATCCTGAGACCCTTCCTATAGCATGAGATGTGATATCTCAATGCTTCTAATACCAAACCTGAGACCGGTCCTATAACATGAGATGTGATATCCAAATCCTTCCCCTTCCAAACCTTAGACCCTTCCTTTATCACGAGATGTGATATCCAAGTCCTTCCCATTCCAATCCTGAGACCCTTCCTATAGCTTGAGATGTGATATCCAACTCCTTCCCATTCCAATTCTGAGACCCGTCCTATGCCATGAGATGTGATATCTCAATGCTTATACCAAACCTGAGACCCTTCCTATAGCATGAGATGTGATAGCCAACTTCTTCCCATTCCAATCCTGAGACCCTTTGTATAACATGAGATGTGATGTCGCAATGCTTCTAATACCAAACCTGAGATCTTTCCTATAACATGAGATGTGATATCCAACACCTTCCCATTCCAATCCTGAGACCCTTCCTATAGCATGAGATGTGATATCCCAATGCTTATACCAAACCTGAGATCCTTTCTCTAACATGAAATGTGATATCCAACTCCTTCCCCTTCCAAACCTGAGAGCCTTCCCAAGTCCTTCGCATTCCAATCCCGAGACCCTTCCTATAACATGAGATGTGATATCCAACTCGTTCCCATTCCAACCGGAGACCCTTCCTATAGCATGAGATGGGATATCCAACTCCTTCCAAATCCAATCCTGATACCCTTCTGATAGCATGAGATGTGATATCCCAATGTTTCTACCAAACCTGAGACCCATACTATGGCATGAGATGTGATATAAAACTCCTTCCCATTCCAATCCTGAGACCCTTCCTATAGCTTGAGATGTGATATCCAACTCCTTCCCATTCCAATTCTGAGACCCTTCCTATACCATGAGACTTGGTATCTCAATGCTTCTAATACCAAACCTGAGACCCGTCCTATAACATGAGATGTGATATCCAAATCCTTCCCCTTTCAAACCTTAGACCCTTCCTTTATCATGAGATGTGATATCCAACTCCTTCCCATTCCAATCCTGAGACCCTTCCGATATCATGAGATTTGTTATCTCAATGCTTCTAATATCAAACTTGAGACCCTCCCTAAAGCATGAGATGGGATATCCAACTCCTTCCCATTCCAATCCTGAGACCCTTCCTATAGCATGAGATGTGATGTCTCAATGCTTCTAATACCAAACCTGAGATCCTTCCTATAACATGAGATGTGATTTCCAACTCCTTCCACTTCCAAACCTGAGACCCTCCCTTTAGCATGAGATGTGATATCCAACTCCTTCCCATTCTAATCCTGAGACCCTTCTGATAGCATGAGATGTGATATCTCAATGCCTCTAATACCAAACCCGAGATCCTACCTCTAATATGAAATGTGATATCCAACTCCTTCCCTTTCCAAACCTGAGACCCTGCCTATAGCATGAGATGTGTTATCCAACTCCTTCCCATTCCAATCCTGAGACCCTTCCTATAGCATGAGATGTGATGTCTCAATGCTTCTAATACCAAACCTGAGACCCTTCCTATAGCATGAGATGTGATGTCTCAATGCTTCTAATACCAAACCTGAGATCCTTCCTATAACATGAGATGTGATATCCAACTCCTTCCCATGCCAATCCTGAGACCCTTCCTATAGCATGAGAAGTGATATCTCCATGCTTATACCAAACCTGAGACCCTTCCTATAGCATGAGATGTGATATCCAAATCCTTCCCATTCTAATCCTGAGACCCTTCCTATAGCATGAGATGTGATATCTCAATGCTTCTAATACCAAACCTGAGACCGGTCCTACAACATGAGATGTGATATCCAAATCCTTCCCCTTCCAAACCTTAGACCCTTCCTTTATCACGAGATGTGATATCCAAGTCCTTCCCATTCCAATCCTGAGACCCTTCCTATAGCTTGAGATGTGATATCCAACTCCTTCCCATTCCAATTCTGAGACCCGTCCTATGCCATGAGATGTGATATCTCAATGCTTATACCAAACCTGAGACCCTTCCTATGGCATGAGATGTCATATACAACTCCTTCCGATTCCAAACCTGAGACCCTTCCTATAGCATGAGATGGGATATCTCAATTCTAATACCAAACCTGAGATCCTTCCTATAACATGAGATGTGATATCCAAATCCTTCCCCTTCCAAACCCGAGACCCTCCCTTTAGCATGAGATGTGATAGCCAATTCCTTCCCATTCCAATCCTGAGACCCTTCTGATAGCATGAGATGTGATATCTCAATGCCTCTAATACCAAACCTGAGATCCTTCCTATAACATGAGATGTGATATCCAAATCCTTCCCCTTCCAAACCTGAGACCCTCCCTTTAGCATGAGATGTGATATCCGACTCCTTCCCATTCCAATCCTGAGACCCTTCTGATAGCATGAGATGTAATATCTCAATGTCTCTAATACCAAACCTGAGATCCTTCCTATAACATGAGATGTGATATCTCAATGCTTCTAATACCAAACCTGAGACCCCCCCTTTAGCATGAGATGTGATATCCGACTCCTTCCCATTCCAATCCTGAGACCCTTCTGATAGCATGAGATGTGATATCTCAATGCCTCTAATACCAAACCTGAGATCCTTCCGATAGCATGAGATGTGATATCTCAATGCTTCTAATACCAAACCTGAGATCCTTCCTATAACATGAGATGTGATATCCAAATCCTTCCCCTTCCAAACCTGAGACCCTCCCTTTAGCATGAGATGTGATATCCAACTCCTTCCCATTCCAATCCTGAGACACTTCCGATAGCAGAGATGTGATATCTCAATGCTTATAGCAAACCTGAGACCCTTCCTATAGCATGAGATGTGATATCCAACTCCTTCCCGTTCCAAACCTGAGACCCTTCCTATAGCATATGTGATATCCAACTCCTTCCCATTCCAACCATGAGACCCTTCCTATAGCAAGAATGTAATATCCAGCTCCTTCCCATTCCAATCCTGAGACCCTTCCTACAGCATGCAATGTGATATCTCAATGCTTCTAATACCAAACCTGAGACCCATCCTATAACATGAGATGCGATATCCAACTCCTTCCCGTTCCAATCCCGAGACACTTCCGATTGCAGAGATGTGATATCTCAATGCTTATACCAAACCTGAGACTCTTCCTATAACATGAGATATGATATCCAACTCCTTCCTGTTCCAAACCTGAGACCCTTCCTGCAGCATGAGATGTGATATCCCACTCCTTCCCATTCCAATCCTGAGACCCTTCCGATAGCATGAGATGTGATATCTCAATGCTTCTAATACCAAACCTGAGATCCTACCTCTAACATGAAATGTGATATCCAACTCCTTCCCATTCCAATCCTGAGACCCTTCCTATAACATGAGATGTGATATCCAACTCCTTCCCATTCCAACCTGAGACCCTTCCTATAGCATGAGATGGGATATCCAACTCCTTCCAAATCCAATCCTGATACCCTTCCGATAGCATGAGATGTGATATCCCAATGCTTCTACAAAACCTGAGACCCATACATGGCATGAGATGTGATATCAAACTCCTTCCCATTCCAATCCTGAGACCCATCCTATAGCTTGAGATGTGATATCCAACTCCTTCCCATTCCAATTCTGAGACCCTTCCTATAGCATGAGATGTGATATCTCAATGCTTCTAATAACAAACCTGAGACCCTTCCTATAACATGAGATGTGATATCCAAGTCCTTCCCACTCCAATCCTGAGACCCTTCCTATAGCATGAGATGTGATATCTCAATGCTTCTAATACCAAACCTGAGACCCTTCCTATAACGAGATGGCATATCCAACTCCTTCCCATTCCAATCCTGAGACCCTTCCGATAGCAGAGATGTGATATCTCAATGCTTATACCAAACCTGTGACCCTTCCTATGGCATGCGATGTCATATACAACTCCTTCCGATTCCAAACCTGGGACCCTTCCTATCGCATGAGATGGGATATCTCAATGCTAATACCAAACCTGAGACCCTTCCTATAGCATGAGATGTGATATCCAACTCCTTCCCATTCCAATCCTGAGTCCCTTCCTATAGCTTGAGATGTGATATCCAACTCCTTCCCATTCCAATCTTGAGACCCTTGCTATAGCATGAGATGTGATATCTCAATGCTTCTAATACCAAACCTAAGATCCTTCCTATAACATGAGATGTGATATCCAAATCCTTCCACTTCCAAACCTGAGACCCTCCCTTTAGCATGAGATGTGATATCCAACTCCTTCCCATTCCAATCCTGAGACCCTTCCGATAGCATAAGATGTGATATCTCAAAGCCTCTAATACCAAACCTGAGATCCTTCCGATAGCATGAGATGTGATATCTCAATGCTTCTAATACCAAACCTGACATCCTTCCTATAACATGAGATGTGATATCCAAATCCTTCCCCTTCCAAACCTGAGACCCTCCCTTTAGCATGAGATGTGATATCCAACTCCTTCCCATTCCAATCCTGAGACCCTTCCGATAGCATGAGATTTGTTATCTCAAAGCTTCTAATATCAAACTTGAGACCCTCCCTAAAGCATGAGATGGGATATCCAACTCCTTCCCATTCCAATCCTGAGACCCTTCCTATAGCATGAGATGTGATGTCTCAATGCTTCTAATACCAAACCTGAGATCCTTCCTATAACATGAGATGTGATATCCAACTCCTTCCCATTCCAATCCTGAGACCCTTCCTATAGCATGAGAAGTGATATCTCCATGCTTATACCAAACCTGAGACCCTTCCTATAGCATGAGATGTGATATCAAAATCCTTCCCATTCTAATCCTGAGACCCTTCCTATAGCATGAGATGTGATATCTCAATGCTTCTAATACCAAACCTGAGACCGGTCCTATAACATGAGATGTGATATCCAAATCCTTCCCCTTCCAAACCTTAGACCCTTCCTTTATCACGAGATGTGATATCCAAGTCCTTCCCATTCCAATCCTGAGACCCTTCCTATAGCTTGAGATGTGATATCCAACTCCTTCCCATTCCAATTCTGAGACCCGTCCTATGCCATGAGATGTGATATCTCAATGCTTATACCAAACCTGAGACCCTTCCTATAGCATGAGATGTGATAGCCAACTTCTTCCCATTCCAATCCTGAGACCCTTTGTATAACATGAGATGTGATGTCGCAATGCTTCTAATACCAAACCTGAGATCTTTCCTATAACATGAGATGTGATATCCAACACCTTCCCATTCCAATCCTGAGACCCTTCCTATAGCATGAGATGTGATATCCCAATGCTTATACCAAACCTGAGATCCTTTCTCTAACATGAAATGTGATATCCAACTCCTTCCCCTTCCAAACCTGAGAGCCTTCCCAAGTCCTTCGCATTCCAATCCCGAGACCCTTCCTATAACATGAGATGTGATATCCAACTCGTTCCCATTCCAACCGGAGACCCTTCCTATAGCATGAGATGGGATATCCAACTCCTTCCAAATCCAATCCTGATACCCTTCTGATAGCATGAGATGTGATATCCCAATGTTTCTACCAAACCTGAGACCCATACTATGGCATGAGATGTGATATAAAACTCCTTCCCATTCCAATCCTGAGACCCTTCCTATAGCTTGAGATGTGATATCCAACTCCTTCCCATTCCAATTCTGAGACCCTTCCTATACCATGAGACTTGGTATCTCAATGCTTCTAATACCAAACCTGAGACCCGTCCTATAACATGAGATGTGATATCCAAATCCTTCCCCTTCCAAACCTTAGACCCTTCCTTTATCATGAGATGTGATATCCAACTCCTTCCCATTCCAATCCTGAGACCCTTCCGATATCATGAGATTTGTTATCTCAATGCTTCTAATATCAAACTTGAGACCCTCCCTAAAGCATGAGATGGGATATCCAACTCCTTCCCATTCCAATCCTGAGACCCTTCCTATAGCATGAGATGTGATGTCTCAATGCTTCTAATACCAAACCTGAGATCCTTCCTATAACATGAGATGTGATTTCCAACTCCTTCCCATTCCAATCCTGAGACCCTTCCTATAGCATGAGAAGTGATATCTCCATGCTTATACCAAACCTGAGACCCTTCCTATAGCATGAGATGTGATATCCAAATCCTTCCCATTCTAATCCTGAGACCCTTCCTATAGCATGAGATGTGATATCTCAATGCTTCTAATACCAAACCTGAGACCGGTCCTACAACATGAGATGTGATATCCAAATCCTTCCCCTTCCAAACCTTAGACCCTTCCTTTATCACGAGATGTGATATCCAAGTCCTTCCCATTCCAATCCTGAGACCCTTCCTATAGCTTGAGATGTGATATCCAACTCCTTCCCATTCCAATTCTGAGACCCGTCCTATGCCATGAGATGTGATATCTCAATGCTTATACCAAACCTGAGACCCTTCCTATGGCATGAGATGTCATATACAACTCCTTCCGATTCCAAACCTGAGACCCTTCCTATAGCATGAGATGGGATATCTCAATGCTAATACCAAACCTGAGATCCTTCCTATAACATGAGATGTGATATCCAAATCCTTCCCCTTCCAAACCCGAGACCCTCCCTTTAGCATGAGATGTGATATCCAATTCCTTCCCATTCCAATCCTGAGACCCTTCTGATAGCATGAGATGTGATATCTCAATGCCTCTAATACCAAACCTGAGATCCTTCCTATAACATGAGATGTGATATCCAAATCCTTCCCCTTCCAAACCTGAGACCCTCCCTTTAGCATGAGATGTGATATCCGACTCCTTCCCATTCCAATCCTGAGACCCTTCTGATAGCATGAGATGTGATATCTCAATGTCTCTAATACCAAACCTGAGATCCTTCCTATAACATGAGATGTGATATCTCAATGCTTCTAATACCAAACCTGAGACCCCCCCTTTAGCATGAGATGTGATATCCGACTCCTTCCCATTCCAATCCTGAGACCCTTCTGATAGCATGAGATGTGATATCTCAATGCCTCTAATACCAAACCTGAGATCCTTCCGATAGCATGAGATGTGATATCTCAATGCTTCTAATACCAAACCTGAGATCCTTCCTATAACATGAGATGTGATATCCAAATCCTTCCCCTTCCAAACCTGAGACCCTCCCTTTAGCATGAGATGTGATATCCAACTCCTTCCCATTCCAATCCCGAGACCCTTCCTATAGCATGAGAAGTGATATCTCCATGCTTATACCAAACCTGAGACCCTTCCTATAGCATGAGATGTGATATCCAAATCCTTCCCATTCTAATCCTGAGACCCTTCCTATAGCATGAGATGTGATATCTCAATGCTTCTAATACCAAACCTGAGACCGGTCCTACAACATGAGATGTGATATCCAAATCCTTCCCCTTCCAAACCTTAGACCCTTCCTTTATCACGAGATGTGATATCCAAGTCCTTCCCATTCCAATCCTGAGACCCTTCCTATAGCTTGAGATGTGATATCCAACTCCTTCCCATTCCAATTCTGAGACCCGTCCTATGCCATGAGATGTGATATCTCAATGCTTATACCAAACCTGAGACCCTTCCTATGGCATGAGATGTCATATACAACTCCTTCCAATTCCAAACCTGAGACCCTTCCTATAGCATGAGATGGGATATCTCAATGCTAATACCAAACCTGAGATCCTTCCTATAACATGAGATGTGATATCCAAATCCTTCCCCTTCCAAACCCGAGACCCTCCCTTTAGCATGAGATGTGATATCCAATTCCTTCCCATTCCAATCCTGAGACCCTTCTGATAGCATGAGATGTGATATCTCAATGCCTCTAATACCAAACCTGAGATCCTTCCTATAACATGAGATGTGATATCCAAATCCTTCCCCTTCCAAACCTGAGACCCTCCCTTTAGCATGAGATGTGATATCCGACTCCTTCCCATTCCAATCCTGAGACCCTTCTGATAGCATGAGATGTGATATCTCAATGTCTCTAATACCAAACCTGAGATCCTTCCTATAACATGAGATGTGATATCTCAATGCTTCTAATACCAAACCTGAGACCCCCCCTTTAGCATGAGATGTGATATCCGACTCCTTCCCATTCCAATCCTGAGACCCTTCTGATAGCATGAGATGTGATATCTCAATGCCTCTAATACCAAACCTGAGATCTTTCCGATAGCAGGAGATGTGATATCTCAATGCTTCTAATACCAAACCTGAGATCCTTCCTATAACATGAGATGTGATATCCAAATCCTTCCCCTTCCAAACCTGAGACCCTCCCTTTAGCATGAGATGTGATATCCAACTCCTTCCCATTCCAATCCTGAGACACTTCCGATAGCAGAGATGTGATATCTCAATGCTTATAGCAAACCTGAGACCCTTCCTATAGCATGAGATGTGATATCCAACTCCTTCCCATTCCAAACCTGAGACCCTTCCTATAGCATATGTGATATCCAACTCCTTCCCATTCCAACCATGAGACCCTTCCTATAGCAAGAATGTAATATCCAGCTCCTTCCCATTCCAATCCTGAGACCCTTCCTACAGCATGCAATGTGATATCTCAATGCTTCTAATACCAAACCTGAGACCCGTCCTATAACATGAGATGGGATATCCAACTCCTTCCCGTTCCAATCCTGAGACACTTCCGATTGCAGAGATGTGATATCTCAATGCTTATACCAAACCTGAGACTCTTCCTATAACATGAGATATGATATCCAACTCCTTCCCGTTCCAAACCTGAGACCCTTCCTGCAGCATGAGATGTGATATCCCACTCCTTCCCATTCCAATCCTGAGACCCTTCCGATAGCATGAGATGTGATATCTCAATGCTTCTAATACCAAACCTGAAATCCTACCTCTAACATGAAATGTGATATCCAACTCCTTCCCATTCCAATCCTGAGACCCTTCCTATAACATGAGATGTGATATCCAACTCCTTCCCATTCCAACCTGAGACCCTTCCTATAGCATGAGATGGGATATCCAACTCCTTCCAAATCCAATCCTGATACCCTTCCGATAGCATGAGATGTGATATCCCAATGCTTCTACAAAACCTGAGACCCATACATGGCATGAGATGTGATATCAAACTCCTTCCCATTCCAATCCTGAGACCCATCCTATAGCTTGAGATGTGATATCCAACTCCTTCCCATTCCAATTCTGAGACCCTTCCTATAGCATGAGATGTGATATCTCAATGCTTCTAATAACAAACCTGAGACCCTTCCTATAACATGAGATGTGATATCCAAGTCCTTCCCATTCCAATCCTGAGACCCTTCCTATAGCATGAGATGTGATATCTCAATGCTTCTAATACCAAACCTGAGACCCTTCCTATAACATGAGATGTGATATCCAAGTCCTTCCCATTCCAATCCTGAGACCCTTCCTATAGCTTGAGATGTGATATCCAACTCCTTCCCATTCCAATTCTGAGACCAGTCCTATCGCATGAGATGGGATATCTCAATGCTAATACCAAACATGAGACCCTTCCTATAGCATGAGATGTGATATCCAACTCCTTCCCATTCCAATCCTGAGTCCCTTCCTATAGCTTGAGATGTGATATCCAACTCCTTCCCATTCCAATCTTGAGACCCTTGCTATAGCATGAGATGTGATATCTCAATGCTTCTAATACCAAACCTAAGATCCTTCCTATAACATGAGATGTGATATCCAAATCCTTCCACTTCCAAACCTGAGACCCTCCCTTTAGCATGAGATGTGATATCCAACTCCTTCCCATTCCAATCCTGAGACCCTTCTGATAGCATAAGATGTGATATCTCAATGCCTCTAATACCAAACCTGAGATCCTTCCGATAGCATGAGATGTGATATCTCAATGCTTCTAATACCAAACCTGAAATCCTTCCTATAACATGAGATGTGATATCCAAATCCTTCCCCTTCCAAACCTGAGACCCTCCCTTTAGCATGAGATGTGATATCCAACTCCTTCCCATTCCAATCCTGAGACCCTTCTGATAGCATAAAATGTGATATCTCAATGCCTCTAATACCAAACCTGAGATCCTACCTATAACATGAAATGTGATATCCAACTCCTTCCCCTTCCAAACCTGAGAGCCTTCCTATAGCATGAGATGTGATATCCAAGTCCTTCCTATTCCAATCCTGAGACCCTTCCTATAATATGAGATGTGATATCCAACTCCTTCCCATTCCAACCTGAGACCCTTCCTATAGCATGAGATCGGATATCCAACTCCTTCCAAATCCAATCCTAATAGCCTTCCGATAGCATGAGATGTGAGATCCCAATGCTTCTACAAAACCTGAGACCCATACCTGGCATGAGATGTGATATCAAACTCCTTCCCATTCCAATCCTGAGACACTTCCTATAGCATGAGATGTGATATCTCAATGCTTCTAATACCAAACCTGAGACTCTTCCTATAACATGAGATGGGATATCCAACTCCTTCCCATTCCAATCCTGAGACCCTTCCGATAGCAGAGATGTGATATCTCAATGCTTATACCAAACCTGAGACCCTTCCTATAGCATGAGATGTGATATCCAACTCCTTCCCGTTCCAAACCTGAGACCCTTCCTATAGCATATGTGATATCCAACTCCTTCCCATTCCAAACCTGAGACCCTTCCTATAGCATGAGATGTGATATCCAACTCCTTCCCATCCCAATCCTGAGACACTTCCGATTGCAGAGATGTGATATCTCAATGCTTATACCAAACCTGAGACTCTTCCTATAACATGAGATATGATATCCAACTCCTTCCCGTTCCAAACCTGAGACCCTTCCTGCAGCATGAGATGTGATATCCCACTCCTTCCCATTCCAATCCTGAGACCCTTCCGATAGCATGAGATGTGATATCTCAATGCTTCTAATACCAAACCTGATATCCTTCCTATAACATGTGATGTGATATCCAAATCCTTCCCCTTCCAAACCTGAGACCCTCCCTTTAGCATGAGATGTGATATCCAACTCCTTCCCATTCCAATCCTGAGACCCTTATGATAGCATGAGATGTGATATCTCAATGCCTCTAATACCAAACCTGAGATCCTTCCGATAGCATGAGATCTGATATCTCAATGCTTCTAATACCAAACCTGAGATCCTTCCTATAACATGAGATGTGGTATCCAAATCCTTCCCCTTCCAAACCTGAGACCCTCCCTTTAGCATGAGATGTGATATCCAACTCCTTCCCATTCCAATCCTGAGACCCTTCCTATACCATGAGATGTGATATCTCAATTCTTCTAATACCAAACCTGAGACCCTTCCTATAACATGAGATGTGGTATCCAACTCCTTCCCATTCCAATCCTGAGACACTTCCTATAGCATGAGAAGTGATATCTCCATGCTTATACCAAACCTGAGACCCTTCCTATAGCATGAGATGTGATATCCAAATCCTTCCCATTCTAATCCTGAGACCCTTCCTATAGAATGAGATGTGATATCACAATGCTTCTAATACCAAACCTGAGACCGGTCCTACAACATGAGATGTGATATCCAAATCCTTCCCATTCCAATCCTGAGACCCTTCCTATAGCTTGAGATGTGATATCCAACTCCTTCCCATTCCAATTCTGAGACCCTTCCTATACCATGAGACTTGATATCTCAATGCTTCTAATACCAAACCTGAGACCCGTCCTATAACATGAGATGTGATATCCAAATCCTTCCCCTTCCAAACCTTAGACCCTTCCTTTATCATGAGATGTGATATCCAACTCCTTCCCATTCCAATCCTGAGACCCTTCATATCATGAGATTTGTTATCTCAATGCTTCTAATATCAAACTTGAGACCCTCCCTAAAGCATGAGATGGGATATCCAACTCCTTCCCATTCCAATCCTGAGACCCTTCCTATAGCATGAGATGTGATGTCTCAATGCTTCTAATACCAAACCTGAGATCCTTCCTATAACATGAGATGTGATATCCAACTCCTTCCCATTCCAATCCTGAGACCCTTCCTATAGCATGAGAAGTGATATCTCCATGCTTATACCAAACCTGAGACCCTTGCTATAGCATGAGATGTGATATCCAAATCCTTCCCATTCTAATCCTGAGACCCTTCCTATAGCATGAGATGTGATATCTCAATGCTTCTAATACCAAACCTGAGACCGGTCCTACAACATGAGATGTGATATCCAAATCCTTCCCCTTCCAAACCTTAGACCCTTCCTTTATCACGAGATGTGATATCCAAGTCCTTCCCATTCCAATCCTGAGACCCTTCCTATAGCTTGAGATGTGATATCCAACTCCTTCCCATTCCAATTCCGAGACCCATCCTATGCCATGAGATGTGATATCTCAATGCTTATACCAAACCTGAGACCCTTCCTATGGCATGAGATGTCATATACAACTCCTTCCGATTCCAAACCTGAGACCCTTCCTATAGCATGAGATGGGATATCTCAATGCTAATACCAAACCCGAGACCCTCCCTTTAGCATGAGATGTGATATCCAATTCCTTCCCATTCCAATCCTGAGACCCTTCTGATAGCATGAGATGTGATATCTCAATGCCTCTAATACCAAACCTGAGATCCTTCCTATAACATGAGATGTGATATCCAAATCCTTCCCCTTCCAAACCTGAGACCCTCCCTTTAGCATGAGATGTGATATCCGACTCCTTCCCATTCCAATCCTGAGACCCTTCTGATAGCATGAGATGTGATATCTCAATGTCTCTAATACCAAACCTGAGATCCTACCTCTAACATGAAATGTGATATCCAACTCCTTCCCTTTCCAAACCTGAGACCCTGCCTATAGCATGAGATGTGATATCCAAGTCCTTCCCATTCCAATCCTGAGGCCCTTCCTATAGCTTGAGATGTGATATCCAACTCCTTCCCATTCCAATTCTGAGACCCGTCCTATGCCATGAGATGTGATATCTCAATGCTTATACCAAACCTGAGACCCTTCCTATAGCATGAGATGTGATAGCCAACTTCTTCCCATTGCAATCCTGAGACCCTTTGTATAACATGAGATGTGATGTCGCAATGCTTCTAATACCAAACCTGAGATCTTTCCTATAACATGAGATGTGATATCCAACACCTTCCCATTCCAATCCTGAGACCCTTCCTATAGCATGAGATGTGATATCCCAATGCTTATACCAAACCTGAGATCCTTTCTCTAACATGAAATGTGATATCCAACTCCATCCCTTTCCAAACCTGAGAGCCTTCCCAAGTCCTTCCCATTCCAATCCTGAGACCCTTCCTATAACATGAGATGTGATATCCAACTCCTTCCCATTCCAACCGGAGACCCTTCCTATAGCATGAGATGGGATATCCAACTCCTTCCAAATCCAATCCTGATACCCTTCTGATAGCATGAGATGTGATATCCCAATGTTTCTACCAAACCTGAGACCCATACTATGGCATGAGATGTGATATCAAACTCCTTCCCATTCCAATCCTGAGACCCTTCCTATAGCTTGAGATGTGATATCCAACTCCTTCCCATTCCAATTCTGAGACCCTTCCTATACCATGAGACTTGATATCTCAATGCTTCTAATACCAAACCTGAGACCCGTCCTATAACATGAGATGTGATATCCAAATCCTTCCCCTTCCAAACCTTAGACCCTTCCTTTATCATGAGATGTGATATCCAACTTCTTCCCATTCCAATCCTGAGACCCTTCCGATATCATGAGATTTGTTATCTCAATGCTTCTAATATCAAACTTGAAACCCTCCCTTAGCATGTGATGTGACATCCAAGTCCTTCCCATTCAAATCCTGAGACCCTTCCTATAGCATGAGATGTGATATCTCAATGCTTCTAATAATAAACCTGAGAACCTTCCTATAACATGAGATGGGATATCCAACTCCTTCCCATTCCAATCCTGAGACCCTTCCGATAGCAGAGATGTGATATCTCAATGCTTATACCAAACCTGAGACCCTTCCTATGGCCTGAGATGTCATATACAACTCCTTCCCATTCCAATCCTGAGACCCTTCCTATAGCATGAGATGTGATATCTCAATGCTTATACCAAACCTGAGACCCTTCCTATAGCATGAGATGTGATATCCAAGTGTTAGGAAAGATTTCGTTATTGTAGGGAACTTTCCTTCCATGTGGCAACCCCTAAACTTTTTGCTATTGTTTTCAACCTGTTTTCTTGACTTTGCCAGAGAAGTGCAGCCTTCTGCCGTACTCCTCTGGGCTTTCGCTCCTTTCTTACGGGGAAACTGACATGCCCTTAAGACAGTCAGTACCGGGGAACGCTGTTTCCCGTAGTTTCTTTTATCGTGTCGCCATTTTAGTGCAACACGACACAAGAGGGCACTGTAAGCTAAGTTACAGCTCTCTTGGGTCTCTAGCCTTCTACAGACCCTAGACACTCTTGTAGGATGGTTTTTGGATCGGTGCAAGTCATTCAGGGACTGGGCTGGTGGCAGCGATCATTTGGTTTATTTTGAGCTCCTTTTGCCGTTCTGAGCACCTTTTTGCCGCGAACACAAAAGGGTGGCCCGGCTACCCAAAATGGCCGGACCACGAGGCTCCTTTGTCTCGTCCACTGTCCGTCTTGCTCCCTTTACCTTCCCCCGGGTCAGGCGACCCGGGGCCTTCCTTATTTGGGCATGTAGTTTCCCGCGAAACACGGTTGCTTTCGCGGGCTTCTACATGTCGTTTGAGTGCCCCCAGGATGTGGGCTGGGCTGTCTGGTCCCAATACACATCCTGGGTGCCAGAGAGTCTAGGGTGGTGTGAATGCCTGGGACCACTGTGGTCCGTGATTGGTCCACGTATGGTATGTGTGTTGATGAGCGGATCTCCCATTGGCTCCCCTCCGTTTTGGCGCGAAGGGAACCGTGGATAAGAGGGAGCTGGAAACACCACTGCCATGTCGATCTCCTGAGTTCTTACGAACCCAGGGATACAGGAGCCAAGTATCCTGCGAACACGAGGCTGGACCGAGGAATCGCTGGTGACCCCCTGAAGAACTTCTGCTCCTCATTGCTGTCGTCCGGTGAAGCCCTTTCCACCTAAGATCGAACAAGAAGGCCTGTACTGGCGCTTCGACCTATTGGAATAGCAGGACCAGCTATTCCCGGCACCTTCATCAACTCCGGCCGTAAGCCTTCGGAAGTGTCTCTGGGCCATCCAGTTGACTGACCAGCTTACTAAGGAGTCCTGCTCTGTAATCGCCGACAGGTTGGGTGGTATTCTGAGTCCGGGGCACGCTCACACGCTTCGTTTGCTTAGCAACCCTAAGCTAGAGGTGAACGGTGCTCGTTTGGCTTGAATACACCCGGCCGTTCCGTTGCCCTGCTGTGGCGACAAAACTGTGCTTGTTTCTTCGATCGGGACGTCTTTTTACTCTGCACGACGACGAGACGTTCCCTGCTCTTCAGAACCTGCCAGAAGCTGCATCTATCGAGGAGAAGCTCGGGCCTGCTTGCTTCGGGGACCGGTGAGTAGATTAGCTAGGATCTGGTCGCCCTCCTGCAGTGCCCCTTGCTTTTCCCCGCTGTAAATACAGCTCCCCTTGTCCGTACTCGCGCCCTGCTTCTGCCTCACAGTGGAGGCTGCGCTAGAGTCGCGGACCGTGTCCTCTTTCATTAGGGCACCCTACAGAGCTGTCCAACGTCCTCCGAAGAGCTTCACCTTCTGCCCATTGGCACCGGCGTGTGCAGGTACTTTTGAGCGCTAGGCTCCACTCTTCGTAGGGATTGGACTACCATCTAGTTAGGGGCCTCAGAAGGCGGACATATCACACGCATTGGTTCGCACTGCCTGTTTTCCTTCCCCTGCAGGTGGATAACATATTTCGTGCTGCTAATGCTGTGAAACTGTATTCTGTATATATATTGGGTGGATAGTGTATGTGTTGGTTTAATATCGTTGTATATTGCTGCTTTTACTGTGGTTATTAGTTTCAAGGCCTTATAATAAATGTGTATCTATTTTTGATATAAACAACTGTTTGGAGTAGTTTGTAAGCGCTCTTGCTTTGTGTGCTCATTGCGGGCTTTCAGTCACCCTCACCCCTCTTGAGACCTAGTCTTGACCGCCGCGATCGCTACCTTGATTGGTCTGGCTTGTCCAGAGGTTACCCTGTTCCAAGTAATTAGGTTGGCCTTCTGAACTTCTGCGCCACCAGGACAGAGTTCAGAAATCCGTCTTAACAAATTGGTGTACAGCGGTGGGATACGACGGAAGGTATCCAGTGTTGCGCACGAGCTAAGGCGTTTTCAGGTTATTCCAACCAGGACACGCAGTAAAGTATTGAATATAACGTTAAAAAGGCCATAGTCCTATCAACAGTATGGAAACGAATACTTTATTAACCTTAAATGCTTCGAAATCTGAAACATTGAAGAAGATGTGTGCGGAGAGAGGGGTTTCCTCTCAAGGCACTAAATTGGAAATGATCCAGAGAATCGTGGCGTGGCAAGAAGCGCAGCTTGACGCTATAACTTCCGAGGACAGTGCAGAAGGTGGTGGGGCTGCTCTCACTGGCAGAACCGACGGTTCTGCCGCTGCACTGATCCATCACGACCACGAGGACAGGGAGGATGTAATGTCTAACGTTTCCTCTGCCAGTGTTGATGGGGAGGCTATGCTTGAATTCAAGAAGCAAGAGCTGCGGTTTAGGCAGCAGGAGCTTGAATTCAGCATAGCCAAACTGAAAATCGACCAGGCAGAAAAACAAAAAGACAGGGATCACCAGTTGGAACTGGCCAAGCTTCAGTTCGCAAATGGGTCCAAGGGTCCTGGACATGGTTCTGGGGCTTCCTCTCATCCACGGTTTCCAAAAGATCTGCTCAGTGTGTATGAGGAACGAAATGACATTATGGACTGGTTAAATGCGTTTGAGTATGCATGCGAGGTTCAAGAGGTTGATAATGCGGATAAGATTGCATGGTTACTCAGCAGACTGCCCCATTCTGGTTGCAGTGCCATTATGGAAATGTCGAAGGCTGAGCGCGCTGATTTTGCAATGTTGAAGCAGACTCTCATTTTAAAGTTTGGGAAGACTCCGACCCAATACTTGAAAAGGTTTAGAGAGTATAAGAAAAAGGAAGGTGGTACTTGGGTGTCGTATGTAGCTGAGTCCCTGAAAAACTTAACTGGCTGGGTTGAAGGTTATAAGGTTTCTACCTTCGAAGGCATGATCAATCTGGTCATGCTGGAACACATTTTTGCTTCTTCTTCCCCGGAGCTTAAGCAGCATTTGGCCGATTCGAAGGAGATAGATCCTAAGAAGCTGGCCATTGCAGCAGACTTATGGGTGTCACATCGAGTGTCCCATAAGGAAAAAACTCATCCTGGTAAGCAGGAGGAAGGGAAAAAGTCCAAAGATATGGAGGGTGGGGAATCTGCTAAATCTTCTTCCCATAAGGGCCACAAAAAGAAAAATAAGGGTAAGCCATACGAGAACTCACAGGGTAGTGGAGGTTCGCCTCCGAAACAGAACTCTGGTTATAATAAGCCTCCCTACGTAAACAGACCCAATGGGGCTTGTTTTTCTTGTGGAGCAACTGACCATGTGAAGGGGGATCCCCGTTGTAAGGTTAGACCTTTGGGGGTCCACTCCGCTAATCTGGCCTTCTCCTCCTACGAGGAAGAAGAGATTACAGGAGCATCCTTCTCCTCAGACTCATTTCCCAGCGGAATAGAGGCTGAGGTAGTTTTAGTGTCCCTGGGTTCCTGGGAGCCTAAAGTCGCAGAGGCGTATGCTAGGATTCCGGATAATACCAAGCACTACTTTAAAGACAGTGTGCTGATCAATGGAGTGGATACTCCAGCTCTTAGGGATAGTGGGTGCAGTCGAACTGTAGTGGATTCTACCTTGGTAGACTCAGAGGAAGTTGCCAGAGCTACTCTGATGCCCACTAAGTTGGCTGACGGCCCCCTCCGTATGTTTCCCGTGATCCCTGTTAATCTAACTTTAAATGGTACAGCAGTTAGGATTCCAGTGAGCATTCAGAGAAACGTCCCGGGAAAGGTCTTGTTGGGCAATGATCTCAGAGCTCTAGGGCTCGTAGGAGACACTGCCGAAAGACCCTACACACGGTCTCAAGCACGGGCAGCATTGGCCAAGTCCAATACGCCGCCCCAGCCGAAGGGGAAACCCAAGGCGAAAGGAGTCAACAAGTCCCGACGGGGGAAAGAGAATATTCCCCCGAGCTCGCCTACCACTGCGGTGGAGGGAGTTGGTCAATCGCCCGAGCCTGACGAGGAGGTGGCGATGCCTGAAGTGTTCGACCCCAACGACCATCCTGAACTAAAAGACTTGTTAGTTGAAGGAGGTCCTGATAGGGACGACTTCAGTAAGGGCCAACGTGAGTGCCCATCTCTGGAAGGCCTAAGGAGACAGGCCTGCTCCCAGCTTGAGGGTGAACCTCCTGGGAAGCATCGGATTTATTGGGAAGGTGGACTCCTGTACAGTGAGCCCACAGAGTCTACAGAAGGAGACCATAGGAGGTTGGTGGTTCCCCTTTCTGTTAGACCCTTCCTCCTGCAGTTGGCGCATGAAGTTCCCCTTGCTGGTCACCTTGGAATGAAGAGGACCAAGCAAAGGTTATCTATGCACTTCTACTGGCCCAAGATGGGGGTGCAAGTAGAAAGTCACTGCAGGAGTTGTGCCTCCTGCCAGTTGTCTGGTAAGGTTGGCGCGACAATCCAAGCTCCGTTGGTACCGCTCCCAGTTGTGGGGGTACCATTTGAAAGGGTAGGGATCGACATCGTTGGTCCCCTTGACCCGCAAACATCCTCAGGCAATAGGTTTATCCTGGTGCTGGTCGACCATGCAACCAGGTATCCTGAGGCCATCCCATTAAAGACTGTAACTGCCAAGTCAGTTGCAAAAGCTTTACTCGGCATATTTACTAGGGTTGGCTTCCCTAAAGAAGTTGTGTCAGATCGTGGCAGCAACTTTATGTCGAAGTATATGCAGGCTATGTGGAAAGAATGTGGGGTCACCTACAAGTTCTCTTCTGCATACCACCCCCAGACCAATGGTCTGGTGGAGCGTTTCAACAGAACGCTAAAGAGCATGATTGGGGCTCTGGAGGAGCCCCAGAGAAGAAAATGGGATCTTCTTTTACCATGCTTGCTGTTTGCCTACAGAGAGGTACCACAGGAGGGTGTTGGCTTCAGCCCCTTCGAACTTCTGTTCGGTCATCCCGTACGGGGACCCTTAGCCATCGTCAAAGAGGGATGGGAGATGCCCACTCCCCCTGTTACTACCAATGTAGTTGACTATGTGCTAGGGCTCAGAAAACGGATGGTACTCCTGATGGGCTTGGCTAGTGAAAAGTTGAAGGCAGGACAAGCGCTGGTGAAACATTGGTACGACCAGAAAGCTTCCTTAATTCACTTTACCCCTGGTCAGCAAGTCCTGATCATGAACCCTATAAGGCCTCGCGCTTTACAGGACAAATGGTCAGGCCCTTACACAGTGGTGGAGCCCCTGGGTGAGGTGAACTATTTAGTGGACCTTGGAAGGCCTGGACAGGCTCCAAAAGTGTTCCACGTAAATAGGCTGAAGGCTTTCGTCCCAAGAGTCGAAATCGCAGCACTGCTACTGGCGTCAGACGTTGAGGAAGAGGAGTCAGAACCTCTTCCCGACCTGTTCCAAAGCGGTCCTTCAGATAGCTCCGTTGAGGGTGTCCGAGTGGCCCCTCACCTGACTTCTGATCAGCAGGCTGAGGTGAAAAGTTTGCTTAGGCAGTTTTCCCCCCTGTTTTCACAGTCGCCTGGTTTGACACCTTGGTGCAAACATAACATTGACACAGGAGACAGTGTACCTACCAAAAGTAGGGGATACAGGATGTCGGATAAAGTACGGTCTTATATTAAGACCGAGGTCAACAAGATGTTAGACCTTGGGGTGATTGAACCCTCTAGTAGTCCTTGGTCCAGTCCTGTGGTATTGGTTCCAAAGGCAGGCACTTCTGAATTGAGGTTCTGCGTGGATTACAGGGCTCTGAATGCTGTCACCAAGACAGACGCTCACCCCTTGCCTCGAACTGACGAGCTGGTGGATACCTTGGGTGCCTCCAAGTACCTCAGCACGTTTGACCTGACTGCGGGCTATTGGCAAATAGCTTTAGCAGAACATGCCAAGGAGAAGACAGCATTTTCAACTCCCGACGGGCTTTACCAATTCCGGGTAATGCCGTTCGGATTGAAGAATGCACCTGCCACTTTCCAGAGGCTTGTGAATCATGTGTTGAATGGGTTGGACGAATTCTATCTTGCATATCTGGACGATATAGCAGTTTTCAGTGCCACCTGGGAAGACCATGTGAAACACCTCGGGATTGTGCTCCAGGCTCTTCAGAAAGCCCACTTGACCATAAAGGCGAGTAAATGCCAGATTGGACAAGGCTCAGTGGTTTACCTTGGGCATGAAGTAGGTGGAGGAAGGATACAGCCTCTCCCCAGTAAAGTACAAGCAGTACAAGACTGGCCTACCCCCACTACACAAACCCAAGTGAGAGCCTTCTTAGGACTCACGGGTTATTACCGCAATTTTATGGCAGACTATGGCACCATAGCTGCTCCTCTGACTGCCCTCACAACTCCGAAGAAACCCAAGAAGGTAACTTGGACTGACGAGTGTGAGAAGGCCTTCAATGGCTTGAAAGACTCCTTGTGCCAGGCCCCTGTGCTCAGGGCCCCTGATTATCAAAGACCTTTTATCGTGCAGACGGATGCCTCTGACACTGGGATAGGAGCTGTACTATCACAAGTAGATGAGAAGGGTAAGGAACACCCTATCGGTTTTATTAGTCGCCAGCTTAAGGACAGAGAGCTCAGATGGTCCACGGTAGAGAAAGAATGTTTCTCTGTTGTGTGGGCCCTAAGGAAGCTGCGGCCCTACCTCTATGGGACCCACTTCACTGTGCAGACTGACCATAAGCCGTTAAAGTGGCTAATGAACATGAAGGGGGAGAATCCAAAGTTGCTTAGGTGGTCCATAAGTCTACAAGGCTTCGACTTCACTATTGAGCATAGGCCAGGTGTCCAACATAGCAATGCTGATGGGTTGTCCAGAATGTTTTACCGACCTGAACAAGAGACTCATCCAGGGGTGGATTAGTTCCCCCTGTCCATAGTCTGGGAGGGGCGAGTGTTAGGAAAGATTTCGTTATTGTAGGGAACTTTCCTTCCATGTGGCAACCCCTAAACTTTTTGCTATTGTTTTCAACCTGTTTTCTTGACTTTGCCAGAGAAGTGCAGCCTTCTGCCGTACTCCTCTGGGCTTTCGCTCCTTTCTTACGGGGAAACTGACATGCCCTTAAGACAGTCAGTACCGGGGAACGCTGTTTCCCGTAGTTTCTTTTATCGTGTCGCCATTTTAGTGCAACACGACACAAGAGGGCACTGTAAGCTAAGTTACAGCTCTCTTGGGTCTCTAGCCTTCTACAGACCCTAGACACTCTTGTAGGATGGTTTTTGGATCGGTGCAAGTCATTCAGGGACTGGGCTGGTGGCAGCGATCATTTGGTTTATTTTGAGCTCCTTTTGCCGTTCTGAGCACCTTTTTGCCGCGAACACAAAAGGGTGGCCCGGCTACCCAAAATGGCCGGACCACGAGGCTCCTTTGTCTCGTCCACTGTCCGTCTTGCTCCCTTTACCTTCCCCCGGGTCAGGCGACCCGGGGCCTTCCTTATTTGGGCATGTAGTTTCCCGCGAAACACGGTTGCTTTCGCGGGCTTCTACATGTCGTTTGAGTGCCCCCAGGATGTGGGCTGGGCTGTCTGGTCCCAATACACATCCTGGGTGCCAGAGAGTCTAGGGTGGTGTGAATGCCTGGGACCACTGTGGTCCGTGATTGGTCCACGTATGGTATGTGTGTTGATGAGCGGATCTCCCATTGGCTCCCCTCCGTTTTGGCGCGAAGGGAACCGTGGATAAGAGGGAGCTGGAAACACCACTGCCATGTCGATCTCCTGAGTTCTTACGAACCCAGGGATACAGGAGCCAAGTATCCTGCGAACACGAGGCTGGACCGAGGAATCGCTGGTGACCCCCTGAAGAACTTCTGCTCCTCATTGCTGTCGTCCGGTGAAGCCCTTTCCACCTAAGATCGAACAAGAAGGCCTGTACTGGCGCTTCGACCTATTGGAATAGCAGGACCAGCTATTCCCGGCACCTTCATCAACTCCGGCCGTAAGCCTTCGGAAGTGTCTCTGGGCCATCCAGTTGACTGACCAGCTTACTAAGGAGTCCTGCTCTGTAATCGCCGACAGGTTGGGTGGTATTCTGAGTCCGGGGCACGCTCACACGCTTCGTTTGCTTAGCAACCCTAAGCTAGAGGTGAACGGTGCTCGTTTGGCTTGAATACACCCGGCCGTTCCGTTGCCCTGCTGTGGCGACAAAACTGTGCTTGTTTCTTCGATCGGGACGTCTTTTTACTCTGCACGACGACGAGACGTTCCCTGCTCTTCAGAACCTGCCAGAAGCTGCATCTATCGAGGAGAAGCTCGGGCCTGCTTGCTTCGGGGACCGGTGAGTAGATTAGCTAGGATCTGGTCGCCCTCCTGCAGTGCCCCTTGCTTTTCCCCGCTGTAAATACAGCTCCCCTTGTCCGTACTCGCGCCCTGCTTCTGCCTCACAGTGGAGGCTGCGCTAGAGTCGCGGACCGTGTCCTCCTTCATTAGGGCACCCTACAGAGCTGTCCAACGTCCTCCGAAGAGCTTCACCTTCTGCCCATTGGCACCGGCGTGTGCAGGTACTTTTGAGCGCTAGGCTCCACTCTTCGTAGGGATTGGACTACCATCTAGTTAGGGGCCTCAGAAGGCGGACATATCACACGCATTGGTTCGCACTGCCTGTTTTCCTTCCCCTGCAGGTGGATAACATATTTCGTGCTGCTAATGCTGTGAAACTGTATTCTGTATATATATTGGGTGGATAGTGTATGTGTTGGTTTAATATCGTTGTATATTGCTGCTTTTACTGTGGTTATTAGTTTCAAGGCCTTATAATAAATGTGTATCTATTTTTGATATAAACAACTGTTTGGAGTAGTTTGTAAGCGCTCTTGCTTTGTGTGCTCATTGCGGGCTTTCAGTCACCCTCACCCCTCTTGAGACCTAGTCTTGACCGCCGCGATCGCTACCTTGATTGGTCTGGCTTGTCCAGAGGTTACCCTGTTCCAAGTAATTAGGTTGGCCTTCTGAACTTCTGCGCCACCAGGACAGAGTTCAGAAATCCGTCTTAACACCAACTCCTTCCCATTCCAATCCTGAGACCCTTCCTATAGCATGAGATGTGATGTCTCAATGCTTCTAATACCAAACCTGAGATCCTTCCTATAACATGAGATGTGATATCCAACTCCTTCCCATTCCAATCCTGAGACCCTTCCTATAGCATGAGAAGTGATATCTCCATGCTTATACCAAACCTGAGACCCTTCCTATAGCATGAGATGTGATATCCAAATCCTTCCCATTCCAATCCTGAGACCCTTCCTATAGCATGAGATGTGATATCTCAATGCTTATACCAAAGCTGAGAGCCTACCTATAGCATAAGATGTGATATCCAAGACCATCCCATTCCAATCCTTAGACCCTTCCTACAACATGCGATGTGATATCTCAATGATTCTAATACCAAACCAGAGACCCTTCCTATAACATGAGATGGTTTATCCAACTCCTTCCCATTCCAATCCTGAGCCACTTCCGATAGCAGAGATGTGATATCTCAATGCTTATACCAAATCTGAGACCCTTCCTATACCATGAGATGTGATATCCAACTCCTTCCCGTTCCAAACCTGAGACACTTCCTATAGCATATGTGATGTTCAACTCCTTCCCATTCCAAACATGAGACCCTTCCTATAGCAAGAATGTAATATCCAACTCCTTCCCATTCCAATCCTGAGACCATTCCTATAGCATGAGATGTGATATCTCAATGCTTCTAATACCAAACCTGAGATCCTTCCTATGACATGAGATGTGATATCCAATTCCTTCCCATTCCAAACCTGAGACCCTTCCTATAGCATGAGATGTGATATCCAACTCCTTCCCATCCCAATCCTGAGACACTTCCGATTGCAGTGATGTGATATCTCAATGCTTATACCAAACCTGAGACTCTTCCTATAACATGAGATATGATATCCAACTCCTTCCCGTTCCAAACCTGAGACCCTTCCTATAGCATGAGATGTGATATCCAACTCCTTCCCATTACAATCCTTAGACCCTTCCTACAGCATGCGATGTGATATCTCAATGATTCTAATACCAAACCTGTAATCCTTCCTATAACATGAGATGTGATATCCAACTCCTTCCCGTTCCAAACCTGAGACACTTCCTATAGCATATGTGATATCCAACTCCTTCCCATTCCAAACATGAGACCCTTCCTATAGCAAGAATGTAATATCCAACTCCTTCCCATTCCAATCCTGAGACCATTCCTATAGCATGAGATGTGATATCTCAATGCTTCTAATACCAAACCTGAGATCCTTCCTATGACATGAGATGTGATATCCAATTCCTTCCCGTTCCAAACCTGAGACCCTTCCTACAGCATGCGATGTGATATCTCAATGCTTATACCAAACCTGAGACTCTTCCTATAACATGAGATGTGATATCCAACTCCTTCCCGTTCCAAACCTGAGACCCTTGCTATATCATGAGATGTGATATCCAACTCCTTCCCATTCCAATCCTGAAACCCTTCGATAGCATGAGATGTGATATCTCAATGCTTATACCAAACCTGAGACCCTTCCTATGGCATGAGATGTCATATACAACTCCTTCCGATTCCAAACCTGTGACCCTTCCTATAGCATGAGATGGGATATCTCAATGCTAATACCAAGCCTGAGATCCTTCCTATAACATGAGATGTGATATCCAAATCCTTCCCCTTCCAAACCCGAGACCCTCCCTTTAGCATGAGATGTGATATCCAACTCCTTCCCATTTCAATCCTGAGACCCTTCTGATAGCATGAGATGTGATATCTCAATGCCCCTAATACCAAACCTGAGATCCTTCCGATAGCATGAGATGTGATATCTCAATGCTTCTAATACCAAACCTGAGATCCTTCCTATAACATGAGATGTGATATCCAAATCCTTCCCCTTCCAAACCTGAGACCCTCCTTTTTGCATGAGATGTGATATCCGACTCCTTCCCATTCCAATCCTGAGACCCTTCTGATAGCATGAGATGTGATATCTCAATGCCTCTAATACCAAACCTGAGACCCTTCCTATAGCATGAGATGTGATATCCAACTCCTTCCCGTTCCAAAACTGAGACCCTTCCTATAGCATATGTGATATCCAACTCCTTCCCCTTCCAAACATGAGACCCTTCCTATAGCAAGAATGTAATATCCAACTCCTTCCCATTCCAATCCTGAGACCCTTCCTACAGCATGCGATGTGATATCTCAATGCTTCTAATACCAAACCTGAGACCCGTCCTATAACATGAGATGGGATATCCAACTCCTTCCCGTTCCAAACCTGAGACCCTTCCTATAGCATGAGATGTGATATCCAACTCCTTCCCATCCCAATCCTAAGACACTTCCGATTGCAGTGATGTGATATCTCAATGCTTATACCAAACCTGAGACTCTTCCTATAACATGAGATATGATATCCAACTCCTTCCCGTTCCAAACCTGAGACCCTTCCTATAGCATGAGATGTGATATCCAACTCCTTCCCATTCCAATCCTGAGACCCTTCCGATAGCATGAGATGTGATATCTCAATGCTTCTAATACCAAACCTGAGATCCTTCCTATAACATGTGATGTGATATCCAAATCCTTCCCGTTCCAAACCTGATACCCTTCCTATGGCATGAGATGTGATATCCAACTCCTTCCCATTCCAATCCTGAGACCCTTCTGATAGCATGAGATGTGATATCTCAATGCCTCTAATACCAAACCTGAGATACTTCTGATAGCATGAGATGTGATATCTCAATGCTTCTAATACCAAACCTGAGATCCTTCCTATAACATGAGATGTGATATCCAAATCCTTCCCCTTCCAAACCTGAGACCCTCCCTTTAGCATGAGGTGTGATATTCAACTCCTTCCCATTCCAATCCTGAGACCCTTCTGATAGCATGAGATGTGATATCTCAATGCCTCTAATACCAAACCTGAGATCCTACCTCTAACATGAAATGTGATATCCAACTCCTTCCCTTTCCAAACCTGAGACCCTGCCTATAGAATGAGATGTGATATCCAAGTCCTTCCCATTCCAATCCTGAGACCCTTCCTATAGCATGAGGTGTGATATCTCAATGCTTATTCCAAACCTGAGATCTTTCCTATAACATGAGATGTGTTATCCAACACCTTCCCATTCCAATCCTGAAACCCTTCCTATAGCATGAGATGTGATATCTCAATGCTTATACCAAACGTGAGACCCTTCCTATAGCTTGAGATGTGATATCAAACTCCTTCCCATTCCAATCCTGAGACCCTTCCTATAGCATGAGATGTGATATCTCAATGCTTATACCAAACGTGAGATCCTTCCTCTAACATGAAATGTGATATCCAACTCCTTCCCCTTCCAAACCTGAGAGCCTTCCTATAGCATGAGATATGATATCCAAGTCCTTCCAATTCCAATCCTGAGATGTGATATCCAACTCCTTCCCATTCCAACCTGAGACCCTTCCTATAGCATGAGATGGGATATCCAACTCCTTCCAAATCCAATCCTGATACCCTTCCGATAGCATGAGATGTGATATCCCAATGTTTCTACCAAACCTGAGACCCATACTATGGCATGAGATGTGATATCAAACTCCTTCCCATTCCAATCCTGAGACCCTTCCTATAGCTTGAGATGTGATATCCAACTCCTTCCCATTCCAATTCTGAGACCCTTCCTATACCATGAGACTTGATATCTCAATGCTTCTAATACCAAACCTGAGACCCGTCCTATAACATGAGATGTGATATCCAAATCCTTCCCCTTCCAAACCTTAGACCCTTCCTTTATCATGAGATGTGATATCCAACTCCTTCCCATTCCAATCCTGAGACCCTTCCGATATCATGAGATTTGTTATCTCAATGCTTCTAATATCAAACTTGAAACCCTCCCTTAGCATGAGATGTGACATCCAAGTCCTTCCCATTCAAATCCTGAGACCCTTCCTATAGCATGAGATGTGATATCTCAATGCTTCTAATAATAAACCTGAGAACCTTCCTATAACATTAGATGGGATATCCAACTCCTTCCCATTCCAATCCTGAGACCCTTCGATAGCGGAGATGTGATATCTCAATGCTTATACCAAACCTGAGACCCTTCCTATGGCCTGAGATGTCATATACAACTCCTTCCCATTCCAATCCTGAGACCCTTCCTATAGCATGAGATGTGATATCTCAATGCTTATACCAAACCTGAGACCCTTCCTATAGCATGAGATGTGATATCCAACTCCTTCCCATTCCAATCCTGAGACCCTTCCTTTAGCATGAGATGTGATATCCAACTCCTTCCCATTCCAATCCTGAGACCCTTCTGATAGCATGAGATGTGATATCTCAATGCCTCTGATACCAAACCTGAGATCCTACCTCTAACATGAAATGTGATATCCAACTCCTTCCCTTTACAAACATGAGACCCTCCCTATAGCATGAGATGTGATATCCAAGTCCTTCCCATTCCAGTCCTGAGACCCTTCCTATAACATGAGATGTGATATCTCAATGCTTCTAATATCAAACCTGAGACCCTTTCTATAACATAAGATGGGATATCCAACTCCTTCCCATTCCAATCCTGAGACCCTTCTGATAGCAGAGATGTGATATCTCAATGCTTATACCAAACCTGAGACCCTTCCTATGGCATGAGATGTCATATACAACTCCTTCCCATTCCAATCCTGAGACCCTTCCTATAGCATGAGATGTGATATATCAATGCTTATACCAAACCTGAGACCATTCCTATAGCATAAGATGTGATATCCAACTCATTCCCATTCCAATCCTGAGACCCTTCCTATAACATGAGATGTGATGTCTCAATGCTTCTAATACCAAACCTGAGATCCTTCCTATGGCATGAGATGTCATATAAAACTCCTTCCCATTCCAAACCTGAGACCCTTTCTATAGCATGAGATGTGATATCTCAATGCTTATACCAAACCTGAGACCCTTCCTATGGCATGAGATGTCATATACAACTCCTTCCCATTCCAATCCTGAGACCCTTCCTATAGCATGAGATGTGATATATCAATGCTTATACCAAACCTGAGACTCTTCCTATAACATGAGATGTGATATCCAACTCCTTCCAATTCCAAACCTGAGACCCTTCCTATAGCATGAGATGTGATATCCAACTCCTTCCCATTCCAATCCTGAGACCCTTCCTATAGCATGAGATTTGATATATCAATGCTTCTAAGACCAAACCTGAGATCCTTCCTATAACATGAGATGTGATATCCAAATCCTTCCCCTTCCAAAACTGAGACCCTCCCTTTAGCATGAGATGTGATATCAAACTCCTTCCCATTCCAATCCTGAGCCACTTCCAATAGCAGAGATGTGATATCTCAATGCTTATACCAAACCTGAGACCCTTCCTATAACATGAGATGTGATATCCAACTCCTTCCCGTTCCAAACCTGAGACACTTCCTATAGCATATGTGATATCCAACTCCTTCCCATTCCAAACATTAGACCCTTCCTATAGCAAGAATGTAATATCCAACTCCTACCCATTCCAATCCTGAGACCATTCCTATAGCATGAGATGTGATATATCAATGCTTCTAATACCAAACCTGAGATCCTTCCTATGACATGAGATGTGATATCCAAATCCTTCCCATTGCAATCCTGAGACCCTTCCTATAGCAAGAGATGTGATACCCAACTCCTTCCCCTTCCAAACCTGAGAGCCTTCCTATAGCATGAGATGTGATATCGAAGTATTTCCCATTCCAATCCTGAGACCTTTCCTGTAACATGAGATGGGATATCCAACTACTTCCAAATCCAATCCTGATACCCTTCCGATAGCATGAGATGTGATATCTCAATCCCTCTAATACCAAACATGAGATCCTTCGGATAGCATGAGATGTGATATCTCAATGCTTCTAATACCAAACCTGAGATCCTTCCTATAACATGAGATGTGATATCAAAATCCTTCCCCTTCCAAACCTGAGACCCTCCCTTTAGCATGAGATGTGATATCCAAATCCTTCCAATTCAAAACCTGAGACCCTTCTCATAGCATGAGATGTGATATCTCAATGCCTCTAATACCAAACCTGAGATCCTACCTCTAACATGAAATGTGATATCCAACTCCTTCCCTTTCCAAACGTGAGACCCTCCCTATAGCATGAGATGTGATATCCAAGTCCTTCCCATTCCAATCCTGAGACCCTTCCTATAGCATGAGATGTGATATCTCAATGCTTCCAATATCAAACCTGACACCCTTCCTATAACATAAGATGGGATATCCAACTCCTTCCCATTATAATCCTGAGACCCTCCCAATAGCAGAGATGTGATATCTCAATGCTTATACCAAACCTGAGACCCTTCCTATGGCATGAGATGTCATATACAACTCCTTCCCATTCCAATCCTGAGACCCTTCCTATAGCATGAGATGTGATATCTCAATGCTTATACCAAACCTGAGACCCTTCCTATAGCATGAGATGTGATATCCAACTCCTTCCCATTCCAATCCTGAGACCCTTCCTATAACATGAGATGGTATGTCGCAATGCTTCTAATACTAAACCTGAGATCCTTCCTATGGCATGAGATGTCATATAAAACTCCTTCCCATTCCATTCCTGAGACCCTTCCTATAGCATGAGATGTGATATCCAACTCCTTCCCATTCCAATCCTGAGAACCTTCCTATAGCATGAGATGTGATATCTCAATGCTTCTAAGACCAAACCTGAGATCCTTCCTATAACATGAGATGTGATATCCAAATCCTTCCCCTTCCAAACCTGAGACCCTCCCTTTAGCATGAGATGTGATATCCAACTCCTTCCCATTCCAATCCTGAGACCGTTCTGATAGCATGAGATGTGATATTTCAATGCTTCTAATACCAAACCTGAGATCCTTCCGATAGCATGAGATGTGATATCTCAATTCTTCTAATACCAAACTTGAGATCCTTCCTATAACACAAGATGGGATATCCAATACCTTCCTCTTCCAAACCTGAGACCCTCCCTTTAGCATGAGATGTGATATCCAACTCCTTCCCATTCCAATCCTGAGACCCTTCTGATAGCATGAGATGTTATATCTCAATGCCTCTAATACCAAACCTGAGATCCTACCTCTAACATGAAATGTGATATCCAACTCCTTCCCCTTCCAAACCTGGGAGCGTTCCTATAACATGAGATTTGATATCGAAGTCCTTCCCATTCCAATCCTGAGACCCTTCCTATAACATGAGATGTGATGTCTCAATGCTTCTAATACCAAATCTGAGATCCTTCCTATAACATGAGATGTGATATCCAACTCCTTCCCATTCCAATCCTGAGACCCTTCCTATAGCATGAGATGTGATATCTCAATGCTTATACCAAACCTGAGACCCTTCCTATTGCATGAGATGTGATATCCAAATCCTTCCCATTCCAATCCTGAGACCCTTACTATAGCATGAGATGTGATATCTCAATGCCTCTAATACCAAACCTGAGATCCTTCCTCTAACATAAAATGTGATATCCAACTCCTTCCCTTTCCAAACCTGAGAGCCTACCTATAACATGAGATGTGATATCCAACTCCTTCCCATTCCAACCTGAGACCCTTCCTATAGCATGAGATGTGATATCTCAATCCCTCTAATACCAAACCTGAGATCCTTCGGATAGCATGAGATGTGATATCTCAATGCTTCTAATACCAAACATGAGATCCTTCCTATAACATGAGATGTGATATCAAAATCCTTCCCCTTCCAAACCTGAGACCCCCCCTTTAGCATGAGTTGTGATATCCAACTCCTTCCAATTCCAATCCTGAGACCCTTCTCATAGCATGAGATGTGATATCTCAATGCCTCTAATACCAAACCTGAGATCCTACCTCTAACATGAAATGTGATATCCAACTCCTTCCCTTTCCAAACGTGAGACCCTCCCTATAGCATGAGATGTGATATCCAAGTCCTTCCCATTCCAATCCTGAGACCCTTCCTATAGCATGAGATGTGATATCTCAATACTTCTAATACCAAACCTGAGACCCTTCCTATGGCATGAGATTTCATATACAACTCTTTCCCATTCCAATCCTGAGACCGTTCTGATAGCATGAGATGTGATATTTCAATGCTTCTAATACCAAACCTGAGATCCTTCCGATAGCATGAGATGTGATATCTCAATGCTTCTAATACCAAACCTGAGATCCTTCCGATAACATAAGATGGGATATCCAACTCCTTCCCATTACAATCCTGAGACCCTTCCAATAGCAGAGATGTGATATCTCAATGCTTATACCAAACCTGAGACCCTTCCTATAGCATGAGATGTGATATCCAACTCTTTCCCATTCCAATCCTGAGACCGTTCTGATAGCATGAGATGTGATATTTCAATGCTTCTAATACCAAACCTGAGATCCTTCCGATAGCATGAGATGTGATATCTCAATTCTTCTAATACCAAACCTGAGATCCTTCCTATAACACGAGATGTGATATCCAAATCCTTCCCCTTCCAAACCTGAGACCCTCCCTTTAGCATGAGATGTGATATCCAACTCCTTCCCATTCCAGTCCTGAGACCCTTCCTATAACATGAGATGTGATATCTCAATGCTTCTAATATCAAACCTGAGACCCTTCCTATAACATAAAATGGGATATCCAACTCCTTCCCATTCCAATCCTGAGACCCTTCTGATAGCAGAGATGTGATATCTCAATGCTTATACCAAACCTGAGACCCTTCCTATGGCATGAGATGTCATATACAACTCCTTCTCATTCAAATCCTGAGACCCTTCCTATAGCATGAGATCTGATATATCAATGCTTATACCAAACCTGAGACGATTCCTATAGCATAAGATGTGATATCCAACTCCTTCCCATTCCAATCCTGAGACCCTTCCTATAACATGTGATGTGATGTCTCAATGCTTCTAATACCAAACCTGAGATCCTTCCTATGGCATGAGATGTCATATAAAACTCCTTCCCATTCCAAACCTGAGACCCTTCCTACGGCATGAGATGTCATATACAACTCCTTCCCATTCCAATCCTGAGACCCTTTCTATAGCATGAGATGTGATATCTCAATGCTTATACCAAACCTGAGACTCTTCCTATAACATGAGATGTGATATCCAACTCCTTCCAGTTCCAAACCTGAGACCCTTCCTATAGCATGAGATGTGATATCCAACTCCTTCCCATTCCAATCCTGAGACCCTTCCGATAGCATGAGATGTGATATCTCAATGCTTCTAATACCAAACCTGTGATCCTTCCTATAACATGAGATGTCATATCCAAATCCTTCCCCTTCCAAACCTGAGACCCTCCCTTTAGCATGAGATGTGATATCCAACTCCTTCCCATTCCAATCCTGAGACCCTTCTGATAGCATGAGATGTGATATCTCAATGCCTCTAATACCAAACCTGAGATCCTTCCGATAGCATGAGATGTGATATCTCAATGCTTCTAATACCGAACCTGAGATCCTTCCTATAACACGAGATGTGATATCCAAATCCTTCCCCTTCCAAACCTGAGACCCTCCCTTTAGCATGAGATGTGATATCCAACTCCTTCCCATTCCAATCCTGAAACTCTTCTGATAGCATGAGATGTTATATCCCAATGACTCTAATAACAAACCTGAGATCCTACCTCTAACATGAAATGTGATATCCAACTCCTTCCCCTTCCAAACCTGGGAGCGTTCCTATAACATGAGATTTGATATCGAAGTCCTTCCCATTCCAATCCTGAGACCCTTCCTATAACATGAGATGTGATATCCAACGCCTTCCCATTCCAATCCTGAGACCCTTCCTATAGCATGAGATGTGATATCTCAATGCTTCTAATACCAAACCTGAGACCCGTCCTATAACATGAGATGGGATATCCAACTCCTTCCCGTTCCAAACCTGATACCCTTCCTATAGCATGAGATGTGATATCCAACTCCTTCCCATCCCAATCCTGAGACACCTCCGATAGCAGAGATGTGATATCTCAATGCTTATACCAAACCTGAGACTCTTCCTATGACATGGGATGTGATATCCAACTCCTTCCAGTTCCAAACCTGAGACCCTTCCTATAGCATGAGATGTGATATCCAACTCCTTCCCATTCCAATCCTGAGACCCTTCCGATAGCATGAGATGTGATATCTGAATGCTTCTAATACCAAACCTGTGATCCTTCCTATAACATGAGATGTGATATCCAAATCCTTCCCCTTCCAAACCTGAGACCCCCCCTTTAGCATGAGATGTGATATCCAACTCCTTCCCATTCCAATCCTGAGACCCTTCTGATAGCATGAGATGTGATATCTCAATGCCTCTAATACCAAACCTGAGATCCTTCCGATAGCATGATATGTGATATCTCAATGCTTCTAATACCAAACCTGAGATCCTACCTCTAACATGAAATGTGATATCCAACTCCTTCCCTTTCCAAATGTGAGACCCTCCCTATAGCATGAGATGTGATATCCAAGTCCTTCCCATTCCAGTCCTGAGACCCTTCCTATAACATGAGATGTGATATCTCAATGCTTCTAATATCAAACCTGAGACCCTTCCTATAACATAAGATGGGATATCCAACTCCTTCCCATTCCAATCCTGAGACCCTTCTGATAGCAGAGATGTGATATCTCAATGCTTATACCAAACCTGAGACCCTTCCTATGGCATGAGATGTCATATACAACTCCTTCCCATTCCAATCCTGAGACCCTTCCTATAGAATGAGATCTGATATATCAATGCTTATACCAAACCTGAGACCATTCCTATAGCATAATATGTGATATCCAACTCCTTCCCATTCCAATCCTGAGACCCTTCCTATAACATGAGATGTGATGTCTCAATGCTTCTAATACCAAACCTGAGATCCTTCCTATGGCATGAGATGTCATATAAAACTCCTTCCCATTCCAAACCTGAGACCCTTCCTACGGCATGAGATGTCATATACAACTCCTTCCCATTCCAATCCTGAGACCCTTTCTATAGCATGAGATGTGATATCTCAATGCTTATACCAAACCTGAGACTCTTCCCATAACATGAGATGTGATATCCAACTCCTTCCAGTTCCGAACCTGAGAGCCTTCCTATAGCATGAGATGTGATATCCAACTCCTTCCCATTCCAATCCTGAGACCCTTCCGATAGCATGAGATGTGATATCTCAATGCTTCTAATACCAAAACTGTGATCCTTCCTATAACATGAGATGTGATATCCAAATCCTTCCCCTTCCAAACCTGAGACCCTCCCTTTAGCATGAGATGTGATATCCAACTCCTTCCCATTCTAATCCTGAGACCGTTCTGATAGCATGAGATGTGATATCTCAATGCCTCTAATACCAAACCTGAGATCCTTCCGATAGCATGAGATGTGATATCTCAATGCTTCTAATACCGAACCTGAGATCCTTCCTATAACTTGAGATGTGATATCCAAATCCTTCCCCTTCCAAACCTGAGACCCTCCCTTTAGCATGAGATGTGATATCCAACTCCTTCCCATTCCAATCCTGAGACCCTTCTGATAGCATGAGATGTGATATCTCAATGCCTCTAATACCAAACCTGAGATCCTACCTCTAACATGAAATGTGATATCCAACTCCTTCCCCTTCCAAACCTGAGAGCCTTCCTATAGCATGAGATGTCATATAAAACTCCTTCCCATTCCAATCCTGAGACCCTTCCTATAGCATGAGATGTGATATATCAATGCTTATACCAAACCTGAGACTCTTCCTATAACATGAGATGTGATATCCAACTCCTTCCAGTTCCAAACCTGAGAGCCTTCCTATAGCATGAGATGTGATATCCAACTCCTTCCCATTCCAATCCTGAGACCCTTCCGATAGCATGAGATGTGATATCTCAATGCTTCTAATACCAAACCTGTGATCCTTCCTATAACATGAGATGTGATATCCAAATCCTTCCCCTTCCAAACCTGAGACCCTCCCTTTAGCATGAGATGTGATATCCAACTCCTTCCCATTCTAATCCTGAGACCCTTCTGATAGCATGAGATGTGATATCTCAATGCCTCTAATACCAAACCTGAGATCCTTCCGATAGCATGAGATGTGATATCTCAATGCTTCTAATACCGAACCTGAGATCCTTCCTATAACATGAGATGTGATATCCAAATCCTTCCCCTTCCAAACCTGAGACCCTCCCTTTAGCATGAGATGTGATATCCAACTCCTTCCCATTCCAATCCTGAGACCCTTCTGATAGCATGAGATGTGATATCTCAATGCCTCTAATACCAAACCTGAGATCCTACCTCTAACATGAAATGTGATACCCAACTCCTTCCCCTTCCAAACCTGAGAGCCTTCCTATAGCATGAGATGTCATATAAAACTCCTTCCCATTCCAATCCTGAGACCCTTCCTATAGCATGAGATGTGATATATCAATGCTTATACCAAACCTGAGACCATTCCTATAGCATAAGATGTGATATCCAACTCCTTCCCATTCCAATCCTGAGACCCTTCCTATAACATGAAATGTGATGTCTCAATGCTTCTAATACCAAACCTGAGATCCTTCCTATGGCATGAGATGTCATATAAAACTCCTTCCCATTCCAATCCTGAGACCCTTCCTATAGCATGAGATGTGATATCCAACTCCTTCCCATTCCAATCCTGAGACCCTTCCTATAGCATGAGATTTGATATCTCAATGATTTTAAGACCAAACCTGAGATCCTTCCTATGACATGAGATGTGATATCCAAATCCTTCCCCTTCCAAACCTGAGACCCTCCCTTTAGCATGAGATGTGATATCCAACTCCTTCCGATTCCAATCCTGAGACCGTTCTGATAGCATGAGATGTGATATTTCAATGCTTCTAATACCAAACCTGAGATCCTTCCGATAGCATGAGATGTGATATCTCAATTCTTCTAATACCAAACCTGAGATCATTCCTATAACACGAGATGTGATATCCAAATCCTTCCCGTTCCAAAACTGAGACCCTCCCTTTAGCATGAGATGTGATATCAAACTCCTTCCCATTCCAATCCTGAGACCCTTCTGATAGCATGAGATGTGTTATCTCAATGCCTCTAATACCAAACCTGAGATCCTACCTCTAACATGAAATGTGATACCCAACTCCTTCCCCTTCCAAACCTGAGAGCCTTCCTATAGCATGAGATGTGATATCGAAGTATTTCCCATTCCAATCCTGAGACCTTTCCTATAACATGAGATGTGATATCCAACTCCTTCCCATTCCAACCTGAGACCCTTCCTATAGCATGAGATGGGATATCCAACTACTTCCAAATCCAATCCTGATACCCTTCCGATAGCATGAGATGTGATATCTCAATCCCTCTAATACCAAACCTGAGATCCTTCGGATAGCATGAGATGTGATATCTCAATGCTTCTAATACCAAACCTGAGATCCTTCCTATAACATGAGATGTGATATCAAAATCCTTCCCCTTCCAAACCTGAGACCCTCCCTTTAGCATGAGATGTGATATCCAAATCCTTCCAATTCCAATCCTGAGACCCTTCTCATAGCATGATATGTGATATCTCAATGCCTCTAATACCAAACCTGAGATCCTACCTCTAACATGAAATGTGATATCCAACTCCTTCCCTTTCCAAACGTGAGGCCCTCCCTATAGCATGAGATGTGATATCCAAGTCCTTCCCCTTCCAAACCTGAAACCCTTCCTTTAGCATGAGATGTGATATCCAAATCCTTCCCATTCCAATCCTAAAACCCTTCCTATAGCATGAGATGTGATATCTCAATGTTTCTAATAAAAAACCATAGACCCTTCCTATAGCAAGAGTTGTGATATCCAAATCCTTCCCATTCCAATCCTGAGACCCTTCCTATAACATGAGATGTGATATCCAACTCCTTCCCATTCCAACCTGAGACCCTATAGTATGAGAAGGGATATCCAACTACTTCCAAATCCAATCCTGATACCCTTCCGATAGCATGAGATGTGATATCTCAATCCCTCTAATACCAAACCTGAGATCCTTCGGATAGCATGAGATGTGATATCTCAATGCTTCTAATACCAAACCTGAGATCCTTCCTATAACATGAGATGTGATATCAAAATCCTTCCCCTTCCAAACCTGAGACCCTCCCTTTAGCATGAGATGAGATATCCAACTCCTTCCCATTCCAATCCTGAGACCCTTCTGATAGCAGAGATGTGATATCTCAATGCTTATACCAAACCTGAGACCCTTCCTATGGCATGAGATGTCATATACAACTCCTTCCCATTCCAATCCTGAGACCCTTCCTATAGAATGAGATCTGATATATCAATGCTTATACCAAACCTGAGACCATTCCTATAGCATAATATGTGATATCCAACTCCTTCCCATTCCAATCCTGAGACCCTTCCTATAACATGAGATGTGATGTCTCAATGCTTCTAATACCAAACCTGAGATCCTTCCTATGGCATGAGATGTCATATAAAACTCCTTCCCATTCCAAACCTGAGACCCTTCCTACGGCATGAGATGTCATATACAACTCCTTCCCATTCCAATCCTGAGACCCTTTCTATAGCATGAGATGTGATATCTCAATGCTTATACCAAACCTGAGACTCTTCCCATAACATGAGATGTGATATCCAACTCCTTCCAGTTCCGAACCTGAGAGCCTTCCTATAGCATGAGATGTGATATCCAACTCCTTCCCATTCCAATCCTGAGACCCTTCCGATAGCATGAGATGTGATATCTCAATGCTTCTAATACCAAAACTGTGATCCTTCCTATAACATGAGATGTGATATCCAAATCCTTCCCCTTCCAAACCTGAGACCCTCCCTTTAGCATGAGATGTGATATCCAACTCCTTCCCATTCTAATCCTGAGACCGTTCTGATAGCATGAGATGTGATATCTCAATGCCTCTAATACCAAACCTGAGATCCTTCCGATAGCATGAGATGTGATATCTCAATGCTTCTAATACCGAACCTGAGATCCTTCCTATAACTTGAGATGTGATATCCAAATCCTTCCCCTTCCAAACCTGAGACCCTCCCTTTAGCATGAGATGTGATATCCAACTCCTTCCCATTCCAATCCTGAGACCCTTCTGATAGCATGAGATGTGATATCTCAATGCCTCTAATACCAAACCTGAGATCCTACCTCTAACATGAAATGTGATATCCAACTCCTTCCCCTTCCAAACCTGAGAGCCTTCCTATAGCATGAGATGTCATATAAAACTCCTTCCCATTCCAATCCTGAGACCCTTCCTATAGCATGAGATGTGATATATCAATGCTTATACCAAACCTGAGACTCTTCCTATAACATGAGATGTGATATCCAACTCCTTCCAGTTCCAAACCTGAGAGCCTTCCTATAGCATGAGATGTGATATCCAACTCCTTCCCATTCCAATCCTGAGACCCTTCCGATAGCATGAGATGTGATATCTCAATGCTTCTAATACCAAACCTGTGATCCTTCCTATAACATGAGATGTGATATCCAAATCCTTCCCCTTCCAAACCTGAGACCCTCCCTTTAGCATGAGATGTGATATCCAACTCCTTCCCATTCTAATCCTGAGACCCTTCTGATAGCATGAGATGTGATATCTCAATGCCTCTAATACCAAACCTGAGATCCTTCCGATAGCATGAGATGTGATATCTCAATGCTTCTAATACCGAACCTGAGATCCTTCCTATAACATGAGATGTGATATCCAAATCCTTCCCCTTCCAAACCTGAGACCCTCCCTTTAGCATGAGATGTGATATCCAACTCCTTCCCATTCCAATCCTGAGACCCTTCTGATAGCATGAGATGTGATATCTCAATGCCTCTAATACCAAACCTGAGATCCTACCTCTAACATGAAATGTGATACCCAACTCCTTCCCCTTCCAAACCTGAGAGCCTTCCTATAGCATGAGATGTCATATAAAACTCCTTCCCATTCCAATCCTGAGACCCTTCCTATAGCATGAGATGTGATATATCAATGCTTATACCAAACCTGAGACCATTCCTATAGCATAAGATGTGATATCCAACTCCTTCCCATTCCAATCCTGAGACCCTTCCTATAACATGAAATGTGATGTCTCAATGCTTCTAATACCAAACCTGAGATCCTTCCTATGGCATGAGATGTCATATAAAACTCCTTCCCATTCCAATCCTGAGACCCTTCCTATAGCATGAGATGTGATATCCAACTCCTTCCCATTCCAATCCTGAGACCCTTCCTATAGCATGAGATTTGATATCTCAATGATTTTAAGACCAAACCTGAGATCCTTCCTATGACATGAGATGTGATATCCAAATCCTTCCCCTTCCAAACCTGAGACCCTCCCTTTAGCATGAGATGTGATATCCAACTCCTTCCGATTCCAATCCTGAGACCGTTCTGATAGCATGAGATGTGATATTTCAATGCTTCTAATACCAAACCTGAGATCCTTCCGATAGCATGAGATGTGATATCTCAATTCTTCTAATACCAAACCTGAGATCATTCCTATAACACGAGATGTGATATCCAAATCCTTCCCGTTCCAAAACTGAGACCCTCCCTTTAGCATGAGATGTGATATCAAACTCCTTCCCATTCCAATCCTGAGACCCTTCTGATAGCATGAGATGTGTTATCTCAATGCCTCTAATACCAAACCTGAGATCCTACCTCTAACATGAAATGTGATACCCAACTCCTTCCCCTTCCAAACCTGAGAGCCTTCCTATAGCATGAGATGTGATATCGAAGTATTTCCCATTCCAATCCTGAGACCTTTCCTATAACATGAGATGTGATATCCAACTCCTTCCCATTCCAACCTGAGACCCTTCCTATAGCATGAGATGGGATATCCAACTACTTCCAAATCCAATCCTGATACCCTTCCGATAGCATGAGATGTGATATCTCAATCCCTCTAATACCAAACCTGAGATCCTTCGGATAGCATGAGATGTGATATCTCAATGCTTCTAATACCAAACCTGAGATCCTTCCTATAACATGAGATGTGATATCAAAATCCTTCCCCTTCCAAACCTGAGACCCTCCCTTTAGCATGAGATGTGATATCCAAATCCTTCCAATTCCAATCCTGAGACCCTTCTCATAGCATGATATGTGATATCTCAATGCCTCTAATACCAAACCTGAGATCCTACCTCTAACATGAAATGTGATATCCAACTCCTTCCCTTTCCAAACGTGAGGCCCTCCCTATAGCATGAGATGTGATATCCAAGTCCTTCCCCTTCCAAACCTGAAACCCTTCCTTTAGCATGAGATGTGATATCCAAATCCTTCCCATTCCAATCCTAAAACCCTTCCTATAGCATGAGATGTGATATCTCAATGTTTCTAATAAAAAACCATAGACCCTTCCTATAGCAAGAGTTGTGATATCCAAATCCTTCCCATTCCAATCCTGAGACCCTTCCTATAACATGAGATGTGATATCCAACTCCTTCCCATTCCAACCTGAGACCCTATAGTATGAGAAGGGATATCCAACTACTTCCAAATCCAATCCTGATACCCTTCCGATAGCATGAGATGTGATATCTCAATCCCTCTAATACCAAACCTGAGATCCTTCGGATAGCATGAGATGTGATATCTCAATGCTTCTAATACCAAACCTGAGATCCTTCCTATAACATGAGATGTGATATCAAAATCCTTCCCCTTCCAAACCTGAGACCCTCCCTTTAGCATGAGATGAGATATCCAAATCCTTCCAATTCCAATCCTGAGACCCTTCTCATAGCATGATATGTGATATCTCAATGCCTCTAATACCAAACCTGAGATCCTACCTCTAACATGAAATGTGATATCCAACTCCTTCCCTTTCCAAACGTGAGACCCTCCCTATAGCATGAGATGTGATATCCAAGTCCTTCCCATTCCAATCCTGAGACCCTTCCTATAGCATGAGATGTGATATCTCAATACTTCTAATACCAAACCTGAGACCCTTCCTATAACATAAGATGGGATATCCAACTCCTTCCCATTACAATCCTGAGACCCTTCCAATAGCAGAGATGTGATATCCCCATGCTTATACCAAACCTGAGACCTTCCTGTGGCATGAGATGTCATATACAACTCCTTCCCATTCCAATCCTGAGACCCTTCCTATAGCATGAGATGTGATATCTCAATGCGTATACAAAACCTGAGACCCTTCCGATAGCATGAGATGTGATATCCAACTCCTTCCCATTCCAATCCTGAGACCCTTCCTATAACATGAGATGGTATGTCTCAATGCTTCTAATACCAAACCTGAGATCCTTCCTATGGCATGAGATGTCATATAAAACTCCTTCCCATTCCATTCATGAGACCCTTCCTATAGCATGAGATGTGATAACCAACTCCTTCCCATTCCAATCCTGAGACCCTTCCTATAGCATGAGGTGTGATATCTCAATGCTTCTAAGACCAAACCTGAGATCCTTCCTATAACATGAGATGTGATATCCAAATCCTTCCCCTTCCAAACCTGAGACCCTCCCTTCAGCATGAGATGTGATATCCAACTCCTTCCCATTCCAATCCTGAGACCGTTCTGATAGCATGAGATGTGATATTTCAATGCTTCTAATACCAAACCTGAGATCCTTCCGTTAGCATGATATGTGATATCTCAATTCTTCTAATACCAAACCTGAGATCCTTCCTATAACACGAGATGTGATATCCAAATCCTTCCCCTTCCAAACCTGAGACCCTCCCTTTAGCATGAGATGTGATATCCAAGTCCTTCCCATTCCAATCCTGAGACCCTTCCTATAGCATGAGATGTGATATCTCAATGCTTCTAATACCAAACCTGAGACCCTTCCTATAACATAAGATGGGATATCCAACTCCTTCCCATTACAATCCTGAGACCCTTCCAATAGCAGAGATGTGATATCTCAATGCTTATACCAAACCTGAGACCCTTCCTATGGCATGAGATTTCATATACAACTCCTTCCCATTCCAATCCTGAGACCCTTCCTATAGCATGAGATGTGATGTCTCAATGCTTATACCAAACCTGAGACCCTTCCTATAGCATGAGATGTGATATCCAACTCTTTCCCATTCCAATCCTGAGACCGTTCTGATAGCATGAGATGTGATATTTCAATGCTTCTAATACCAAACCTGAGATCCTTCCGATAGCATGAGATGTGATATCTCAATTCTTCTAATACCAAACCTGAGATCCTTCCTATAACACGAGATGTGATATCCAAATCCTTCCCCTTCCAAACCTGAGACCCTCCCTTTAGCATGAGATGTGATATCCAACTCCTTCCCATTCCAGTCCTGAGACCCTTCCTATAACATGAGATGTGATATCTCAATGCTTCTAATATCAAACCTGAGACCCTTCCTATAACATAAAATGGGATATCCAACTCCTTCCCATTCCAATCCTGAGACCCTTCTGATAGCAGAGATGTGATATCTCAATGCTTATACCAAACCTGAGACCCTTCCTATGGCATGAGATGTCATATACAACTCCTTCTCATTCAAATCCTGAGACCCTTCCTATAGCATGAGATCTGATATATCAATGCTTATACCAAACCTGAGACGATTCCTATAGCATAAGATGTGATATCCAACTCCTTCCCATTCCAATCCTGAGACCCTTCCTATAACATGCGATGTGATGTCTCAATGCTTCTAATACCAAACCTGAGATCCTTCCTATGGCATGAGATGTCATATAAAACTCCTTCCCATTCCAAACCTGAGACCCTTCCTACGGCATGAGATGTCATATACAACTCCTTCCCATTCCAATCCTGAGACCCTTTCTATAGCATGAGATGTGATATCTCAATGCTTATACCAAACCTGAGACTCTTCCTATAACATGAGATGTGATATCCAACTCCTTCCAGTTCCAAACCTGAGACCCTTCCTATAGCATGAGATGTGATATCCAACTCCTTCCCATTCCAATCCTGAGACCCTTCCGATAGCATGAGATGTGATATCTCAATGCTTCTAATACCAAACCTGTGATCCTTCCTATAACATGAGATGTCATATCCAAATCCTTCCCCTTCCAAACCTGAGACCCTCCCTTTAGCATGAGATGGGATATCCAACTCCTTCCCATTCCAATCCTGAGACCCTTCTGATAGCATGAGATGTGATATCTCAATGCCTCTAATACCAAACCTGAGATCCTTCCGATAGCATGAGATGTGATATCTCAATGCTTCTAATACCGAACCTGAGATCCTTCCTATAACACGAGATGTGATATCCAAATCCTTCCCCTTCCAAACCTGAAACCCTTCCTTTTGCATGAGATGTGATATCCAAATCCTTCCCATTCCAATCCTAAAACCCTTCCTATAGCGTGAGATGTGATATCTCAATGTTTCTAATAAAAAACCTTAGACCCTTCCTATAGCAAGAGTTGTGATATCCAAATCCTTCCCATTCCAATCCTGAGACTCTTCCTATAACATGAGATGTGATATCCAACTCCTTCCCATTCCAACCTGAGACCCTATAGTATGAGAAGGGATATCCAACTCCTTCCCAATCCAATCCTGAGACCCTTCCGATAGCAGAGATGTGATATCTCAATGCTTATACCAAACCTGAGACCCTTCCTATGGCATGAGATGTGATATCCAACTCCTTGCCATTCAAATCCTGAGACCCTCCCTATCACAAGAGATGTCATATCCAACTCCTTCCCATTCCAAACCTGAGACCCTTCCTATAACATGAAATGTGATGTCTCAATGCTTCTAATACCAAACCTGAGATCCTTCCTATGGCATGAGATGTCATATAAAACTCCTTCCCATTCCAATCCTGAGACCCTTCCTATAGCATGAGATGTGATATCCAACTCCTTCCCATTCCAATCCTGAGACCCTTCCTATAGCATGAGATTTGATATCTCAATGATTTTAAGACCAAACCTGAGATCCTTCCTATAACATGAGATGTGATATCCAAATCCTTCCCCTTCCAAACCTGAGACCCTCCCTTTAGCATGAGATGTGATATCCAACTCCTTCCGATTCCAATCCTGAGACCGTTCTGATAGCATGAGATGTGATATCTCAATTCTTCTAATACCAAACCTGAGATCATTCCTATAACACGAGATGTGATATCCAAATCCTTCCCGTTCCAAAACTGAGACCCTCCCTTTAGCATGAGATGTGATATCAAACTCCTTCCCATTCCAATCCTGAGACCCTTCTGATAGCATGAGATGTGTTATCTCAATGCCTCTAATACCAAACCTGAGATCCTACCTCTAACATGAAATGTGATACCCAACTCCTTCCCCTTCCAAACCTGAGAGCCTTCCTATAGCATGAGATGTGATATCGAAGTATTTCCCATTCCAATCCTGAGACCTTTCCTATAACATGAGATGTGATATCCAACTCCTTCCCATTCCAACCTGAGACCCTTCCTATAGCATGAGATGGGATATCCAACTACTTCCAAATCCAATCCTGATACCCTTCCGATAGCATGAGATGTGATATCTCAATCCCTCTAATACCAAACCTGAGATCCTTCGGATAGCATGAGATGTGATATCTCAATGCTTCTAATACCAAACCTGAGATCCTTCCTATAACATGAGATGTGATATCAAAATCCTTCCCCTTCCAAACCTGAGACCCTCCCTTTAGCATGAGATGTGATATCCAAATCCTTCCAATTCCAATCCTGAGACCCTTCTCATAGCATGATATGTGATATCTCAATGCCTCTAATACCAAACCTGAGATCCTACCTCTAACATGAAATGTGATATCCAACTCCTTCCCTTTCCAAACGTGAGGCCCTCCCTATAGCATGAGATGTGATATCCAAGTCCTTCCCCTTCCAAACCTGAAACCCTTCCTTTAGCATGAGATGTGATATCCAAATCCTTCCCATTCCAATCCTAAAACCCTTCCTATAGCATGAGATGTGATATCTCAATGTTTCTAATAAAAAACCATAGACCCTTCCTATAGCAAGAGTTGTGATATCCAAATCCTTCCCATTCCAATCCTGAGACCCTTCCTATAACATGAGATGTGATATCCAACTCCTTCCCATTCCAACCTGAGACCCTATAGTATGAGAAGGGATATCCAACTACTTCCAAATCCAATCCTGATACCCTTCCGATAGCATGAGATGTGATATCTCAATCCCTCTAATACCAAACCTGAGATCCTTCGGATAGCATGAGATGTGATATCTCAATGCTTCTAATACCAAACCTGAGATCCTTCCTATAACATGAGATGTGATATCAAAATCCTTCCCCTTCCAAACCTGAGACCCTCCCTTTAGCATGAGATGAGATATCCAAATCCTTCCAATTCCAATCCTGAGACCCTTCTCATAGCATGATATGTGATATCTCAATGCCTCTAATACCAAACCTGAGATCCTACCTCTAACATGAAATGTGATATCCAACTCCTTCCCTTTCCAAACGTGAGGCCCTCCCTATAGCATGAGATGTGATATCCAAGTCCTTCCCATTCCAATCCTGAGACCCTTCCTATAGCATGAGATGTGATATCTCAATGCTTCTAATACCAAACCTGACACCCTTCCTATAACATAAAATGGGATATCCAACTCCTTCCCATTACAATCCTGAGACCCTTCCAATAGCAGAGATGTGATATCTCAATGCTTATACCAAACCTGAGACCCTTCCTATGGCATGAGATGTCATATACAACTCCTTCCCATTCCAATCCTGAGACCCTTCCTATAGCATGAGATGTGATATCTCAATGCTTATACCAAACCTGAGACCCTTCCTATAGCATGAGATGTGATATCCAACTCCTTCCCATTCCAATCCTGAGACCCTTCCTATAACATGAGATGGTATGTCTCAATGCTTCTAATACCAAACCTGAGATCCTTCCTATGGCATGAGTTGTCATATAAAACTCCTTCCCATTCCATTCCTGAGACCCTTCCTATAGCATGAGATGTGATATCCAACTCCTTCCCATTCCAATCCTGAGAACCTTCCTATAGCATGAGATGTGATATCTCAATGCTTCTAAGACCAAACCTGAGATCCTTCCTATAACATGAGATGTGATATCCAAATCCTTCCCCTTCCAACCCTGAGACCCTTCCTATACCATGAGATGTGATATCTCAATGCTTCTAAGACCAAACCTGAGATCCTTCCTATAACATGAGCTATGATATCCAAATCCTTCCCCTTCCAAACCTGAAACCCTTCCTTTAGCATGAGATGTGATATCCAAATCCTTCCCATTCCAATCCTAAAACCCTTCCTATAGCATGAGATGTGATATCTCAATGTTTCTAATAAAAAACCATAGACCCTTCCTATAGCAAGAGTTGTGATATCCAAATACTTCCCATTCCAATCCTGAGACCCTTCCTATAACATGAGATGTGATATCCAACTCCTTCCCATTCCAACCTGAGACCCTATAGTATGAGAAGGGATATCCAACTACTTCCAAATCCAATCCTGATACCCTTCCGATAGCATGAGATGTGATATCTCAATCCCTCTAATACCAAACCTGAGATCCTTCGGATAGCATGAGATGTGATATCTCAATGCTTCTAATACCAAACCTGAGATCCTTCCTATAACATGATATGTGATATCAAAATCCTTCCCCTTCCAAACCAGAGACCCTCCCTTTAGCATGAGATGTGATATCCAAATCCTTCCAATTCCAATCCTGAGACCCTTCTCATAGCATGATATGTGATATCTCAATGCCTCTAATACCAAACCTGAGATCCTACCTCTAACATGAAATGTGATATCCAACTCCTTCCCTTTCCAAACGTGAGGCCCTCCCTATAGCATGAGATGTGATATCCAAGTCCTTCCCATTCCAATCCTGAGACCCTTCCTATAGCATGAGATGTGATATCTCAATGCTTCTAATACCAAACCTGACACCCTTCCTATAACATAAAATGGGATATCCAACTCCTTCCCATTACAATCCTGAGACCCTTCCAATAGCAGAGATGTGATATCTCAATGCTTATACCAAACCTGAGACCCTTCCTATGGCATGAGATGTCATATACAACTCCTTCCCATTCCAATCCTGAGACCCTTCCTATAGCATGAGCTGTGATATCTCAATGCTTATACCAAACCTGAGACACTTCCTATAGCATGAGATGTGATATCCAACTCCTTCCCATTCCAATCCTGAGACCCTTCCTATAACATGAGATGGTATGTCTCAATGCTTCTAATACCAAACCTGAGATCCTTCCTATGGCATGAGTTGTCATATAAAACTCCTTCCCATTCCATTCCTGAGACCCTTCCTATAGCATGAGATGTGATATCCAACTCCTTCCCATTCCAATCCTGAGAACCTTCCTATAGCATGAGATGTGATATCTCAATGCTTCTAAGACCAAACCTGAGATCCTTCCTATAACATGAGATGTGATATCCAAATCCTTCCCCTTCCAACCCTGAGACCCTTCCTATACCATGAGATGTGATATCTCAATGCTTCTAAGACCAAACCTGAGATCCTTCCTATAACATGAGCTATGATATCCAAATCCTTCCCCTTCCAAACCTGAAACCCTTCCTTTAGCATGAGATGTGATATCCAAATCCTTCCCATTCCAATCCTAAAACCCTTCCTATAGCGTGAGATGTGATATCTCAATGTTTCTAATAAAAAACCTTAGACCCTTCCTATAGCAAGAGTTGTGATATCCAAATCCTTCCCATTCCAATCCTGAGACTCTTCCTATAACATGAGATGTGATATCCAACTCCTTCCCATTCCAACCTGAGACCCTATAGTATGAGAAGGGATATCCAACTCCTTCCCAATCCAATCCTGAGACCCTTCCGATAGCAGAGATGTGATATCTCAATGCTTATACCAAACCTGAGACCCTTCCTATGGCATGAGATGTGATATCCAACTCCTTGCCATTCAAATCCTGAGACCCTCCCTATCACAAGAGATGTCATATCCAACTCCTTCCCATTCCAAACCTGAGACCCTTCCTTTAGCATGAGATGTGATATCCAAATCCTTCACATTCCAATCCTGAGACCCTTCCTATAGCATGAGATATGATATCTCAATGCTTCTAATACGAAACCTGAGATCCTTCCTATAACATGAGATGTGATATCCAACTACTTCCCATTCCAAACCTGAGACCCTTCCGATAGCATGAGATGTGATATCTCAATGGTTCAAAAACCAAACATGAGAACCATCCTATAACATGAGATGTGAAATCCAAATCCTTCCCTTCCCAAACCTGAGACTCTTCCTATAGCATGAGATGTGATATCTCAATGCTTCTACCAAACCTGAAACCCTTCCTATAGCATGAGATGTGATATCCAACTCCTTCCCATTCCAATCCTGACACACTTCCTATAGCATGAGATGTGATATCTCAATGCTTCAAAAACCAAACATGAGAACCATCCTATAACATGAGATGTGAAATCCAAATCCTTCCCCTTCCAAACCTTAGACCCTTCCTTTATCATGAGATGTGATATCCAACTCCTTCCCATCCCAATCCTGAGACACTTCCGATTGCAGAGATGTGATATCTCAATGCTTATACCAAACCTGAGACCGGTCCAATAACATGAGATGTGATATCCAAATCCTTCCCCTTCCAAACCTTAGACCCTTCCTTTATCATGAGATGTGATATCCAACTCCTTCCCATTCCATTCCTGAGACCCTTCCTATAGCATGAGATGTGATATCTCAATGCTTCTAATACCAAACCTGAGACCCTTCCTATAACATGAGATGTGATATCCAAGTCCTTCCCATTCCAATCCTGAGACCCTTCCTTTAGCATGAGATTTGATATCTCAATGCTTTTAATACCAGACCTGAGACCCTTCCTATAACATGAATTGTGATATCCAAGTCCTTCCCATTCCAATCCTGAGACCCTTCCGATAGCAGAGATGTGATATCTCAATGCTTATACCAAACCTGAGACCCTTCCGATAGCATGAGATGTGATATCGCAATGCTTCTAATACCAAACCTGAGATCCTTCCTATAACATGAGATGTAATATCCAAATCCTTCCCCTTCCGAACCGTAGACCCTCCCTTTAGCATGAAATGTGATATCCAACTCCTTCCCCTTCCAACCCTGAGAGCCTTCCTATAGAATGAGATGTGATATCCAAGTCCTTCCCATTCCAATCCTGAGACCCTTCCTATAACATGAGATGTGATATCCAAATCCTTCCCATTCCAACCTTAGACCCTTCCTATAGCATGAGATTGGATATCCAACTCCTTCCAAATCCAATCCTGATACCCTTCCGATAGCATGAGATGTGATATCCCAATGCTTCTACAAAACCTGAGACCCATACCATGGCATGAGATGTGATATCAAACTCCTTCCCATTCCAATCCTGAGACTCTTCCTATAGCTTGAGATGTGATATCCAACTCCTTCCCATTCCAATCCTGAGACCCTTCCTATAGCTTGAGATGTGATATCCAACTCCTTCCCATTCCAATTCTGAGACCCGTCCTATACCATGAGACTTGACATCTCAATGCTTCTAATACCAAACCTGAGACCGGTCCTATAACATGAGATGTGATATACAAATCCTTCCCCTTCCAAACCTTAAGCCCTTCCTATAGCATGAGATGTGATATCTCAATGCTTCTAATACCAAACCTGAGACCCTTCTAATAACGAGATGGGATATCCAACTCCTTCCCATTCCAATCCTGAGACCCTTCCGATAGCAGAGATGTGATATCTCAATGCTTATACCAAACCTGAGACCCTTCCTATGGCATGAGATGTCATATACAACTCCTTCCGATTCCAATCCTGAGACCCTTCCTATAACATGAGATGTGATATCCAAGTCCTTCCCATTCCAATCCTGAGACCCTTCCTATAGCTTGAGATGTGATATCCAACTCCTTCCCATTCCAATTCTGAGACCCATGCTATACCATGAGACTTGATATCTCAATGCTTCTAATACCAAACCTGAGACCGGTCCTATAACATGAGATGTGATATACAAATCCTTCCCCTTCCAAACCTTAAGCCCTTCCTATAGCATGAGATGTGATATCTCAATGCTTCTAATACCAAACCTGAGACCCTTCTAATAACGAGATGGGATATCCAACTCCTTCCCATTCCAATCCTGAGACCCTTCCGATAGCAGAGATGTGATATCTCAATGCTTATACCAAACCTGAGACCCTTCCTATGGCATGAGATGTCATATACAACTCCTTCCGATTCCAATCCTGAGACCCTTCCTATAGCATGAGATGGGATATCTCAATGCTTATACCAAACCTGAGACCCTTCCTAAAGCATGAGATGTGATATCCAACTCCTTCCCATTCCAATCCTGAGACCCTTCCTATAGCATGAGATGTGATATCTCAGTGCTTCTAATACCAAACCTGAGATCCTTCCTATAACATGAGATGTGAAATCAAACTCCTTCCCCTTCCAAACCTGAGACCCTCCCTTTAGCATGAGATGTGATATCCAAATCCTTCCCCTTCCAAACCTGAGACCCTCCCTTTAGCATGAGATGTGATATCCAACTCCTTCCCATTCCAATCCTGAGACCCTTCTGATAGCATGAGATGTGATATCTCAATGCCTCTAATACCAATCCTGAGACCCTTCCTATAACATGAGTGTTAGGAAAGATTTCGTAATTGTAGGTAATTTTCCTTCCATGTGGCAACCCCTAAACTTTTTGCTGTTGTTTTTCACCTTGTTCTTGACTTTGCTAGAGAAGTGCAGCCTTCTGCCGCACTCCTCTGGGCTTTCGCTCCTTTCTTACGGGGAAACTGACATGCCCTTAAGACAGTCAGTACCGGGGAACGCTGTTTCCCGTAGTTTCTTTTATCATGTTGCGGCTTTCGTGCAACATGACACAAGAGGGCACTGTAAGCTAAGTTACAGCTCTCTTGGGTCTTTAGCCTTCTACAGGCCCTAGATACTCGTTTAGGATTGTATCTGATCGGTGCAAGTGATTCAGGGACGGGAATGGTGGCAGCGATCGTTTCTTGTGTTTTGAGCTCCTTTTGGCGTTCTAAGCGCGTTTTCCACGCTTAACCCAAAATGGTGGCCTGGCTCCCAAAATGGCCAGACCATGAGGCTCCTTTGTCCTGTCCGCTGACCGTCTTGCTCCCTTCACCTTCCCCAGGTCGAGCCGACCCGGGGCCTTCCTTATTTGGGCATGTACTTTCCCGCGAAACACGGATGCTTTCGCGAGCTTCTACATGTCTTGTGTGTGCCTCCAGGATGTGGGCTGGGATGTCTGGTCCCAATACACATCCTGGGTGCCAGAGAGTCTAGGGTGGTGTGAATGCCTGGGACCACCGTGGTCCGTGATTGGTCCACGAATGGTGTGTGTGTTGATGAGCGGATCTCCCATTGGGTCCCCTCTGTTTTGGCGCGAAGGGAACCGTGGATAAGAGGGGGCTGGAAACACCACTACCATGTCGATCTCCTGAGTTCTCACGAACGAAGGAATACAGGAGCTAAGTATCCTGCAACCAAGAGGCTGAACCGAGGAATCGCTGGTGACCCGCTGAAGGACTTCTCCTCTGCACTGCTGTCGTCTTGTGAAACCCTTTTCACCTTTGATCGAACCAGAAGGCCTGTACTGGTACTTCGACCCTTTGGAATAGCGGGAACAGCTATTCTCGGCATCTTCACCATCTCCTGCCAGTAAGCCTTCGGAAGTGTCTCTGGGCCATCCAGCTGACTGACCAGCTTACACGGGAGTCTTGCTCTGTAACCGCCGCCAGGTTGTGTAGTATTTCGAGTCCTTGTCACTCTCACACGCTTCGTACACTTGGCGTTCCCAAGTCGGAAGTGAGTAGTGTACATTTGGCTCAGATACACACGGCCGCTCCGTTGCCCTGCTGTGGTAACAAACTGTGCAGGTTTCTTCGATTGGGACGTCTTTTTACTCAACACGATGACGAGGCGTTCCCTGCTCTTCTGAACCTGCCAGCTGCTGAAACTGATGCGGAGAAGCCTGGGTCTGCTTGCATCGGGGACCGGTGAGTAGCATAGCTAGGATCTGGTCGCCCTCCTGCAGGAGCCCATTGCTTTTCCCCGCCATGTAAAACAGCAACCCTTTTCCGTACTCGCGCTCTGCTTCTGCCCACTGTGGAGGCTGCGCTTGAGTCGCGGAACTTGTTCTTCTTCTTTTGTGCACTAAACTGAACTGCCTGATTTCCCTCGAAGAGCTTCTCCTTTTGCCCGTTGGCACCAGCGCGTGCAGGTACTTTTGAGCACAAGGCTCCACTCTTCGCAGGGCTCGGATTTCCATCTAGTTAGGTGCCTCTGAAGGCGAACTGGGTCTAAGCATTATTTCACACTGCCTGTCTTCCTTCCCTTTTAGGTGGACTACCCATTTCGTGCATATAACGCTTGAGACTGTCGTATTTGTATATATATTGTGTTGATATGGTATGTGTTGGTTTAATATAGTTATATTGTGATTTTCTCGCTACGGTCATTGTTTTAAAGGCCTTGAAATAAATGTGTATATATTTTTAATCTAGCAACTGTTTGGAGTAGTTTGTAAGTGATCTTGCTTTGTGTGCTCATTGCGGGTTTTCAGTCACCCTCACCCCTCTTGAGACCTAGTCTTGACCGCCGCGATCGCTACCTTGATTGGTCTGGCTCGTCCAGAGGTTACCCTGTTCCAAGTAATTAGGTTGGCCTTCTGAACTTCTGCGCCACCAGGACAGAGTTCAGAAATCCGTCTTAACAAATTGGTGTACAGCGGTGGGATACGACTGAAGGTATCCAGTGTTGCGCACGAACTAAGGCATTTCAGGTTATTCCAACCAGGACACGTAGTGAATTGTTGTAGTATAACTTTAAAAAGGCCATAGTCCTATCTAACAGTATGGAAACAAATACCTTGTTAACTTTAAATGCTTCCAAATCAGAAACATTGAAAAAGATGTGTGCGGCACGAAATTGGAAATGATCCAAAGAATCGTGGCGTGGCAAGAAGCGCAGCTTGACGCTATAACTTCTGAGGATAGTGCGGAAGGTGGTGGGGCTGCTCTCGCTGGTAGAACCGACGGTTCTGCCACTGCACTGATCCATCGCGACCACGAGGACAGGGAGGACGAGATGTCTAATGTTTCCTCTGCCAGTGCTGATGGGGAGGCTATGCTTGAATTCAAGAAGCAAGAGCTGCGGTTTAGGCAGCAGGAGCTTGAATTCAGCATAGCCAAACTAAAAATAGAACAGGCAGAAAAACAAAAAGACAGGGATCACCAGTTGGAACTGGCCAAGCTTCAGTTTGCAAATGGGTCCAAGGGTCCTGGACATGGGTCTGGGGCCTCCTCTCATCCACGGTTTCCGAAAGATCTGCTCAGTGTGTATGAAGAAAGGAATGACATTATGGACTGGCTGAATGCGTTTGAGTATGCATGCGAAGTTCAACAAGTTGACAATGCTGATAAGATTGCCTGGTTACTCAGCAGACTGCCCCATTCTGGCTGTAGTGCCATTATGGAAATGTCGAAGGCTGAGCGAGCTGATTTCGCAATGTTAAAGCAAACTCTCATTTTAAAGTTTGGGAAGACTCCGGCCCAATATTTAAAACGTTTCAGAGAGTATAAGAAAAAGGAAGGTGGTACTTGGGTATCTTATGTCACTGAATCCTTGAAAAACTTAACTGGCTGGGTCGAAGGTTATAAGGTTTCTACCTTCGACGGCATGATAAATCTTGTCATGCTGGAACACATTTTTGCATCTTCTTCCCCGGAGCTTAAGCAGCATTTGGCCGATTCGAAGGAGATAGATCCTAAGAAGCTGGCCATTGCAGCAGACTTATGGGTGTCACATCGAGTGTCCCATAAGGACAAAACTCATCCTAGTAAGCAGGAGGAAGGGAACAAGTCCAAAGATATGGAGGGTGGAGAATCTGCTAAATCTTCTTCTCATAAGGGCCACAAAAAGAAACATAAGGGTAAGACACAAGAGAACTCGCAGGGAGTCCTAAGAAGGCTCTCACTTGGGTTTGTGTAGTGGGGGTAGGCCAGTCTCGTACTGCTTGTACTTTACTGGGAAGAGGCTGTATCCTCCCTCCACCTACTTCATGTCCAAGGTAAACCACAGAGCCTTGTCCAATCTGGGATTTACTAGCCTTTATGGTCAGGTGTGCTTTCTGAAGAGCCTGGAGCACAATCCCGAGGTGTTTCACATGGTCTTCCCAGGTGGCACTGAAAACTGCTATATCGTCCAGATATGCAAGACAGAATTCGTCCAACCCATTCAACACATGATTCACAAGCCTCTGGAAAGTGGCAGGTGCATTCTTCAACCCGAACGGCATTACCCGGAATTGGTAAAGGCCGTCTGGAGTAGAAAATGCTGTCTTCTCCTTGGCATGTTCTGCTAAAGCTATTTGCCAATAGCCAGCAGTGAGGTCAAACGTGCTGAGGTACTTGGAGGCACCCAAAGTATCCACCAGCTCATCTGTTCGAGGCAAGGGGTGTGCATCTGTCTTGGTGACAGCATTCAGAGCCCTGTAGTCCACGCAGAACCTCAATTCAGAAGTGCCTGCCTTTGGAACCAAAACCACAGGGCTGGACCAAGGACTACTAGAGGTTTCAATCACCCCAAGGTCTAAGATTTTGTTGACCTCGGTCTTAATATAAGACCGTACTTTATCTGATATCCTGTATCCCCTACTTTTGGTAGGTACACTGTCTCCTGTGTCAATGTTATGTGTGCACCAAAGTGTCAAACCAGGCGACTGTGAGAACAGGGGGGAAACTGCCTAAGCAAACTTTTCACCTCAGCCTGCTGATCAGAAGTCAGGTGAGGGGCCACTCGGACACCCTCAAAGGAGCTATCTGAAGGACCGCTTTGGAACAGGTCGGGGAGAGGTTCAGACTCCTCTTCCTCAACATCTGAAGCCAGTAGCAGTGCTGCGATTTCGACTCTTGGGACGAAAGCCTTCAGCCTATTCACGTGGAACACTTTTGGAGCCTGTCCAGGCCTTCCAAGGTCCACTAAATAGTTAACCTCACCCAGGGGCTCCACCACTGTGTAAGGGCCTGACCATTTGTCCTGTAAAGCTCGAGGCCTTATTGGATTCATGATCAGGACTTGTTGACCAGGTGTAAAGTTGATGAAGGAAGCTTTCTGGTCGTACCAATGTTTCACCAGCGCTTGTCCTGCCTTCAATTTATCACTAGCCAAGCCCATCAGAAGTACCATCCGTTTTCTGAGCCCTAGCACATAATCAACAAGAAACTACGGGAAACAGCGTTCCCCGGTACTGACTGTCTTAAGGGCATGTCAGTTTCCCCGTAAGAAAGGAGCGAAAGCCCAGAGGAGTGCGGCAGAAGGCTGCACTTCTCTGGCAAAGTCAAGAACAAGGTGAAAAACAACAGCAAAAAGTTTAGGGGTTGCCACATGGAAGGAAAATTACCTACAATTACGAAATCTTTCCTAACACTCGCCCCTCCCAGACTATGGACAGGGGGAACTAATCCACCCCTGGATGAGTCTCTTGTTCAGGTTGGTTAAACATTCTGGACAACCCATCAGCATTGCTATGTTGGACACCTGGCCTATGCTCAATAGTGAAGTCGAAGCCTTGTAGACTTATGGACCACCTAAGCAACTTTGGATTCTCCCCCTTCATGTTCATTAGCCACTTTAAAGGCTTATGGTCAGTTTGCACAGTAAAGTGGGTCCCATAGAGGTAGGGCCTCAGCTTCCTTAGGGCCCACACAACAGAGAAACATTCTTTCTCTACCGTGGACCATCTGAGCTCTCTGTCCTTAAGCTGGCGGCTAATAAAACCAATAGGGTGTTCCTTACCCTTCTCATCTACTTGTGATAGTACAGCTCCTATCCCAGTGTTAGAGGCGTCCGTCTGCACGATAAAAGGTCTTTGATAATCAGGGGCCCTGAGGACAGGGGCCTGGCACAAGGAGTCTTTTAAGCCATTGAAGGCCTTCTCACACTCGTTGGTCCAAGTTACCTTCTTGGGTTTCTTCGGAGTTGTGAGGGCATTCAGAGGGGCAGCTATGGTGCCATAGCTTATACCAAACCTGAGACCCTTCCTATAGCATGAGATGTGATATCCAACTTCTTCCCATTCCAATCCTGAGACCCTTCCTATAACATGAGATGTGATGTCTCAATGCTTCTAATACCAAACCTGAGATCTTTCCTATAACATGAGATGTGATATCCAACTCCTTCCCATTCCAATTCTGAGAACCTTCCTATAGCATGAGATGTGATATCTCAATGCTTATACCAAACCTGAGACCCTTCCTATAGCTTGAGATGTGATATCCAACTCCTTCCCATTCCAATCCTGAGACCCTTCCTATAGCATGAGATGTGATATCCAACTTCTTCCCATTCCAATCCTGAGACCCTTCCTATAACATGAGATGTGATGTCTCAATGCTTCTAATACCAAACCTGAGATCTTTCCTATAACATGAGATGTGATATCCAACTCCTTCCCATTCCAATTCTGAGACCCTTCTGATAGCATGAGATGTGATATCTCAATGCCTCTAATACCAATCCTGAGACCCTTCCTATAACATGAGATGTGATATCCAACTCCTTCCGATTTCAACCTGAGACCCTTCCTATAGCATGAGATGGGATATCCAACTCCTTCCAAATCCAATTCTGACACCCTTCCGATAGCATGAGATGTGATATCCCAATGCTTCTACCAAACCTGAGACCCATACTATGGCATGAGATGTGATATCAAACTCCTTCCCATTCCAATCCTGAGACCCTTCCTATAGCATGAGATGTGATGTCTCAATGCTTCTAATACCAAACCTGAGATCCTTCCTATAACATGAGATGTGATATCCAACTCCTTCCCATTCCAATCCTGAGACCCTTCCTATAGAATGAGATGTGATATCTCAATGCTTATACCAAACCTGAGACCCTTCCTATAGCATGAGATGTGATATCCAACTCCTTCTGATTCCAATCCTGAGACCCTTCCTATAGCATGAGATGTGATATCTCAATGCCTCTAATACCAAACCTGAGATCCTTCCTCTAACATGAAATGTGATATCCAACACCTTTCCTTTCCAAACCTGAGAGCCTACCTATAGCATGAGATGTGATATCCAAGTCCTTCCCATTCCAATCCTTAGACCCTTCCTACAGCATGCAATATGATATCTCAATGATTCTAATAACAAACCTGAGACCCGTCCTATAACATGAGATGGGATATCCAACTCCTTCCCATTCCAATCCTAAGACACTTCCGATAGCAGAGATGTGATATCTCAATGCTTATACCAAACCTGAGACCCTTCCTATAACATGAGATGTGATATCCAACTCCTTCCCATTCCAATCCTGAGACCATTCCTATAGCATGAGATGTGATATCTCAATGCTTCTAATACCAAACCTGAGACCAGTCCTATAACATGAGATGGGATATCCAACTCCTTCCCCTTCCAAACCTGAGACCCTTCCTATAGCATGAGATGTGATATCCAACTCCTTCCCATCCCAATCCTGAGACCCTTCCGATTGCAGAGATGTGATATCTCAATGCTTATACCAAACCTGAGACTCTTCCTATAACATGAGATGTGATATCCAACTCCTTCCCATTCCAAACCTGAGACCCTTCCTATAGCATGAGATGTGATATCCAACTCCTTCCGATTCCAATCCTGAGACCCTTCCGATAGCATGAGATGTGATATCTCAATGCTTCTAATACCAAACCTGAGATCCTTCCTATAACATGTGATGTGATATCCAAATCCTTCCCCTTCCAAACCTGAGACCCTCCCTTTAGCATGAGATGTGCTATCCAACTCCTTCCCATTCCAATCCTGAGACCCTTATGATAGCATGAGATGTGATATCTCAATGCCTCTAATACCAAACCTGAGATACTTCCGATAGCATGAGATATGATATATCAATGCTTCTAATACCAAACCTGAGATCCTTCCTATAACATGAGATGTGATATCCAAATCCTTCCCCTTCCAAACCTGAGACCCTCCCTTTAGCATGAGATGTGATATCCAACTCCTTCCCATTCCAATCCTGAGACCCTTCTGATAGCATGAGATGTGATATCTCAATGCCTCTAATACCAAACCTGAGATCCTACCTCTAGCATGAAATGTGATATCGAACTCCTTCCCTTTCCAAACCTGAGACCCTGCCTATAGCATGAGATGTGATATCCAAGTCCTTCCCATTCCAATCCTGAGACCCTTCCTATAGCATGTGATGTGATATCTCAATGCTTATACCAAACCTGAGACCCTTCCTATGGCATGAGATGTCATATACAACTCCTTCCCATTCCAATCCTGAGACCCTTCCTATAGCATGAGATGTGATATCTCAATGCTTATACCAAACCTGAGACCCTTCCTATAGCATGAGATGTGATATCCAACTTCTTCCCATTCCAATCCTGAGACCCTTCCTATAACATGAGATGTGATGTCTCAATGCTTCTAATACCAAACCTGAGATCTTTCCTATAACATGAGATGTGATATCCAACTACTTCCCATTCCAATTCTGAGACCCTTCCTATAGCATGAGATGTGATATCTCAATGCTTATACCAAACCTGAGACTCTTCCTATAGCTTGAGATGTGATATCCAACTCCTTCCCATTCCAATCCTGAGACCCTTCCTATAGCATGAGATGTGATATCTCAATGCTTCTAATACCAAACCTGAGATCCTTCCTCTAACATGAAATGTGATATCCAACTCCTTCCCCTTCCAAACCTGAGAGCCTTCCCATAGCATGAGATATGATATCCAAATCCTTCCCATTCCAATCCTGAGACCCTTCCTATAACATGAGATGTGATATCCAACTCCTTCCCATACCAATTCTGAGACCCTTCTGATAGCATGAGATGTGATATCTCAATGCCTCTAACACCAATCCTGAGACCCTTCCTATAACATGAGATGTGATATCCAACTCCTTCCCATTTCAACCTGAGACCCTTTCTATAGCATGAGATGGGATATCCAACTCCTTCCAAATCCAATTCTGATACCCTTCCGATAGCATGAGATGTGATATCCCAATGCTTCTACCAAACCTGAGACCCATACTATGGCATGAGATGTGATATCAAACTCCTTCCCATTCCAATCCTGAGTCCCTTCCTATAGCTTGAGATGTGATATCCAACTCCTTCTCATTCCAATTCTGAGACCCTTCCTATACCATGAGACTTGATATCTCAATGCTTCTAATACCAAACTCAGACCCATCCTATAACATAAGATGTGATATCCAAATCCTTCCCCTTCCAAACCTTAGACCCTTCCTTTATCATGAGATGTGATATCCAACTGCTTCCCATTCCAATCCTGAGACCCTTCCGATATCATGAGATTTGTTATCTCAATGCTTCTAATATCAAACTTGAGACCCTCCCTATAGCATGAGATGTGACATCCAAGTCCTTCCCATTAAAATCCTGAGACCCTTCCGATAGCAGAGATGTGATATCTCAATGCTTATACCAAACCTGAGACCCTTCCTATGGCCTGAGATGTCATATACAACTCCTTCCCATTCCAATCCTGAGACCCTTCCTATAGCATGAGATGTGATATCTGAATGCTTATACCAAATCTGAGACCCTTCCTATAGCATGAGATGTGATATCCAACTCCTTCCCATTCCAATCCTGAGACCCTTCCTATAGCATGAGATGTGATGTCTCAATGCTTCTAATACCAACCTGAGATCCTTCCTATAACATGAGATGTGATATCCAACTCCTTCCCATTCCAATCCTGAGACCCTTCCTGTAGCATGAGAAGTGCTATCTCCATGCTTATACCAAACCTGAGACCCTTCCTATAGCATGAGATGTGATATCCAAATCCTTCCCATTCCAATCCTGAGACCCTTCCTATAGCATGAGATGTGATATCCAAATCCTTCCCATTCCAATCCTGAGACCCTTCCTATAGCATGAGATGTGATATCTCAATGCTTATACCAAACCTGAGAGCCTACCTATAGCATGAGATGTGATATCCAAGTCCATCCCATTCCAATCCTTAGACCCTTCCTACAGCATGCGATGTGATATCTCAATGATTCTAATACCAAACCAGAGACCCGTCCTATAACATGAGATGGGATATCCAACTCCTTCCCATTCCAATCCTGAGCCACTTCCGATAGCAGAGATGTGATATCTCAATGCTTCTAATACCAAACCTGAGATCCTTCCTATAACATGAGATGTGATATCCAACTCCTTCCCATTCCAATCCTGAGACCCTTCCTGTAGCATGAGAAGTGCTATCTCCATGCTTATACCAAACCTGAGACCCTTCCTATAGCATGAGATGTGATATCCAAATCCTTCCCATTCCAATCCTGAGACCCTTCCTATAGCATGAGATGTGATATCTCAATGCTTATACCAAACCTGAGAGCCTACCTATAGCATGAGATGTGATATCCAAGTCCATCCCATTCCAATCCTTAGACCTTTCCTACAGCATGCGATGTGATATCTCAATGATTCTAATACCAAACCAGAGACCCGTCCTATAACATGAGATGGGATATCCAACTCCTTCCCATTCCAATCCTGAGCCACTTCCGATAGCAGAGATGTGATATCTCAATGCTTATACCAAACCTGAGACCCTTCCTATAACATGAGATGTGATATCCAACTCCTTCCCGTTCCAAACCTGAGACACTTCCTATAGCATATGTGATATCCAACTCCTTCCCATTCCAAACATGAGACCCTTCCTATAGCAAGAATGTAATATCCAACTCCTACCCATTCCAATCCTGAGACCATTCCTATAGCATGAGATGTGATATATCAATGCTTCTAATACCAAACCTGAGATCCTTCCTATGACATGAGATGTGATATCCAAATCCTTCCCATTACAATCCTGAGACCCTTCCTATAACATGAGATGTGATGTCTCAATGCTTCTAATACCAAACCTGAGATCTTTCCTATAACATGAGATGTGATATCCAACTCCTTCCCATTCCAATTCTGAGACCCTTCCTATAGCATGAGATGTGATATCTCAATGCTTATACCAAACCTGAGACCCTTCCTATAGCTTGAGATGTGATATCCAACTCCTTCCCATTCCAATCCTGAGACCCTTCCTATAGCGTGAGATGTGATATCTCAATGCCTCTAATACCAAACCTGAGATCCTTCCTCTAACATGAAATGTGATATCCAACTCCTTCCCCTTCCAAACCTGAGAGCCTTCCCATAGCATGAGATATGATATCCAAGTCCTTCCCATTCCAATCCTGAGAGCCTTCCTATAAAATGAGATGATATATCCAACTCCTTCCCATTCCAACCTAAGACCCTTACTATAGCATGAGATGGGATATCCAACTCCTTCCAAATCCAATACTGATACCCTTCCGATAGCATGAGATGTGATATCCCAATGCTTCTACCAAACCTGAGACCCATACTATGGCATGAGATGTGATATCAAACTCCTTCCCATTCCAATCCTGAGACCCTTCCTATAGCTTGAGATGTGATATCCAACTCCTTCCCATTCCAATTCTGAGACCCTTCCTATACCATGAGACTTGATATCTCAATGCTTCTAATACCAAACCTGAGACCCATCCTATAACATGGGATGTGATATCCAAATCCTTCCCCTTCCAAACCTTAGACCCTTCCTTTATCATGAGATGTGATATCCAACTCCTTCCCTTTCCAATCCTGAGACCCTTCCGATATCATGAGATTTGTTATCTCAATGCTTCTAATATCAAACTTGAGACCCTCCCTATAGCATGAGATGTGACATCCAAGTCCTTCCCATTAAAATCCTGAGACACTTCTGATAGCAGAGATGTGATATCTCAATGCTTATACCAAACCTGAGACCCTTCCTATGGCCTGAGATGTCATATACAACTCCTTCACATTAAAATCCTGAGACCCTTCCTATAGCATGAGATGTGATATCTCAATGCTTATACCAAATCTGAGACCCTTCCTCTAGCATGAGATGTGATATCCAACTCCTTCCCATTAGAATCCTGAGACCCTTCATATAGCATGAGAAGTGATATCTCCATGCTTATACCAAACCTGAGACCCTTCCTATAACATGAGATGTGATATCCAAATCCTTCCCATTCCAATCCTGAGACCCTTCCTATAGCATGAGAAGTGATATCTCCATGCTTATACCAAACCTGAGACCCTTCCTATGGCCTGAGATGTCATATACAACTCCTTCCCATTCCAATCCTGAGACTCTTCCTAAAGCATGAGATGTGATATCCAACTCCTTCCCATTCCAACCTGAGACCCTTCCTATAGCATGAGATGGGATATCCAACTCCTTCCCATTAGAATCCTGAGACCCTTCCTATAGCATGAGATCTGATGTCTGAATGCTTCTAATACCAAACCTGAGATCCTTCCTATAACATGAGATGTGACATCCAAGTCCTTCCCATTAAAATCCTGAGACACTTCTGATAGCAGAGATGTGATATCTCAATGCTTATACCAAACCTGAGACCCTTCCTATGGCCTGAGATGTCATATACAACTCCTTAACATTAAAATCCTGAGACCCTTCCTATAGCATGAGATGTGATATCTCAATGCTTATACCAAATCTGAGACCCTTCCTCTAGCATGAGATGTGATATCCAACTCCTTCCCATTAGAATCCTGAGACCCTTCCTATAGCATGAGATCTGATGTCTGAATGCTTCTAATACCAAACCTGAGATCCTTCCTATAACATGAGATGTGATATCCAACTCCTTCCCATTCCAATCCTGAGACCCTTCCTATAGCATGAGAAGTGATATCTCCATGCTTATACCAAACCTGAGACCCTTCCTATGGCCTGAGATGTCATATACAACTCCTTCCCATTCCAATCCTGAGACTCTTCCTATAGCATGAGATGTGATATCCAACTCCTTCCCATTCCAACCTGAGACCCTTCCTATAGCATGAGATGGGATATCCAACTCCTTCCCATTCCAATCCTGAGACCCGTCCTATAGCATGAGATGTGATGTCTGAATGCTTCTAATACCAAACCTGAGATCCTGCCTATAACATGAAATGTGATATCCAACTCCTTCCCCTTCCAAAACTGAGAGCCTTCCCATAGCATGAGATATAATATCCAAGTCCTTCCCATTCCAATCCTGAGACCCTTCCTATAACATGAGATGTGATATCCAACTCCTTCCCATTCCAATCCTGAGACCCTTCCTATAACATGAGATGTGATATCCAACTCCTTCCCATTCCAACCTGAGACCCTTCCGATAGCATGTGATGTGATATCCCAATGCTTCTACCAAACCTGAGACCCACACTATGGCATGAGATGTGATATTAAACTCCTTCCCATTCCAATCCTGAGACCCTTCCACTAGCTTGAGAAGTGATATCCAACTCCTTCCCATTCCAAATCTGAGACACTTCCTATACCATGCGACTTGATATCTCAATGCTTCTAATACCAAACCTGAGACCCATCCTATAACATGGGATGTGATATCCAAATCCTTCCCCTTCCAAACCTTAGACCCTTCCTTTATCATGAGATGTGATATCCAACTCCTTCCCATTCCAATCCTGAGACCCTTCCGATATCATGAGATTTGTTATCTCAATGCTTCTAATATCAAACTTGAGACCCTCCCTATAGCATGAGATGTGACATCCAAGTCCTTCCCATTAGAATCCTGAGACCCTTCCGATAGCAGAGATGTGATATCTCAATGCTTATACCAAACCTGAGACCCTTCCTATGGCCTGAGATGTCATATACAACTCCTTCTCATTAAAATCCTGAGACCCTTCCTATAGCATGAGATTTGATATCCAACTCCTTCCCATTCCAACCCTGATACCCTTCCTATAGCATGAGATGTGATATCTCAATGCTTATACCAAACCTGAGACCGGTCCAATAACATGAGATGTGATATCCAAATCCTTCCCCTTCCAAACCTTAGACCCTTCCTTTATCATGAGATGTGATATCCAACTCCTTCCCATTCCATTCCTGAGACCCTTCCTATAGCATGAGATGTGATATCTCAATGCTTCTAATACCAAACCTGAGACCCTTCCTATAACATGAGATGTGATATCCAAGTCCTTCCCATTCCAATCCTGAGACCCTTCCTTTAGCATGAGATTTGATATCTCAATGCTTTTAATACCAGACCTGAGACCCTTCCTATAACATGAATTGTGATATCCAAGTCCTTCCCATTCCAATCCTGAGACCCTTCCGATAGCAGAGATGTGATATCTCAATGCTTATACCAAACCTGAGACCCTTCCGATAGCATGAGATGTGATATCGCAATGCTTCTAATACCAAACCTGAGATCCTTCCTATAACATGAGATGTAATATCCAAATCCTTCCCCTTCCGAACCGTAGACCCTCCCTTTAGCATGAAATGTGATATCCAACTCCTTCCCCTTCCAACCCTGAGAGCCTTCCTATAGAATGAGATGTGATATCCAAGTCCTTCCCATTCCAATCCTGAGACCCTTCCTATAACATGAGATGTGATATCCAAATCCTTCCCATTCCAACCTTAGACCCTTCCTATAGCATGAGATTGGATATCCAACTCCTTCCAAATCCAATCCTGATACCCTTCCGATAGCATGAGATGTGATATCCCAATGCTTCTACAAAACCTGAGACCCATACCATGGCATGAGATGTGATATCAAACTCCTTCCCATTCCAATCCTGAGACTCTTCCTATAGCTTGAGATGTGATATCCAACTCCTTCCCATTCCAATCCTGAGACCCTTCCTATAGCTTGAGATGTGATATCCAACTCCTTCCCATTCCAATTCTGAGACCCGTCCTATACCATGAGACTTGACATCTCAATGCTTCTAATACCAAACCTGAGACCGGTCCTATAACATGAGATGTGATATACAAATCCTTCCCCTTCCAAACCTTAAGCCCTTCCTATAGCATGAGATGTGATATCTCAATGCTTCTAATACCAAACCTGAGACCCTTCTAATAACGAGATGGGATATCCAACTCCTTCCCATTCCAATCCTGAGACCCTTCCGATAGCAGAGATGTGATATCTCAATGCTTATACCAAACCTGAGACCCTTCCTATGGCATGAGATGTCATATACAACTCCTTCCGATTCCAATCCTGAGACCCTTCCTATAACATGAGATGTGATATCCAAGTCCTTCCCATTCCAATCCTGAGACCCTTCCTATAGCTTGAGATGTGATATCCAACTCCTTCCCATTCCAATTCTGAGACCCATGCTATACCATGAGACTTGATATCTCAATGCTTCTAATACCAAACCTGAGACCGGTCCTATAACATGAGATGTGATATACAAATCCTTCCCCTTCCAAACCTTAAGCCCTTCCTATAGCATGAGATGTGATATCTCAATGCTTCTAATACCAAACCTGAGACCCTTCTAATAACGAGATGGGATATCCAACTCCTTCCCATTCCAATCCTGAGACCCTTCCGATAGCAGAGATGTGATATCTCAATGCTTATACCAAACCTGAGACCCTTCCTATGGCATGAGATGTCATATACAACTCCTTCCGATTCCAATCCTGAGACCCTTCCTATAGCATGAGATGGGATATCTCAATGCTTATACCAAACCTGAGACCCTTCCTAAAGCATGAGATGTGATATCCAACTCCTTCCCATTCCAATCCTGAGACCCTTCCTATAGCATGAGATGTGATATCTCAGTGCTTCTAATACCAAACCTGAGATCCTTCCTATAACATGAGATGTGAAATCAAACTCCTTCCCCTTCCAAACCTGAGACCCTCCCTTTAGCATGAGATGTGATATCCAAATCCTTCCCCTTCCAAACCTGAGACCCTCCCTTTAGCATGAGATGTGATATCCAACTCCTTCCCATTCCAATCCTGAGACCCTTCTGATAGCATGAGATGTGATATCTCAATGCCTCTAATACCAATCCTGAGACCCTTCCTATAACATGAGTGTTAGGAAAGATTTCGTAATTGTAGGTAATTTTCCTTCCATGTGGCAACCCCTAAACTTTTTGCTGTTGTTTTTCACCTTGTTCTTGACTTTGCTAGAGAAGTGCAGCCTTCTGCCGCACTCCTCTGGGCTTTCGCTCCTTTCTTACGGGGAAACTGACATGCCCTTAAGACAGTCAGTACCGGGGAACTCTGTTTCCCGTAGTTTCTTTTATCATGTTGCGGCTTTCGTGCAACATGACACAAGAGGGCACTGTAAGCTAAGTTACAGCTCTCTTGGGTCTTTAGCCTTCTACAGGCCCTAGATACTCGTTTAGGATTGTATCTGATCGGTGCAAGTGATTCAGGGACGGGAATGGTGGCAGCGATCGTTTCTTATGTTTTGAGCTCCTTTTGGCGTTCTAAGCGCGTTTTCCACGCTTAACCCAAAATGGTGGCCTGGCTCCCAAAATGGCCAGACCATGAGGCTCCTTTGTCCTGTCCGCTGACCGTCTTGCTCCCTTCACCTTCCCCAGGTCGAGCCGACCCGGGGCCTTCCTTATTTGGGCATGTACTTTCCCGCGAAACACGGATGCTTTCGCGAGCTTCTACATGTCTTGTGTGTGCCTCCAGGATGTGGGCTGGGATGTCTGGTCCCAATACACATCCTGGGTGCCAGAGAGTCTAGGGTGGTGTGAATGCCTGGGACCACCGTGGTCCGTGATTGGTCCACGAATGGTGTGTGTGTTGATGAGCGGATCTCCCATTGGGTCCCCTCTGTTTTGGCGCGAAGGGAACCGTGGATAAGAGGGGGCTGGAAACACCACTACCATGTCGATCTCCTGAGTTCTCACGAACGAAGGAATACAGGAGCTAAGTATCCTGCAACCAAGAGGCTGAACCGAGGAATCGCTGGTGACCCGCTGAAGGACTTCTCCTCTGCACTGCTGTCGTCTTGTGAAACCCTTTTCACCTTTGATCGAACCAGAAGGCCTGTACTGGTACTTCGACCCTTTGGAATAGCGGGAACAGCTATTCTCGGCATCTTCACCATCTCCTGCCAGTAAGCCTTCGGAAGTGTCTCTGGGCCATCCAGCTGACTGACCAGCTTACACGGGAGTCTTGCTCTGTAACCGCCGCCAGGTTGTGTAGTATTTCGAGTCCTTGTCACTCTCACACGCTTCGTACACTTGGCGTTCCCAAGTCGGAAGTGAGTAGTGTACATTTGGCTCAGATACACACGGCCGCTCCGTTGCCCTGCTGTGGTAACAAACTGTGCAGGTTTCTTCGATTGGGACGTCTTTTTACTCAACACGATGACGAGGCGTTCCCTGCTCTTCTGAACCTGCCAGCTGCTGAAACTGATGCGGAGAAGCCTGGGTCTGCTTGCATCGGGGACCGGTGAGTAGCATAGCTAGGATCTGGTCGCCCTCCTGCAGGAGCCCATTGCTTTTCCCCGCCATGTAAAACAGCAACCCTTTTCCGTACTCGCGCTCTGCTTCTGCCCACTGTGGAGGCTGCGCTTGAGTCGCGGAACTTGTTCTTCTTCTTTTGTGCACTAAACTGAACTGCCTGATTTCCCTCGAAGAGCTTCTCCTTTTGCCCGTTGGCACCAGCGCGTGCAGGTACTTTTGAGCACAAGGCTCCACTCTTCGCAGGGCTCGGATTTCCATCTAGTTAGGTGCCTCTGAAGGCGAACTGGGTCTAAGCATTATTTCACACTGCCTGTCTTCCTTCCCTTTTAGGTGGACTACCCATTTCGTGCATATAACGCTTGAGACTGTCGTATTTGTATATATATTGTGTTGATATGGTATGTGTTGGTTTAATATAGTTATATTGTGATTTTCTCGCTACGGTCATTGTTTTAAAGGCCTTGAAATAAATGTGTATATATTTTTAATCTAGCAACTGTTTGGAGTAGTTTGTAAGTGATCTTGCTTTGTGTGCTCATTGCGGGTTTTCAGTCACCCTCACCCCTCTTGAGACCTAGTCTTGACCGCCGCGATCGCTACCTTGATTGGTCTGGCTCGTCCAGAGGTTACCCTGTTCCAAGTAATTAGGTTGGCCTTCTGAACTTCTGCGCCACCAGGACAGAGTTCAGAAATCCGTCTTAACAAATTGGTGTACAGCGGTGGGATACGACTGAAGGTATCCAGTGTTGCGCACGAACTAAGGCATTTCAGGTTATTCCAACCAGGACACGTAGTGAATTGTTGTAGTATAACTTTAAAAAGGCCATAGTCCTATCTAACAGTATGGAAACAAATACCTTGTTAACTTTAAATGCTTCCAAATCAGAAACATTGAAAAAGATGTGTGCGGCACGAAATTGGAAATGATCCAAAGAATCGTGGCGTGGCAAGAAGCGCAGCTTGACGCTATAACTTCTGAGGATAGTGCGGAAGGTGGTGGGGCTGCTCTCGCTGGTAGAACCGACGGTTCTGCCACTGCACTGATCCATCGCGACCACGAGGACAGGGAGGACGAGATGTCTAATGTTTCCTCTGCCAGTGCTGATGGGGAGGCTATGCTTGAATTCAAGAAGCAAGAGCTGCGGTTTAGGCAGCAGGAGCTTGAATTCAGCATAGCCAAACTAAAAATAGAACAGGCAGAAAAACAAAAAGACAGGGATCACCAGTTGGAACTGGCCAAGCTTCAGTTTGCAAATGGGTCCAAGGGTCCTGGACATGGGTCTGGGGCCTCCTCTCATCCACGGTTTCCGAAAGATCTGCTCAGTGTGTATGAAGAAAGGAATGACATTATGGACTGGCTGAATGCGTTTGAGTATGCATGCGAAGTTCAACAAGTTGACAATGCTGATAAGATTGCCTGGTTACTCAGCAGACTGCCCCATTCTGGCTGTAGTGCCATTATGGAAATGTCGAAGGCTGAGCGAGCTGATTTCGCAATGTTAAAGCAAACTCTCATTTTAAAGTTTGGGAAGACTCCGGCCCAATATTTAAAACGTTTCAGAGAGTATAAGAAAAAGGAAGGTGGTACTTGGGTATCTTATGTCACTGAATCCTTGAAAAACTTAACTGGCTGGGTCGAAGGTTATAAGGTTTCTACCTTCGACGGCATGATAAATCTTGTCATGCTGGAACACATTTTTGCATCTTCTTCCCCGGAGCTTAAGCAGCATTTGGCCGATTCGAAGGAGATAGATCCTAAGAAGCTGGCCATTGCAGCAGACTTATGGGTGTCACATCGAGTGTCCCATAAGGACAAAACTCATCCTAGTAAGCAGGAGGAAGGGAACAAGTCCAAAGATATGGAGGGTGGAGAATCTGCTAAATCTTCTTCTCATAAGGGCCACAAAAAGAAACATAAGGGTAAGACACAAGAGAACTCGCAGGGAGTCCTAAGAAGGCTCTCACTTGGGTTTGTGTAGTGGGGGTAGGCCAGTCTCGTACTGCTTGTACTTTACTGGGAAGAGGCTGTATCCTCCCTCCACCTACTTCATGTCCAAGGTAAACCACAGAGCCTTGTCCAATCTGGGATTTACTAGCCTTTATGGTCAGGTGTGCTTTCTGAAGAGCCTGGAGCACAATCCCGAGGTGTTTCACATGGTCTTCCCAGGTGGCACTGAAAACTGCTATATCGTCCAGATATGCAAGACAGAATTCGTCCAACCCATTCAACACATGATTCACAAGCCTCTGGAAAGTGGCAGGTGCATTCTTCAACCCGAACGGCATTACCCGGAATTGGTAAAGGCCGTCTGGAGTAGAAAATGCTGTCTTCTCCTTGGCATGTTCTGCTAAAGCTATTTGCCAATAGCCAGCAGTGAGGTCAAACGTGCTGAGGTACTTGGAGGCACCCAAAGTATCCACCAGCTCATCTGTTCGAGGCAAGGGGTGTGCATCTGTCTTGGTGACAGCATTCAGAGCCCTGTAGTCCACGCAGAACCTCAATTCAGAAGTGCCTGCCTTTGGAACCAAAACCACAGGGCTGGACCAAGGACTACTAGAGGTTTCAATCACCCCAAGGTCTAAGATTTTGTTGACCTCGGTCTTAATATAAGACCGTACTTTATCTGATATCCTGTATCCCCTACTTTTGGTAGGTACACTGTCTCCTGTGTCAATGTTATGTGTGCACCAAAGTGTCAAACCAGGCGACTGTGAGAACAGGGGGGAAACTGCCTAAGCAAACTTTTCACCTCAGCCTGCTGATCAGAAGTCAGGTGAGGGGCCACTCGGACACCCTCAAAGGAGCTATCTGAAGGACCGCTTTGGAACAGGTCGGGGAGAGGTTCAGACTCCTCTTCCTCAACATCTGAAGCCAGTAGCAGTGCTGCGATTTCGACTCTTGGGACGAAAGCCTTCAGCCTATTCACGTGGAACACTTTTGGAGCCTGTCCAGGCCTTCCAAGGTCCACTAAATAGTTAACCTCACCCAGGGGCTCCACCACTGTGTAAGGGCCTGACCATTTGTCCTGTAAAGCTCGAGGCCTTATTGGATTCATGATCAGGACTTGTTGACCAGGTGTAAAGTTGATGAAGGAAGCTTTCTGGTCGTACCAATGTTTCACCAGCGCTTGTCCTGCCTTCAATTTATCACTAGCCAAGCCCATCAGAAGTACCATCCGTTTTCTGAGCCCTAGCACATAATCAACAAGAAACTACGGGAAACAGCGTTCCCCGGTACTGACTGTCTTAAGGGCATGTCAGTTTCCCCGTAAGAAAGGAGCGAAAGCCCAGAGGAGTGCGGCAGAAGGCTGCACTTCTCTGGCAAAGTCAAGAACAAGGTGAAAAACAACAGCAAAAAGTTTAGGGGTTGCCACATGGAAGGAAAATTACCTACAATTACGAAATCTTTCCTAACACTCGCCCCTCCCAGACTATGGACAGGGGGAACTAATCCACCCCTGGATGAGTCTCTTGTTCAGGTTGGTTAAACATTCTGGACAACCCATCAGCATTGCTATGTTGGACACCTGGCCTATGCTCAATAGTGAAGTCGAAGCCTTGTAGACTTATGGACCACCTAAGCAACTTTGGATTCTCCCCCTTCATGTTCATTAGCCACTTTAAAGGCTTATGGTCAGTTTGCACAGTAAAGTGGGTCCCATAGAGGTAGGGCCTCAGCTTCCTTAGGGCCCACACAACAGAGAAACATTCTTTCTCTACCGTGGACCATCTGAGCTCTCTGTCCTTAAGCTGGCGGCTAATAAAACCAATAGGGTGTTCCTTACCCTTCTCATCTACTTGTGATAGTACAGCTCCTATCCCAGTGTTAGAGGCGTCCGTCTGCACGATAAAAGGTCTTTGATAATCAGGGGCCCTGAGGACAGGGGCCTGGCACAAGGAGTCTTTTAAGCCATTGAAGGCCTTCTCACACTCGTTGGTCCAAGTTACCTTCTTGGGTTTCTTCGGAGTTGTGAGGGCATTCAGAGGGGCAGCTATGGTGCCATAGCTTATACCAAACCTGAGACCCTTCCTATAGCATGAGATGTGATATCCAACTTCTTCCCATTCCAATCCTGAGACCCTTCCTATAACATGAGATGTGATGTCTCAATGCTTCTAATACCAAACCTGAGATCTTTCCTATAACATGAGATGTGATATCCAACTCCTTCCCATTCCAATTCTGAGACCCTTCCTATAGCATGAGATGTGATATCTCAATGCTTATACCAAACCTGAGACCCTTCCTATAGCTTGAGATGTGATATCCAACTCCTTCCCATTCCAATCCTGAGACCCTTCCTATAGCATGAGATGTGATATCCAACTTCTTCCCATTCCAATCCTGAGACCCTTCCTATAGCATGAGATGTGATATCCAACTCCTTCCAAATCCAATTCTGACACCCTTCCGATAGCATGAGATGTGATATCCCAATGCTTCTACCAAACCTGAGACCCATACTATGGCATGAGATGTGATATCAAACTCCTTCCCATTCCAATCCTGAGACCCTTCCTATAGCATGAGATGTGATGTCTCAATGCTTCTAATACCAAACCTGAGATCCTTCCTATAACATGAGATGTGATATCCAACTCCTTCCCATTCCAATCCTGAGACCCTTCCTATAGAATGAGATGTGATATCTCAATGCTTATACCAAACCTGAGACCCTTCCTATAGCATGAGATGTGATATCCAACTCCTTCTGATTCCAATCCTGAGACCCTTCCTATAGCATGAGATGTGATATCTCAATGCCTCTAATACCAAACCTGAGATCCTTCCTCTAACATGAAATGTGATATCCAACACCTTTCCTTTCCAAACCTGAGAGCCTACCTATAGCATGAGATGTGATATCCAAGTCCTTCCCATTCCAATCCTTAGACCCTTCCTACAGCATGCAATATGATATCTCAATGATTCTAATAACAAACCTGAGACCCGTCCTATAACATGAGATGGGATATCCAACTCCTTCCCATTCCAATCCTGAGACACTTCCGATAGCAGAGATGTGATATCTCAATGCTTATACCAAACCTGAGACCCTTCCTATAACATGAGATGTGATATCCAACTCCTTCCCATTCCAATCCTGAGACCATTCCTATAGCATGAGATGTGATATCTCAATGCTTCTAATACCAAACCTGAGACCAGTCCTATAACATGAGATGGGATATCCAACTCCTTCCCCTTCCAAACCTGAGACCCTTCCTATAGCATGAGATGTGATATCCAACTCCTTCCCATCCCAATCCTGAGACACTTCCGATTGCAGAGATGTGATATCTCAATGCTTATACCAAACCTGAGACTCTTCCTATAACATGAGATGTGATATCCAACTCCTTCCCATTCCAAACCTGAGACCCTTCCTATAGCATGAGATGTGATATCCAACTCCTTCCGATTCCAATCCTGAGACCCTTCCGATAGCATGAGATGTGATATCTCAATGCTTCTAATACCAAACCTGAGATCCTTCCTATAACATGTGATGTGATATCCAAATCCTTCCCCTTCCAAACCTGAGACCCTCCCTTTAGCATGAGATGTGCTATCCAACTCCTTCCCATTCCAATCCTGAGACCCTTATGATAGCATGAGATGTGATATCTCAATGCCTCTAATACCAAACCTGAGATACTTCCGATAGCATGAGATATGATATATCAATGCTTCTAATACCAAACCTGAGATCCTTCCTATAACATGAGATGTGATATCCAAATCCTTCCCCTTCCAAACCTGAGACCCTCCCTTTAGCATGAGATGTGATATCCAACTCCTTCCCATTCCAATCCTGAGACCCTTCTGATAGCATGAGATGTGATATCTCAATGCCTCTAATACCAAACCTGAGATCCTACCTCTAGCATGAAATGTGATATCGAACTCCTTCCCTTTCCAAACCTGAGACCCTGCCTATAGCATGAGATGTGATATCCAAGTCCTTCCCATTCCAATCCTGAGACCCTTCCTATAGCATGTGATGTGATATCTCAATGCTTATACCAAACCTGAGACCCTTCCTATGGCATGAGATGTCATATACAACTCCTTCCCATTCCAATCCTGAGACCCTTCCTATAGCATGAGATGTGATATCTCAATGCTTATACCAAACCTGAGACCCTTCCTATAGCATGAGATGTGATATCCAACTTCTTCCCATTCCAATCCTGAGACCCTTCCTATAACATGAGATGTGATGTCTCAATGCTTCTAATACCAAACCTGAGATCTTTCCTATAACATGAGATGTGATATCCAACTACTTCCCATTCCAATTCTGAGACCCTTCCTATAGCATGAGATGTGATATCTCAATGCTTATACCAAACCTGAGACTCTTCCTATAGCTTGAGATGTGATATCCAACTCCTTCCCATTCCAATCCTGAGACCCTTCCTATAGCATGAGATGTGATATCTCAATGCTTCTAATACCAAACCTGAGATCCTTCCTCTAACATGAAATGTGATATCCAACTCCTTCCCCTTCCAAACCTGAGAGCCTTCCCATAGCATGAGATATGATATCCAAATCCTTCCCATTCCAATCCTGAGACCCTTCCTATAACATGAGATGTGATATCCAACTCCTTCCCATTCCAATTCTGAGACCCTTCTGATAGCATGAGATGTGATATCTCAATGCCTCTAACACCAATCCTGAGACCCTTCCTATAACATGAGATGTGATATCCAACTCCTTCCCATTTCAACCTGAGACCCTTTCTATAGCATGAGATGGGATATCCAACTCCTTCCAAATCCAATTCTGATACCCTTCCGATAGCATGAGATGTGATATCCCAATGCTTCTACCAAACCTGAGACCCATACTATGGCATGAGATGTGATATCAAACTCCTTCCCATTCCAATCCTGAGTCCCTTCCTATAGCTTGAGATGTGATATCCAACTCCTTCTCATTCCAATTCTGAGACCCTTCCTATACCATGAGACTTGATATCTCAATGCTTCTAATACCAAACTCAGACCCATCCTATAACATAAGATGTGATATCCAAATCCTTCCCCTTCCAAACCTTAGACCCTTCCTTTATCATGAGATGTGATATCCAACTGCTTCCCATTCCAATCCTGAGACCCTTCCGATATCATGAGATTTGTTATCTCAATGCTTCTAATATCAAACTTGAGACCCTCCCTATAGCATGAGATGTGACATCCAAGTCCTTCCCATTAAAATCCTGAGACCCTTCCGATAGCAGAGATGTGATATCTCAATGCTTATACCAAACCTGAGACCCTTCCTATGGCCTGAGATGTCATATACAACTCCTTCCCATTCCAATCCTGAGACCCTTCCTATAGCATGAGATGTGATATCTGAATGCTTATACCAAATCTGAGACCCTTCCTATAGCATGAGATGTGATATCCAACTCCTTCCCATTCCAATCCTGAGACCCTTCCTATAGCATGAGATGTGATGTCTCAATGCTTCTAATACCAACCTGAGATCCTTCCTATAACATGAGATGTGATATCCAACTCCTTCCCATTCCAATCCTGAGACCCTTCCTGTAGCATGAGAAGTGCTATCTCCATGCTTATACCAAACCTGAGACCCTTCCTATAGCATGAGATGTGATATCCAAATCCTTCCCATTCCAATCCTGAGACCCTTCCTATAGCATGAGATGTGATATCCAAATCCTTCCCATTCCAATCCTGAGACCCTTCCTATAGCATGAGATGTGATATCTCAATGCTTATACCAAACCTGAGAGCCTACCTATAGCATGAGATGTGATATCCAAGTCCATCCCATTCCAATCCTTAGACCCTTCCTACAGCATGCGATGTGATATCTCAATGATTCTAATACCAAACCAGAGACCCGTCCTATAACATGAGATGGGATATCCAACTCCTTCCCATTCCAATCCTGAGCCACTTCCGATAGCAGAGATGTGATATCTCAATGCTTCTAATACCAAACCTGAGATCCTTCCTATAACATGAGATGTGATATCCAACTCCTTCCCATTCCAATCCTGAGACCCTTCCTGTAGCATGAGAAGTGCTATCTCCATGCTTATACCAAACCTGAGACCCTTCCTATAGCATGAGATGTGATATCCAAATCCTTCCCATTCCAATCCTGAGACCCTTCCTATAGCATGAGATGTGATATCTCAATGCTTATACCAAACCTGAGAGCCTACCTATAGCATGAGATGTGATATCCAAGTCCATCCCATTCCAATCCTTAGACCTTTCCTACAGCATGCGATGTGATATCTCAATGATTCTAATACCAAACCAGAGACCCGTCCTATAACATGAGATGGGATATCCAACTCCTTCCCATTCCAATCCTGAGCCACTTCCGATAGCAGAGATGTGATATCTCAATGCTTATACCAAACCTGAGACCCTTCCTATAACATGAGATGTGATATCCAACTCCTTCCCGTTCCAAACCTGAGACACTTCCTATAGCATATGTGATATCCAACTCCTTCCCATTCCAAACATGAGACCCTTCCTATAGCAAGAATGTAATATCCAACTCCTACCCATTCCAATCCTGAGACCATTCCTATAGCATGAGATGTGATATATCAATGCTTCTAATACCAAACCTGAGATCCTTCCTATGACATGAGATGTGATATCCAAATCCTTCCCATTACAATCCTGAGACCCTTCCTATAACATGAGATGTGATGTCTCAATGCTTCTAATACCAAACCTGAGATCTTTCCTATAACATGAGATGTGATATCCAACTCCTTCCCATTCCAATTCTGAGACCCTTCCTATAGCATGAGATGTGATATCTCAATGCTTATACCAAACCTGAGACCCTTCCTATAGCTTGAGATGTGATATCCAACTCCTTCCCATTCCAATCCTGAGACCCTTCCTATAGCGTGAGATGTGATATCTCAATGCCTCTAATACCAAACCTGAGATCCTTCCTCTAACATGAAATGTGATATCCAACTCCTTCCCCTTCCAAACCTGAGAGCCTTCCCATAGCATGAGATATGATATCCAAGTCCTTCCCATTCCAATCCTGAGAGCCTTCCTATAAAATGAGATGATATATCCAACTCCTTCCCATTCCAACCTGAGACCCTTACTATAGCATGAGATGGGATATCCAACTCCTTCCAAATCCAATACTGATACCCTTCCGATAGCATGAGATGTGATATCCCAATGCTTCTACCAAACCTGAGACCCATACTATGGCATGAGATGTGATATCAAACTCCTTCCCATTCCAATCCTGAGACCCTTCCTATACCTTGAGATGTGATATCCAACTCCTTCCCATTCCAATTCTGAGACCCTTCCTATACCATGAGACTTGATATCTCAATGCTTCTAATACCAAACCTGAGACCCATCCTATAACATGGGATGTGATATCCAAATCCTTCCCCTTCCAAACCTTAGACCCTTCCTTTATCATGAGATGTGATATCCAACTCCTTCCCTTTCCAATCCTGAGACCCTTCCGATATCATGAGATTTGTTATCTCAATGCTTCTAATATCAAACTTGAGACCCTCCCTATAGCATGAGATGTGACATCCAAGTCCTTCCCATTAAAATCCTGAGACACTTCTGATAGCAGAGATGTGATATCTCAATGCTTATACCAAACCTGAGACCCTTCCTATGGCCTGAGATGTCATATACAACTCCTTCACATTAAAATCCTGAGACCCTTCCTATAGCATGAGATGTGATATCTCAATGCTTATACCAAATCTGAGACCCTTCCTCTAGCATGAGATGTGATATCCAACTCCTTCCCATTAGAATCCTGAGACCCTTCATATAGCATGAGAAGTGATATCTCCATGCTTATACCAAACCTGAGACCCTTCCTATAACATGAGATGTGATATCCAAATCCTTCCCATTCCAATCCTGAGACCCTTCCTATAGCATGAGAAGTGATATCTCCATGCTTATACCAAACCTGAGACCCTTCCTATGGCCTGAGATGTCATATACAACTCCTTCCCATTCCAATCCTGAGACTCTTCCTAAAGCATGAGATGTGATATCCAACTCCTTCCCATTCCAACCTGAGACCCTTCCTATAGCATGAGATGGGATATCCAACTCCTTCCCATTAGAATCCTGAGACCCTTCCTATAGCATGAGATCTGATGTCTGAATGCTTCTAATACCAAACCTGAGATCCTTCCTATAACATGAGATGTGACATCCAAGTCCTTCCCATTAAAATCCTGAGACACTTCTGATAGCAGAGATGTGATATCTCAATGCTTATACCAAACCTGAGACCCTTCCTATGGCCTGAGATGTCATATACAACTCCTTCACATTAAAATCCTGAGACCCTTCCTATAGCATGAGATGTGATATCTCAATGCTTATACCAAATCTGAGACCCTTCCTCTAGCATGAGATGTGATATCCAACTCCTTCCCATTAGAATCCTGAGACCCTTCCTATAGCATGAGATCTGATGTCTGAATGCTTCTAATACCAAACCTGAGATCCTTCCTATAACATGAGATGTGATATCCAACTCCTTCCCATTCCAATCCTGAGACCCTTCCTATAGCATGAGAAGTGATATCTCCATGCTTATACCAAACCTGAGACCCTTCCTATGGCCTGAGATGTCATATACAACTCCTTCCCATTCCAATCCTGAGACTCTTCCTATAGCATGAGATGTGATATCCAACTCCTTCCCATTCCAACCTGAGACCCTTCCTATAGCATGAGATGGGATATCCAACTCCTTCCCATTCCAATCCTGAGACCCGTCCTATAGCATGAGATGTGATGTCTGAATGCTTCTAATACCAAACCTGAGATCCTGCCTATAACATGAAATGTGATATCCAACTCCTTCCCCTTCCAAAACTGAGAGCCTTCCCATAGCATGAGATATAATATCCAAGTCCTTCCTATTCCAATCCTGAGACCCTTCCTATAACATGAGATGTGATATCCAACTCCTTCCCATTCCAATCCTGAGACCCTTCCTATAACATGAGATGTGATATCCAACTCCTTCCCATTCCAACCTGAGACCCTTCCGATAGCATGTGATGTGATATCCCAATGCTTCTACCAAACCTGAGACCCACACTATGGCATGAGATGTGATATTAAACTCCTTCCCATTCCAATCCTGAGACCCTTCCACTAGCTTGAGAAGTGATATCCAACTCCTTCCCATTCCAAATCTGAGACACTTCCTATACCATGAGACTTGATATCTCAATGCTTCTAATACCAAACCTGAGACCCATCCTATAACATGGGATGTGATATCCAAATCCTTCCCCTTCCAAACCTTAGACCCTTCCTTTATCATGAGATGTGATATCCAACTCCTTCCCATTCCAATCCTGAGACCCTTCCGATATCATGAGATTTGTTATCTCAATGCTTCTAATATCAAACTTGAGACCCTCCCTATAGCATGAGATGTGACATCCAAGTCCTTCCCATTAGAATCCTGAGACCCTTCCGATAGCAGAGATGTGATATCTCAATGCTTATACCAAACCTGAGACCCTTCCTATGGCCTGAGATGTCATATACAACTCCTTCTCATTAAAATCCTGAGACCCTTCCTATAGCATGAGATTTGATATCCAACTCCTTCCCATTCCAACCCTGATACCCTTCCTATAGCATGAGATGTGATATCTCAATGCTTATACCAAACCTGAGACCATTCCTATAGCATGAGATGTGATATCCAACTTCTTCCCATTCCAATCCTGAGACCCTTCCTATAACATGAGATGTGATGTCTCAATGCTTCTAATACCAAACCTGAGATCCTTCCTATAACATGAGATGTGATATCCAACTCCTTCCCATTCCAATCCTGAGACCCTTCCTATAGCATGAGATGGGATATCCAACTCCTTCCAAATCCAATTCTGATACCCTTCCGATAGCATGAGATGTGATATCCCAATGCTTCTGCCAAACCTGAGACCCATACTATGGCATGAGATGTGATATCAAACTCCTTCCCATTCCAATCCTGAGTCCCTTCCTATAGCTTGAGATGTGATATCCAACTCCTTCCCATTCCAATTCTGAGACCCTTCCTATACCATGAGACTTGATATCTCAATGCTTCTAATACCAAACCTGAGACCCATCCTATAACATAAGATGTGATATCCAAATCCTTCCCCTTCCAAACCTTAGACCCTTCCTTTATCATGAGATGTGATATCCAACTGCTTCCCATTCCAATCCTGAGACCCTTCCGATATCATGAGATTTGTTATCTCAATGCTTCTAATATCAAACTTGAGACCCTCCCTATAGCATGAGATGTGACATCCAAGTCCTTCCCATTAAAATCCTGAGACCCTTCCGATAGCAGAGATGTGATATCTCAATGCTTATACCAAACCTGAGACCCTTCCTATGGCCTGAGATGTCATATACAACTCCTTCCCATTCCAATCCTGAGACCCTTCCTATAGCATGAGATGTGATATCTGAATGCTTATACCAAATCTGAGACCCTTCCTATAGCATGAGATGTGATATCCAACTCCTTCCCATTCCAATCCTGAGACCCTTCCTATAGCATGAGATGTGATATCTCAATGCTTATACCAAACCTGAGAGCCTACCTATAGCATGAGATGTGATATCCAAGTCCATCCCATTCCAATCCTTAGACCCTTCCTACAGCATGCGATGTGATATCTCAATGATTCTAATACCAAACCAGAGACCCGTCCTATAACATGAGATGGGATATCCAACTCCTTCCCATTCCAATCCTGAGCCACTTCCGATAGCAGAGATGTGATATCTCAATGCTTCTAATACCAAACCTGAGATCCTTCCTATAACATGAGATGTGATATCCAACTCCTTCCCATTCCAATCCTGAGACCCTTCCTGTAGCATGAGAAGTGCTATCTCCATGCTTATACCAAACCTGAGACCCTTCCTATAGCATGAGATGTGATATCCAAATCCTTCCCATTCCAATCCTGAGACCCTTCCTATAGCATGAGATGTGATATCTCAATGCTTATACCAAACATGAGAGCCTACCTATAGCATGAGATGTGATATCCAAGTCCATCCCATTCCAATCCTTAGACCCTTCCTACAGCATGCGATGTGATATCTCAATGATTCTAATACCAAACCAGAGACCCATCCTATAACATGAGATGGGATATCCAACTCCTTCCCATTCCAATCCTGAGCCACTTCCGATAGCAGAGATGTGATATCTCAATGCTTATACCAAACCTGAGACCCTTCCTATAACATGAGATGTGATATCCAACTCCTTCCCGTTCCAAACCTGAGACACTTCCTATAGCATATGTGATATCCAACTCCTTCCCATTCCAAACATGAGACCCTTCCTATAGCAAGAATGTAATATCCAACTCCTACCCATTCCAATCCTGAGACCATTCCTATAGCATGAGATGTGATATATCAATGCTTCTAATACCAAACCTGAGATCCTTCCTATGACATGAGATATGATATCCAAATCCTTCCCATTCCAATCCTGAGACCCTTCCTATAGCAAGAGATGTGATATCCAAATCCTTCCCATTCCAATCCTGAGACCCTTCCTATAACATGAGTTGTGATATCCAACTCCTTCGCATTCCAACCTGAGACCCTTCCTATAGCATGAGAAGGGATATCCAACTCCTTCCCAATCCAATCCTGAGACCCTTCCGATAGCAGAGATGTGATATCACAATGCTTATACCAAACCTGAGACCCTTCCTATGGCATGAGATGTGATATCCAACTCCTTGCCATTCAAATCCTGAGACCCCTACTATAGCATGAGATGTGATATCTCAATGCTTCTACCAAACCTGAGACCCTTCCTTTAGCATGAGATGTGATATCCAAATCCTTCATATTCCAATCCTGAGACCCTTCCTATAGCATGAGATGTGATATCCAACTCCTTCCCATTCCAATCCTGAGACCCTTCCTATAGCATGAGATGTGATATCTCAATGCTTCTAATACCAAACCTGAGACCCGTCCTATAACATGAGATGGGATATCCAACTCCTTCCCGTTCCAAACCTGATACCCTTCCTATAGCATGAGATGTGATATCCAACTCCTTCCCATCCCAATCCGGAGACACCTCCGATATCAGAGATGTGATATCTCAATGCTTATACCAAACCTGAGACTCTTCCTATGACATGAGATGTGATATCCAACTCCTTCCCGTTCCAAACCTGATACCCTTCCTATAGCATGAGATGTGATATCCAACTCCTTCCCATTCCAATCCTGAGACCCTTCCGATAGCATGAGATGTGATATCTCAATGCTTCTAATACCAAACCTGATACCCTTCCTATAGCATGAGATGTGATATCCAACTCCTTCCCGTTCCAAACCTGAGAGCCTTCCTATAGCATGAGATGTCATATAAAACTCCTTCCCATTCCAATCTTGAGACCCTTCCTATAGCATGAGATGGGATATCCAACTCCTTCCCATTCCAATCCTGAGACCCTTCTGATGGCAGAGATGTGATATCTCAATGCTTATACCAAACCTGAGACCCTTCCTATGGCATGAGATGTCATATACAACTCCTTCCCATTCCAATCCTGAGACCCTTCCTATAGAATGAGATCTGATATATCAATGCTTATACCAAACCTGAGACCATTCCTATAGCATAATATGTGATATCCAACTCCTTCCCATTCCAATCCTGAGACCCTTCCTATAACATGAGATGTGATGTCTCAATGCTTCTAATACCAAACCTGAGATCCTTCCTATGGCATGAGATGTCATATAAAACTCCTTCCCATTCCAAACCTGAGACCCTTCCTACGGCATGAGATGTCATATACAACTCCTTCCCATTCCAATCCTGAGACCCTTTCTATAGCATGAGATGTGATATCTCAATGCTTATACCAAACCTGAGACTCTTCCTATAACATGAGATGTGATATCCAACTCCTTCCAGTTCCAAACCTGAGACCCTTCCTATAGCATGAGATGTGATATCCAACTCCTTCCCATTCCAATCCTGAGACCCTTCCGATAGCATGAGATGTGATATCTCAATGCTTCTAATACCAAACCTGTGATCCTTCATATAACATGAGATGTGATATCCAAATCCTTCCCCTTCCAAACCTGAGACCCTCCCTTTAGCATGAGATGTGATATCCAACTCCTTCCCATTCTAATCCTGAGACCCTTCTGATAGCATGAGATGTGATATCTCAATGCCTCTAATACCAAACCTGAGATCCTTCCGAAAGCATGAGATGTGATATCTCAATGCTTCTAATACCGAACCTGAGATCCTTCCTATAACATGAGATGTGATATCCAAATCCTTCCCCTTCCAAACCTGAGACCCTCCCTTTAGCATGAGATGTGATATCCAACTCCTTCCCATTCCAATCCTGAGACCCTTCTGATAGCATGAGATGTGATATCTCAATGCCTCTAATACCAAACCTGAGATCCTACCTCTAACATGAAATGTGATACCCAACTCCTTCCCCTTCCAAACCTGAGAGCCTTCCTATAGCATGAGATGTCATATAAAACTCCTTCCCATTCCAATCCTGAGACCCTTCCTATAGCATGAGATGTGATATACCAATGCTTATACCAAACCTGAGACCATTCCTATAGCATAAGATGTGATATCCAACTCCTTCCCATTCCAATCCTGAGACCCTTCCTATAACATGAGATGTGATGTCTCAATGCTTCTAATACCAAACCTGAGATCCTTCCTATGGCATGAGATGTCATATAAAACTCCTTCGCATTCCAATCCTGAGACCCTTCCTATAGCATGAGATGTGATATCCAACTCCTTCCCATTCCAATCCTGAGACCCTTCCTATAGCATGAGATTTGATATCTCAATGATTTTAAGACCAAACCTGAGATCCTTCCCATAACATGAGATGTGATATCCAAATCCTTCCCCTTCCAAACCTGAGACCCTCCCTTTAGCATGAGATGTGATATCCAACTCCTTCCCATTCCAATCCTGAGACCGTTCTGATAGCATGAGATGTGATATTTCAATGCTTCTAATACCAAACCTGAGATCCTTCCGATAGCATGAGATGTGATATCTCAATTCTTCTAATACCAAACCTGAGATCATTCCTATAACACGAGATATGATATCCAAATCCTTCCCCTTCCAAAACTGAGACCCTCCCTTTAGCATGAGATGTGATATCAAACTCCTTCCCATTCCAATCCTGAGACCCTTCTGATAGCATGAGATGTGTTATCTCAATGCCTCTAATACCAAACCTGAGATCCTACCTCTAACATGAAATGTGATACCCAACTCCTTCCCCTTCCAAACCTGAGAGCCTTCCTATAGCATGAGATGTGATATTGAAGTATTTCCCATTCCAAACCTGAGACCTTTCCTATAACATGAGATGTGATATCCAACTCCTTCCCATTCCAACCTGAGACCCTTTCCTATAGCATGAGATGGGATATCCAACTACTTCCAAATCCAATCCTGATACCCTTCCGATAGCATGAGATGTGATATCTCAATCCCTCTAATACCAAACCTGAGATCCTTAAGATAGCATGAGATGTGATATCTCAATGCTTCTAATACCAAACCTGAGATCCTTCCTATAACATGAGATGTGATATCAAAATCCTTCCCCTTCCAAACGTGAGACCCTCCCTTTAGCATGAGATGTGATATCCAAATCCTTCCAATTCCAATCCTGAGACCCTTCTCATAGCATGAGATGTGATATCTCAATGCCTCTAATACCAAACCTGAGATCCTACCTCTAAAATAAAATGTGATATCCAACTCCTTCCCTTTCCAAACGTGAGACCCTCCCTATAGCATGAGATGTGATATCCAAATCCTTCCAATTCCAATCCTGAGACCCTTCTCATAGCATGAGATGTGATATCTCAATGCTTCTAATACCAAACCTGACACCCTTCCTATAACATAAGATGGGATATCCAACTCCTTCCCATTACAATCCTGAGACCCTTCCAATAGCAGAGATGTGATATCTCAATGCTTATACCAAACCTGAGACCCTTCCTATGGCATGAGATGTCATATACAACTCCTTCCCATTCCAATCCTGAGACCCTTCCTATAGCATGAGATGTGATATCTCAATGCGTATACCAAACCTGAGACTCTTCCTATAACATGAGATGTGATATCCAACTCCTTCCAGTTCCAAACCTGAGACCCTTCCTATAGCATGAGATGTGATATCCAACACCTTCCCATTCCAATCCTGAGACCCTTCCGATAGCATGAGATGTGATATCTCAATGCTTCTAATACCAAACCTGAGACCCTTCCTATAGCATGAGATGTGATATCCAACTCCTTCCCATTCCAATCCTGAGACCCTTCCTATAGCATGAGATTTGATATCTCAATGATTTTAAGACCAAACCTGAGATCCTTCCTATAACATGAGATGTGATATCCAAATCCTTCCCCTTCCAAACCTGAGACCCTCCCTTTAGCATGAGTTGTGATATCCAACTCCTTCCCATTCCAATCCTGAGACCGTTCTGATAGCATGAGATGTGATATTTCAATGCTTCTAATACCAAACCTGAGATCCTTCCGATAGCATGAGATGTGATATCTCAATTCTTCTAATACCAAACCTGAGATCATTCCTATAACACGAGATGTGATATCCAAATCCTTCCCCTTCCAAAACTGAGACCCTCCCTTTAGCATGAGATGTGATATCAAACTCCTTCCCATTCCAATCCTGAGACCCTTCTGATAGCATGAGATGTGTTATCTCAATCCCTCTAATACCAAACCTGAGATCCTACCTCTAACATGAAATGTGATACCCAACTCCTTCCCCTTCCAAACCTGAGAGCCTTCCTATAGCATGAGATGTGATATTGAAGTATTTCCCATTCCAATCCTGAGACCTTTCCTATAACATGAGATGTGATATCCAACTCCTTCCCATTCCAACCTGAGACCCTTTCCTATAGCATGAGATGGGATATCCAACTACTTCCAAATCCAATCCTGATACCCTTCCGATAGCATGAGATGTGATATCTCAATCCCTCTAATACCAAACCTGAGATCCTTCGGATAGCATGAGATGTGATATCTCAATGCTTCTAATACCAAACCTGAGATCCTTCTATAACATGAGATGTGATATCAAAATCCTTCCCCTTCCAAACCTGAGACCCTCCCTTTAGCATGAGATGTGATATCCAAATCCTTCCAATTCCAATCCTGAGACCCTTCTCATAGCATGAGATGTGATATCTCAATGCCTCTAATACCAAACCTGAGATCCTACCTCTAACATGAAATGTGATATCCAACTCCTTCCCTTTCCAATCCTCAGACCCTTCCTATAGCATGAGATGTGATATCTCAATGCTTCTAATACCAAACCTGACACCCTTCCTATAACATAAGATGGGATATCCAACTCCTTCTCATTACAATCCTGAGACCCTTCCAATAGCAGAGATGTGATATCTCAATGCTTATACCAAACCTGAGACCCTTCCTATGGCATGAGATGTCATATACAACTCCTTCCCATTCCAATCCTGAGACCCTTCCTATAGCATGAGATGTGATATCTCAATGCTTATACCAAACCTGAGACTCTTCCTATAACATGAGATGTGATATCCAACTCCTTCCAGTTCCAAACCTGAGACCCTTCCTATAGCATGAGATGTGATATCCAACACCTTCCCATTCCAATCCTGAGACCCTTCTGATAGCATGAGATGTGATATCTCAATGCTTCTAATACCAAACCTGAGATCCTTCCGATAGCATGAGATGTGATATCTCAATGCTTCTAATACCGAACCTGAGATCATTCCTATAACATGAGATGTGATATCCAATTCCTTGACCTTCCAAACCTGAGACCCTCCCTTTAGCATGAGATGTGATATCCAAGTCCTTCCCATTCCAGTCCTGACACCCTTCCTATAACATGAGATGTGATATCTCAATGCTTCTAATATCAAACCTGAGACCCTTCCTATAACATAAGATGGGATATCCAACTCCTTCCATTCCAATCCTGAGACCCTTCCGATAGCAGAGATGTGATATCTCAATGCTTATACCAAACCTGAGACCCTTCCTATGGCATGAGATGTCATATACAACTCCTTCCCATTCCAATCCTGAGACCCTTCTGATAGCATGAGATGTGATATCTCAATGCCTCTAATACCAAACCTGAGATCCTTCCGATAGCATGAGATGTGATATCTCAATTCTTCTAATACCAAACCTGAGATCATTCCTATAACACGAGATGTGATATCCAAATCCTTCCCCTTCCAAACCTGAGACCCTCCCTTTAGCATGAGATGTGATATCCAACTCCTTCCCGATCCAATCCTGAGACCCTTCTGATAGCATGAGTTGTGATATCTCAATGCCTCTAATACCAAACCTGAGATCCTTCCGATAGCATGAGATGTGATATCTCAATGCTTCTAATACCGAACCTGAGATCCTACCTCTGACATGAAATGTGATATCCAACTCCTTCCCTTTCCAAACGTGAGACCCTCCCTATAGCATGAGATGTGATATCCAAGTCCTTCCCATTCCAGTCCTGAGACCCTTCCTATAACATGAGATGTGATATCTCAATGCTTCTAATATCAAACCTGAGACCCTTCCTATAACATAAGATGGGATATCCAACTCCTTCCCATTCCAATCCTGAGACCCTTCCGATAGCAGAGAATTGATATCTCAATGCTTATACCAAACCTGAGACCCTTCCTATGGCATGAGAAGTCATATACAACTCCTTCCCATTCCAATCCTGAGACCCTTCCTATAACATGAGATGTGATGTCTCAATGCTTCTAATACCAAACCTGAGATCCTTCCTATGGCATGAGATGTCATATAAAACTCCTTCCCATTCCAATCCTGAGACCCTTCCTATAGCATGAGATGTGATATCCAACTCCTTCCCATTCCAATCCTGAGACCGTTCTGATAGCATGAGATGTGATATTTCAATGCTTCTAATACCAAACCTGAGATCCTTCCGATAGCATGAGATGTGATATCTCAATTCTTCTAATACCAAACCTGAGATCATTCCTATAACACGAGATGTGATATCCAAATCCTTCCCCTTCCAAAACTGAGACCCTCCCTTTAGCATGAGATGTGATATCAAACTCCTTCCCATTCCAATCCTGAGACCCTTCTGATAGCATGAGATGTGATATCTCAATGCCTCTAATACCAAACCTGAGATCCTACCTCTAACATGAAATGTGATACCCAACTCCTTCCCCTTCCAAACCTGAGAGCCTTCCTATAGCATGAGATGTGATATCGAAGTATTTCCCATTCCAATCCTGAGACCTTTCCTATAACATGAGATGTGATATCCAACTCCTTCCCATTCCAACCTGAGACCCTTCCTATAGCATGAGATGGGATATCTAACTACTTCCAAATCCAATCCTGATACCCTTCCGATAGCATGAGATGTGATATCTCAATCCCTCTAATACCAAACCTGAGATCCTTCGGATAGCATGAGATGTGATATCTCAATGCTTCTAATACCAAACCTGAGATCCTTCCTATAACATGAGATGTGATATCAAAAGCCTTCCCCTTCCAAACCTGAGACCCTACCTTTAGCATGAGATGTGATATCCAAATCCTTCCAATTCCAATCCTGAGACCCTTCTCATAGCATGAGATGTGATATCTCAATGCCTCTAATACCAAACCTGAGATCCTACCTCTAACATGAAATGTGATATCCAACTCCTTCCCTTTCCAAACGTGAGACCCTCCCTATAGCATGAGATGTGATATCCAAGTCCTTCCCATTCCAATCCTGAGACCCTTCCTATAGCATGAGATGTGATAGCTCAATGCTTCTAATACCAAACCTGACACCCTTCCTATAACCTAAGATGGGATATCCAACTCCTTCCCATTACAATCCTGAGACCCTTCCAATAGCAGAGATGTGATATCTCAATGCTTATACCAAACCTGAGACCCTTCCTATGGCATGAGATGTCATATACAACTCCTTCCCATTCCAATCCTGAGACCCTTCCTATAGTATGAGATGTGATATCTCAATGCTTATACCAAACCTGAGACCCTTCCTATAGCATGAGATGTGATATCCAACTCCTTCCCATTCCAATCCTGAGACCCTTCCTATAACATGAGATGGTATGTCTCGCTGCTTCTAATACCAAACCTGAGATCCTTCCTATGGCATGAGTTGTCATATAAAACTCCTTCCCATTCCATTCCTGAGACCCTTCCTATAGCATGAGATGTGATATCCAACTCCTTCCCATTCCAATCCTGAGAACCTTCCTATAGCATGAGATGTGATATCTCAATGCTTCTAAGACCAAACCTGAGATCCTTCCTATAACATGAGCTATGATATCCAAATCCTTCCCCTTCCAAACCTGAAACCCTTCCTTTAGCATGAGATGTGATATCCAAATCCTTCCCATTCCAATCCTAAAACCCTTCCTATAGCATGAGATGTGATATCTCAATGTTTCTAATAAAAAACCTTAGACCCTTCCTATAGCAAGAGATGTGATATCCAAATCCTTCCCATTCCAATCCTGAGACCCTTCCTATAACATGAGATGCGATATCCAATTCCTTCCCATTCCAACCTGAGACCCTATAGTATGAGAAGGGATATCCAACTCCTTCCCAATCCAATCCTGAGACCCTTCCAATAGCAGAGATGTGATATCTCAATGCTTATACCAAACCTGAGACCCTTCCTATGGCATGAGATGTGATATCCAACTCCTTGCCATTCAAATCCTGAGACCCTCCCTATCACAAGAGATGTCATATCTAACTCCTTCCCATTCCAAACCTGAGACCCTTCCTTTAGCATGAGATGTGATATCCAAATCCTTCACATTCCAATCCTGAGACCCTTCCTATAGCATGAGATGTGATATCTCAATGCTTCTAATACCAAACCTGAGATCCTTCCTATAACATGAGATGTGATATCCAACTACTTCCCATTCCAAACCTGAGACCCTTCCGATAGCATGAGATGTGATATCTCAATGCTTCAAAAACCAAACATGAGAACCATCCTATAACATGAGATGTGAAATCCAAATCCTTCCCTTCCCAAACCTGAGACTCTTCCTATAGCATGAGATGTGATATCTCAATGCTTCTACCAAACCTGAAACCCTTCCTATAGCATGAGATGTGATATCCAACTCCTTCCCATTCCAATCCTGACACACTTCCTATAGCATGAGATGTGATATCTCAATGATTCTAATACCAAACCTGAGACCCGTCCTATAACATGAGATGTGATATCCAAATCCTTCCCCTTCCAAACCTGAGACCCTTCCTTTAGCATGAGATGTGATGTCCAGCTCCTCCCATTCCAATCCTGAGACCCTTCCGATAGCATGAGATGTGATATCTCAATGCTTCTAATATCAAAACTGAGACCCTCCCTATAGCATGAGATGTGATATCTAAGTCCTTCCCATTCCAATCCTGAGACCCTTCCGATAGCAGAGATGTGATATCTCAATGCTTATACCAAACCTGAGACCCTTCCTATAGCATGAGATGTGATATCCAACTCCTTCCCATTCCAATCCTGAGACCCTTCCTATAGCATGAGATGTGATATCTCAATGCTTCTACCAACACTGAGACCCTTCCTTTAGCATGAGATGTGATATCCAACTCCTTCCCATTCCAATCCTGAGACCCTTCCTATAGCATGAGATGTGATATCTAAATGCTTCTAATACCAAACCTGAGATCCTTCCTATAACATGAGATGTGATATCCAACTCCTTCCCATTCCAATCCTGAGACCCTTCCTATAGCATGAGATGTGATATCTAAATGCTTCTAATACCAAACCTGAGATCCTTCCGATAGCATGAGTTGTGATATCTCAATGCTTCTAACACCAAACCTGAGATCCTTCCTATAACATGAGATGTGATATCCAAATCCTTCCCCTTCCAAAACTGAGACCCTCCCTTTAGCATGAGATGTGATATCCAACTCCTTCCCATTCCAATCCTGATACCCTTCTGATAGCATGAGATGTGATATCTCAATGCCTCTAATACCAAACCTGAGATCCTACCTCTAACATGAAATGTGATAGCCCACTCCTTCCCTTTCCAAACCTGTGAGCCTTCCTACAGCATGAGATGTGATATCCAAATCCTTCCCATTCCAATCCTGAGACCCTTCCTATAACATGAGATGTGATATCCAACTCCTTCCCATTCCAACCTTAGACCCTTCCTATAGCATGAGATGGGATATCCAACTCCTTCCAAATCCAATCCTGATACCCTTCTGATAGCATGAGATGTGATATCCCAATGCTTCTACAAAACCTGAGACCCATACCATGGCATGAGATGTGATATCAAACTCCTTCCCATTCCAATCCTGAGACTCATCCTATAGCTTGAGATGTGATATCCAACTCCTTCCCATTCCAATCCTGAGACCCTTCCTATAGCTTGAGATGTGATATCCAACTCCTTCCCATTCCAATGCTGAGACCCGTCCTATAACATGAGACTTGATATCTCAATGCTTCTAATACCAAACCTGAGACCCTTCCTATAACATGTCGATGTGATATCCAAGACCTTCCCATTACAATCCTGAGACCCTTCCTATAGCTTGAGATGTGATATCCAACTCCTTCCCATTCCAATTCTGAGACCCGTCCTATACCATGAGACTTGATATCTCAATGCTTCTAATGCCAAACCTGAGACCGGTCCTACACCATGAGATGTGATATACAAATCCTTCCCCTTCCAAACCTTAGACCCTTCCTATAGCATGAGATGTGATATCACAATGCTTCTAATACCAAACCTGAGACCCTTCTTATAACGAGATGGGATATCCAACTCCTTCCCATTCCAATCCTGAGACCCTTCCGATAGCAGAGATGTGATATCTCAATGCTTATACCAAACCTGAGACCCTTCCTATGGCATGAGATGTGATATCCAACTCCTTCCCATTCCAATCCTGATACCCATTTGATAGCATGAGATGTGATATCTCAATGCCTCTAATACCAAACCTGAGATCCTACCTCTAACATGAAATGTGATAGCCCACTCCTTCCCTTTCCAAACCTGAGAGCCTTCCTACAGCATGAGATGTGATATCCAAGTCCTTCCCATTCCAATCCTGAGACCCTTCCTATAACATGAGATGTGATATCCAACTCCTTCCCATTCCAATCCTGAGACCCTTCCGATAGCATGAGATGTGATATCTCAATGCTTCTAATATCAAAACTGAGACCCTCCCTATAGCATGAGATGTGATATCTAAGTCCTTCCCATTCCAATCCTGAGACCCTTCCGATAGCAGAGATGTGATATCTCAATGCTTATACCAAACCTGAGACCCTTCCTATAGCATGAGATGTGATATCCAACTCCTCCCCATTCCAATCCTGAGACCCTTCCTATAGCATGAGATGTGATATCTCAATGCTTCTAATACCAAACCTGAGATCCTTCCTATAACATGAGATGTGATATCCAACTCCTTCCCATTCCAATCCTGAGACCCTTCCTATAGCATGAGATGTGATATCTCAATGCTTCTAATACCAAACCTGAGATCCTTCCTATAACATGAGATGTGATATCCAAATCCTTCCCCTTCCAAACCTGAGACCCTTCCTTTAGCATGAGATGTGATATCCAACTCCTTCTCATTCCAATCCTGATACCCTTCTGATAGCATGAGATGTGATATCTCAATGCCTCTAATACCAAACCTGAGATCCTACCTCTAACATGAAATGTGAAAGCCCACTCCTTCCCTTTCCAAACCTGATAGCCTTCCTACAGCATGAGATGTGATATCCAAGTCCTTCCCATTCCAATCCTGAGACCCTTCCTATAACATGAGATGTGATATCCAACTCCTTCCCATTCCAACCTTAGACCCTTCCTATAGCATGAGATGGGATATCCAACTCCTTCCAAATCCAATCCTGATACCCTTCCGATAGCATGAGATGTGATATCCCAATGCTTCAACAAAACCTGAGACCCATACGATGGCATGAGATGTGATATCAAACTCCTTCCCATTCCAATCCTGAGACTCATCCTATAGCTTGAGATGTGATATCCAACTCCTTCCCATTCCAATCCTGAGACCCTTCCTATAGCTTGAGATGTGATATCCAACTCCTTCCCATTCCAATTCTGAGACCCGTCCTATACCATGAGACTTGATATCTCAATGCTTCTAATACCAAACCTGAGACCCTTCCTATAACATGTCGATGTGATATCCAAGTCCTTCCCATTACAATCCTGAGACCCTTCCTATAGCTTGAGATGTGATATCCAACTCCTTCCCATTCCAATTCTGAGACCCGTCCTATACCATGAGACTTGATATCTCAATGCTTCTAATGCCAAACCTGAGACCGGTCCTACACCATGAGATGTGATATACAAATCCTTCCCCTTCCAAACCTTAGACCCTTCCTATAGCATGAGATGTGATATCGCAATGCTTCTAATACCAAACCTGAGACCCTTCTTATAACGAGATGGGATATCCAACTCCTTCCCATTCCAATCCTGAGACCCTTCGATAGCAGAGATGTGATATCTCAATGCTTATACCAAACCTGAGACCCTTCCTATAGCATGAGATATGATATCCAACTCCTTCCCATTCCAATCCTGAGACCCTTCCTATAGCATGAGATGTGATATCTCAATGCTTCTAATACCAAACCTGAGATCCTTCCTATAACATGAGATGTGATATCAAACTCCTTCCCCTTCCAAACCTGAGACCCTCCCTTTAGCATGAGATGTGATATCCAAGTCCTTCCCCTTCCAAACCTGAGACCCTCCCTTTAGCATGAGATGTGATATCCAACTCCTTCCCATTCCAATCCTGAGACCCTTCTGATAGCATGAGATGTGATATCTCAATGCCTCTAATACCAATCCCGAGACCCTTCCTATAACATGAGATGTGATATCCAACTCCTTCCCATTCCAACCTGAGACCCTTCCTATAGCATGAGATGGGATATCCAACTCCTTCGAAATCCAATACTGATACCCTTCCGATAGCATGAGATGTGATATCCCAATGCTTCTACCAAACCTGAGACCCATACTATGGCATGAGATGTGATATCAAACTCCTTCCCATTCCAATCCTGAGACCCTTCCTATAGCTTGAGATGTGATATCCAACTCCTTCCCATTCCAATTCTGAGACCCTTCCTATACCATGAGACTTGATATCTCAATGCTTCTAATACCAAACCTGAGACCCGTCCTATAACATGAGATGTGATATCCAAATCCTTCCCCGTCCAAACCTAAACCCTTCCTTTATCATGAGATGTGATATCCAACTCCTTCCCGTTCCAATCCTGAGACCCTTCCGATATCATGAGATGTGATATCTCAATGCTTCTAATATCAAACTTGAGACCCTCCCTATAGCATGAGATGTGATATCCAAGTCCTTCCCATTCCAATCCTGAGACCCTTCCTATAGCATGAGATGTTATATCTCAATGCTTCTAATACCAAACCTGAGACCCTTCCTATAACATGAGATGGGAATATCCAAATCCTTCCCATTCCAATCCTGAAACCCTTCCGATAGCAGAGATGTGATATCTGAATGCTTATACCAAACCTGAGATCCTTCCTATAACATGAGATGTGATATCCAACTCCTTCCCATTCCAATCCTGAGACCCTTCCTATAGCTTGAGATGTGATATCCAACTCCTTCCCATTCCAATTCTGAGACCCTTCCTATACCATGAGACTTGATATCTCAATGCTTCTAATACCAAACCTGAGACCCGTCCTATAACATGAGATGTGATATCAAAATCCTTCCCCTTCCAAACCTTAGACCCTTCCTTTATCATGAGATGTGATATCCAACTCCTTCCCATTCCAATCCTGAGACCCTTCCGATATCATGAGATGTGATATCTCAATGCTTCTAATATCAAACTTGAGACCCTCCCTATAGCATGAGACGTGATATCCAAGTCCTTCCCATTCCAATCCTGAGACCCTTCCTATAGCATGAGATGTGATATCTCAATGCTTCTAATACCAAACCTGAGACTCTTCCTATAACATGAGATGGGATATCCAACTCCTTCCCATTCCAATCCTGAGACCCTTCCGATAGCAGAGATGTGATATCTCAATGCTTATACCAAACCTGAGACCCTTCCTATGGCATGAGATGTCATATACAACTCCTTCCCATTCTAATCCTGAGACCCTTCCTATAGCATGAGATGTGATGTCTCAATGCTTCTAATACCAAACCTGAGATCCTTCCTATAACATGAGATGTGATATCCAACTCCTTCCCATTCCAATCCTGAGACCCTTCCTATAGTATGAGATGTGATATCCCAATGCTTCTAATATCAAAACTGAGACCCTCCCTATAGCATGAGATGTGATATCTAAGTCCTTCCCATTCCAATCCTGAGACCCTTCCGATAGCAGAGATGTGATATCTCAATGCTTATACCAAACCTGAGACCCTTCCTATAGCATGAGATGTGATATCCAACTCCTCCCCATTCCAATCCTGAGACCCTTCCTATAGCATGAGATGTGATATCTCAATGCTTCTACCAAAACTGAGAACCTTCCTTTAGCATGAGATGTGATATCCAACTCCTTCCCATTCCAATCCTGAGACCCTTCCTATAGCATGAGATGTGATATCTCAATGCTTCTAATACCAAACCTGAGATCCTTCCTATAACATGAGATGTGATATCCAACTCCTTCCCATTCCAATCCTGAGACCCTTCCTATAGCATGAGATGTGATATCTCAATGCTTCTAATACCAAACTTGAGATCCTTCCTATAACATGAAATGTGATATCCAAATCCTTCCCCTACCAAACCTGAGACCCTTCCTTTAGCATGAGATGTGATATCCAACTCCTTCTCATTCCAATCCTGATACCCTTCTGATAGCATGAGATGTGATATCTCAATGCCTCCAATACCAAACCTGAGATCCTACCTCTAACATGAAATGTGAAAGCCCACTCCTTCCCTTTCCAAACCTGAGAGCCTTCCTACAGCATGAGATGTGATATCCAAGTCCTTCCCATTCCAATCCTGAGACCCTTCCTATAACATGAGATGTGATATCCAACTCCTTCCCATTCCAACCTTAGACCCTTCCTATAGCATGAGATGGGATATCCAACTCCTTCCAAATCCAATCCTGATACCCTTCCGATAGCATGAGATGTGATATCCAGGTCCTTCCCATTCCAATCCTGAGACCCTTCCTATAACATGAGATGTGATATCCAACTCCTTCCCATTCCAACCTTAGACCCTTCCTATAGCATGAGATGGGATATCCAACTCCTTCCAAATCCAATCCTGATACCCTTCCGATAGCATGAGATGTGATATCCCAATGCTTCAACAAAACCTGAGACCCATACCATGGCATGAGATGTGATATCAAACTCCTTCCCATTCCAATCCTGAGACTCATCCTATAGCTTGAGATGTGATATCCAACTCCTTCCCATTCCAATCCTGATACCCTTCTGATAGCATGAGATGTGATATCTCAATGCCTCTAATACCAAACCTGAGATCCTACCTCTAACATGAAATGTGATAGCCCACTCCTTCCCTTTCCAAACCTGAGAGCCTTCCTACAGCATGAGATGTGCTATCCAAGTCCTTCCCATTCCAATCCTGAGACCCTTCCTATAACATGAGATGTGATATCCAACTCCTTCCCATTCCAATCCTGAGACCCTTCCGATAGCATGAGATGTGATATCTCAATGCTTCTAATATCAAAACTGATACCCTCCCTATAGCATGAGATGTGATATCTAAGTCCTTCCCATTCCAATCCTGAGACCCTTCCGATAGCAGAGATGTGATATCTCAATGCTTATACCAAACCTGAGACCCTTCCTATAGCATGAGATGTGATATCCAACTCCTCCCCATTCCAATCCTGAGACCCTTCCTATAGCATGAGATGTGATATCTCAATGCTTCTACCAAAACTGAGACCCTTCCTTTAGCATGAGATGTGATATCCAACTCCTTCCCATTCCAATCCTGAGACCCTTCCTATAGCATGAGATGTGATATCTCAATGCTTCTAATACCAAACCTGAGATCCTTCCTATAACATGAGATGTGATATCCAACTCCTTCCCATTCCAATCCTGAGACCCTTCCTATAGCATGAGATGTGATATCTCAATGCTTCTAATACCAAACCTGAGATCCTTCCTATAACATGAAATGTGATATCCAACTCCTTCCCCTTCCAAACCTGGGAGCGTTCCTATAACATGAGATTTGATATCGAAGTCCTTCCCATTCCAATCCTGAGACCCTTCCTATAACATGAGATGTGATATCCAACTCCTTCCCATTCCAATCCTGAGCCCCTTCCTATAGCATGAGATGTGATATCTCAATGCTTCTAATACCAAACCTGAGACCCGTCCTATAACATGAGATGGGATATCCAACTCCTTCCCGTTCCAAACCTGATACCCTTCCTATAGCATGAGATGTGATATCCAACTCCTTCCCATCCCAATCCTGAGACACCTCCGATAGCAGAGATATGATATCTCAATGCTTATACCAAACCTGAGACTCTTCCTATGACATGAGATGTGATATCCAACTCCTTCCAGTTCCAAACCTGAGACCCTTCCTATACCATGAGATGTGATATCCAACTCCTTCCCATTCCAATCCTGAGACCCTTCCGATAGCATGAGATGTGATATCTCAATGCTTCTAATACCAAACCTGAGACCCGTCTTATAACATGAGATGGGATATCCAACTCCTTCCCGTTCCAAACCTGATACCCTTCCTATAGCATGAGATGTGATATCCAACTGCTTCCCATCCCAATCCTGAGACACCTCCGATAGCAGAGATGTGATATCTCAATGCTTATACCAAACCTGAGACTCTTCCTATGACATGAGATGTGATATCCAACTCCTTCCCGTTCCAAACCTGATACCCTTCCTATAGCATGAGATGTGATATCCAACTCCTTCCCATTCCAATCCTGAGACCCTTCCGATAGCATGAGATGTGATATCTCAATGCTTCTAATACCAAACCTGTGATCCTTACTATAACATGAGATGTGATATCCAAATCCTTCCCCTTCCAAACCTGAGACCCTCCCTTTAGCATGAGATGTGATATCCAACTCCTTCCCATTCCAATCCTGAGACCCTTCTGATAGCATGAGAAGTGATATCTCAATGCCTCTAATACCAAACCTGAGATCCTTCCGATAGCATGAGATGTGATATCTCAATGCTTCTAATACCAAACCTGAGATCCTTCCTATAACATGAGATGTGATATCCAAAACCTTCCCCTTCCAAACCTGAGACCCTCCCTTTAGCATGAGATGTGATATCCAACTCCTTCCCATTCCAATCCTGAGACCCTTCTGATAGCATGAGATGTGATATCTCAATGCCTCTAATACCAAACCTGAGATCCTACCTCTAACATGAAATGTGATATCCAACTCCTTCCCTTTCCAAACGTGAGACCCTCCCTATAGCATGAGATGTGATATCCAAGTCCTTCCCATTCCAGTCCTGAGACCCTTCCTATAACATGAGATGTGATATCTCAATGCTTCTAATATCAAACCTGAAACCCTTCCTATAACATAAGATGGGATATCCAACTCCTTCCCATTCCAATCCTGAGACCCTTCTGATAGCAGAGATGTGATATCTCAATGCTTATACCAAACCTGAGACCCTTCCTATGGCATGAGATGTCATATACAACTCCTTCTCATTCAAATCCTGAGACCCTTCCTATAGCATGAGATCTGATATATCAATGCTTATACCAAACCTGAGACCATTCCTATAGCATAAGATGTGATATCTAACTCCTTCCCATTCCAATCCTGAGACCCTTCCTATAACATGCGATGTGATGTCTCAATGCTTCTAATACGAAACCTGAGATCCTTCCTATGGCATGAGATGTCATATAAAACTCCTTCCCATTCCAAACCTGAGACCCTTCCTACGGCATGAGATGTCATATACAACTCCTTCCCATTCCAATCCTGAGACCCTTTCTATAGCATGAGATGTGATATCTCAATGCTTATACCAAACCTGAGACTCTTCCTATAACATGAGATGTGATATCCAACTCCTTCCAGTTCCAAACCTGAGACCCTTCCTATAGCATGAGATGTGATATCCAACTCCTTCCCATTCCAATCCTGAGACCCTTCCGATAGCATGAGATGTGATATCTCAATGCTTCTAATACCAAACCTGTGATCCTTCCTATAACATGAGATGTGATATCCAAATCCTTCCCCTTCCAAACCTGAGACCCTCCCTTTAGCATGTGATGTGATATCCAACTCCTTCCCATTCCAATCCTGAGACCCTTCTGATAGCATGAGATGTGATATCTCAATGCCTCTAATACCAAACCTGAGATCCTTCCGATAGCATGAGATGTGATATCTCAATGCTTCTAATACCGAACTTGAGATCCTTCCTATAACACGAGATGTGATATCCAAATCCTTCCCCTTCCAAACCTGAGACCCTCCCTTTAGCATGAGATGTGATATCCAACTCCTTCCCATTCCAATCCTGAGACTCTTCTGATAGCATGAGATGTTATATCCCAATGCCTCTAATAACAAATCTGAGATCCTACCTCTAACATGAAATGTGATATCCAACTCCTTCCCCTTCCAAAGCTGGGAGCGTTCCTATAACATGAGATTAGATATCGAAGTCCTTCCCATTCCAATCCTGAGACCCTTCCTATAACATGAGATGTGATATCCAACTCCTTCCCATTCCAATCCTGAGATCCTTCCTATAGCATGAGATGTGATATCTCAATGCTTCTAATACCAAACCTGAGACCCGTCCTATAACATGAGATGGGATATCCAACTCCGTCCCGTTCCAAACCTGATACCCTTCCTATAGCATGAGATGTGATATCCAACTCCTTCCCATCCCAATCCTGAGACACCTCCGATAGCAGAGATATGATATCTCAATGCTTATACCAAACCTGAGACTCTTCCTATGACATGAGATGTGATATCCAACTCCTTCCAGTTCCAAACCTGAGACCCTTCCTATACCATGAGATGTGATATCCAACTCCTTCCCATTCCAATCCTGAGACCCTTCCGATAGCATGAGATGTGATATCTCAATGCTTCTAATACCAAACCTGAGACCCGTCTTATAACATGAGATGGGATATCCAACTCCTTCCCGTTCCAAACCTGATACCCTTCCTATAGCATGAGATGTGATATCCAACTGCTTCCCATCCCAATCCTGAGACACCTCCGATAGCAGAGATGTGATATCTCAATGCTTATACCAAACCTGAGACTCTTCCTATGACATGAGATGTGATATCCAACTCCTTCCCGTTCCAAACCTGATACCCTTCCTATAGCATGAGATGTGATATCCAACTCCTTCCCATTCCAATCCTGAGACCCTTCCGATAGCATGAGATGTGATATCTCAATGCTTCTAATACCAAACCTGTGATCCTTCCTATAACATGAGATGTGATATCCAAATCCTTCCCCTTCCAAACCTGAGACCCTCCCTTTAGCATGAGATGTGATATCCAACTCCTTCCCATTCCAATCCTGAGACCCTTCTGATAGCATGAGAAGTGATATCTCAATGCCTCTAATACCAAACCTGAGATCCTTCCGATAGCATGAGATGTGATATCTCAATGCTTCTAATACCAAACCTGAGATCCTTCCTATAACATGAGATGTGATATCCAAAACCTTCCCCTTCCAAACCTGAGACCCTCCCTTTAGCATGAGATGTGATATCCAACTCCTTCCCATTCCAATCCTGAGACCCTTCTGATAGCATGAGATGTGATATCTCAATGCTTCTAATACCAAACCTGTGATCCTTCCTATAACATGAGATGTGATATCCAACACCTTCCACTTCCAAACCTGAGACCCTCCCTTTAGCATGAGATGTGATATCCAACTCCTTCCCATTCCAATCCTGAGACCCTTCTGATAGCATGAGATGTGATATCTCAATGCCTCTAATACCAAACCTGAGATCCTACCTCTAACATGAAATGTGATATCCAACTCCTTCCCTTTCCAAACGTGAGACCCTCCCTATAGCATGAGATGTGATATCCAAGTCCTTCCCATTCCAGTCCTGAGACCCTTCCTATAACATGAGATGTGATATCTCAATGCTTCTAATATCAAACCTGAAACCCTTCCTATAACATAAGATGGGATATCCAACTCCTTCCCATTCCAATCCTGAGACCCTTCTGATAGCAGAGATGTGATATCTCAATGCTTATACCAAACCTGAGACCCTTCCTATGGCATGAGATGTCATATACAACTCCTTCTCATTCAAATCCTGAGACCCTTCCTATAGCATGAGATCTGATATATCAATGCTTATACCAAACCTGAGACCATTCCTATAGCATAAGATGTGATATCCAACTCCTTCCCATTCCAATCCTGAGACCCTTCCTATAACATGCGATGTGATGTCTCAATGCTTCTAATACGAAACCTGAGATCCTTCCTATGGCATGAGATGTCATATAAAACTCCTTCCCATTCCAAACCTGAGACCCTTCCTACGGCATGAGATGTCATATACAACTCCTTCCCATTCCAATCCTGAGACCCTTTCTATAGCATGAGATGTGATATCTCAATGCTTATACCAAACCTGAGACTCTTCGTATAACATGAGATGTGATATCCAACTCCTTCCAGTTCCAAACCTGAGACCCTTCCTATAGCATGAGATGTGATATCCAACTCCTTCCCATTCCAATCCTGAGACCCTTCCGATAGCATGAGATGTGATATCTCAATGCTTCTAATACCGAACCTGAGATCCTTCCTATAACATGAGATGTGATATCCAAATCCTTCCCCTTCCAAACCTGAGACCCTCCGTTTAGCATGAGATGTGATATCCAACTCCTTCCCATTCCAATCCTGAGACCCTTCTGATAGCATGAGATGTGATATCTCAATGCCTCTAATAACAAACCTGAGATCCTACCTCTAACATGAAATGTGATATCCAACTCCTTCCCCTTCCAAACCTGGGAGCGTTCCTATAACATGAGATTTGATATCGAAGTCCTTCCCATTCCAATCCTGAGACCCTTCCTATAACATGAGATGTGATATCCAACTCCTTCCCATTCCGATCCTGAGACCCTTCCTATAGCATGAGATGTGATATCTCAATGCTTCTAATACCAAACCTGAGACCCGTCCTATAACATGAGATGGGATATCCAACTCCTTCCCGTTCCAAACCTGATACCCTTCCTATAGCATGAGATGTGATATCCAACTGCTTCCCATCCCAATCCTGAGACACCTCCGATAGCAGAGATGTGATATCTCAATGCTTATACCAAACCTGAGACTCTTCCTATGACATGAGATGTGATATCCAACTCCTTCCCGTTCCAAACCTGATACCCTTCCTATAGCATGAGATGTGATATCCAACTCCTTCCCATTCCAATCCTGAGACCCTTCCGATAGCATGAGATGTGATATCTCAATGCTTCTAATACCAAACCTGTGATCCTTCCTATAACATGAGATGTGATATCCAAATCCTTCCCCTTCCAAACCTGAGACCCTCCCTTTAGCATGAGATGTGATATCCAACTCCTTCCCATTCCAATCCTGAGACCCTTCTGATAGCATGAGAAGTGATATCTCAATGCCTCTAATACCAAACCTGAGATCCTTCCGATAGCATGAGATGTGATATCTCAATGCTTCTAATACCAAACCTGAGATCCTTCCTATAACATGAGATGTGATATCCAAAACCTTCCCCTTCCAAACCTGAGACCCTCCCTTTAGCATGAGATGTGATATCCAACTCCTTCCCATTCCAATCCTGAGACCCTTCTGATAGCATGAGATGTGATATCCAACTCCTTCCCATTCCAATCCTGAGACCCTTCCGATAGCATGAGATGTGATATCTCAATGCTTCTAATACCAAACCTGAGACCCGTCTTATAACATGAGATGGGATATCCAACTCCTTCCCGTTCCAAACCTGATACCCTTCCTATAGCATGAGATGTGATATCCAACTGCTTCCCATCCCAATCCTGAGACACCTCCGATAGCAGAGATGTGATATCTCAATGCTTATACCAAACCTGAGACTCTTCCTATGACATGAGATGTGATATCCAACTCCTTCCCGTTCCAAACCTGATACCCTTCCTATAGCATGAGATGTGATATCCAACTCCTTCCCATTCCAATCCTGAGACCCTTCCGATAGCATGAGATGTGATATCTCAATGCTTCTAATACCAAACCTGTGATCCTTCCTATAACATGAGATGTGATATCCAAATCCTTCCCCTTCCAAACCTGAGACCCTCCCTTTAGCATGAGATGTGATATCCAACTCCTTCCCATTCCAATCCTGAGACCCTTCTGATAGCATGAGAAGTGATATCTCAATGCCTCTAATACCAAACCTGAGATCCTTCCGATAGCATGAGATGTGATATCTCAATGCTTCTAATACCAAACCTGAGATCCTTCCTATAACATGAGATGTGATATCCAAAACCTTCCCCTTCCAAACCTGAGACCCTCCCTTTAGCATGAGATGTGATATCCAACTCCTTCCCATTCCAATCCTGAGACCCTTCTGATAGCATGAGATGTGATATCTCAATGCCTCTAATACCAAACCTGAGATCCTACCTCTAACATGAAATGTGATATCCAACTCCTTCCCTTTCCAAACGTGAGACCCTCCCTATAGCATGAGATGTGATATCCAAGTCCTTCCCATTCCAGTCCTGAGACCATTCCTATAACATGAGATGTGATATCTCAATGCTTCTAATATCAAACCTGAAACCCTTCCTATAACATAAGATGGGATATCCAACTCCTTCCCATTCCAATCCTGAGACCCTTCTGATAGCAGAGATGTGATATCTCAATGCTTATACCAAACCTGAGACCCTTCCTATGGCATGAGATGTCATATACAACTCCTTCTCATTCAAATCCTGAGACCCTTCCTATAGCATGAGATCTGATATATCAATGCTTATACCAAACCTGAGACCATTCCTATAGCATAAGATGTGATATCCAACTCCTTCCCATTCCAATCCTGAGACCCTTCCTATAACATGCGATGTGATGTCTCAATGCTTCTAATACGAAACCTGAGATCCTTCCTATGGCATGAGATGTCATATAAAACTCCTTCCCATTCCAAACCTGAGACCCTTCCTACGGCATGAGATGTCATATACAACTCCTTCCCATTCCAATCCTGAGACCCTTTCTATAGCATGAGATGTGATATCTCAATGCTTATACCAAACCTGAGACTCTTCCTATAACATGAGATGTGATATCCAACTCCTTCCAGTTCCAAACCTGAGACCCTTCCTATAGCATGAGATGTGATATCCAACTCCTTCCCATTCCAATCCTGAGACCCTTCCGATAGCATGAGATGTGATATCTCAATGCTTCTAATACCGAACCTGAGATCCTTCCTATAACATGAGATGTGATATCCAAATCCTTCCCCTTCCAAACCTGAGACCCTCCCTTTAGCATGAGATGTGATATCCAACTCCTTCCCATTCCAATCCAGAGACCCTTCTGATAGCATGAGATGTGATATCTCAATGCCTCTAATATCAAACCTGAGATCCTACCTCTAACATGAAATGTGATATCCAACTCCTTCCCCTTCCAAACCTGGGAGCGTTCCTATAACATGAGATTTGATATCGAAGTCCTTCCCATTCCAATCCTGAGACCCTTCCTATAACATGAGATGTGATATTCAACTCCTTCCCATTCCAATCCTGAGACCCTTCCTATAGCATGAGATGTGATATCTCAATGCTTCTAATACCAAACCTGAGACCCGTCCTATAACATGAGATGGGATATCCAACTCCTTCCCGTTCCAAACCTGATACCCTTCCTATAGCATGAGATGTGATATCCAACTCCTTCCCATCCCAATCCTGAGACACCTCCGATAGCAGAGATATGATATCTCAATGCTTATACCAAACCTGAGACTCTTCCTATGACATGAGATGTGATATCCAACTCCTTCCAGTTCCAAACCTGAGACCCTTCCTATACCATGAGATGTGATATCCAACTCCTTCCCATTCCAATCCTGAGACCCTTCCGATAGCATGAGATGTGATATCTCAATGCTTCTAATACCAAACCTGAGACCCGTCTTATAACATGAGATGGGATATCCAACTCCTTCCCGTTCCAAACCTGATACCCTTCCTATAGCATGAGATGTGATATCCAACTGCTTCCCATCCCAATCCTGAGACACCTCCGATAGCAGAGATGTGATATCTCAATGCTTATACCAAACCTGAGACTCTTCCTATGACATGAGATGTGATATCCAACTCCTTCCCGTTCCAAACCTGATACCCTTCCTATAGCATGAGATGTGATATCCAACTCCTTCCCATTCCAATCCTGAGACCCTTCCGATAGCATGAGATGTGATATCTCAATGCTTCTAATACCAAACCTGTGATCCTTCCTATAACATGAGATGTGATATCCAAATCCTTCCCCTTCCAAACCTGAGACCCTCCCTTTAGCATGAGATGTGATATCCAACTCCTTCCCATTCCAATCCTGAGACACCTCCGATAGCAGAGATGTGATATCTCAATGCTTATACCAAACCTGAGACTCTTCCTATGACATGAGATGTGATATCCAACTCCTTCCCTTTCCAAACGTGAGACCCTCCCTATAGCATGAGATGTGATATCCAAGTCCTTACCATTCCAGTCCTGAGACCCTTCCTATAACATGAGATGTGATATCTCAATGCTTCTAATATCAAACCTGAAACCCTTCCTATAACATAAGATGGGATATTCAACTCCTTCCCATTGCAATCCTGAGACCCTTCTGATAGCAGAGATGTGATATCTCAATGCTTATACCAAACCTGAGACCCTTCCTATGGCATGAGATGTGATATCCAACTCCTTCCCATTCCAATCCTGATACCCATTTGATAGCATGAGATGTGATATCTCAATGCCTCTAATACCAAACCTGAGATCCTACCTCTAACATGAAATGTGATAGCCCACTCCTTCCCTTTCCAAACCTGAGAGCCTTCCTACAGCATGAGATGTGATATCCAAGTCCTTCCCATTCCAATCCTGAGACCCTTCCTATAACATGAGATGTGATATCCAACTCCTTCCCATTCCAATCCTGAGACCCTTCCGATAGCATGAGATGTGATATCTCAATGCTTCTAATATCAAAACTGAGACCCTCCCTATAGCATGAGATGTGATATCTAAGTCCTTCCCATTCCAATCCTGAGACCCTTCCGATAGCAGAGATGTGATATCTCAATGCTTATACCAAACCTGAGACCCTTCCTATAGCATGAGATGTGATATCCAACTCCTCCCCATTCCAATCCTGAGACCCTTCCTATAGCATGAGATGTGATATCTCAATGCTTCTAATACCAAACCTGAGATCCTTCCTATAACATGAGATGTGATATCCAACTCCTTCCCATTCCAATCCTGAGACCCTTCCTATAGCATGAGATGTGATATCTCAATGCTTCTAATACCAAACCTGAGATCCTTCCTATAACATGAGATGTGATATCCAAATCCTTCCCCTTCCAAACCTGAGACCCTTCCTTTAGCATGAGATGTGATATCCAACTCCTTCTCATTCCAATCCTGATACCCTTCTGATAGCATGAGATGTGATATCTCAATGCCTCTAATACCAAACCTGAGATCCTACCTCTAACATGAAATGTGAAAGCCCACTCCTTCCCTTTCCAAACCTGATAGCCTTCCTACAGCATGAGATGTGATATCCAAGTCCTTCCCATTCCAATCCTGAGACCCTTCCTATAACATGAGATGTGATATCCAACTCCTTCCCATTCCAACCTTAGACCCTTCCTATAGCATGAGATGGGATATCCAACTCCTTCCAAATCCAATCCTGATACCCTTCCGATAGCATGAGATGTGATATCCCAATGCTTCAACAAAACCTGAGACCCATACGATGGCATGAGATGTGATATCAAACTCCTTCCCATTCCAATCCTGAGACTCATCCTATAGCTTGAGATGTGATATCCAACTCCTTCCCATTCCAATCCTGAGACCCTTCCTATAGCTTGAGATGTGATATCCAACTCCTTCCCATTCCAATTCTGAGACCCGTCCTATACCATGAGACTTGATATCTCAATGCTTCTAATACCAAACCTGAGACCCTTCCTATAACATGTCGATGTGATATCCAAGTCCTTCCCATTACAATCCTGAGACCCTTCCTATAGCTTGAGATGTGATATCCAACTCCTTCCCATTCCAATTCTGAGACCCGTCCTATACCATGAGACTTGATATCTCAATGCTTCTAATGCCAAACCTGAGACCGGTCCTACACCATGAGATGTGATATACAAATCCTTCCCCTTCCAAACCTTAGACCCTTCCTATAGCATGAGATGTGATATCGCAATGCTTCTAATACCAAACCTGAGACCCTTCTTATAACGAGATGGGATATCCAACTCCTTCCCATTCCAATCCTGAGACCCTTCGATAGCAGAGATGTGATATCTCAATGCTTATACCAAACCTGAGACCCTTCCTATAGCATGAGATATGATATCCAACTCCTTCCCATTCCAATCCTGAGACCCTTCCTATAGCATGAGATGTGATATCTCAATGCTTCTAATACCAAACCTGAGATCCTTCCTATAACATGAGATGTGATATCAAACTCCTTCCCCTTCCAAACCTGAGACCCTCCCTTTAGCATGAGATGTGATATCCAAGTCCTTCCCCTTCCAAACCTGAGACCCTCCCTTTAGCATGAGATGTGATATCCAACTCCTTCCCATTCCAATCCTGAGACCCTTCTGATAGCATGAGATGTGATATCTCAATGCCTCTAATACCAATCCCGAGACCCTTCCTATAACATGAGATGTGATATCCAACTCCTTCCCATTCCAACCTGAGACCCTTCCTATAGCATGAGATGGGATATCCAACTCCTTCGAAATCCAATACTGATACCCTTCCGATAGCATGAGATGTGATATCCCAATGCTTCTACCAAACCTGAGACCCATACTATGGCATGAGATGTGATATCAAACTCCTTCCCATTCCAATCCTGAGACCCTTCCTATAGCTTGAGATGTGATATCCAACTCCTTCCCATTCCAATTCTGAGACCCTTCCTATACCATGAGACTTGATATCTCAATGCTTCTAATACCAAACCTGAGACCCGTCCTATAACATGAGATGTGATATCCAAATCCTTCCCCGTCCAAACCTAAACCCTTCCTTTATCATGAGATGTGATATCCAACTCCTTCCCGTTCCAATCCTGAGACCCTTCCGATATCATGAGATGTGATATCTCAATGCTTCTAATATCAAACTTGAGACCCTCCCTATAGCATGAGATGTGATATCCAAGTCCTTCCCATTCCAATCCTGAGACCCTTCCTATAGCATGAGATGTTATATCTCAATGCTTCTAATACCAAACCTGAGACCCTTCCTATAACATGAGATGGGAATATCCAAATCCTTCCCATTCCAATCCTGAAACCCTTCCGATAGCAGAGATGTGATATCTGAATGCTTATACCAAACCTGAGATCCTTCCTATAACATGAGATGTGATATCCAACTCCTTCCCATTCCAATCCTGAGACCCTTCCTATAGCTTGAGATGTGATATCCAACTCCTTCCCATTCCAATTCTGAGACCCTTCCTATACCATGAGACTTGATATCTCAATGCTTCTAATACCAAACCTGAGACCCGTCCTATAACATGAGATGTGATATCAAAATCCTTCCCCTTCCAAACCTTAGACCCTTCCTTTATCATGAGATGTGATATCCAACTCCTTCCCATTCCAATCCTGAGACCCTTCCGATATCATGAGATGTGATATCTCAATGCTTCTAATATCAAACTTGAGACCCTCCCTATAGCATGAGACGTGATATCCAAGTCCTTCCCATTCCAATCCTGAGACCCTTCCTATAGCATGAGATGTGATATCTCAATGCTTCTAATACCAAACCTGAGACTCTTCCTATAACATGAGATGGGATATCCAACTCCTTCCCATTCCAATCCTGAGACCCTTCCGATAGCAGAGATGTGATATCTCAATGCTTATACCAAACCTGAGACCCTTCCTATGGCATGAGATGTCATATACAACTCCTTCCCATTCTAATCCTGAGACCCTTCCTATAGCATGAGATGTGATGTCTCAATGCTTCTAATACCAAACCTGAGATCCTTCCTATAACATGAGATGTGATATCCAACTCCTTCCCATTCCAATCCTGAGACCCTTCCTATAGTATGAGATGTGATATCCCAATGCTTCTAATATCAAAACTGAGACCCTCCCTATAGCATGAGATGTGATATCTAAGTCCTTCCCATTCCAATCCTGAGACCCTTCCGATAGCAGAGATGTGATATCTCAATGCTTATACCAAACCTGAGACCCTTCCTATAGCATGAGATGTGATATCCAACTCCTCCCCATTCCAATCCTGAGACCCTTCCTATAGCATGAGATGTGATATCTCAATGCTTCTACCAAAACTGAGAACCTTCCTTTAGCATGAGATGTGATATCCAACTCCTTCCCATTCCAATCCTGAGACCCTTCCTATAGCATGAGATGTGATATCTCAATGCTTCTAATACCAAACCTGAGATCCTTCCTATAACATGAGATGTGATATCCAACTCCTTCCCATTCCAATCCTGAGACCCTTCCTATAGCATGAGATGTGATATCTCAATGCTTCTAATACCAAACTTGAGATCCTTCCTATAACATGAAATGTGATATCCAAATCCTTCCCCTACCAAACCTGAGACCCTTCCTTTAGCATGAGATGTGATATCCAACTCCTTCTCATTCCAATCCTGATACCCTTCTGATAGCATGAGATGTGATATCTCAATGCCTCCAATACCAAACCTGAGATCCTACCTCTAACATGAAATGTGAAAGCCCACTCCTTCCCTTTCCAAACCTGAGAGCCTTCCTACAGCATGAGATGTGATATCCAAGTCCTTCCCATTCCAATCCTGAGACCCTTCCTATAACATGAGATGTGATATCCAACTCCTTCCCATTCCAACCTTAGACCCTTCCTATAGCATGAGATGGGATATCCAACTCCTTCCAAATCCAATCCTGATACCTTCCCGATAGCATGAGATGTGATATCCAAGTCCTTCCCATTCCAATCCTGAGACCCTTCCTATAACATGAGATGTGATATCCAACTCCTTCCCATTCCAACCTTAGACCCTTCCTATAGCATGAGATGGGATATCCAACTCCTTCCAAATCCAATCCTGATACCCTTCCGATAGCATGAGATGTGATATCCCAATGCTTCAACAAAACCTGAGACCCATACCATGGCATGAGATGTGATATCAAACTCCTTCCCATTCCAATCCTGAGACTCATCCTATAGCTTGAGATGTGATATCCAACTCCTTCCCATTCCAATCCTGATACCCTTCTGATAGCATGAGATGTGATATCTCAATGCCTCTAATACCAAACCTGAGATCCTACCTCTAACATGAAATGTGATAGCCCACTCCTTCCCTTTCCAAACCTGAGAGCCTTCCTACAGCATGAGATGTGCTATCCAAGTCCTTCCCATTCCAATCCTGAGACCCTTCCTATAACATGAGATGTGATATCCAACTCCTTCCCATTCCAATCCTGAGACCCTTCCGATAGCATGAGATGTGATATCTCAATGCTTCTAATATCAAAACTGATACCCTCCCTATAGCATGAGATGTGATATCTAAGTCCTTCCCATTCCAATCCTGAGACCCTTCCGATAGCAGAGATGTGATATCTCAATGCTTATACCAAACCTGAGACCCTTCCTATAGCATGAGATGTGATATCCAACTCCTCCCCATTCCAATCCTGAGACCCTTCCTATAGCATGAGATGTGATATCTCAATGCTTCTACCAAAACTGAGACCCTTCCTTTAGCATGAGATGTGATATCCAACTCCTTCCCATTCCAATCCTGAGACCCTTCCTATAGCATGAGATGTGATATCTCAATGCTTCTAATACCAAACCTGAGATCCTTCCTATAACATGAGATGTGATATCCAACTCCTTCCCATTCCAATCCTGAGACCCTTCCCATAGCATGAGATGTGATATCTCAATGCTTCTAATACCAAACCTGAGATCCTTCCTATAACATGAAATGTGATATCCAACTCCTTCCCCTTCCAAACCTGGGAGCGTTCCTATAACATGAGATTTGATATCGAAGTCCTTCCCATTCCAATCCTGAGACCCTTCCTATAACATGAGATGTGATATCCAACTCCTTCCCATTCCAATCCTGAGCCCCTTCCTATAGCATGAGATGTGATATCTCAATGCTTCTAATACCAAACCTGAGACCCGTCCTATAACATGAGATGGGATATCCAACTCCTTCCCGTTCCAAACCTGATACCCTTCCTATAGCATGAGATGTGATATCCAACTCCTTCCCATCCCAATCCTGAGACACCTCCGATAGCAGAGATATGATATCTCAATGCTTATACCAAACCTGAGACTCTTCCTATGACATGAGATGTGATATCCAACTCCTTCCAGTTCCAAACCTGAGACCCTTCCTATACCATGAGATGTGATATCCAACTCCTTCCCATTCCAATCCTGAGACCCTTCCGATAGCATGAGATGTGATATCTCAATGCTTCTAATACCAAACCTGAGACCCGTCTTATAACATGAGATGGGATATCCAACTCCTTCCCGTTCCAAACCTGATACCCTTCCTATAGCATGAGATGTGATATCCAACTGCTTCCCATCCCAATCCTGAGACACCTCCGATAGCAGAGATGTGATATCTCAATGCTTATACCAAACCTGAGACTCTTCCTATGACATGAGATGTGATATCCAACTCCTTCCCGTTCCAAACCTGATACCCTTCCTATAGCATGAGATGTGATATCCAACTCCTTCCCATTCCAATCCTGAGACCCTTCCGATAGCATGAGATGTGATATCTCAATGCTTCTAATACCAAACCTGTGATCCTTACTATAACATGAGATGTGATATCCAAATCCTTCCCCTTCCAAACCTGAGACCCTCCCTTTAGCATGAGATGTGATATCCAACTCCTTCCCATTCCAATCCTGAGACCCTTCTGATAGCATGAGAAGTGATATCTCAATGCCTCTAATACCAAACCTGAGATCCTTCCGATAGCATGAGATGTGATATCTCAATGCTTCTAATACCAAACCTGAGATCCTTCCTATAACATGAGATGTGATATCCAAAACCTTCCCCTTCCAAACCTGAGACCCTCCCTTTAGCATGAGATGTGATATCCAACTCCTTCCCATTCCAATCCTGAGACCCTTCTGATAGCATGAGATGTGATATCTCAATGCCTCTAATACCAAACCTGAGATCCTACCTCTAACATGAAATGTGATATCCAACTCCTTCCCTTTCCAAACGTGAGACCCTCCCTATAGCATGAGATGTGATATCAAAGTCCTTCCCATTCCAGTCCTGAGACCCTTCCTATAACATGAGATGTGATATCTCAATGCTTCTAATATCAAACCTGAAACCCTTCCTATAACATAAGATGGGATATCCAACTCCTTCCCATTCCAATCCTGAGACCCTTCTGATAGCAGAGATGTGATATCTCAATGCTTATACCAAACCTGAGACCCTTCCTATGGCATGAGATGTCATATACAACTCCTTCTCATTCAAATCCTGAGACCCTTCCTATAGCATGAGATCTGATATATCAATGCTTATACCAAACCTGAGACCATTCCTATAGCATAAGATGTGATATCTAACTCCTTCCCATTCCAATCCTGAGACCCTTCCTATAACATGCGATGTGATGTCTCAATGCTTCTAATACGAAACCTGAGATCCTTCCTATGGCATGAGATGTCATATAAAACTCCTTCCCATTCCAAACCTGAGACCCTTCCTACGGCATGAGATGTCATATACAACTCCTTCCCATTCCAATCCTGAGACCCTTTCTATAGCATGAGATGTGATATCTCAATGCTTATACCAAACCTGAGACTCTTCCTATAACATGAGATGTGATATCCAACTCCTTCCAGTTCCAAACCTGAGACCCTTCCTATAGCATGAGATGTGATATCCAACTCCTTCCCATTCCAATCCTGAGACCCTTCCGATAGCATGAGATGTGATATCTCAATGCTTCTAATACCAAACCTGTGATCCTTCCTATAACATGAGATGTGATATCCAAATCCTTCCCCTTCCAAACCTGAGACCCTCCCTTTAGCATGTGATGTGATATCCAACTCCTTCCCATTCCAATCCTGAGACCCTTCTGATAGCATGAGATGTGATATCTCAATGCCTCTAATACCAAACCTGAGATCCTTCCGATAGCATGAGATGTGATATCTCAATGCTTCTAATACCGAACTTGAGATCCTTCCTATAACACGAGATGTGATATCCAAATCCTTCCCCTTCCAAACCTGAGACCCTCCCTTTAGCATGAGATGTGATATCCAACTCCTTCCCATTCCAATCCTGAGACTCTTCTGATAGCATGAGATGTTATATCCCAATGCCTCTAATAACAAATCTGAGATCCTACCTCTAACATGAAATGTGATATCCAACTCCTTCCCCTTCCAAAGCTGGGAGCGTTCCTATAACATGAGATTAGATATCGAAGTCCTTCCCATTCCAATCCTGAGACCCTTCCTATAACATGAGATGTGATATCCAACTCCTTCCCATTCCAATCCTGAGATCCTTCCTATAGCATGAGATGTGATATCTCAATGCTTCTAATACCAAACCTGAGACCCGTCCTATAACATGAGATGGGATATCCAACTCCGTCCCGTTCCAAACCTGATACCCTTCCTATAGCATGAGATGTGATATCCAACTCCTTCCCATCCCAATCCTGAGACACCTCCGATAGCAGAGATATGATATCTCAATGCTTATACCAAACCTGAGACTCTTCCTATGACATGAGATGTGATATCCAACTCCTTCCAGTTCCAAACCTGAGACCCTTCCTATACCATGAGATGTGATATCCAACTCCTTCCCATTCCAATCCTGAGACCCTTCCGATAGCATGAGATGTGATATCTCAATGCTTCTAATACCGAACTTGAGATCCTTCCTATAACACGAGATGTGATATCCAAATCCTTCCCCTTCCAAACCTGAGACCCTCCCTTTAGCATGAGATGTGATATCCAACTCCTTCCCATTCCAATCCTGAGACTCTTCTGATAGCATGAGATGTTATATCCCAATGCCTCTAATAACAAATCTGAGATCCTACCTCTAACATGAAATGTGATATCCAACTCCTTCCCCTTCCAAAGCTGGGAGCGTTCCTATAACATGAGATTAGATATCGAAGTCCTTCCCATTCCAATCCTGAGACCCTTCCTATAACATGAGATGTGATATCCAACTCCTTCCCATTCCAATCCTGAGATCCTTCCTATAGCATGAGATGTGATATCTCAATGCTTCTAATACCAAACCTGAGACCCGTCCTATAACATGAGATGGGATATCCAACTCCTTCCCGTTCCAAACCTGATACCCTTCCTATAGCATGAGATGTGATATCCAACTCCTTCCCATCCCAATCCTGAGACACCTCCGATAGCAGAGATATGATATCTCAATGCTTATACCAAACCTGAGACTCTTCCTATGACATGAGATGTGATATCCAACTCCTTCCAGTTCCAAACCTGAGACCCTTCCTATACCATGAGATGTGATATCCAACTCCTTCCCATTCCAATCCTGAGACCCTTCCGATAGCATGAGATGTGATATCTCAATGCTTCTAATACCAAACCTGTGATCCTTCCTATAACATGAGATGTGATATCCAAATCCTTCCCCTTCCAAACCTGAGACCCTCCCTTTAGCATGAGATGTGATATCCAACTCCTTCCCATTCCAATCCTGAGACCCTTCTGATAGCATGAGAAGTGATATCTCAATGCCTCTAATACCAAACCTGAGATCCTTCCGATAGCATGAGATGTGATATCTCAATGCTTCTAATACCAAACCTGAGATCCTTCCTATAACATGAGATGTGATATCCAAAACCTTCCCCTTCCAAACCTGAGACCCTCCCTTTAGCATGAGATGTGATATCCAACTCCTTCCCATTCCAATCCTGAGACCCTTCTGATAGCATGAGATGTGATATCTCAATGCTTCTAATACCAAACCTGTGATCCTTCCTATAACATGAGATGTGATATCCAACACCTTCCACTTCCAAACCTGAGACCCTCCCTTTAGCATGAGATGTGATATCCAACTCCTTCCCATTCCAATCCTGAGACCCTTCTGATAGCATGAGATGTGATATCTCAATGCCTCTAATACCAAACCTGAGATCCTACCTCTAACATGAAATGTGATATCCAACTCCTTCCCTTTCCAAACGTGAGACCCTCCCTATAGCATGAGATGTGATATCCAAGTCCTTCCCATTCCAGTCCTGAGACCCTTCCTATAACATGAGATGTGATATCTCAATGCTTCTAATATCAAACCTGAAACCCTTCCTATAACATAAGATGGGATATCCAACTCCTTCCCATTCCAATCCTGAGACCCTTCTGATAGCAGAGATGTGATATCTCAATGCTTATACCAAACCTGAGACCCTTCCTATGGCATGAGATGTCATATACAACTCCTTCTCATTCAAATCCTGAGACCCTTCCTATAGCATGAGATCTGATATATCAATGCTTATACCAAACCTGAGACCATTCCTATAGCATAAGATGTGATATCCAACTCCTTCCCATTCCAATCCTGAGACCCTTCCTATAACATGCGATGTGATGTCTCAATGCTTCTAATACGAAACCTGAGATCCTTCCTATGGCATGAGATGTCATATAAAACTCCTTCCCATTCCAAACCTGAGACCCTTCCTACGGCATGAGATGTCATATACAACTCCTTCCCATTCCAATCCTGAGACCCTTTCTATAGCATGAGATGTGATATCTCAATGCTTATACCAAACCTGAGACTCTTCGTATAACATGAGATGTGATATCCAACTCCTTCCAGTTCCAAACCTGAGACCCTTCCTATAGCATGAGATGTGATATCCAACTCCTTCCCATTCCAATCCTGAGACCCTTCCGATAGCATGAGATGTGATATCTCAATGCTTCTAATACCGAACCTGAGATCCTTCCTATAACATGAGATGTGATATCCAAATCCTTCCCCTTCCAAACCTGAGACCCTCCGTTTAGCATGAGATGTGATATCCAACTCCTTCCCATTCCAATCCTGAGACCCTTCTGATAGCATGAGATGTGATATCTCAATGCCTCTAATAACAAACCTGAGATCCTACCTCTAACATGAAATGTGATATCCAACTCCTTCCCCTTCCAAACCTGGGAGCGTTCCTATAACATGAGATTTGATATCGAAGTCCTTCCCATTCCAATCCTGAGACCCTTCCTATAACATGAGATGTGATATCCAACTCCTTCCCATTCCGATCCTGAGACCCTTCCTATAGCATGAGATGTGATATCTCAATGCTTCTAATACCAAACCTGAGACCCGTCCTATAACATGAGATGGGATATCCAACTCCTTCCCGTTCCAAACCTGATACCCTTCCTATAGCATGAGATGTGATATCCAACTGCTTCCCATCCCAATCCTGAGACACCTCCGATAGCAGAGATGTGATATCTCAATGCTTATACCAAACCTGAGACTCTTCCTATGACATGAGATGTGATATCCAACTCCTTCCCGTTCCAAACCTGATACCCTTCCTATAGCATGAGATGTGATATCCAACTCCTTCCCATTCCAATCCTGAGACCCTTCCGATAGCATGAGATGTGATATCTCAATGCTTCTAATACCAAACCTGTGATCCTTCCTATAACATGAGATGTGATATCCAAATCCTTCCCCTTCCAAACCTGAGACCCTCCCTTTAGCATGAGATGTGATATCCAACTCCTTCCCATTCCAATCCTGAGACCCTTCTGATAGCATGAGAAGTGATATCTCAATGCCTCTAATACCAAACCTGAGATCCTTCCGATAGCATGAGATGTGATATCTCAATGCTTCTAATACCAAACCTGAGATCCATCCTATAACATGAGATGTGATATCCAAAACCTTCCCCTTCCAAACCTGAGACCCTCCCTTTAGCATGAGATGTGATATCCAACTCCTTCCCATTCCAATCCTGAGACCCTTCTGATAGCATGAGATGTGATATCCAACTCCTTCCCATTCCAATCCTGAGACCCTTCCGATAGCATGAGATGTGATATCTCAATGCTTCTAATACCAAACCTGAGACCCGTCTTATAACATGAGATGGGATATCCAACTCCTTCCCGTTCCAAACCTGATACCCTTCCTATAGCATGAGATGTGATATCCAACTGCTTCCCATCCCAATCCTGAGACACCTCCGATAGCAGAGATGTGATATCTCAATGCTTATACCAAACCTGAGACTCTTCCTATGACATGAGATGTGATATCCAACTCCTTCCCGTTCCAAACCTGATACCCTTCCTATAGCATGAGATGTGATATCCAACTCCTTCCCATTCCAATCCTGAGACCCTTCCGATAGCATGAGATGTGATATCTCAATGCTTCTAATACCAAACCTGTGATCCTTCCTATAACATGAGATGTGATATCCAAATCCTTCCCCTTCCAAACCTGAGACCCTCCCTTTAGCATGAGATGTGATATCCAACTCCTTCCCATTCCAATCCTGAGACCCTTCTGATAGCATGAGAAGTGATATCTCAATGCCTCTAATACCAAACCTGAGATCCTTCCGATAGCATGAGATGTGATATCTCAATGCTTCTAATACCAAACCTGAGATCCTTCCTATAACATGAGATGTGATATCCAAAACCTTCCCCTTCCAAACCTGAGACCCTCCCTTTAGCATGAGATGTGATATCCAACTCCTTCCCATTCCAATCCTGAGACCCTTCTGATAGCATGAGATGTGATATCTCAATGCCTCTAATACCAAACCTGAGATCCTACCTCTAACATGAAATGTGATATCCAACTCCTTCCCTTTCCAAACGTGAGACCCTCCCTATAGCATGAGATGTGATATCCAAGTCCTTCCCATTCCAGTCCTGAGACCATTCCTATAACATGAGATGTGATATCTCAATGCTTCTAATATCAAACCTGAAACCCTTCCTATAACATAAGATGGGATATCCAACTCCTTCCCATTCCAATCCTGAGACCCTTCTGATAGCAGAGATGTGATATCTCAATGCTTATACCAAACCTGAGACCCTTCCTATGGCATGAGATGTCATATACAACTCCTTCTCATTCAAATCCTGAGACCCTTCCTATAGCATGAGATCTGATATATCAATGCTTATACCAAACCTGAGACCATTCCTATAACATAAGATGTGATATCCAACTCCTTCCCATTCCAATCCTGAGACCCTTCCTATAACATGCGATGTGATGTCTCAATGCTTCTAATACGAAACCTGAGATCCTTCCTATGGCATGAGATGTCATATAAAACTCCTTCCCATTCCAAACCTGAGACCCTTCCTACGGCATGAGATGTCATATACAACTCCTTCCCATTCCAATCCTGAGACCCTTTCTATAGCATGAGATGTGATATCTCAATGCTTATACCAAACCTGAGACTCTTCCTATAACATGAGATGTGATATCCAACTCCTTCCAGTTCCAAACCTGAGACCCTTCCTATAGCATGAGATGTGATATCCAACTCCTTCCCATTCCAATCCTGAGACCCTTCCGATAGCATGAGATGTGATATCTCAATGCTTCTAATACCGAACCTGAGATCCTTCCTATAACATGAGATGTGATATCCAAATCCTTCCCCTTCCAAACCTGAGACCCTCCCTTTAGCATGAGATGTGATATCCAACTCCTTCCCATTCCAATCCAGAGACCCTTCTGATAGCATGAGATGTGATATCTCAATGCCTCTAATATCAAACCTGAGATCCTACCTCTAACATGAAATGTGATATCCAACTCCTTCCCCTTCCAAACCTGGGAGCGTTCCTATAACATGAGATTTGATATCGAAGTCCTTCCCATTCCAATCCTGAGACCCTTCCTATAACATGAGATGTGATATTCAACTCCTTCCCATTCCAATCCTGAGACCCTTCCTATAGCATGAGATGTGATATCTCAATGCTTCTAATACCAAACCTGAGACCCGTCCTATAACATGAGATGGGATATCCAACTCCTTCCCGTTCCAAACCTGATACCCTTCCTATAGCATGAGATGTGATATCCAACTCCTTCCCATCCCAATCCTGAGACACCTCCGATAGCAGAGATATGATATCTCAATGCTTATACCAAACCTGAGACTCTTCCTATGACATGAGATGTGATATCCAACTCCTTCCAGTTCCAAACCTGAGACCCTTCCTATACCATGAGATGTGATATCCAACTCCTTCCCATTCCAATCCTGAGACCCTTCCGATAGCATGAGATGTGATATCTCAATGCTTCTAATACCAAACCTGAGACCCGTCTTATAACATGAGATGGGATATCCAACTCCTTCCCGTTCCAAACCTGATACCCTTCCTATAGCATGAGATGTGATATCCAACTGCTTCCCATCCCAATCCTGAGACACCTCCGATAGCAGAGATGTGATATCTCAATGCTTATACCAAACCTGAGACTCTTCCTATGACATGAGATGTGATATCCAACTCCTTCCCGTTCCAAACCTGATACCCTTCCTATAGCATGAGATGTGATATCCAACTCCTTCCCATTCCAATCCTGAGACCCTTCCGATAGCATGAGATGTGATATCTCAATGCTTCTAATACCAAACCTGTGATCCTTCCTATAACATGAGATGTGATATCCAAATCCTTCCCCTTCCAAACCTGAGACCCTCCCTTTAGCATGAGATGTGATATCCAACTCCTTCCCATTCCAATCCTGAGACACCTCCGATAGCAGAGATGTGATATCTCAATGCTTATACCAAACCTGAGACTCTTCCTATGACATGAGATGTGATATCCAACTCCTTCCCTTTCCAAACGTGAGACCCTCCCTATAGCATGAGATGTGATATCCAAGTCCTTACCATTCCAGTCCTGAGACCCTTCCTATAACATGAGATGTGATATCTCAATGCTTCTAATATCAAACCTGAAACCCTTCCTATAACATAAGATGGGATATTCAACTCCTTCCCATTGCAATCCTGAGACCCTTCTGATAGCAGAGATGTGATATCTCAATGCTTATACCAAACCTGAGACCCTTCCTATGGCATGAGATGTCATATACAACTCCTTCTCATTCAAATCCTGAGACCCTTCCTATAGCATGAGATCTGATATATCAATGCTTATACCAAACTTGAGACCATTCCTATAGCATAAGATGTGATATCCAACTCCTTCCCATTCCAATCCTGAGACCCTTCCTATAACATGCGATGTGATGTCTCAATGCTTCTAATACGAAACCTGAGATCCTCCCTATGGCATGAGATGTCATATAAAACTCCTTCCCATTCCAAACCTGAGACCCTTCCTACGGCATGAGATGTCATATACAACTCCTTCCCATTCCAATCCTGAGACCCTTTCTATAGCATGAGATGTGATATCTCAATGCTTATACCAAACCTGAGACTCTTCCTATAACATGAGATGTGATATCCAAATCCTTCCCCTTCCAAACCTGAGACCCTCCCTTTAGCATGAGATGTGATATCCAACTCCTTCCCATTCCAATCCTGAGACCCTTCTGATAGCATGAGATGTGATATCTCAATGCCTCTAATACCGAACCTGAGATCCTTCCTATAACACGAGATGTGATATCCAAATCCTTCCCCTTCCAAACCTGAGACCCTCCCTTTAGCATGAGATGTGATATCCAACTCCTTCCCATTCCAATACTGAGACTCTTCTGATAGCATGAGATGTTATATCCCAATGCCTCTAATAACAAACCTGAGATCCTACCTCTAACATGAAATGTGATATCCAACTCCTTCCCCTTCCAAACCTGGGAGCGTTCCTATAACATGAGATTTGATATCGAAGTCCTTCCCATTCCAATCCTGAGACCCTTCCTATAACATGAGATGGGATATCCAACTCCTTCCCGTTCCAAACCTGATACCCTTCCTATAGCATGAGATGTGATATCCAACTCCTTCCCATCCCAATCCTGAGACACATCCGATAGCAGAGATGTGATATCTCAATGCTTATACCAAACCTGAGACTCTTCCTATGACATGAGATGTGATATCCAACTCCTTCCAGTTCCAAACCTGAGACCCTTCCTATAGCATGAGATGTGATATCCAACTCCTTCCCATTCCAATCCTGAGACCCTTCCGATAGCATGAGATGTGATATCTCAATGCTTCTAATACCAAACCTGAGACCCGTCCTATAACATGAGATGGGATATCCAACTCTTGCCCGTTCCAAACCTGATACCCTTCCTATAGCATGAGATGTGATATCCAACTCCTTCCCATCCCAATCCGGAGACACCTCCGATAGCAGAGATGTGATATCTCAATGCTTATACCAAACCTGAGACTCTTCCTATGACATGAGATGTGATATCCAACTCCTTCCCGTTCCAAACCTGATACCCTTCCTATAGCATGAGATGTGATATCCAACTCCTTCCCATTCCAATCCTGAGACCCTTCCGATAGCATGAGATGTGATATCTCAATGCTTCTAATACCAAACCTGATACCCTTCCTATAGCATGAGATGTGATATCCAACTCCTTCCCGTTCCAAACCTGAGAGCCTTCCTATAGCATGAGATGTCATATAAAACTCCTTCCCATTCCAATCTTGAGACCCTTCCTATAGCATGAGATGGGATATCCAACTCCTTCCCATTCCAATCCTGAGACCCTTCTGATAGCAGAGATGTGATATCTCAATGCTTATACCAAACCTGAGACCCTTCCTATGGCATGAGATGTCATATACAACTCCTTCCCATTCCAATCCTGAGACCCTTCCTATAGAATGAGATCTGATATATCAATGCTTATACCAAACCTGAGACCATTCCTATAGCATAATATGTGATATCCAACTCCTTCCCATTCCAATCCTGAGACCCTTCCTATAACATGAGATGTGATGTCTCAATGCTTCTAATACCAAACCTGAGATCCTTCCTATGGCATGAGATGTCAAATAAAACTCCTTCCCATTCCAAACCTGAGACCCTTCCTACGGCATGAGATGTCATATACAACTCCTTCCCATTCCAATCCTGAGACCCTTTCTATAGCATGAGATGTGATATCTCAATGCCTATAGCAAACCTGAGACTCTTCCTATAACATGAGATGTGATATCCAACTCCTTCCAGTTCCAAACCTGAGACCCTTCCTATAGCATGAGATGTGATATCCAACTCCTTCCCATTCCAATCCTGAGACCCTTCCGATAGCATGAGATGTGATATCTCAATGCTTCTAATACCAAACCTGTGATCCTTCCTATAACATGAGATGTGATATCCAAATCCTTCCCCTTCCAAACCTGAGACCCTCCCTTTAGCATGAGATGTGATATCCAACTCCTTCCCATTCTAATCCTGAGACCCTTCTGATAGCATGAGATGTGATATCTCAATGCCTCTAATACCAAACCTGAGATCCTTCCGAAAGCATGAGATGTGATATCTCAATGCTTCTAATACCGAACCTGAGATCCTTCCTATAACATGAGATGTGATATCCAAATCCTTCCCCTTCCAAACCTGAGACCCTCCCTTTAGCATGAGATGTGATATCCAACTCCTTCCCATTCCAATCCTGAGACCCTTCTGATAGCATGAGATGTGATATCTCAATGCCTCTAATACCAAACCTGAGATCCTACCTCTAACATGAAATGTGATACCCAACTCCTTCCCCTTCCAAACCTGAGAGCCTTCCTATAGCATGAGATGTCATATAAAACTCCTTCCCATTCCAATCCTGAGACCCTTCCTATAGCATGAGATGTGATATATCAATGCTTATACCAAACCTGAGACCATTCCTATAGCATAAGATGTGATATCCAACTCCTTCCCATTCCAATCCTGAGACCCTTCCTATAACATGAGATGTGATGTCTCAATGCTTCTAATACCAAACCTGAGATCCTTCCTATGGCATGAGATGTCATATAAAACTCCTTCCCATTCCAATCCTGAGACCCTTCCTATAGCATGAGCTGTGATATCCAACTCCTTCCCATTCCAATCCTGAGACCCTTCCTATAGCATGAGATTTGATATCTCAATGATTTTAAGACCAAACCTGAGATCCTTCCTATAACATGAGATGTGATATCCAAATCCTTCCCCTTCCAAACCTGAGACCCTCCCTTTAGCATGAGATGTGATATCCAACTCCTTCCCATTCCAATCCTGAGACCGTTCTGATAGCATGAGATGTGATATTTCAATGCTTCTAATACCAAACCTGAGATCCTTCCGATAGCATGAGATGTGATATCTCAATTCTTCTAATACCAAACCTGAGATCATTCCTATAACACGAGATGTGATATCCAAATCCTTCCCCTTCCAAAACTGAGACCCTCCCTTTAGCATGAGATGTGATATCAAACTCCTTCCCATTCCAATCCTGAGACCCTTCTGATAGCATGAGATGTGTTATCTCAATGCCTCTAATACCAAACCTGAGATCCTACCTCTAACATGAAATGTGATACCCAACTCCTTCCCCTTCCAAACCTGAGAGCCTTCCTATAGCATGAGATGTGATATTGAAGTATTTCCCATTCCAAACCTGAGACCTTTCCTATAACATGAGATGTGATATCCAACTCCTTCCCATTCCAACCTGAGACCCTTTCCTATAGCATGAGATGGGATATCCAACTACTTCCAAATCCAATCCTGATACCCTTCCGATAGCATGAAATGTGATATCTCAATCCCTCTAATACCAAACCTGAGATCCTTCGGATAGCATGAGATGTGATATCTCAATGCTTCTAATACCAAACCTGAGATCCTTCCTATAACATGAGATGTGATATCAAAATCCTTCCCCTTCCAAACCTGAGACCCTCCCTTTAGCATGAGATGTGATATCCAAATCCTTCCATTTCCAATCCTGAGACCCTTCTCATAGCATGAGATGTGATATCTCAATGCCTCTAATACCAAACCTGAGATCCTACCTCTAAAATGAAATGTGATATCCAACTCCTTCCCTTTCCAAACGTGAGACCCTCCCTATAGCATGAGATGTGATATCCAAATCCTTCCAATTCCAATCCTGAGACCCTTCTCATAGCATGAGATGTGATATCTCAATGCTTCTAATACCAAACCTGACACCCTTCCTATAACATAAGATGGGATATCCAACTCCTTCCCATTACAATCCTGAGACCCTTCCAATAGCAGAGATGTGATATCTCAATGCTTATACCAAACCTGAGACCCTTCCTATGGCATGAGATGTCATATACAACTCCTTCCCATTCCAATCCTGAGACCCTTCCTATAGCATGAGATGTGATATCTCAATGCTTATACCAAACCTGAGACTCTTCCTATAACATGAGATGTGATATCCAACTCCTTCCAGTTCCAAACCTGAGACCCTTCCTATAGCATGAGATGTGATATCCAACACCTTCCCATTCCAATCCTGAGACCCTTCCGATAGCATGAGATGTGATATCTCAATGCTTCTAATACCAAACCTGAGACCCTTCCTATAGCATGAGATGTGATATCCAACTCCTTCCCATTCCAATCCTGAGACCCTTCCTATAGCATGAGATTTGATATCTCAATGATTTTAAGACCAAACCTGAGATCCTTCCTATAACATGAGATGTGATATCCAAATCCTTCCCCTTCCAAACCTGAGACCCTCCCTTTAGCATGAGATGTGATATCCAACTCCTTCCCATTCCAATCCTGAGACCGTTCTGATAGCATGAGATGTGATATTTCAATGCTTCTAATACCAAACCTGAGATCCTTCCGATAGCATGAGATGTGATATCTCAATTCTTCTAATACCAAACCTGAGATCATTCCTATAACACGAGATGTGATATCCAAATCCTTCCCCTTCCAAAACTGAGACCCTCCCTTTAGCATGAGATGTGATATCAAACTCCTTCCCATTCCAATCCTGAGACCCTTCTGATAGCATGAGATGTGTTATCTCAATGCCTCTAATACCAAACCTGAAATCCTACCTCTAACATGAAATGTGATACCCAACTCCTTCCCCTTCCAAACCTGAGAGCCTTCCTATAGCATGAGATGTGATATTGAAGTATTTCCCATTCCAATCCTGAGACCTTTCCTATAACATGAGATGTGATATCCAACTCCTTCCCATTCCAACCTGAGACCCTTTCCTATAGCATGAGATGGGATATCCAACTACTTCCAAATCCAATCCTGATACCCTTCCGATAGCATGAGATGTGATATCTCAATCCCTCTAATACCAAACCTGAGATCCTTCGGATAGCATGAGATGTGATATCTCAATGCTTCTAATAACAAACCTGAGATCCTTCCTATAACATGAGATGTGATATCAAAATCCTTCCCCTTCCAAACCTGAGACCCTCCCTTTAGCATGAGATGTGATATCCAAATCCTTCCAATTCCAATCCTGAGACCCTTCTCATAGCATGAGATGTGATATCTCAATGCCTCTTATACCAAACCTGAGATCCTACCTCTAACATGAAATGTGATATCCAACTCCTTCCCTTTCCAAACGTGAGACCCTCCCTATAGCATGAGATGTGATATCCAAGTCCTTCCCATTCCAATCCTCAGACCCTTCCTATAGCATGAGATGTGATATCTCAATGCTTCTAATACCAAACCTGACACCCTTCCTATAACATAAGATGGGATATCCAACTCCTTCCCATTACAATCCTGAGACCCTTCCAATAGCAGAGATGTGATATCTCAATGCTTATACCAAACCTGAGACCCTTCCTATGGCATGAGATGTCATATACAACTCCTTCCCATTCCAATCCTGAGACCCTTCCTATAGCATGAGATGTGATATCTCAATGCTTATACCAAACCTGAGACTCTTCCTATAACATGAGATGTGATATCCAACTCCTTCCAGTTCCAAACCTGAGACCCTTCCTATAGCATGAGATGTGTGATCCAACACTTTCCCATTCCAATCCTGAGACCCTTCCGATAGCATGAGATGTGATATCTCAATGCTTCTAATACCAAACCTGAGATCCTTCCGATAGCATGAGATGTGATATCTCAATTCTTCTAATACCAAACCTGAGATCATTCCTATAACACGAGATGTGATATCCAAATCCTTCCCCTTCCAAACCTGAGACCCTCCCTTTAGCATGAGATGTGATATCCAACTCCTTCCCGATCCAATCCTGAGACCCTTCTGATAGCATGAGATGTGATATCTCAATGCCTCTAATACCAAACCTGAGATCCTTCCGATAGCATGAGATGTGATATCTCAATGCTTCTAATACCGAACCTGAGATCCTTCCTATAACATGAGATGTGATATCCAATTCCTTGACCTTCCAAACCTGAGACCCTCCCTTTAGCATGAGATGTGATATCCAAGTCCTTCCCATTCCAGTCCTGAGACCCTTCCTATAACATGAGATGTGATATCTCAATGCTTCTAATATCAAACCTGAGACCCTTCCTATAACATAAGATGGGATATCCAACTCCTTCCCATTCCAATCCTGAGACCCTTCCGATAGCAGAGATGTGATATCTCAATGCTTATACCAAACCTGAGACCCTTCCTATGGCATGAGATGTCATATACAACTCCTTCCCATTCCAATCCTGAGACCCTTCTGATAGCATGAGATGTGATATCTCAATGCCTCTAATACCAAACCTGAGATCCTTCCGATAGCATGAGATGTGATATCTCAATTCTTCTAATACCAAAACTGAGATCATTCCTATAACACGAGATGTGATATCCAAATCCTTCCCCTTCCAAACCTGAGACCCTCCCTTTAGCATGAGATGTGATATCCAACTCCTTCCTGATCCAATCCTGAGACCCTTCTGATAGCATGAGATGTGATATCTCAATGCCTCTAATACCAAACCTGAGATCCTTCCGATAGGATGAGATGTGATATCTCAATGCTTCTAATACCGAACCTGAGATCCTACCTCTGACATGAAATGTGATATCCAACTCCTTCCCTTTCTAAACGTGAGACCCTCCCTATAGCATGAGATGTGATATCCAAGTCCTTTCCATTCCAGTCCTGAGACCCTTCCTATAACATGAGATGTGATATCTCAATGCTTCTAATATCAAACCTGAGACCCTTCCTATAACATAAGATGGGATATCCAACTCCTTCCCATTCCAATCCTGAGACCCTTCCGATAGCAGAGAATTGATATCTCAATGCTTATACCAAACCTGAGACCCTTCCTATGGCATGAGAAGTCATATACAACTCCTTCCCATTCCAATCCTGAGACCCTTCCTATAACATGAGATGTGATGTCTCAATGCTTCTAATACCAAACCTGAGATCCTTCCTATGGCATGAGATGTCATATAAAACTCCTTCCCATTCCAATCCTGAGACCCTTCCTATAGCATGAGATGTGATATCCAACTCCTTCCCATTCCAATCCTGAGACCGTTCTGATAGCATGAGATGTGATATTTCAATGCTTCTAATACCAAACCTGAGATCCTTCCGATAGCATGAGATGTGATATCTCAATTCTTCTAATACCAAACCTGAGATCATTCCTATAACACGAGATGTGATATCCAAATCCTTCCCCTTCCAAAACTGAGACCCTCCCTTTAGCATGAGATGTGATATCAAACTCCTTCCCATTCCAATCCTGAGACCCTTCTGATAGCATGAGATGTGATATCTCAATGCCTCTAATACCAAACCTGAGATCCTACCTCTAACATGAAATGTGATACCCAACTCCTTCCCCTTCCAAACCTGAGAGCCTTCCTATAGCATGAGATGTGATATCGAAGTATTTCCCATTCCAATCCTGAGACCTTTCCTATAACATGAGATGTGATATCCAACTCCTTCCCATTCCAACCTGAGACCCTTCCTATAGCATGAGATGGGATATCCAACTACTTCCAAATCCAATCCTGATACCCTTCCGATAGCATGAGATGTGATATCTCAATCCCTCTAATACCAAACCTGAGATCCTTCGGATAGCATGAGATGTGATATCTCAATGCTTCTAATACCAAACCTGAGATCCTTCCTATAACATGAGATGTGATATCAAAAGCCTTCCCCTTCCAAACCTGAGACCCTCCCTTTAGCATGAGATGTGATATCCAAATCCTTCCAATTCCAATCCTGAGACCCTTCTCATAGCATGAGATGTGATATCTCAATGCCTCTAATACCAAACCTGAGATCCTACCTCTAACATGAAATGTGATATCCAACTCCTTCCCTTTCGAAACGTGAGACCCTCCCTATAGCATGAGATGTGATATCCAAGTCCTTCCCATTCCAATCCTGAGACCCTTCCTATAGCATGAGATGTGATATCTCAATGCTTCTAATACCAAACCTGACACCCTTCCTATAACATAAGATGGGATATCCAACTCCTTCCCATTACAATCCTGAGACCCTTCCAATAGCAGAGATGTGATATCTCAATGCTTATACCAAACCTGAGACCCTTCCTATGGCATGAGATGTCATATACAACTCCTTCCCATTCCAATCCTGAGACCCTTCCTATAGTATGAGATGTGATATCTCAATGCTTATACCAAACCTGAGACCCTTCGTATAGCATGAGATGTGATATCCAACTCCTTCCCATTCCAATCCTGAGACCCTTCCTATAACATGAGATGGTATGTCTCGCTGCTTCTAATACCAAACCTGAGATCCTTCCTATGGCATGAGTTGTCATATAAAACTCCTTCCCATTCCATTCCTGAGACCCTTCCTATAGCATGAGATGTGATATCCAACTCCTTCCCATTCCAATCCTGAGAACCTTCCTATAGCATGAGATGTGATATCTCAATGCTTCTAAGACCAAACCTGAGATCCTTCCTATAACATGAGATGTGATATCCAAATCCTTCCCCTTCCAACCCTGAGACCCTTCCTATACCATGAGATGTGATATCTCAATGCTTCTAATACCAAACCTGGGACCCGTCCTATAACATGAGCTATGATATCCAAATCCTTCCCCTTCCAAACCTGAAACCCTTCCTTTAGCATGAGATGTGATATCCAAATCCTTCCCATTCCAATCCTAAAACCCTTCCTATAGCATGAGATGTGATATCTCAATGTTTCTAATAAAAAACCTTAGACCCTTCCTATAGCAAGAGATGTGATATCCAAATCCTTCCCATTCCAATCCTGAGACCCTTCCTATAACATGAGATGCGATATCCAATTCCTTCCCATTCCAACCTGAGACCCTATAGTATGAGAAGGGATATCCAACTCCTTCCCAATCCAATCCTGAGACCCTTCCGATAGCAGAGATGTGATATCTCAATGCTTACACCAAACCTGAGACCCTTCCTATGGCATGAGATGTGATATCCAACTCCTTCCCATTCCAAACCTGAGACCCTTCCTTTAGCATGAGATGTGATATCCAAATTCTTCACATTCCAATCCTGAGACGCTTCCTATAGCATGAGATGTGATATCTCAATGCTTCTAATACCAAACCTGAGATCCTTCCTATAACATGAGATGTGATATCCAACTACTTCCCATTCCAAACCTGAGACCCTTCCGATAGCATGAGATGTGATATCTCAATGCTTCAAAAACCAAACATGAGAACCATCCTATAACATGAGATGTGAAATCCAAATCCTTCCCTTCCCAAACCTGAGACTCTTCCTATAGCATGAGATGTGATATCTCAATGCTTCTACCAAACCTGAAACCCTTCCTATAGCATGAGATGTGATATCCAACTCCTTCCCATTCCAATCCTGACACACTTCCTATAGCATGAGATGTGATATCTCAATGATTCTAATACCAAACCTGAGACCCGTCCTATAACATGAGATGTGATATCCAAATCCTTCCCCTTCCAAACCTGAGACCCTTCCTTTAGCATGAGATGTGATGTCCAGCTCCTCCCATTCCAATCCTGAGACCCTTCCGATAGCATGAGATGTGATATCTCAATGCTTCTAATATCAAAACTGAGACCCTCCCTATAGCATGAGATGTGATATCTAAATCCTTCCCATTCCAATCCTGAGACCCTTCCGATAGCAGAGATGTGATATCTCAATGCTTATACCAAACCTGAGACCCTTCCTATAGCATGAGATGTGATATCCAGCTCCTTCCCATTCCAATCCTGAGACCCTTCCTATAGCATGAGATGTGATATCTAAATGCTTCTAATACCAAACCTGAGATCCTTCCTATAACATGAGATGTGATATCCAACTCCTTCCCATTCCAATCCTGAGACCCTTCCTATAGCATGAGATGTGATATCTCAATGCTTCTAATACCAAACCTGAGATCCTTCCGATAGCATGAGTTGTGATATCTCAATGCTTCTAATACCAAACCTGAGTTCCTTCCTATAACATGATATGTGATATCCAAATCCTTCCCCTTCCAAAACTGAGACCCTCCCTTTAGCATGAGATGTGATATCCAACTCCTTCCCATTCCAATCCTGATACCCTTCTGATAGCATGAGATGTGATATCTCAATGCCTCTAATACCAAACCTGAGATCCTACCTCTAACATGAAATGTGATAGCCCACTCCTTCCCTTTCCAAACCTGTGAGCCTTCCTACAGCATGAGATGTGATATCCAAGTCCTTCCCATTCCAATCCTGAGACCCTTCCTATAACATGAGATGTGATATCCAACTCCTTCCCATTCCAACCTTAGACCCTTCCTATAGCATGAGATGGGATATCCAACTCCTTCCAAATCCAATCCTGATACCCTTCCGATAGCATGAGATGTGATATCCCAATGCTTCTACAAAACCTGAGACCCATACCATGGCATGAGATGTGATATCAAACTCCTTCCCATTCCAATCCTGAGACTCATCCTATAGCTTGAGATGTGATATCCAACTCCTTCCCATTCCAATCCTGATACCCATTTGATAGCATGAGATGTGATATCTCAATGCCTCTAATACCAAACCTGAGATCCTACCTCTAACATGAAATGTGATAGCCCACTCCTTCCCTTTCCAAACCTGAGAGCCTTCCTACAGCATGAGATGTGATATCCAAGTCCTTCCCATTCCAATCCTGAGACCCTTCCTATAACATGAGATGTGATATCCAACTCCTTCCCATTCCAATCCTGAGACCCTTCCGATAGCATGAGATGTGATATCTCAATGCTTCTAATATCAAAACTGAGACCCTCCCTATAGCATGAGATGTGATATCTAAGTCCTTCCCATTCCAATCCTGAGACCCTTCCGATAGCAGAGATGTGATATCTCAATGCTTATACCAAACCTGAGACCCTTCCTATAGCATGAGATGTGATATCCAACTCCTTCCCATTCCAGCCTTAGACCCTTCCTATAGCATGAGATGGGATATCCAACTCCTTCCAAATCCAATCCTGATACCCTTCCGATAGCATGAGATGTGATATCCCAATGCTTAAACAAAACCGGAGACCCATACCATGGCATGAGATGTGATATCAAACTCCTTCCCATTCCAATCCTGAGACTCATCCTATAGCTTGAGATGTGATATCCAACTCCTTCCCATTCCAATCCTGAGACCCTTCCTATAGCTTGAGATGTGATATCCAACTCCTTCCCATTCCAATTCTGAGACCCGTCCTATACCATGAGACTTCATATCTCAATGCTTCTAATACCAAACCTGAGACCCTTCCTATAACATGTCGATGTGATATCCAAGTCCTTCCCATTAAAATCCTGAGACCCTTCCTATAGCTTGAGATGTGATATCCAACTCCTTCCCATTCCAATTCTGAGACCCGTCCTATACCATGAGACTTGATATCTCAATGCTTCTAATGCCAAACCTGAGACCCTTCCTATAGCATGAGATGGGATATCCAACTCCTTCCAAATCCAATCCTGATACCCTTCCGATAGCATGAGATGTGATATCCCAATGCTTCAACAAAACCTGAGACCCATACCATGGCATGCGATGTGATATCAAACTCCTTCCCATTCCAATCCTGAGACTCATCCTATAGCTTGAGATGTGATATCCAACTCCTTCCCATTCCAATCCTGAGACCCTTCCTATAGCTTGAGATGTGATATCCAACTCCTTCCCATTCCAATTCTGAGACCCGTCCTATACCATGAGACTTGATATCTCAATGCTTCTAATACCAAACCTGAGACCCTTCCTATAACATGTCGATGTGATATCCAAGTCCTTCCCATTACAATCCTGAGACCCTTCCTATAGCTTGAGATGTGATATCCAACTCCTTCCCATTCCAATTCTGAGACCCGTCCTATACCATGAGACTTGATATCTCAATGCTTCTAATGCCAAACCTGAGACCGGTCCTACACCATGAGATGTGATATACAAATCCTTCCCCTTCCAAACCTTAGACCCTTCCTATAGCATGAGATGTGATATCGCAATGCTTCTAATACCAAACCTGAGACCCTTCTTATAACGAGATGGGATATCCAACTCCTTCCCATTCCAATCCTGAGACCCTTCCGATAGCAGAGATGTGATATCTCAATGCTTATACCAAACCTGAGACCCTTGCTATAGCATGAGATGTGATATCCAACTCCTTCCCATTCCAATCCTGAGACCCTTCCTATAGCATGAGATGTGATATCTCAATGCTTCTAATACCAAACCTGAGATCCTTCCTATAACATGAGATGTGATATCAAACTCCTTCCCCTTCCAAACCTGAGACCCTCCCTTTAGCATGAGATGTGATATCCAAGTCCTTCCCCTTCCAAACCTGAGACCCTCCCTTTAGCATGAGATGTGATATCCAACTCCTTCCCATTCCAATCCTGAGACCCTTCTGATAGCATGAGATGTGATATCTCAATGCCTCTAATACCAATCCCGAGACCCTTCCTATAACATGAGATGTGATATCCAACTCCTTCCCATTCCAATCCTGAGACCCTTCTGATAGCATGAGATGTGATATCTCAATGCCTCTAATACCAATCCCGAGACCCTTCCTATAACATGAGATGTGATATCCAACTCCTTCCCATTCCAACCTGAGACCCTTCCTATAGCATGAGATGGGATATCCAACTCCTTCGAAATCCAATACTGATACCCTTCCGATAGCATGAGATGTGATATCCCAATGCTTCTACCAAACCTGAGACCCATACTATGGCATGAGATGTGATATCCAACTCCTTCCCATTCCAATCCTGAGACCCTTCCTATAGCTTGAGATGTGATATCCAACTCCTTCCCATTCCAATTCTGAGACCCTTCCTATACCATGAGACTTGATATCTCAATGCTTCTAATACCAAACCTGAGACCCGTCCTATAACATGAGATGTGATATCCAAATCCTTCCACTTCCAAACCTAAGACCCTTCCTTTATCATGAGATGTGATATCCAACTCCTTCCCATTCCAATCCTGAGACCCTTCCGATATCATGAGATGTGATATCTCAATGCTTCTAATATCAAACTTGAGACCCTCCCTATAGCATGAGATGTGATATCCAAGTCCTTCCCATTCCAATCCTGAGACCCTTCCTATAGCATGAGATGTGATATCTCAATGCTTCTAATACCAAACCTGAGACCCTTCCTATAACATGAGATGGGAATATCCAAATCCTTCCCATTCCAATCCTGAGACCCTTCTGATAGCAGAGATGTGATATCTGAATGCTTATACCAAACCTGAGATCCTTCCTATAACATGAGATGTGATATCCAACTCCTTCCCATTCCAATCCTGAGACCCTTCCTATAGCTTGAGATGTGATATCCAACTCCTTCCCATTCCAATTCTGAGACCCTTCCTATACCATGAGACTTGATATCTCAATGCTTCTAATACCAAACCTGAGACCCGTCCTATAACATGAGATGGGATATCCAACTCCTTCCCATTCCAATCCTGAGACACTTCCGATAGCAGAGATATGATATCTCAATGCTTATACCAAACCTGAGACCCTTCCTATATCATGAGATGTGATATCCAACTCCTTCCCGTTCCAAACCTGAGACCCTTCCTATAGCATATGTGATATCCAATTCCTTCCCATTCCAAACATGAGACCCTTCCTATAGCAAGAATGTAATATCCAACTCCTTCCCATTCCAATCCTGAGACCATTCCTATAGCATGAGATGTGATATCTCAATGCTTCTAATACCAAACCTGAGATTCTTCCTATGACATATGTGATATCCAATTCCTTCCCATTCCAAACCTGAGACCCTTCCTACAGCATGCAATGTGATATCTCAATGCTTCTAATACCAAACCTGAGACCAGTCCTATAACATGAGATGGGATATCCAACTCCTTCCCCTTCCAAACCTGAGACCCTTCCTATAGCATGAGATGTGATATCCAACTCCTTCCCAACCCAATCCTGAGACACTTCCGATTGCAGAGATGTGATATCTCAATGCTTATACCAAACCTGAGACTCTTCCTATAACATGAGATGTGATATCCAACTCCTTCCCGTTCCAAACCTGAGACCCTTCCTATAGCATGAGATGTGATATCCAACTCCTTCCCATTCCAATCCTGAGACCCTTCCGATAGCATGAGATGTGATATCTCAATGCTTCTAATACCAAACCTGTGATCCTTCCTATAACATGTGATGTGATATCCAAATCCTTCCCATTCCACACCTGAGACCCTCCCTTTAGCATGAGATGTGCTATCCAACTCCTTCCCATTCCAATCCTGACACCCTTATGATAGCATGAGATGTGATATCTCCAGGCCTCTAATACCAAACCTGAGATACTTCCGATAGCATGAGATGTGATATCTCAATGCTTCGAATACCAAACCTGAGATCCTTCCTGTAACATGATATGTGATATCCAAATCATTCCCATTCCAATCCTGAGACCCTTCCGATAGCATGAGATGTGATATCTCAATGCTTCTAATACCAAACCTGAGATCCTTCATATAGCATATGTGATATCCAACTCCTTCCCATTCCAAACATGAGACCCTTCCTATAGCAAGAATGTAATATCCAACTCCTACCCATTCCAATCCTGAGACCATTCCTATAGCATGAGTTGTGATATCTCAATGCTTATACCAAACCTGAGACCCTTCCTATAGCATGAGATGTGATATCCAACTTCTTCCCATTCCAATCCTGAGACCCTTCCTATAACATGAGATGTGTTGTCTCAATGCTTCTAATACCAAACCTGAGATCTTTCCTATAACATATGTGATATCCAACTCCTTCCCATTCCAATTCTGAGACCCTTCCATGAGATATGATATCCAAGTCCTTCCCATTCCAATCCTGAGACCCTTCCTATAACATGAGATGTGATATCCAACTCCTTCGCATTCCAACCTGAGACCCTTCATATAGCACGAGATGGGATATCCAACTCCTTCCAAATCCAATACTGATACCCTTCCGATAGCATGGGATGTCATATTCCAATGCTTCTACCAAACCTGAGACCCATACTATGGCATGAGATGTGATACCAAAATCCTTCCCATTCCAATCCTGAGACCCTTCCTATAGCTTGAGATGTGATATCCATCTCCTTCCCATTCCAATTCTGAGACCCTTCCTATACCATGAGACTTGATATCTCAATGCTTCTAATACCAAACCTGAGACCCGTCCTATAACATGAGATGTGATATCCAAATCCTTCCCCTTCCAAACCTTAGACCCTTCCTTTATCATGAGATGTGATATCCAACTCTTCCCATTACAATCCTGAGACCCTTCCGATATCATGAGGTTTGTTATCTCAATGCTTCTAATATCAAACTTGAGACCCTCCCTATAGCATGAGATGTGACATCCAAGTCCTTCCCATTCCAATCCTGAGACCCTTCCTATAGCATGAGATGTGATATCTCAATGCGTATACCAAATCTGAGACCCTTCCTATAGCATGAGATGTGATATCCAACTCCTTCCCATTCCAATCCTGAGACCCTTCCTATAGCATGAGATGTGATATCTCAATGCTTCTACCAAAACTGAGACGCTTCCTTTAGCATGAGATGTGATATCCAACTCCTTCCCATTCCAATCCTGAGACCCTTCCTATAGCATGAGATGTGATATCTCAATGCTTCTAATACCAAACCTGAGATCCTTCCTATAACATGAGATGTGATATCCAACTCCTTCCCATTCCAATCCTGAGACCCTTCCTATAGCATGAGATGTGATATCTCAATGCTTCTAATACCAAACCTGAGATCCTTCCGATAGCATGAGTTGTGATATCTCAATGCTTCTAATACCTAACCTGAGATCCTTCCTATAACATGAGATGTGATATCCAAATCCTCCCCCTTCCAAACCTGAGACCCTCCCTTTAGCATGAGATGTGATATCCAACTCCTTCCCATTCCAATCCTGATACCCTTCTGATTGCATGAGATGTGATATCGCAATGCCTCTAATACCAAACCTGAGATCCTACATCTAACATGAAATGTGATAGCCCACTCCTTCCCTTTCCAAACCTGAGAGCCTTCCTACAGCATGAGATGTGATATCCAACTCCTTCCCATTCCAATCCTGAGACCCTTCCTATAGCTTGAGATGTGACATCCAACTCCTTCCCATTCCAATTCTGAGACCCGTCCTATACCATGAGACTTGATATCTCAATGCTTCTAATACCAAACCTGAGACCCTTTATATAACATGTCGATGTGATATCCAAGTCCTTCCCATTACAATCCTGAGACCCTTCCTATAGCTTGAGATGTGATATCCAACTCCTTCCCATTCCAATTCTGAGACCCGTCCTATACCATGAGACTTGATATCTCAATACTTCTAATGCCAAAATGAGGCCGGTCCTACACCATGAGATGTGATATACAAATCCTTCCCCTTCCAAACCTTAGACCCCCCCTATAGCATGAGATGTGATATCGTAATGCTTCTAATACCAAACCTGAGACCCTTCTTATAACGAGATGGGATATCCAACTCCTTCCCATTCCAATCCTGAGACCCTTCCGATAGCAGAGGTGTGATATCTCAATGCTTATACCAAACCTGAGACCCTTCCTATGGCATGAGATGTCATATACAACCCCTTCCGATTCCAATCCTGAGACCCTTCCTATAGCATGAGATGGGATATCTCAATGCTTATACCAAACCTGAGACCCTTCCTATAGCATGAGATGTGATATCCAACTCCTTCCATTCCAATCTTGAGACCCTTCCTATAGCATGAGATGTGATATCTAAGTCCTTCCCATACCAAACCTGAGACCCTTCCTATAGCATGAGATGTGATATCTCAATGCTTCTACCAAAACTGAGACCCTTCCTTTAGCATGAGATGTGATATCCAACTCCTTCCCATTCCAATCCTGAGACCCTTCCTATAGCATGAGATGTGATATCTCAATGCTTCTAATACCAAACCTGAGATCCTTCCTATAACATGAGATGTGATATCCAACTCCTTCCCATTCCAATCCTGAGACCCTTCCTATAACATGAGATGGTATGTCTCGCTGCTTCTAATACCAAACCTGAGATCCTTCCTATGGCATGAGTTGTCATATAAAACTCCTTCCCATTCCATTCCTGAGACCCTTCCTATAGCATGAGATGTGATATCCAACTCCTTCCCATTCCAATCCTGAGAACCTTCCTATAGCATGAGATGTGATATCTCAATGCTTCTAAGACCAAACCTGAGATCCTTCCTATAACATGAGATGTGATATCCAAATCCTTCCCCTTCCAACCCTGAGACCCTTCCTATACCATGAGATGTGATATCTCAATGCTTCTAATACCAAACCTGGGACCCGTCCTATAACATGAGCTATGATATCCAAATCCTTCCCCTTCCAAACCTGAAACCCTTCCTTTAGCATGAGATGTGATATCCAAATCCTTCCCATTCCAATCCTAAAACCCTTCCTATAGCATGAGATGTGATATCTCAATGTTTCTAATAAAAAACCTTAGACCCTTCCTATAGCAAGAGATGTGATATCCAAATCCTTCCCATTCCAATCCTGAGACCCTTCCTATAACATGAGATGCGATATCCAATTCCTTCCCATTCCAACCTGAGACCCTATAGTATGAGAAGGGATATCCAACTCCTTCCCAATCCAATCCTGAGACCCTTCCGATAGCAGAGATGTGATATCTCAATGCTTACACCAAACCTGAGACCCTTCCTATGGCATGAGATGTGATATCCAACTCCTTGCCATTCAAATCCTGAGACCCTCCCTATCACAAGAGATGTCATATCCAACTCCTTCCCATTCCAAACCTGAGACCCTTCCTTTAGCATGAGATGTGATATCCAAATTCTTCACATTCCAATCCTGAGACCCTTCCTATAGCATGAGATGTGATATCTCAATGCTTCTAATACCAAACCTGAGATCCTTCCTATAACATGAGATGTGATATCCAACTACTTCCCATTCCAAACCTGAGACCCTTCCGATAGCATGAGATGTGATATCTCAATGCTTCAAAAACCAAACATGAGAACCATCCTATAACATGAGATGTGAAATCCAAATCCTTCCCTTCCCAAACCTGAGACTCTTCCTATAGCATGAGATGTGATATCTCAATGCTTCTACCAAACCTGAAACCCTTCCTATAGCATGAGATGTGATATCCAACTCCTTCCCATTCCAATCCTGACACACTTCCTATAGCATGAGATGTGATATCTCAATGATTCTAATACCAAACCTGAGACCCGTCCTATAACATGAGATGTGATATCCAAATCCTTCCCCTTCCAAACCTGAGACCCTTCCTTTAGCATGAGATGTGATGTCCAGCTCCTCCCATTCCAATCCTGAGACCCTTCCGATAGCATGAGATGTGATATCTCAATGCTTCTAATATCAAAACTGAGACCCTCCCTATAGCATGAGATGTGATATCTAAATCCTTCCCATTCCAATCCTGAGACCCTTCCGATAGCAGAGATGTGATATCTCAATGCTTATACCAAACCTGAGACCCTTCCTATAGCATGAGATGTGATATCCAGCTCCTTCCCATTCCAATCCTGAGACCCTTCCTATAGCATGAGATGTGATATCTAAATGCTTCTAATACCAAACCTGAGATCCTTCCTATAACATGAGATGTGATATCCAACTCCTTCCCATTCCAATCCTGAGACCCTTCCTATAGCATGAGATGTGATATCTCAATGCTTCTAATACCAAACCTGAGATCCTTCCGATAGCATGAGTTGTGATATCTCAATGCTTCTAATACCAAACCTGAGATCCTTCCTATAACATGATATGTGATATCCAAATCCTTCCCCTTCCAAAACTGAGACCCTCCCTTTAGCATGAGATGTGATATCCAACTCCTTCCCATTCCAATCCTGATACCCTTCTGATAGCATGAGATGTGATATCTCAATGCCTCTAATACCAAACCTGAGATCCTACCTCTAACATGAAATGTGATAGCCCACTCCTTCCCTTTCCAAACCTGTGAGCCTTCCTACAGCATGAGATGTGATATCCAAGTCCTTCCCATTCCAATCCTGAGACCCTTCCTATAACATGAGATGTGATATCCAACTCCTTCCCATTCCAACCTTAGACCCTTCCTATAGCATGAGATGGGATATCCAACTCCTTCCAAATCCAATCCTGATACCCTTCCGATAGCATGAGATGTGATATCCCAATGCTTCTACAAAACCTGAGACCCATACCATGGCATGAGATGTGATATCAAACTCCTTCCCATTCCAATCCTGAGACTCATCCTATAGCTTGAGATGTGATATCCAACTCCTTCCCATTCCAATCCTGATACCCATTTGATAGCATGAGATGTGATATCTCAATGCCTCTAATACCAAACCTGAGATCCTACCTCTAACATGAAATGTGATAGCCCACTCCTTCCCTTTCCAAACCTGAGAGCCTTCCTACAGCATGAGATGTGATATCCAAGTCCTTCCCATTCCAATCCTGAGACCCTTCCTATAACATGAGATGTGATATCCAACTCCTTCCCATTCCAATCCTGAGACCCTTCCGATAGCATGAGATGTGATATCTCAATGCTTCTAATATCAAAACTGAGACCCTCCCTATAGCATGAGATGTGATATCTAAGTCCTTCCCATTCCAATCCTGAGACCCTTCCGATAGCAGAGATGTGATATCTCAATGCTTATACCAAACCTGAGACCCTTCCTATAGCATGAGATGTGATATCCAACTCCTTCCCATTCCAACCTTAGACCCTTCCTATAGCATGAGATGGGATATCCAACTCCTTCCAAATCCAATCCTGATACCCTTCCGATAGCATGAGATGTGATATCCCAATGCTTAAACAAAACCGGAGACCCATACCATGGCATGAGATGTGATATCAAACTCCTTCCCATTCCAATCCTGAGACTCATCCTATAGCTTGAGATGTGATATCCAACTCCTTCCCATTCCAATCCTGAGACCCTTCCTATAGCTTGAGATGTGATATCCAACTCCTTCCCATTCCAATTCTGAGACCCGTCCTATACCATGAGACTTCATATCTCAATGCTTCTAATACCAAACCTGAGACCCTTCCTATAACATGTCGATGTGATATCCAAGTCCTTCCCATTACAATCCTGAGACCCTTCCTATAGCTTGAGATGTGATATCCAACTCCTTCCCATTCCAATTCTGAGACCCGTCCTATACCATGAGACTTGATATCTCAATGCTTCTAATGCCAATCCTGATACCCTTCCGATAGCATGAGATGTGATATCCCAATGCTTCAACAAAACCTGAGACCCATACCATGGCATGCGATGTGATATCAAACTCCTTCCCATTCCAATCCTGAGACTCATCCTATAGCTTGAGATGTGATATCCAACTCCTTCCCATTCCAATCCTGAGACCCTTCCTATAGCTTGAGATGTGATATCCAACTCCTTCCCATTCCAATTCTGAGACCCGTCCTATACCATGAGACTTGATATCTCAATGCTTCTAATACCAAACCTGAGACCCTTCCTATAACATGTCGATGTGATATCCAAGTCCTTCCCATTACAATCCTGAGACCCTTCCTATAGCTTGAGATGTGATATCCAACTCCTTCCCATTCCAATTCTGAGACCCGTCCTATACCATGAGACTTGATATCTCAATGCTTCTAATGCCAAACCTGAGACCGGTCCTACACCATGAGATGTGATATACAAATCCTTCCCCTTCCAAACCTTAGACCCTTCCTATAGCATGAGATGTGATATCGCAATGCTTCTAATACCAAACCTGAGACCCTTCTTATAACGAGATGGGATATCCAACTCCTTCCCATTCCAATCCTGAGACCCTTCCGATAGCAGAGATGTGATATCTCAATGCTTATACCAAACCTGAGACCCTTGCTATAGCATGAGATGTGATATCCAACTCCTTCCCATTCCAATCCTGAGACCCTTCCTATAGCATGAGATGTGATATCTCAATGCTTCTAATACCAAACCTGAGATCCTTCCTATAACATGAGATGTGATATCAAACTCCTTCCCCTTCCAAACCTGAGACCCTCCCTTTAGCATGAGATGTGATATCCAAGTCCTTCCCCTTCCAAACCTGAGACCCTCCCTTTAGCATGAGATGTGATATCCAACTCCTTCCCATTCCAATCCTGAGACCCTTCTGATAGCATGAGATGTGATATCTCAATGCCTCTAATACCAATCCCGAGACCCTTCCTATAACATGAGATGTGATATCCAACTCCTTCCCATTCCAATCCTGAGACCCTTCTGATAGCACGAGATGTGATATCTCAATGCCTCTAATACCAATCCCGAGACCCTTCCTATAACATGAGATGTGATATCCAACTCCTTCCCATTCCAACCTGAGACCCTTCCTATAGCATGAGATGGGATATCCAACTCCTTCGAAATCCAATACTGATACCCTTCCGATAGCATGAGATGTGATATCCCAATGCTTCTACCAAACCTGAGACCCATACTATGGCATGAGATGTGATATCCAACTCCTTCCCATTCCAATCCTGAGACCCTTCCTATAGCTTGAGATGTGATATCCAACTCCTTCCCATTCCAATTCTGAGACCCTTCCTATACCATGAGACTTGATATCTCAATGCTTCTAATACCAAACCTGAGACCCGTCCTATAACATGAGATGTGATATCCAAATCCTTCCCCTTCCAAACCTAAGACCCTTCCTTTATCATGAGATGTGATATCCAACTCCTTCCCATTCCAATCCTGAGACCCTTCCGATATCATGAGATGTGATATCTCAATGCTTCTAATATCAAACTTGAGACCCTCCCTATAGCATGAGATGTGATATCCAAGTCCTTCCCATTCCAATCCTGAGACCCTTCCTATAGCATGAGATGTGATATCTCAATGCTTCTAATACCAAACCTGAGACCCTTCCTATAACATGAGATGGGAATATCCAAATCCTTCCCATTCCAATCCTGAGACCCTTCCGATAGCAGAGATGTGATATCTGAATGCTTATACCAAACCTGAGATCCTTCCTATAACATGAGATGTGATATCCAACTCCTTCCCATTCCAATCCTGAGACCCTTCCTATAGCTTGAGATGTGATATCCAACTCCTTCCCATTCCAATTCTGAGACCCTTCCTATACCATGAGACTTGATATCTCAATGCTTCTAATACCAAACCTGAGACCCGTCCTATAACATGAGATGGGATATCCAACTCCTTCCCATTCCAATCCTGAGACACTTCCGATAGCAGAGATATGATATCTCAATGCTTATACCAAACCTGAGACCCTTCCTATATCATGAGATGTGATATCCAACTCCTTCCCGTTCCAAACCTGAGACCCTTCCTATAGCATATGTGATATCCAATTCCTTCCCATTCCAAACATGAGACCCTTCCTATAGCAAGAATGTAATATCCAACTCCTTCCCATTCCAATCCTGAGACCATTCCTATAGCATGAGATGTGATATCTCAATGCTTCTAATACCAAACCTGAGATTCTTCCTATGACATATGTGATATCCAATTCCTTCCCATTCCAAACCTGAGACCCTTCCTACAGCATGCAATGTGATATCTCAATGCTTCTAATACCAAACCTGAGACCAGTCCTATAACATGAGATGGGATATCCAACTCCTTCCCCTTCCAAACCTGAGACCCTTCCTATAGCATGAGATGTGATATCCAACTCCTTCCCAACCCAATCCTGAGACACTTCCGATTGCAGAGATGTGATATCTCAATGCTTATACCAAACCTGAGACTCTTCCTATAACATGAGATGTGATATCCAACTCCTTCCCGTTCCAAACCTGAGACCCTTCCTATAGCATGAGATGTGATATCCAACTCCTTCCCATTCCAATCCTGAGACCCTTCCGATAGCATGAGATGTGATATCTCAATGCTTCTAATACCAAACCTGTGATCCTTCCTATAACATGTGATGTGATATCCAAATCCTTCCCATTCCACACCTGAGACCCTCCCTTTAGCATGAGATGTGCTATCCAACTCCTTCCCATTCCAATCCTGACACCCTTATGATAGCATGAGATGTGATATCTCCAGGCCTCTAATACCAAACCTGAGATACTTCCGATAGCATGAGATGTGATATCTCAATGCTTCGAATACCAAACCTGAGATCCTTCCTGTAACATGATATGTGATATCCAAATCATTCCCATTCCAATCCTGAGACCCTTCCGATAGCATGAGATGTGATATCTCAATGCTTCTAATACCAAACCTGAGATCCTTCATATAGCATATGTGATATCCAACTCCTTCCCATTCCAAACATGAGACCCTTCCTATAGCAAGAATGTAATATCCAACTCCTACCCATTCCAATCCTGAGACCATTCCTATAGCATGAGATGTGATATCTCAATGCTTATACCAAACCTGAGACCCTTCCTATAGCATGAGATGTGATATCCAACTTCTTCCCATTCCAATCCTGAGACCCTTCCTATAACATGAGATGTGTTGTCTCAATGCTTCTAATACCAAACCTGAGATCTTTCCTATAACATATGTGATATCCAACTCCTTCCCATTCCAATTCTGAGACCCTTCCATGAGATATGATATCCAAGTCCTTCCCATTCCAATCCTGAGACCCTTCCTATAACATGAGATGTGATATCCAACTCCTTCGCATTCCAACCTGAGACCCTTCATATAGCACGAGATGGGATATCCAACTCCTTCCAAATCCAATACTGATACCCTTCCGATAGCATGGGATGTCATATTCCAATGCTTCTACCAAACCTGAGACCCATACTATGGCATGAGATGTGATATCCAAATCCTTCACATTCCAATCCTGAGACCCTTCCTATAGCATGAGATGTGATATCTCAATGCTTCTAATATCAAACTTGGGACCCTCCCTATAGCATGAGATGTGATATCCAACTCCTTCCCAATCCAATCCTGAGACCCTTCCGATAGCAGAGATGTGATATCTCAATGCTTATACCAAACCTGAGACCCTTCCTATGGCATGAGATGTGATATCCAACTCCTTGCCATTCAAATCCTGAGACCCTCCCTATAACAAGAGATGTCATATCCAACTCCTTCCCATTCCAAACCTGAGACCCTTCCTTTAGCATGAGATGTGATATCCAAATCCTTCACATTCCAATCCTGAGACCCTTCCTATAGCATGAGATGTGATATCTCAATGCTTCTAATACCAAACCTGAGATCCTTCCTATAACATGAGATGTGATATCCAACTACTTCCCATTCCAAACCTGAGACCCTTCCGATAGCATGAGATGTGATATCTCAATGCTTCAAAAACCAAACATGAGAACCATCCTATAACATGAGATGTGAAATCCAAATCCTTCCCTTCCCAAACCTGAGACTCTTCCTATAGCATGAGATGTGATATCTCAATGCTTCTACCAAACCTGAAACCCTTCCTATAGCATGAGATGTGATATCCAACTCCTTCCCATTCCAATCCTGACACACTTCCTATAGCATGAGATGTGATATCTCAATGATTCTAATACCAAACCTGAGACCCGTCCTATAACATGAGATGTGATATCCAAATCCTTCCCCTTCCAAACCTGAGACCCTTCCTTTAGCATGAGATGTGATGTCCAGCTCCTCCCATTCCAATCCTGAGACCCTTCCGATAGCATGAGATGTGATATCTCAATGCTTCTAATATCAAAACTGAGACCCTCCCTATAGCATGAGATGTGATATCTAAATCCTTCCCATTCCAATCCTGAGACCCTTCCGATAGCAGAGATGTGATATCTCAATGCTTATACCAAACCTGAGACCCTTCCTATAGCATGAGATGTGATATCCAGCTCCTTCCCATTCCAATCCTGAGACCCTTCCTATAGCATGAGATGTGATATCTAAATGCTTCTAATACCAAACCTGAGATCCTTCCTATAACATGAGATGTGATATCCAACTCCTTCCCATTCCAATCCTGAGACCCTTCCTATAGCATGAGATGTGATATCTCAATGCTTCTAATACCAAACCTGAGATCCTTCCGATAGCATGAGTTGTGATATCTCAATGCTTCTAATACCAAACCTGAGATCCTTCCTATAACATGATATGTGATATCCAAATCCTTCCCCTTCCAAAACTGAGACCCTCCCTTTAGCATGAGATGTGATATCCAACTCCTTCCCATTCCAATCCTGATACCCTTCTGATAGCATGAGATGTGATATCTCAATGCCTCTAATACCAAACCTGAGATCCTACCTCTAACATGAAATGTGATAGCCCACTCCTTCCCTTTCCAAACCTGTGAGCCTTCCTACAGCATGAGATGTGATATCCAAGTCCTTCCCATTCCAATCCTGAGACCCTTCCTATAACATGAGATGTGATATCCAACTCCTTCCCATTCCAACCTTAGACCCTTCCTATAGCATGAGATGGGATATCCAACTCCTTCCAAATCCAATCCTGATACCCTTCCGATAGCATGAGATGTGATATCCCAATGCTTCTACAAAACCTGAGACCCATACCATGGCATGAGATGTGATATCAAACTCCTTCCCATTCCAATCCTGAGACTCATCCTATAGCTTGAGATGTGATATCCAACTCCTTCCCATTCCAATCCTGATACCCATTTGATAGCATGAGATGTGATATCTCAATGCCTCTAATACCAAACCTGAGATCCTACCTCTAACATGAAATGTGATAGCCCACTCCTTCCCTTTCCAAACCTGAGAGCCTTCCTACAGCATGAGATGTGATATCCAAGTCCTTCCCATTCCAATCCTGAGACCCTTCCTATAACATGAGATGTGATATCCAACTCCTTCCCATTCCAATCCTGAGACCCTTCCGATAGCATGAGATGTGATATCTCAATGCTTCTAATATCAAAACTGAGACCCTCCCTATAGCATGAGATGTGATATCTAAGTCCTTCCCATTCCAATCCTGAGACCCTTCCGATAGCAGAGATGTGATATCTCAATGCTTATACCAAACCTGAGACCCTTCCTATAGCATGAGATGTGATATCCAACTCCTTCCCATTCCAACCTTAGACCCTTCCTATAGCATGAGATGGGATATCCAACTCCTTCCAAATCCAATCCTGATACCCTTCCGATAGCATGAGATGTGATATCCCAATGCTTAAACAAAACCGGAGACCCATACCATGGCATGAGATGTGATATCAAACTCCTTCCCATTCCAATCCTGAGACTCATCCTATAGCTTGAGATGTGATATCCAACTCCTTCCCATTCCAATCCTGAGACCCTTCCTATAGCTTGAGATGTGATATCCAACTCCTTCCCATTCCAATTCTGAGACCCGTCCTATACCATGAGACTTCATATCTCAATGCTTCTAATACCAAACCTGAGACCCTTCCTATAACATGTCGATGTGATATCCAAGTCCTTCCCATTACAATCCTGAGACCCTTCCTATAGCTTGAGATGTGATATCCAACTCCTTCCCATTCCAATTCTGAGACCCGTCCTATACCATGAGACTTGATATCTCAATGCTTCTAATGCCAATCCTGATACCCTTCCGATAGCATGAGATGTGATATCCCAATGCTTCAACAAAACCTGAGACCCATACCATGGCATGCGATGTGATATCAAACTCCTTCCCATTCCAATCCTGAGACTCATCCTATAGCTTGAGATGTGATATCCAACTCCTTCCCATTCCAATCCTGAGACCCTTCCTATAGCTTGAGATGTGATATCCAACTCCTTCCCATTCCAATTCTGAGACCCGTCCTATACCATGAGACTTGATATCTCAATGCTTCTAATACCAAACCTGAGACCCTTCCTATAACATGTCGATGTGATATCCAAGTCCTTCCCATTACAATCCTGAGACCCTTCCTATAGCTTGAGATGTGATATCCAACTCCTTCCCATTCCAATTCTGAGACCCGTCCTATACCATGAGACTTGATATCTCAATGCTTCTAATGCCAAACCTGAGACCGGTCCTACACCATGAGATGTGATATACAAATCCTTCCCCTTCCAAACCTTAGACCCTTCCTATAGCATGAGATGTGATATCGCAATGCTTCTAATACCAAACCTGAGACCCTTCTTATAACGAGATGGGATATCCAACTCCTTCCCATTCCAATCCTGAGACCCTTCCGATAGCAGAGATGTGATATCTCAATGCTTATACCAAACCTGAGACCCTTGCTATAGCATGAGATGTGATATCCAACTCCTTCCCATTCCAATCCTGAGACCCTTCCTATAGCATGAGATGTGATATCTCAATGCTTCTAATACCAAACCTGAGATCCTTCCTATAACATGAGATGTGATATCAAACTCCTTCCCCTTCCAAACCTGAGACCCTCCCTTTAGCATGAGATGTGATATCCAAGTCCTTCCCCTTCCAAACCTGAGACCCTCCCTTTAGCATGAGATGTGATATCCAACTCCTTCCCATTCCAATCCTGAGACCCTTCTGATAGCATGAGATGTGATATCTCAATGCCTCTAATACCAATCCCGAGACCCTTCCTATAACATGAGATGTGATATCCAACTCCTTCCCATTCCAATCCTGAGACCCTTCTGATAGCACGAGATGTGATATCTCAATGCCTCTAATACCAATCCCGAGACCCTTCCTATAACATGAGATGTGATATCCAACTCCTTCCCATTCCAACCTGAGACCCTTCCTATAGCATGAGATGGGATATCCAACTCCTTCGAAATCCAATACTGATACCCTTCCGATAGCATGAGATGTGATATCCCAATGCTTCTACCAAACCTGAGACCCATACTATGGCATGAGATGTGATATCCAACTCCTTCCCATTCCAATCCTGAGACCCTTCCTATAGCTTGAGATGTGATATCCAACTCCTTCCCATTCCAATTCTGAGACCCTTCCTATACCATGAGACTTGATATCTCAATGCTTCTAATACCAAACCTGAGACCCGTCCTATAACATGAGATGTGATATCCAAATCCTTCCCCTTCCAAACCTAAGACCCTTCCTTTATCATGAGATGTGATATCCAACTCCTTCCCATTCCAATCCTGAGACCCTTCCGATATCATGAGATGTGATATCTCAATGCTTCTAATATCAAACTTGAGACCCTCCCTATAGCATGAGATGTGATATCCAAGTCCTTCCCATTCCAATCCTGAGACCCTTCCTATAGCATGAGATGTGATATCTCAATGCTTCTAATACCAAACCTGAGACCCTTCCTATAACATGAGATGGGAATATCCAAATCCTTCCCATTCCAATCCTGAGACCCTTCCGATAGCAGAGATGTGATATCTGAATGCTTATACCAAACCTGAGATCCTTCCTATAACATGAGATGTGATATCCAACTCCTTCCCATTCCAATCCTGAGACCCTTCCTATAGCTTGAGATGTGATATCCAACTCCTTCCCATTCCAATTCTGAGACCCTTCCTATACCATGAGACTTGATATCTCAATGCTTCTAATACCAAACCTGAGACCCGTCCTATAACATGAGATGGGATATCCAACTCCTTCCCATTCCAATCCTGAGACACTTCCGATAGCAGAGATATGATATCTCAATGCTTATACCAAACCTGAGACCCTTCCTATATCATGAGATGTGATATCCAACTCCTTCCCGTTCCAAACCTGAGACCCTTCCTATAGCATATGTGATATCCAATTCCTTCCCATTCCAAACATGAGACCCTTCCTATAGCAAGAATGTAATATCCAACTCCTTCCCATTCCAATCCTGAGACCATTCCTATAGCATGAGATGTGATATCTCAATGCTTCTAATACCAAACCTGAGATTCTTCCTATGACATATGTGATATCCAATTCCTTCCCATTCCAAACCTGAGACCCTTCCTACAGCATGCAATGTGATATCTCAATGCTTCTAATACCAAACCTGAGACCAGTCCTATAACATGAGATGGGATATCCAACTCCTTCCCCTTCCAAACCTGAGACCCTTCCTATAGCATGAGATGTGATATCCAACTCCTTCCCAACCCAATCCTGAGACACTTCCGATTGCAGAGATGTGATATCTCAATGCTTATACCAAACCTGAGACTCTTCCTATAACATGAGATGTGATATCCAACTCCTTCCCGTTCCAAACCTGAGACCCTTCCTATAGCATGAGATGTGATATCCAACTCCTTCCCATTCCAATCCTGAGACCCTTCCGATAGCATGAGATGTGATATCTCAATGCTTCTAATACCAAACCTGTGATCCTTCCTATAACATGTGATGTGATATCCAAATCCTTCCCATTCCACACCTGAGACCCTCCCTTTAGCATGAGATGTGCTATCCAACTCCTTCCCATTCCAATCCTGACACCCTTATGATAGCATGAGATGTGATATCTCCAGGCCTCTAATACCAAACCTGAGATACTTCCGATAGCATGAGATGTGATATCTCAATGCTTCGAATACCAAACCTGAGATCCTTCCTGTAACATGATATGTGATATCCAAATCATTCCCATTCCAATCCTGAGACCCTTCCGATAGCATGAGATGTGATATCTCAATGCTTCTAATACCAAACCTGAGATCCTTCATATAGCATATGTGATATCCAACTCCTTCCCATTCCAAACATGAGACCCTTCCTATAGCAAGAATGTAATATCCAACTCCTACCCATTCCAATCCTGAGACCATTCCTATAGCATGAGATGTGATATCTCAATGCTTATACCAAACCTGAGACCCTTCCTATAGCATGAGATGTGATATCCAACTTCTTCCCATTCCAATCCTGAGACCCTTCCTATAACATGAGATGTGTTGTCTCAATGCTTCTAATACCAAACCTGAGATCTTTCCTATAACATATGTGATATCCAACTCCTTCCCATTCCAATTCTGAGACCCTTCCATGAGATATGATATCCAAGTCCTTCCCATTCCAATCCTGAGACCCTTCCTATAACATGAGATGTGATATCCAACTCCTTTGCATTCCAACCTGAGACCCTTCATATAGCACGAGATGGGATATCCAACTCCTTCCAAATCCAATACTGATACCTTCCGATAGCATGGGATGTCATATTCCAATGCTTCTACCAAACCTGAGACCCATACTATGGCATGAGATGTGATATCAAAATCCTTCCCATTCCAATCCTGAGACCCTTCCTATAGCTTGAGATGTGATATCCATCTCCTTCCCATTCCAATTCTGAGACCCTTCCTATACCATGAGACTTGATATCTCAATGCTTCTAATACCAAACCTGAGACCCGTCCTATAACATGAGATGTGATATCCAAATCCTTCCCCTTCCAAACCTTAGACCCTTCCTTTATCATGAGATGTGATATCCAACTCTTCCCATTACAATCCTGAGACCCTTCCGATATCATGAGGTTTGTTATCTCAATGCTTCTAATATCAAACTTGAGACCCTCCCTATAGCATGAGATGTGACATCCAAGTCCTTCCCATTCCAATCCTGAGACCCTTCCTATAGCATGAGATGTGATATCTCAATGCGTATACCAAATCTGAGACCCTTCCTATAGCATGAGATGTGATATCCAACTCCTTCCCATTCCAATCCTGAGACCCTTCCTATAGCATGAGATGTGATATCTCAATGCTTCTACCAAAACTGAGACGCTTCCTTTAGCATGAGATGTGATATCCAACTCCTTCCCATTCCAATCCTGAGACCCTTCCTATAGCATGAGATGTGATATCTCAATGCTTCTAATACCAAACCTGAGATCCTTCCTATAACATGAGATGTGATATCCAACTCCTTCCCATTCCAATCCTGAGACCCTTCCTATAGCATGAGATGTGATATCTCAATGCTTCTAATACCAAACCTGAGATCCTTCCGATAGCATGAGTTGTGATATCTCAATGCTTCTAATACCTAACCTGAGATCCTTCCTATAACATGAGATGTGATATCCAAATCCTCCCCCTTCCAAACCTGAGACCCTCCCTTTAGCATGAGATGTGATATCCAACTCCTTCCCATTCCAATCCTGATACCCTTCTGATTGCATGAGATGTGATATCGCAATGCCTCTAATACCAAACCTGAGATCCTACATCTAACATGAAATGTGATAGCCCACTCCTTCCCTTTCCAAACCTGAGAGCCTTCCTACAGCATGAGATGTGATATCCAACTCCTTCCCATTCCAATCCTGAGACCCTTCCTATAGCTTGAGATGTGATATCCAACTCCTTCCCATTCCAATTCTGAGACCCGTCCTATACCATGAGACTTGATATCTCAATGCTTCTAATACCAAACCTGAGACCCTTTATATAACATGTCGATGTGATATCCAAGTCCTTCCCATTACAATCCTGAGACCCTTCCTATAGCTTGAGATGTGATATCCAACTCCTTCCCATTCCAATTCTGAGACCCGTCCTATACCATGAGACTTGATATCTCAATACTTCTAATGCCAAACCTGAGGCCGGTCCTACACCATGAGATGTGATATACAAATCCTTCCCCTTCCAAACCTTAGACCCCCCCTATAGCATGAGATGTGATATCGTAATGCTTCTAATACCAAACCTGAGACCCTTCTTATAACGAGATGGGATATCCAACTCCTTCCCATTCCAATCCTGAGACCCTTCCGATAGCAGAGGTGTGATATCTCAATGCTTATACCAAACCTGAGACCCTTCCTATGGCATGAGATGTCATATACAACCCCTTCCGATTCCAATCCTGAGACCCTTCCTATAGCATGAGATGGGATATCTCAATGCTTATACCAAACCTGAGACCCTTCCTATAGCATGAGATGTGATATCCAACTCCTTCCCATTCCAATCTTGAGACCCTTCCTATAGCATGAGATGTGATATCTAAGTCCTTCCCATACCAAACCTGAGACCCTTCCTATAGCATGAGATGTGATATCTCAATGCTTCTACCAAAACTGAGACCCTTCCTTTAGCATGAGATGTGATATCCAACTCCTTCCCATTCCAATCCTGAGACCCTTCCTATAGCATGAGATGTGATATCTCAATGCTTCTAATACCAAACCTGAGATCCTTCCTATAACATGAGATGTGATATCCAACTCCTTCCCATTCCAATCCTGAGACCCTTCCTATAGCATGAGATGTGATATCTCAATGCTTCTAATACCAAACCTGAGATCCTTCCGATAGCATGAGTTGTGATATCTCAATGCTTCTAATACCTAACCTGAGATCCTTCCTATAACATGAGATGTGATATCCAAATCTTCCCCCTTCCAAACCTGAGACCCTCCCTTTAGCATGAGATGTGATATCCAACTCCTTCCCATTCCAATCCTGATACCCTTCTGATTGCATGAGATGTGATATCTCAATGCCTCTAATACCAAACCTGAGATCCTACATCTAACATGAAATGTGATAGCCCACTCCTTCCCTTTCCAAACCTGAGAGCCTTCCTACAGCATGAGATGTGATATCCAATTCCTTCCCATTCCAATCCTGAGACCCTTCCTATAGCTTGAGATGTGATATCCAACTCCTTCCCATTCCAATTCTGAGACCCGTCCTATACCATGAGACTTGATATCTCAATGCTTCTAATACCAAACCTGAGACCCTTTATATAACATGTTGATGTGATATCCAAGTCCTTCCCATTACAATCCTGAGACCCTTCCTATAGCTTGAGATGTGATATCCAACTCCTTCCCATTCCAATTCTGAGACCCGTCCTATACCATGAGACTTGATATCTCAATGCTTCTAATGCCAAACCTGAGACCGGTCCTACACCATGAGATGTGATATACAAATCCTCCCCCTTCCAAACCTTAGACCCTTCCTATAGCATGAGATGTGATATCGCAATGCTTCTAATACCAAACCTGAGACCCTTCTTATAACGAGATGGGATATCCAATTCCTTCCCATTCCAATCCTGAGACCCTTCCGATAGCAGAGGTGTGATATCTCAATGCTTATACCAAACCTGAGACCCTTCCTATGGCATGAGATGTCATATACAACCCCTTCCGATTCCAATCCTGAGACCCTTCCTATAGCATGAGATGGGATATCTCAATGCTTATACCAAACCCGAGACCCTTCCTATAGCATGAGATGTGATATCTCAATGCTTCTACCAAAACTGAGACCCTTCCTTTAGCATGAGATGTGATATCCAACTCCTTCCCATTCCAATCCTGAGACCCTTCCTATAGCATGAGATGTGATATCTCAATGCTTCTAACACCAAACCTGAGATCCTTCCTATAACATGAGATGTGATATCCAACTCCTTCCCATTCCAATCCTGAGACCCTTCCTATAGCATGAGATGTGATATCTCAATGCTTCTAATACCAAACCTGAGATCCTTCCGATAGCATGAGTTGTGTTATCTCAATGCTTCTAATACCTAACCTGAGATCCTTCCTATAACATGAGATGTGATATCCAAATCCTCCCCCTTCCAAACCTGAGACCCTCCCTTTAGCATGAGATGTGATATCCAACTCCTTCCCATTCCAATCCTGATACCCTTCTGATTGCATGAGATGTGATATCGCAATGCCTCTAATACCAAACCTGAGATCCTACATCTAACATGAAATGTGATAGCCCACTCCTTCCCTTTCCAAACCTGAGAGCCTTCCTACAGCATGAGATGTGATATCCAACTCCTTCCCATTCCAATCCTGAGACCCTTCCTATAGCTTGAGATGTGATATCCAACTCCTTCCCATTCCAATTCTGAGACCCGTCCTATACCATGAGACTTGATATCTCAATGCTTCTAATACCAAACCTGAGACCCTTTATATAACATGTCGATGTGATATCCAAGTCCTTCCCATTCCAATTCTGAGACCCGTCCTATACCATGAGATGTGATATCCAACTCCTTCCCATTCCAATTCTGAGACCCGTCCTATACCATGAGACTTGATATCTCAATGCTTCTAATGCCAAACCTGAGACCGGTCCTACACCATGAGATGTGATATACAAATCCTTCCCCTTCCAAACCTTAGACCCCCCTATAGCATGAGATGTGATATCGCAATGCTTCTAATACCAAACCTGAGACCCTTCTTATAACGAGATGGGATATCCAACTCCTTCCCATTCCAATCCTGAGACCCTTCCGATAGCAGAGGTGTGATATCTCAATGCTTATACCAAACCTGAGACCCTTCCTATGGCATGAGATGTCATATACAACCCCTTCCGATTCCAAACCTGAGACCCTTCCTATAGCATGAGATGTGATATCCAACTCCTTCCCATTCCAATCCTGAGACCCTTCCTATAGCATGAGATGTGATATCTAAGTCCTTCCCATTCCAATCCTGAGACCCTTCCGATAGCAGAGATGTGATATCTCAATGCTTATACCAAACCTGAGACCCTTCCTATAGCATGAGATGTGATATCCAACTCCTTCCCATTCCAATCCTGAGACCCTTCCTATAGCATGAGATGTGATATCTCAATGCTTCTACCAAAACTGAGACCCTTCCTTTAGCATGAGATGTGATATCCAACTCCTTCCCATTCCAATCCTGAGACCCTTCCTATAGCATGAGATGTGATATCTCAATGCTTCTAATACCAAACCTGAGATCCTTCCTATAACATGAGATGTGATATCCAACTCCTTCCCATTCCAATCCTGAGACCCTTCCTATAGCATGAGATGTGATATCTCAATGCTTCTAATACCAAACCTGAGATCCTTCCGATAGCATGAGTTGTGATATCTCAATGCTTCTAATACCTAACCTGAGATCCTTCCTATAACATGAGATGTGATATCCAAATCTTCCCCCTTCCAAACCTGAGACCTTCCCTTTAGCATGAGATGTGATATCCAACTCTTTCCCATTCCAATCCTGATACCCTTCTGATTGCATGAGATGTGATATCTCAATGCCTCTAATACCAAACCTGAGATCCTACATCTAACATGAAATGTGATAGCCCACTCCTTCCCTTTCCAAACCTGAGAGCCTTCCTACAGCATGAGATGTGATATCCAACTCCTTCCCATTCCAATCCTGAGACCCTTCCTATAGCTTGAGATGTGATATCCAACTCCTTCCCATTCCAATTCTGAGACCCGTCCTATACCATGAGACTTGATATCTCAATGCTTCTAATACCAAACCTGAGACCCTTTATATAACATGTCGATGTGATATCCAAGTCCTTCCCATTACAATCCTGAGACCCTTCCTATAGCTTGAGATGTGATATCCAACTCCTTCCCATTCCAATTCTGAGACCCGTCCTATACCATGAGACTTGATATCTCAATGCTTCTAATGCCAAACCTGAGACCGGTCCTACACCATGAGATGTAATATACAAATCCTTCCCCTTCCAAACCTTAGACCCTTCCTATAGCATGAGATGTGATATCGCAATGCTTCTAATACCAAACCTGAGACCCTTCTTATAACGAGATGGGATATCCAACTCCTTCCCATTCCAATCCTGAGACCCTTCCGATAGCAGAGGTGTGATATCTCAATGCTTATACCAAACCTGAGACCCTTCCTATGGCATGAGATGTGATATCCAACTCCTTCCCATTCCAATCCTGAGACCCTTCCTATAGCATGAGATGGGATATCTCAATGCTTCTAATACCAAACCTGAGATCCTTCCTATAACATGAGATGTGATATCAAACTCCTTCCCCTTCCAAACCTGAGACCCTCCCTTTAGCATGAGATGTGATATCCAAATCCTTCCCCTTCCAAACCTGAGACCCTCCCTTTAGCATGAGATGTGATATCCAACTCCTTCCCATTCCAATCCTGAGACCCTTCTGATAGCATGAGATGTGATATCTCAATGCCTCTAATACCAATCCTGAGACCCTTCCTATAACATGAGATGTGATATCCAACTCCTTCCCATTCCAACCTGAGACCCTTCCTATAGCATGAGATGGGATATCCAACTCCTTCCAAATCCAATACTGATACCCTTCCGATAGCATGAGATGTGATATCCCAATGCTTCTACCAAACCTGAGACCCATACTATGGCATGAGATGTGATATCAAACTCCTTCCCATTCCAATCCTGAGACAATTCCTATAGCTTGAGATGTGATATCCAACTCCTTCCCATTCCAATTCTGAGACCCTTCCTATACCATGAGACTTGATATCTCAATGCTTCTAATACCAAACCTGAGACCCGTCCTATAACATGAGATGTGATATCCAAATCCTTCCCCTTCCAAACCTAAGACCCTTCCTTTATCATGAGATGTGATATCCAACTCCTTCCCATTCCTATCCTGAGACCCTTCCGATATCATCTCAATGCTTCTAATATCAAACTTGTGACCCTCCCTATAGCATGAGATGTGATATCCATGTCCTTCCCATTCCAATCCTGAGACCCTTCCTATAGCAGGAGATGTGATATCTCAATGCTTCTAATACCAAACCTGAGACCCTTCCTATAACATGAGATGGGAATATCCAACTCCTTCCCATTCCAATCCTGAGACCCTTCCGATAGCAGAGATGTGATATCTGAATGCTTATACCAAACCTGAGATCCTTCCTATAACATGAGATGTGATATCCAACTCCTTCCCATTCCAATCCTGAGACCCTTCCTATAGCATGAGATGTGATATCTCAATGCTTCTACCAAAACTGAGACGCTTCCTTTAGCATGAGATGTGATATCCAACTCCTTCCCATTCCAATCCTGAGACCCTTCCTATAGCATGAGATGTGATATCTCAATGCTTCTAATACCAAACCTGAGATCCTTCCTATAACATGAGATGTGATATCCAACTCCTTCCCATTCCAATCCTGAGACCCTTCCTATAGCATGAGATGTGATATCTCAATGCTTCTAATACCAAACCTGAGATCCTTCCGATAGCATGAGTTGTGATATCTCAATGCTTCTAATACCTAACCTGAGATCCTTCCTATAACATGAGATGTGATATCCAAATCCTCCCCCTTCCAAACCTGAGACCCTCCCTTTAGCATGAGATGTGATATCCAACTCCTTCCCATTCCAATCCTGATACCCTTCTGATTGCATGAGATGTGATATCGCAATGCCTCTAATACCAAACCTGAGATCCTACATCTAACATGAAATGTGATAGCCCACTCCTTCCCTTTCCAAACCTGAGAGCCTTCCTACAGCATGAGATGTGATATCCAACTCCTTCCCATTCCAATCCTGAGACCCTTCCTATAGCTTGAGATGTGATATCCAACTCCTTCCCATTCCAATTCTGAGACCCGTCCTATACCATGAGACTTGATATCTCAATGCTTCTAATACCAAACCTGAGACCCTTTATATAACATGTCGATGTGATATCCAAGTCCTTCCCATTACAATCCTGAGACCCTTCCTATAGCTTGAGATGTGATATCCAACTCCTTCCCATTCCAATTCTGAGACCCGTCCTATACCATGAGACTTGATATCTCAATACTTCTAATGCCAAACCTGAGGCCGGTCCTACACCATGAGATGTGATATACAAATCCTTCCCCTTCCAAACCTTAGACCCCCCCTATAGCATGAGATGTGATATCGTAATGCTTCTAATACCAAACCTGAGACCCTTCTTATAACGAGATGGGATATCCAACTCCTTCCCATTCCAATCCTGAGACCCTTCCGATAGCAGAGGTGTGATATCTCAATGCTTATACCAAACCTGAGACCCTTCCTATGGCATGAGATGTCATATACAACCCCTTCCGATTCCAATCCTGAGACCCTTCCTATAGCATGAGATGGGATATCTCAATGCTTATACCAAACCTGAGACCCTTCCTATAGCATGAGATGTGATATCCAACTCCTTCCCATTCCAATCTTGAGACCCTTCCTATAGCATGAGATGTGATATCTAAGTCCTTCCCATACCAAACCTGAGACCCTTCCTATAGCATGAGATGTGATATCTCAATGCTTCTACCAAAACTGAGACCCTTCCTTTAGCATGAGATGTGATATCCAACTCCTTCCCATTCCAATCCTGAGACCCTTCCTATAGCATGAGATGTGATATCTCAATGCTTCTAATACCAAACCTGAGATCCTTCCTATAACATGAGATGTGATATCCAACTCCTTCCCATTCCAATCCTGAGACCCTTCCTATAGCATGAGATGTGATATCTCAATGCTTCTAATACCAAACCTGAGATCCTTCCGATAGCATGAGTTGTGATATCTCAATGCTTCTAATACCTAACCTGAGATCCTTCCTATAACATGAGATGTGATATCCAAATCTTCCCCCTTCCAAACCTGAGACCCTCCCTTTAGCATGAGATGTGATATCCAACTCCTTCCCATTCCAATCCTGATACCCTTCTGATTGCATGAGATGTGATATCTCAATGCCTCTAATACCAAACCTGAGATCCTACATCTAACATGAAATGTGATAGCCCACTCCTTCCCTTTCCAAACCTGAGAGCCTTCCTACAGCATGAGATGTGATATCCAATTCCTTCCCATTCCAATCCTGAGACCCTTCCTATAGCTTGAGATGTGATATCCAACTCCTTCCCATTCCAATTCTGAGACCCGTCCTATACCATGAGACTTGATATCTCAATGCTTCTAATACCAAACCTGAGACCCTTTGTATAACATGTTGATGTGATATCCAAGTCCTTCCCATTACAATCCTGAGACCCTTCCTATAGCTTGAGATGTGATATCCAACTCCTTCCCATTCCAATTCTGAGACCCGTCCTATACCATGAGACTTGATATCTCAATGCTTCTAATGCCAAACCTGAGACCGGTCCTACACCATGAGATGTGATATACAAATCCTCCCCCTTCCAAACCTTAGACCCTTCCTATAGCATGAGATGTGATATCGCAATGCTTCTAATACCAAACCTGAGACCCTTCTTATAACGAGATGGGATATCCAATTCCTTCCCATTCCAATCCTGAGACCCTTCCGATAGCAGAGGTGTGATATCTCAATGCTTATACCAAACCTGAGACCCTTCCTATGGCATGAGATGTCATATACAACCCCTTCCGATTCCAATCCTGAGACCCTTCCTATAGCATGAGATGGGATATCTCAATGCTTATACCAAACCCGAGACCCTTCCTATAGCATGAGATGTGATATCTCAATGCTTCTACCAAAACTGAGACCCTTCCTTTAGCATGAGATGTGATATCCAACTCCTTCCCATTCCAATCCTGAGACCCTTCCTATAGCATGAGATGTGATATCTCAATGCTTCTAACACCAAACCTGAGATCCTTCCTATAACATGAGATGTGATATCCAACTCCTTCCCATTCCAATCCTGAGACCCTTCCTATAGCATGAGATGTGATATCTCAATGCTTCTAATACCAAACCTGAGATCCTTCCGATAGCATGAGTTGTGTTATCTCAATGCTTCTAATACCTAACCTGAGATCCTTCCTATAACATGAGATGTGATATCCAAATCCTCCCCCTTCCAAACCTGAGACCCTCCCTTTAGCATGAGATGTGATATCCAACTCCTTCCCATTCCAATCCTGATACCCTTCTGATTGCATGAGATGTGATATCGCAATGCCTCTAATACCAAACCTGAGATCCTACATCTAACATGAAATGTGATAGCCCACTCCTTCCCTTTCCAAACCTGAGAGCCTTCCTACAGCATGAGATGTGATATCCAACTCCTTCCCATTCCAATCCTGAGACCCTTCCTATAGCTTGAGATGTGATATCCAACTCCTTCCCATTCCAATTCTGAGACCCGTCCTATACCATGAGACTTGATATCTCAATGCTTCTAATACCAAACCTGAGACCCTTTATATAACATGTCGATGTGATATCCAAGTCCTTCCCATTCCAATTCTGAGACCCGTCCTATACCATGAGATGTGATATCCAACTCCTTCCCATTCCAATTCTGAGACCCGTCCTATACCATGAGACTTGATATCTCAATGCTTCTAATGCCAAACCTGAGACCGGTCCTACACCATGAGATGTGATATACAAATCCTTCCCCTTCCAAACCTTAGACCCCCCTATAGCATGAGATGTGATATCGCAATGCTTCTAATACCAAACCTGAGACCCTTCTTATAACGAGATGGGATATCCAACTCCTTCCCATTCCAATCCTGAGACCCTTCCGATAGCAGAGGTGTGATATCTCAATGCTTATACCAAACCTGAGACCCTTCCTATGGCATGAGATGTCATATACAACCCCTTCCGATTCCAAACCTGAGACCCTTCCTATAGCATGAGATGTGATATCCAACTCCTTCCCATTCCAATCCTGAGACCCTTCCTATAGCATGAGATGTGATATCTAAGTCCTTCCCATTCCAATCCTGAGACCCTTCCGATAGCAGAGATGTGATATCTCAATGCTTATACCAAACCTGAGACCCTTCCTATAGCATGAGATGTGATATCCAACTCCTTCCCATTCCAATCCTGAGACCCTTCCTATAGCATGAGATGTGATATCTCAATGCTTCTACCAAAACTGAGACCCTTCCTTTAGCATGAGATGTGATATCCAACTCCTTCCCATTCCAATCCTGAGACCCTTCCTATAGCATGAGATGTGATATCTCAATGCTTCTAATACCAAACCTGAGATCCTTCCTATAACATGAGATGTGATATCCAACTCCTTCCCATTCCAATCCTGAGACCCTTCCTATAGCATGAGATGTGATATCTCAATGCTTCTAATACCAAACCTGAGATCCTTCCGATAGCATGAGTTGTGATATCTCAATGCTTCTAATACCTAACCTGAGATCCTTCCTATAACATGAGATGTGATATCCAAATCTTCCCCCTTCCAAACCTGAGACCTTCCCTTTAGCATGAGATGTGATATCCAACTCTTTCCCATTCCAATCCTGATACCCTTCTGATTGCATGAGATGTGATATCTCAATGCCTCTAATACCAAACCTGAGATCCTACATCTAACATGAAATGTGATAGCCCACTCCTTCCCTTTCCAAACCTGAGAGCCTTCCTACAGCATGAGATGTGATATCCAACTCCTTCCCATTCCAATCCTGAGACCCTTCCTATAGCTTGAGATGTGATATCCAACTCCTTCCCATTCCAATTCTGAGACCCGTCCTATACCATGAGACTTGATATCTCAATGCTTCTAATACCAAACCTGAGACCCTTTATATAACATGTCGATGTGATATCCAAGTCCTTCCCATTACAATCCTGAGACCCTTCCTATAGCTTGAGATGTGATATCCAACTCCTTCCCATTCCAATTCTGAGACCCGTCCTATACCATGAGACTTGATATCTCAATGCTTCTAATGCCAAACCTGAGACCGGTCCTACACCATGAGATGTGATATACAAATCCTTCCCCTTCCAAACCTTAGACCCTTCCTATAGCATGAGATGTGATATCGCAATGCTTCTAATACCAAACCTGAGACCCTTCTTATAACGAGATGGGATATCCAACTCCTTCCCATTCCAATCCTGAGACCCTTCCGATAGCAGAGGTGTGATATCTCAATGCTTATACCAAACCTGAGACCCTTCCTATGGCATGAGATGTGATATCCAACTCCTTCCCATTCCAATCCTGAGACCCTTCCTATAGCATGAGATGGGATATCTCAATGCTTCTAATACCAAACCTGAGATCCTTCCTATAACATGAGATGTGATATCAAACTCCTTCCCCTTCCAAACCTGAGACCCTCCCTTTAGCATGAGATGTGATATCCAAATCCTTCCCCTTCCAAACCTGAGACCCTCCCTTTAGCATGAGATGTGATATCCAACTCCTTCCCATTCCAATCCTGAGACCCTTCTGATAGCATGAGATGTGATATCTCAATGCCTCTAATACCAATCCTGAGACCCTTCCTATAACATGAGATGTGATATCCAACTCCTTCCCATTCCAACCTGAGACCCTTCCTATAGCATGAGATGGGATATCCAACTCCTTCCAAATCCAATACTGATACCCTTCCGATAGCATGAGATGTGATATCCCAATGCTTCTACCAAACCTGAGACCCATACTATGGCATGAGATGTGATATCAAACTCCTTCCCATTCCAATCCTGAGACAATTCCTATAGCTTGAGATGTGATATCCAACTCCTTCCCATTCCAATTCTGAGACCCTTCCTATACCATGAGACTTGATATCTCAATGCTTCTAATACCAAACCTGAGACCCGTCCTATAACATGAGATGTGATATCCAAATCCTTCCCCTTCCAAACCTAAGACCCTTCCTTTATCATGAGATGTGATATCCAACTCCTTCCCATTCCTATCCTGAGACCCTTCCGATATCATCTCAATGCTTCTAATATCAAACTTGTGACCCTCCCTATAGCATGAGATGTGATATCCATGTCCTTCCCATTCCAATCCTGAGACCCTTCCTATAGCAGGAGATGTGATATCTCAATGCTTCTAATACCAAACCTGAGACCCTTCCTATAACATGAGATGGGAATATCCAACTCCTTCCCATTCCAATCCTGAGACCCTTCCGATAGCAGAGATGTGATATCTGAATGCTTATACCAAACCTGAGATCCTTCCTATAACATGAGATGTGATATCCAACTCCTTCCCATTCCAATCCTGAGACACTTCCTATAGCATGAGATGTGATATCTCACTGCATATGCCAAACCTGAGACCCTTCCTATAGCATGAGATGTGATATCCAACTCCTTCCCATTCCAATCCTGAGACCCTTCCTATAGCATGAGATGTGATATCTCAATGCTTCTAATATCAAACTTGAGACCCTCCCTATAGCATGAGATGTGATATCCAAATCCTTCCCATTCCAATCCTGAAACACTTCCTATAGCATGAGATGTGATGTCTCAATGCTTCTAATACCAAACCTGAGATCCTTCCTATAACATGAGATGTGATATCCAACTCCTTCCCATTCCAATCCTGAGACCCTTCCTATAGTATGAGATGTGATATCTCAATGCTTATACCAAACCCGAGACCCTTCCTATAGCATGAGATGTGATATCCAACTCCTTCCCATTCCAATCCTGAGACCCTTCCTATAGCATGAGATGTGATATCTCAATGCCTCTAATACCAAACCTGAGATCCTTCCTCTAACATGAAATGTGATATCCAACTCCTTTCCTTTCCAATCCTGAGAGCCTACCTATAGCATGAGATGTGATATCCAAGTCCTTCCCATTCCAATCCTTAGACCCTTCCTACAGCATGCAATATGATATCTCAATGATTCTAATAACAAACCTGAGACCCGTCCTATAACATGAGATGGGATATCCAACTCCTTCCCATTCCAATCCTGAGACACTTCCGATAGCAGAGATGTGATATCTCAATGCTTATACCAAACCTGAGACCCTTCCTATAACATGAGATGTGATATCCAACTCCTTCCCGTTCCAAACCTGTGACCCTTCCTATAGCATATGTGATATCCAACTCCTTCCCATTCCAAACATGAGACCCTTCCTATAGCAAGAATGTAATATCCAACTCCTTCCCATTCCAATCCTGAGACCATTCCTATAGCATGAGATGTGATATCTCAATGCTTCTAATACCAAACCTGAGATCCTTCCTATGACATGAGATGTGATATCCAATTCCTTCCCATTCCAAACCTGAGACCCTTCCTACAGCATGCAATGTGATATCTCAATGCTTCTAATACCAAACCTGAGACCAGTCCTATAACATGAGATGGGATATCCAACTCCTTCCCCTTCCAAACCTGAGTCCCTTCCTATAGCATGAGATGTGATATCCAACTCCTTCCCATCCCAATCCTGAGACACTTCCGATTGCAGAGATGTGATATCTCAATGCTTATACCAAACCTGAGACTCTTCCTATAACATGAGATGTGATATCCAACTCCTTCCCGTTCCAAACCTGAGACCCTCCCTTTAGCATGAGATGTGATATCCAACTCCTTCCCATTCCAATCCTGAGACCATTCCTATAGCATGAGATGTGATATCTCAATGCTTCTAATACCAAACCTGAGATCCTTCCTATGACATGACATGTGATATCCAATTCCTTCCCATTCCAAACCTGAGACCCTTCCTACAGCATGCAATGTGATAGCTCAATGCTTCTAATACCAAACCTGAGACCAGTCCTATAGCATGAGATGTGATATCCAACTCCTTCCCATCCCAATCCTGAGACACTTCCGATTGCAGAGATGTGATATCTCAATGCTTATACCAAACCTGAGACTCTTCCTATAGCATGAGATGTGATATCCAATTCCTTCCCATTCCAATCCTGAGACCCTTCCTATAGCATGAGATGTGATATCTCAAAGCTTCTAATACCAAACCTGAGATCCTTCCTATAACATGAGATGTGATATCAAACTCCTTCCCCTTCCAAACCTGAGACCCTCCCTTTAGCATGAGATGTGATATCCAAATCCTTCCCCTTCCAAACCTGAGACCCTCCGTTTAGCATGAGATGTGATATCCAACTCCTTCCCATTCCAACCCTGAGACCCTTCTGATAGCATGAGATGTGATATCTCAATGCCTCTAATACCAATCCTGAGACCCTTCCTATAACATGAGATGTGATATCCAACTCCTTCCCATTTCAACCTGAGACCCTTCCTATAGCATGAGATGGGATATCCAACTCCTTCCAAATCCAATACTGATACCCTTCCGATAGCATGAGATGTGATATCCCAATGCTTCTACCAAACCTGAGACCCATACTATGGCATGAGATGTGATATCAAACTCCTTCCCATTCCAATCCTGAGACCCTTCCTATAGCTTGAGATGTGATATCCAAGTCCTTCCCATTCCAATTCTGAGACCCTTCCTATACCATGAGACTTAATATCTCAATGCTTCTAATACCAAACCTGAGACCCGTCCTATAACATGAGATGTGATATCCAAATCCTTCCCCTTCCAAACCTAAGACCCTTCCTTTATCATGAGATGTGATATCCAACTCCTTCCCATTCCAATCCTGAGACCCTTCCGATATCATGAGATGTGATATCTCAATGCTTCTAATATCAAACTTGTGACCCTCCCTATAGCATGAGATGTGATATCCAAATCCTTCCCCTTCCAAACCTAAGACCCTTCCTTTATCATGAGATGTGATATCCAACTCCTTCCCATTCCAATCCTGAGACACTTCCTATAGCATGAGATGTGATATCTCACTGCTTATGCCAAACCTGAGACCCTTCCTATAGCATGAGATGTGATATCCAACTCCTTCCCATTCCAATCCTGAGACCCTTCCTATAGCATGAGATGTGATATCTCAATGCTTCTAATATCAAACTTGAGACCCTCCCTATAGCATGAGATGTGATCTCCAAATCCTTCCCATTCCAATCCTGAGATACTTCCTATAGCATGAGATGTGATATCTCAATGCTTCTAATACCAAACCTGAGACTCTTCCTATAACATGAGATGGGATATCCAACTCCTTCCCATTCCAATCCTGAGACCCTTCCGATAGCAGAGATGTGATATCTCAATGCTTATACCAAACCTGAGACCCTTCCTATGGCATGAGATGTCATATACAACTCCTTCCCATTCTAATCCTGAGACCCTTCCTATAGCATGAGATGTGATGTCTCAATGCTTCTAATACCAAACCTGAGATCCTTCCTATAACATGAGATGTGATATCCAACTCCTTCCCATTCCAATCCTGAGACCCTTCCTATAGTATGAGATGTGATATCTCAATGCTTATACCAAACCCGAGACCCTTCCTATAGCATGAGATGTGATATCCAACTCCTTCCCATTCCAATCCTGAGACCCTTCCTATAGCATGAGATGTGATATCTCAATGCCTCTAATACCAAACCTGAGATCCTTCCTCTAACATGAAATGTGATATCCAACTCCTTTCCTTTCCAATCCTGAGAGCCTACCTGTAGCATGAGATGTGATATCCAAGTCCTTCCCATTCCAATCCTTAGACCCTTCCTACAGCATGCAATATGATATCTCAATGATTCTAATAACAAACCTGAGACCCGTCCTATAACATGAGATGGGATATCCAACTCCTTCCCATTCCAATCCTGAGACACTTCCGATAGCAGAGATGTGATATCTCAATGCTTATACCAAACCTGAGACCCTTCCTATAACATGAGATGTGATATCCAACTCCTTCCCGTTCCAAACCTGTGACCCTTCCTATAGCATATGTGATATCCAACTCCTTCCCATTCCAAACATGAGACCCTTCCTATAGCAAGAATGTAATATCCAACTCCTTCCCATTCCAATCCTGAGACCATTCCTATAACATGAGATGTGATATCTCAATGCTTCTAATACCAAACCTGAGATCCTTCCTATGACATGAGATGTGATATCCAATTCCTTCCCATTCCAAACCTGAGACCCTTCCTACAGCATGCAATGTGATATCTCAATGCTTCTAATACCAAACCTGAGACCAGTCCTATAACATGAGATGGGATATCCAACTCCTTCCCCTTCCAAACCTGAGTCCCTTCCTATAGCATGAGATGTGATATCCAACTCCTTCCCATCCCAATCCTGAGACACTTCCGATTGCAGAGATGTGATATCTCAATGCTTATACCAAACCTGAGACTTTTCCTATAACATGAGATGTGATATCCAACTCCTTCCCGTTCCAAACCTGAGACCCTCCCTTTAGCATGAGATGTGATATCCAACTCCTTCCCATTCCAATCCTGAGACCCTTCTGATAGCATGAGATGTGATATCTCAATGCCTCTAATGCCAAACCTGAGATCATACCTCTAACATGAAATGTGATATCCAACTGCTTCCCTTTCCAAACCTGAGACCCTGCCTATAGCATGAGATGTGATATCCAAGTCCTTCCCATTCCAATCCTGAGACCCTTCCTATAGCATGTGATGTGATATCTCAATGCTTATACCAAACCTGAGACCCTTCCTATGGCATGAGATGTCATATACAACTCCTTCCCATTCCAATCCTGAGACCCTTCCTATAGCATGAGATGTGATATCCAACTTCTTCCCATTCCAATCCTGAGACCCTTCCTATAACATGAGATGTGATGTCTCAATGCTTCTAATACCAAACCTGAGATCTTTCCTATAACATGAGATGTGATATCCAACTCCTTCCCATTCCAATTCTGAGACCCTTCCTATAGCATGAGATGTGATATATCAATGCTTATACCAAACCTGAGACCCTTCCTATAGCTTGAGATGTGATATCCAACTCCTTCCCATTCCAATCCTGAGACCCTTCCTATAGCATGAGATGTGATATCTCAATGCCTCTTATACCAAACCTGAGATCCTTCCTCTAACATGAAATGTGATATCCAACTCCTTCCCCTTCCAAACCTGAGAGCCTTCCTATAACATGAGATATGATATCCAAGTCCTTCCCATTCCAATCCTGAGACCCTTCCTATAACATGAGATGTGATATCCAACTCCTTCCCCTTCCAAACCTGAGAGCCTTCCTATAGCATGAGATATGATATCCAAGTCCTTCCCATTCCAATCCTGAGACCCTTCCTATAACATGAGATGGGATATCCAACTCCTTCCAAATCCAATACTGATACCCTTCCGATAGCATGAGATGTGATATCCCAATGCTTCTACCAAACCTGAGACCTATACTATGGCATGAGATGTGATATCAAACTCCTTCCCATTCCAATCCTGAGACCCTTCCTATAGCTTGAGATGTGATATCCAACTCCTTCCCATTCCAATTCTGAGACCCTTCCTATACCATGAGACTTGATATCTCAATGCTCCTAATACCAAACCTGAGACCCGTCCTATAACATGAGATGTGATATCCAAATCCTTCCTCTTCCAAACCTTAGACCCTTCCTTTATCATGAGATGTGATATCCAACTCCTTCCCATTCCAATCCTGAGACCCTTCCGATATCATGAGATGTGATATCTCAATGTTTCTAATATCAAACTTGAGACCCTCCCTATAGCATGAGATGTGATATCCAAGTCCTTCCCATTCCAATCCTGAGACCCTTCCTATAGCATGAGAAGTGATATCTCAATGCTTCTAATACCAAACCTGAGACCCTTCCTATAACATGAGATGGGAATATCCAACTCCTTCCCATTCCAATCCTGAGACCATTCCGATAGCAGAGATGTGATATCTCAATGCTTATACCAAACCTGAGATCCTTCCTATAACATTAGATGTGATATCCAACTCCTTCCCATTCCAATCCTGAGACACTTCCTATAGCATGAGATGTGATATCTCACTGCTTATACCAAACCTGAGACCCTTCCAATAGCTTGAGATGTGATATCCAACTCCTTCCCATTCCAATCCTGAGAACCTTCCTATAGCATGAGATGTGATATCTCAATGCCTCTTATACCAAACCTGAGATCCTTCCTCTAACATGAAATGTGATATCCAACTCCTTCCCCTTCCAAACCTGAGAGCCTTCCTATAGCATGAGATATGATATCCAAGTCCTTCCCATTCCAATCCTGAGACCCTTCCTATAACATGAGATGTGATATCCAACTCCTTCCCATTCCAACCTGAGACCCTTCCTATAGCATGAGATGGGATATCCAACTCCTTCCAAATCCAATACTGATACCCTTCCGATAGCATGAGATGTGATATCCCAATGCTTCTACCAAACCTGAGACCCATACTATGGCATGAGATGTGATATCAAACTCCTTCCCATTCCAATCCTGAGACCCTTCCTATAGCTTGAGATGTGATATCCAACTCCTTCCCATTCCAATTCTGAGACCCTTCCTATACCATGAGACTTGATATCTCAATGCTTCTAATACCAAACCTGAGACCCGTCCTATAACATGAGATGTGATATCCAAATCCTTCCCTTTCCAAACCTTAGACCCTTCCTTTATCATGAGATGTGATATCCAACTCCTTCCCATTCCAATCCTGAGACCCTTCCAATATCATGAGATGTGATATCTCAATGCTTCTAATATCAAACTTGAGACCCTCCCTATAGCATGAGATGTGATATCCAAGTCCTTCCCATTCCAATCCTGAGACCCTTCCTATAGCATGAGAAGTGATATCTCAATGCTTCTAATACCAAACCTGAGACCCTTCCTATAACATGAGATGGGAATATCCACCTCCTTCCCATTCCAATCCTGAGACCATTCCGATAGCAGAGATGTGATATCTCAATGCTTATACCAAACCTGAGACTCTTCCTATCACATGAGATGGGATATCCAACTCCTTCCCATTCCAATCCTGAGACCCTTTTGATTGCAGGGATGTAATATCTCAATGCTTATACCAAACCTGAGACTCTTCCTACGGCATGAGATGTCATATACAACTCCTTCCCATTCCAATCCTGAGACCCTTCCTATAGCATGAGATGTGCTATCTCAATGCTTATACCTAACCTGAGACCCTTCCTATAGCATGAGATGTGATATCCAACTCCTTCCCATTCCAATCCTGAGACACTTCCGATAGCAGAGATATGATATCTCAATGCTTATACCAAACCTGAGACCCTTCCTATAACATGAGATGTGATATCCAACTCCTTCCCGTTCCAAACCTGAGACCCTTCCTTTAGCATGAGATGTGATATCCAGCTCCTTCCCATTCCAATCCTGAGACATTTCCGATAGCATGAGATGTGAATTCTCAATGATTCTACCAAACCTGAGACCCTTCCTTTAGCATGAGATGTGATATCCAACTCCTTCCCATTCCAATCCTGAGACCTTTCCTATAGCATGAGATGTGATATCTCAATACTTCTAATACCAAACCTGAGATCCTTCCGATAACATGAGATGTGATATCCAAATCCTTCCCCTTCCAAACCTCAGACCCTCCCTTTAGCATGAGATGTGATATCCAACTCCTTCCCATTCCAATCCTGAGACCCTTCTGATAGCATGAGATGTGATATCTCAATGCTTCTAATACCAAACCTGAGATCCTTCCGATAGCATGAGATGTGATATCTCAATGCTTCTAATACCAAACCTGAGACCCTCCCTTTAGCATGAGATGTGAAATCCAACTCCTTCCCATTCCAATCCTGAGACCCTTCTGATAGCATGAGATGTGATATCTCAATGCCTCTAAAACCAATCCTGAGACCCTTCCTATAACATGAGATGTGATATCCAACTCCTTCCCATTTCAACCTGAGGCCTTTCCTATAGCATGAGATGGGATATCCAACTCCTTCCAAATCCAATTCTGATACCCTTCCGATAGCATGAGATGTGATATCCCAATGCTTCTACCAAATCTGAGACCCATACTATGGCATGAAATGTGATATCAAACTCCTTCCCATTCCAATCCTGAGACCCTTCCTATAGCATGAGATGTGATGTCTCAATGCTTCTAATACCAAACCTGAGATCCTTCCTATAACATGAGATGTGATATCCAACTCCTTCCCATTCCAATCCTGAGACCTTTCCTATAGCATGAGATGTGATATCTCAATGCTTATACCAAACCTGAGGCCCTTCCTATAGCATGATATGTGATATCCAACTCCTTCCGATTCCAATCCTGAGACCCTTCCTATAGCATGAGATGTGATATCTCAATGCCTCTAATACCAAACCTGAGATCCTTCCTCTAACATGGAATGTGATATCCAACTCCTTTCCATTCCAAACATGAGAGCCTACCTATAGCATGAGATGTGATATCCAAGTCCTTCCCATTCCAATCCTTAGACCCTTGCTACAGCATGCAATATGATATCTCAATGATTCTAATAACAAACCTGAGACCCGTCCTATAACATGAGATGGGATATCCAACTCCTTCCCATTCCAATCCTGAGACACTTCCGATAGCAGAGATGTGATATCTCAATGCTTATACCAAACCTGAGACCCTTCCTATAACATGAGATGTGATATCCAACTCCTTCCCGTTCCAAACCTGAGACCCTTCCTATAGCATATGTGATATCCAACTCCTTCCCATTCCAAACATGAGACCCTTCCTATGGCAAGAATGTAATATCCAACTCCTTCCCATTCCAATCCTGAGACCATTCCTATAGCATGAGATGTGATATCTCAATGATTCTAATACCAAACTTGAGACCCTTCCTATAGCATGAGATGTGATATCCAACTCCTTCCCATCCCAATCCTGAGACACTTCCGATTGCAGAGATGTGATATCTAAATGCTTATACCAAACCTGAGACTCTTCCTATAACATGAGATGTGATATCCAACTCCTTCCCATTCCAAACATGAGACCCTTCCTATAGCAAGAATGTAATATCCAACTCCTTCCCATTCCAATCCTGAGACCATTCCGATAGCATGAGATGTGATATCTCAATGCTTCTAATACCAAACCTGAGATCCTTCCTATGACATGAGATTTGATATCCAATTCCTTCCCATTCCAAACCTGACACCCTTCCTACAGCATGCAATGTGATATCTCAATGCTTCTAATACCAAACCTGAGACCAGTCCTATAACATGAGATGGGAATATCCAACTCCTTCCCATTCCAATCCTGAGACCATTCCGATAGCAGAGATGTGATATCTCAATGCTTATACCAAACCTGAGATCCTTCCTATAACATGAGATGTGATATCCAACTCCTTCCCATTCCAATCCTGAGACACTTCCTATAGCATGAGATGTGATATCTCACTGCTTATACCAAACCTGAGACCCTTCCAATAGCTTGAGATGTGATATCCAACTCCTTTCCATTCCAATCCTGAGACCCTTCCTATAGCATGAGATGTGATATCTCAATGCCTCTTATACCAAACCTGAGATCCTTCCTCTAACATGAAATGTGATATCCAACTCCTTCCCCTTCCAAACCTGAGAGCTTTCCTATAGCATGAGATATGATATCCAAGTCCTTCCCATTCCAATCCTGAGACCCTTCCTATAACATGAGATGTGATATCTAACTCCTTCCCATTCCAACCTGAGACCCTTCCTATAGCATGAGATGGGATATCCAACTCCTTCCAAATCCAATACTGACACCCTTCCGATAGCATGAGATGTGATATCCCAATGCTTCTACCAAACCTGAGACCCATACTATGGCATGAGATGTGATATCAAACTCCTTCCCATTTCAATCCTGAGACCCTTCCTATAGCTTGAGATGTGATATCCAACTCCTTCCCATTCCAATTCTGAGACCCTTCCTATACCATGAGACTTGATATCTCAATGCTTCTAATACCAAACCTGAGACCCGTCCTATAACATGAGATGTGATATCCAAATCCTTCCCCTTCCAAACCTTAGACCCTTCCTTTATCATGAGATGTGATATCCAACTCCTTCCCATTCCAATCCTTAGACCCTTCCAATATCATGAGATGTGATATCTCAATGCTTCTAATATCAAACTTGAGACCCTCCCTATAGCATGATATGTGATATCCAAGTCCTTCCCATTCCAATCCTGAGACCCTTCCTATAGCATGAGAAGTGATATCTCAATGCTTCTAATACCAAACCTGAGACCCTTCCTATAACATGAGATGGGAATATCCAACTCCTTCCCATTCCAATCCTGAGACCATTCCGATAGCAGAGATGTGATATCTCAATGCTTATACCAAACCTGAGATCCGTCCTATAACATGAGATGTGATATCCAACTCCTTCCCATTCCAATCCTGAGACACTTCCTATAGCATGAGATGTGATATCTCACTGCTTATACCAAACCTGAGACCCTTCCTATAGCATGAGATGTGATATCCAACTCCTTCCCATTCCAATCCTGAGACCCTTCCTATAGCATGAGATGTGATATCTCAATGCTTCTAATATCAAACTTGAGACCCTCCCTATAGCATGAGATGTGATATCCAAGCCCTTCCCATTCCAATCCTGAGACACTTCCTATAGCATGAGGTGTAATATCTCAATGCTTCTAATACCAAACCTGAGACTCTTCCTATAACATGAGATGGGATATCCAACTCCTTCCCATTCCAATCCTGAGACCCTTTCGATTGCAGAGATGTGATAACTCAATGCTTATACCAAACCTGAGACCCTTCCTACGGCATGAGATGTCATATACAACTCCTTCCCATTCCAATCCTGAGACCCTTCCTATAGCATGAGATGTGATATCTCAATGCTTATACCTAACCTGAGACCCTTCCTATAGCATGAGATGTGATATCCAACTCCTTCCCATTCCAATCCTGAGACCCTTCCTATAGCATGAGATGTGATGTCTCATTGCCTCTAATACCAAACCTGAGATCCTCCTCTAACATGAAATGTGATATCCAACTCCTTCCCTTTCCAAACCTGAGAGCCTATCTATAGCATGAGATGTGATATCCAAGTCCTTCCCATTCCAATACTTAGACCCTTCCTACAGCATGCAATATGATATCTCAATGATTCTAATAACAAACCTGAGACCCGTCCTATAACATGAGATGGGATATCCAACTCCTTCCCATTCCAATCCTGAGACACTTCCGATAGCAGAGATATGATATCTCAATGCTTATACCAAACCTGAGACCCTTCCTATAACATGAGATGTGATATCCAACTCCTTCCCGTTCCAAACCTGAGACCCTTCCTTTAGCATGAGATGTGATATCCAGCTCCTTCCCATTCCATTCCTGAGACATTTCCGATAGCATGAGATGTGAATTCTCAATGATTCTACCAAACCTGAGACCCTTCCTTTAGCATGAGATGTGATATACAACTCCTTCCCATTCCAATCCTGAGACCCTTCCTATAGCATGAGATGTGATATCTCAATACTTCTAATACCAAACCTGAGATCCTTCCGATAACATGAGATGTGATATCCAACTCCTTCCCGTTCCAAACCTGAGACCCTTCCTTTAGCATGAGATGTGATATCCAGCTCCTTCCCATTCCAATCCTGAGACATTTCCGATAGCATGAGATGTGAATTCTCAATGATTCTACCAAACCTGAGACCCTTCCTTTAGCATGAGATGTGATATACAACTCCTTCCCATTCCAATCCTGAGACCCTTCCTATATCATGAGATGTGATATCTCAATACTTCTAATACCAAACCTGAGATCCTTCCGATAACATGAGATGTGATATCCAAATCCTTCCCCTTCCAAACCTGAGACCCTCCCTTTAGCATGAGATGGGATATCCAACTCCTTCCAAATCCAATTCTGATACCCTTCCGATAGCATGAGATGTGATATCCCAATGCTTCTACCAAACCTGAGACCCATACTATGGCATGAGATGTGATATCAAACTCCTTCCCATTCCAATCCTGAGACCCTTCCTATAGCATGAGATGTGATGTCTCAATGCTTCTAATACCAAACCTGAGATCCTTCCTATAACATGAGATGTGATATCCAACTCCTTCCCATTCCAATCCTGAGACCTTTCCAATATCATGAGATGTGATATCTCAATGCTTCTAATATCAAACTTGAGACCCTCCCTATAGCATGAGATGTAGTATCCAAGTATTTCCCATTCCAATCCTGAGACCCTTCCTATAGCATAAGAAGTGATATCTCAATGCTTCTAATACCAAACCTGAGACCCTTCCTATAACATGAGATAGGAATATCCAACTCCTTCCCATTCCAATCCTGAGACCATTCCGATAGCAGAGATGTGATATCTCAATGCTTATACCAAACCTGAGATCCTTCCTATAACATGGAATGTGATATCCAACCCCTTCCCATTCCAATCCTGAGACACTTCCTATAGCATGAGATGTGATATCTCACTGCTTATACCAAACCTGAGACCCTTCCTATAGCATGAGATGTGATATCCAACTCCTTCCCATTCCAATCCTGAGACCCTTCCTATAGCATGAGATGTGATATCTCAATGCTTCTAATATCAAACTTGAGACCCTCCCTATAGCATGAGATGTGATATCCAAGTCCTTCCCATTCCAATCCTGAGACACTTCCTATAGCATGAGATGTAATATCTGAATGCTTCTAATACCAAACCTGAGACTCTTCCTATAACATGAGATGGGATATCCAACTCCTTCCCATTCCAATCCTGAGACCCTTTCGATTGCAGAGATGTGATATCTCAATGCTTATACCAAACCTGAGACCCTTCCTACGGCATGAGATGTCATATACAACTCCTTCCCATTCCAATCCTGAGACCCTTCCTATAGCATGAGATGTGATATCTCAATGCTTATACCTAACCTGAGACCCTTCCTATAGCATGAGATGTGATATCCAACTCCTTCCCATTCCAATCCTGAGACCCTTCCTATAGCATGAGATGTGATGTCTCATTGCCTCTAATACCAAACCTGAGATCCTTCCTCTAACATGAAATGTGATATCCAACTCCTTCCCTTTCCAAACCTGAGAGCCTATCTATAGCATGAGATGTGATATCCAAGTCCTTCCCATTCCAATACTTAGACCCTTCCTACAGCATGCAATATGATATCTCAATGATTCTAATAACAAACCTGAGACCCGTCCTATAACATGAGATGGGATATCCAACTCCTTCCCATTCCAATCCTGAGACACTTCCGATAGCAGAGATATGATATCTCAATGCTTATACCAAACCTGAGACCCTTCCTATAACATGAGATGTGATATCCAACTCCTTCCCGTTCCAAACCTGAGACCCTTCCTTTAGCATGAGATGTGATATCCAGCTCCTTCCCATTCCAATCCTGAGACATTTCCGATAGCATGAGATGTGAATTCTCAATGATTCTACCAAACCTGAGACCCTTCCTTTAGCATGAGATGTGATATCCAACTCCTTCCCATTCCAATCCTGAGACCCTTCCTATAGCATGAGATGTGATATCTCAATACTTCTAATACCAAACCTGAGATCCTTCCGATAACATGAGATGTGATATCCAAATCCTTCCCCTTCCAAACCTCAGACCCTCCCTTTAGCATGAGATGTGATATCCAACTCCTTCCCATTCCAATCCTGAGACCCTTCTGATAGCATGAGATCTGATATCTCAATGCTTCTAATACCAAACCTGAGATCCTTCCGATAGCATGAGATGTGATATCTCAATGCTTCTAATACAAAACCTGAGATCCTTCCTATAACATGAGATGTGATATCCAAATCCTTCCCCTTCCAAACCTGAGACCCTCCCTTTAGCATGAGATGTGAAATCCAACTCCTTCCCATTCCAATCCTGAGACCCTTCTGATAGCATGAGATGTGATATCTCAATGCCTCTAAAACCAATCCTGAGACCCTTCCTATAACATGAGATGTGATATCCAACTCCTTCCCATTTCAACCTGAGACCCTTCCTATAGCATGAGATGGGATATCCAACTCCTTCCAAATCCAATTCTGATACCCTTCTGATAGCATGAGATGTGATATCCCAATGCTTCTACCAAACCTGAGACCCATACTATGGCATGAGATGTGATATCAAACTCCTTCCCATTCCAATCCTGAGACCCTTCCTATAGCATGAGATGTGATGTCTCAATGCTTCTAATACCAAACCTGAGATCCTTCCTATAACATGAGATGTGATATCCAACTCCTTCCCATTCCAATCCTGAGACCTTTCCTATAGCATGAGATGTGATATCTCAATGCTTATACCAAACCTGAGGCCCTTCCTATAGCATGAGATGTGATATCCAACTCCTTCCGATTCCAATCCTGAGACCCTTCCTATAGCATGAGATGTGATATCTCAATGCCTCTAATACCAAACCTGAGATCCTTCCTCTAACATGGAATGTGATATCCAACTCCTTTCCTTTCCAAACATGAGAGCCTACCTATAGCATGAGATGTGATATCCAAGTCCTTCCCATTCCAATCCTTAGACCCTTCCTACAGCATGCAATATGATATCTCAATGATTCTAATAACAAACCTGACACCCGTCCTATAACATGAGATGGGATATCCAACTCCTTCCCATTCCAATCCTGAGACACTTCCGATAGCAGAGATGTGATATCTCAATGCTTATACCAAACCTGAGACCCTTCCTATAACATGAGATGTGATATCCAACTCCTTCCCGTTCCAAACCTGAGACCCTTCCTATAGCATATGTGATATCCAACTCCTTCCCATTCCAAACATGAGACCCTTCCTATGGCAAGAATGTAATATCCAACTCCTTCCCATTCCAATCCTGAGACCATTCCTATAGCATGAGATGTGATATCTCAATGCTTCTAATACCAAACTTGAGACCCTTCCTATAGCATGAGATGTGATATCCAACTCCTTCCCATCCCAATCCTGAGACACTTCCGATTGCAGAGATGTGATATCTCAATGCTTATACCAAACCTGAGACTCTTCCTATAACATGAGATGTGATATCCAACTCCTTCCCATTCCAAACATGAGACCCTTCCTATAGCAAGAATGTAATATCCAACTCCTTCCCATTCCAATCCTGAGACCATTCCGATAGCATGAGATGTGATATCTCAATGCTTCTAATACCAAACCTGAGATCCTTCCTATGACATGAGATTTGATATCCAATTCCTTCCCATTCCAAACCTGACACCCTTCCTACAGCATGCAATGTGATATCTCAATGCTTCTAATACCAAACCTGAGACCAGTCCTATAACATGAGATGGGAATATCCAACTCCTTCCCATTCCAATCCTGAGACCATTCCGATAGCAGAGATGTGATATCTCAATGCTTATACCAAACCTGAGATCCTTCCTATAACATGAGATGTGATATCCAACTCCTTCCCATTCCAATCCTGAGACACTTCCTATAGCATGAGATGTGATATCTCAATGCTTCAAAAACCAAACATGAGAACCATCCTATAACATGAGATGTGAAATCCAAATCCTTCCCTTCCCAAACCTGAGACTCTTCCTATAGCATGAGATGTGATATCTCAATGCTTCTACCAAACCTGAAACCCTTCCTATAGCATGAGATGTGATATCCAACTCCTTTCCATTCCAATCCTGAGACCCTTCCTATAGCATGAGATGTGATATCTCAATGCCTCTTATACCAAACCTGAGATCCTTCCTCTAACATGAAATGTGATATCCAACTCCTTCCCCTTCCAAACCTGAGAGCTTTCCTATAGCATGAGATATGATATCCAAGTCCTTCCCATTCCAATCCTGAGACCCTTCCTATAACATGAGATGTGATATCTAACTCCTTCCCATTCCAACCTGAGACCCTTCCTATAGCATGAGATGGGATATCCAACTCCTTCCAAATCCAATACTGACACCCTTCCGATAGCATGAGATGTGATATCCCAATGCTTCTACCAAACCTGAGACCCATACTATGGCATGAGATGTGATATCAAACTCCTTCCCATTTCAATCCTGAGACCCTTCCTATAGCTTGAGATGTGATATCCAACTCCTTCCCATTCCAATTCTGAGACCCTTCCTATACCATGAGACTTGATATCTCAATGCTTCTAATACCAAACCTGAGACCCGTCCTATAACATGAGATGTGATATCCAAATCCTTCCCCTTCCAAACCTTAGACCCTTCCTTTATCATGAGATGTGATATCCAACTCCTTCCCATTCCAATCCCGAGACCCTTCCAATATCATGAGATGTGATATCTCAATGCTTCTAATATCAAACTTGAGACCCTCCCTATAGCATGATATGTGATATCCAAGTCCTTCCCATTCCAATCCTGAGACCCTTCCTATAGCATGAGAAGTGATATCTCAATGCTTCTAATACCAAACCTGAGACCCTTCCTATAACATGAGATGGGAATATCCAACTCCTTCCCATTCCAATCCTGAGACCATTCCGATAGCAGAGATGTGATATCTCAATGCTTATACCAAACCTGAGATCCATCCTGTAACATGAGATGTGATATCCAACTCCTTCCCATTCCAATCCTGAGACACTTCCTATAGCATGAGATGTGATATCTCACTGCTTATACCAAACCTGAGACCCTTCCTATAGCATGAGATGTGATATCCAACTCCTTCCCATTCCAATCCTGAGACCCTTCCTATAGCATGAGATGTGATATCTCAATGCTTCTAATATCAAACTTGAGACCCTCCCTATAGCATGAGATGTGATATCCAAGCCCTTCCCATTCCAATCCTGAGACACTTCCTATAGCATGAGGTGTAATATCTCAATGCTTCTAATACCAAACCTGAGACTCTTCCTATAACATGAGATGGGATATCCAACTCCTTCCCATTCCAATCCTGAGACCCTTTCGATTGCAGAGATGTGATAACTCAATGCTTATACCAAACCTGAGACCCTTCCTACGGCATGAGATGTCATATACAACTCCTTCCCATTCCAATCCTGAGACCCTTCCTATAGCATGAGATGTGATATCTCAATGCTTATACCTAACCTGAGACCCTTCCTATAGCATGAGATGTGATATCCAACTCCTTCCCATTCCAATCCTGAGACCCTTCCTATAGCATGAGATGTGATGTCTCATTGCCTCTAATACCAAACCTGAGATCCTCCTCTAACATGAAATGTGATATCCAACTCCTTCCCTTTCCAAACCTGAGAGCCTATCTATAGCATGAGATGTGATATCCAAGTCCTTCCCATTCCAATACTTAGACCCTTCCTACAGCATGCAATATGATATCTCAATGATTCTAATAACAAACCTGAGACCCGTCCTATAACATGAGATGGGATATCCAACTCCTTCCCATTCCAATCCTGAGACACTTCCGATAGCAGAGATATGATATCTCAATGCTTATACCAAACCTGAGACCCTTCCTATAACATGAGATGTGATATCCAACTCCTTCCCGTTCCAAACCTGAGACCCTTCCTTTAGCATGAGATGTGATATCCAGCTCCTTCCCATTCCATTCCTGAGGCATTTCCGATAGCATGAGATGTGAATTCTCAATGATTCTACCAAACCTGAGACCCTTCCTTTAGCATGAGATGTGATATACAACTCCTTCCCATTCCAATCCTGAGACCCTTCCTATAGCATGAGATGTGATATCTCAATACTTCTAATACCAAACCTGAGATCCTTCCGATAACATGAGATGTGATATCCAACTCCTTCCCGTTCCAAACCTGAGACCCTTCCTTTAGCATGAGATGTGATATCCAGCTCCTTCCCATTCCAATCCTGAGACATTTCCGATAGCATGAGATGTGAATTCTCAATGATTCTACCAAACCTGAGACCCTTCCTTTAGCATGAGATGTGATATACAACTCCTTCCCATTCCAATCCTGAGACCCTTCCTATAGCATGAGATGTGATATCTCAATACTTCTAATACCAAACCTGAGATGCTTCCGATAACATGAGATGTGATATCCAAATCCTTCCCCTTCCAAACCTGAGACCCTCCCTTTAGCATGAGATGGGATATCCAACTCCTTCCAAATCCAATTCTGATACCCTTCCGATAGCATGAGATGTGATATCCCAATGCTTCTACCAAACCTGAGACCCATACTATGGCATGAGATGTGATATCAAACTCCTTCCCATTCCAATCCTGAGACCCTTCCTATAGCATGAGATGTGATGTCTCAATGCTTCTAATACCAAACCTGAGATCCTTCCTATAACATGAGATGTGATATCCAACTCCTTCCCATTCCAATCCTGAGACCTTTCCAATATCATGAGATGTGATATCTCAATGCTTCTAATATCAAACTTGAGACCCTCCCTATAGCATGAGATGTAGTATCCAAGTCCTTCCCATTCCAATCCTGAGACCCTTCCTATAGCATAAGAAGTGATATCTCAATGCTTCTAATACCAAACCTGAGACCCTTCCTATAACATGAGATAGGAATATCCAACTCCTTCCCATTCCAATCCTGAGACCATTCCGATAGCAGAGATGTGATATCTCAATGCTTATACCAAACCTGAGATCCTTCCTATAACATGGAATGTGATATCCAACCCCTTCCCATTCCAATCCTGAGACACTTCCTATAGCATGAGATGTGATATCTCACTGCTTATACCAAACCTGAGACCCTTCCTATAGCATGAGATGTGATATCCAACTCCTTCCCATTCCAATCCTGAGACCCTTCCTATAGCATGAGATGTGATATCTCAATGCTTCTAATATCAAACTTGAGACCCTCCCTATAGCATGAGATGTGATATCCAAGTCCTTCCCATTCCAATCCTGAGACACTTCCTATAGCATGAGATGTAATATCTCAATGCTTCTAATACCAAACCTGAGACTCTTCCTATAACATGAGATGGGATATCCAACTCCTTCCCATTCCAATCCTGAGACCCTTTCGATTGCAGAGATGTGATATCTCAATGCTTATACCAAACCTGAGACCCTTCCTACGGCATGAGATGTCATATACAACTCCTTCCCATTCCAATCCTGAGACCCTTCCTATAGCATGAGATGTGATATCTCAATGCTTATACCTAACCTGAGACCCTTCCTATAGCATGAGATGTGATATCCAACTCCTTCCCATTCCAATCCTGAGACCCTTCCTATAGCATGAGATGTGATGTCTCATTGCCTCTAATACCAAACCTGAGATCCTTCCTCTAACATGAAATGTGATATCCAACTCCTTCCCTTTCCAAACCTGAGAGCCTATCTATAGCATGAGATGTGATATCCAAGTCCTTCCCATTCCAATACTTAGACCCTTCCTACAGCATGCAATATGATATCTCAATGATTCTAATAACAAACCTGAGACCCGTCCTATAACATGAGATGGGATATCCAACTCCTTCCCATTCCAATCCTGAGACACTTCCGATAGCAGAGATATGATATCTCAATGCTTATACCAAACCTGAGACCCTTCCTATAACATGAGATGTGATATCCAACTCCTTCCCGTTCCAAACCTGAGACCCTTCCTTTAGCATGAGATGTGATATCCAGCTCCTTCCCATTCCAATCCTGAGACATTTCCGATAGCATGAGATGTGAATTCTCAATGATTCTACCAAACCTGAGACCCTTCCTTTAGCATGAGATGTGATATCCAACTCCTTCCCATTCCAATCCTGAGACCCTTCCTATAGCATGAGATGTGATATCTCAATACTTCTAATACCAAACCTGAGATCCTTCCGATAACATGAGATGTGATATCCAAATCCTTCCCCTTCCAAACCTCAGACCCTCCCTTTAGCATGAGATGTGATATCCAACTCCTTCCCATTCCAATCCTGAGACCCTTCTGATAGCATGAGATCTGATATCTCAATGCTTCTAATACCAAACCTGAGACCCTTCCTACAGCATGCAATGTGATATCTCAATGCTTCTAATACCAAACCTGAGACCAGTCCTATAACATGAGATGGGATATCCAACTCCTTCCCCTTCCAAACCTGAGTCCCTTCCTATAGCATGAGATGTGATATCCAACTCCTTCCCATCCCAATCCTGAGACACTTCCGATTGCAGAGATGTGATATCTCAATGCTTATACCAAACCTGAGACTTTTACTATAACATGAGATGTGATATCCAACTCCTTCCCGTTCCAAACCTGAGACCCTCCCTTTAGCATGAGATGTGATATCCAACTCCTTCCCATTCCAATCCTGAGACCCTTCTGATAGCATGAGATGTGATATCTCAATGCCTCTAATACCAAACCTGAGATCATACCTCTAACATGAAATGTGATATCCAACTGCTTCCCTTTCCAAACCTGAGACCCTGCCTATAGCATGAGATTTGATATCCAAGTCCTTCCCATTCCAATCCTGAGACCCTTCCTATAGCATGTGATGTGATATCTCAATGCTTATACCAAACCTGAGACCCTTCCTATGGCATGAGATGTCATATACAACTCCTTCCCATTCCAATCCTGAGACCCTTCCTATAGCATGAGATGTGATATCCAACTTCTTCCCATTCCAATCCTGAGACCCTTCCTATAACATGAGATGTGATGTCTCAATGCTTCTAATACCAAACCTGAGATCTTTCCTATAACATGAGATGTGATATCCAACTCCTTCCCATTCCAATTCTGAGACCCTTCCTATAGCATGAGATGTGATATATCAATGCTTATACCAAACCTGAGACCCTTCCTATAGCTTGAGATGTGATATCCAACTCCTTCCCATTCCAATCCTGAGACCCTTCCTATAGCATGAGATGTGATATCTCAATGCCTCTTATACCAAACCTGAGATCCTTCCTCTAACATGAAATGTGATATCCAACTCCTTCCCCTTCCAAACCTGAGAGCCTTCCTATAACATGAGATATGATATCCAAGTCCTTCCCATTCCAATCCTGAGACCCTTCCTATAACATGAGATGTGATATCCAACTCCTTCCCCTTCCAAACCTGAGAGCCTTCCTATAGCATGAGATATGATATCCAAGTCCTTCCCATTCCAATCCTGAGACCCTTCCTATAACATGAGATGGGATATCCAACTCCTTCCAAATCCAATACTGATACCCTTCCGATAGCATGAGATGTGATATCCCAATGCTTCTACCAAACCTGAGACCTATACTATGGCATGAGATGTGATATCAAACTCCTTCCCATTCCAATCCTGAGACCCTTCCTATAGCTTGAGATGTGATATCCAACTCCTTCCCATTCCAATTCTGAGACCCTTCCTATACCATGAGACTTGATATCTCAATGCTCCTAATACCAAACCTGAGACCCGTCCTATAACATGAGATGTGATATCCAAATCCTTCCTCTTCCAAACCTTAGACCCTTCCTTTATCATGAGATGTGATATCCAACTCCTTCCCATTCCAATCCTGAGACCCTTCCGATATCATGAGATGTGATATCTCAATGTTTCTAATATCAAACTTGAGACCCTCCCTATAGCATGAGATGTGATATCCAAGTCCTTCCCATTCCAATCCTGAGACCCTTCCTATAGCATGAGAAGTGATATCTCAATGCTTCTAATACCAAACCTGAGACCCTTCCTATAACATGAGATGGGAATATCCAACTCCTTCCCATTCCAATCCTGAGACCATTCCGATAGCAGAGATGTGATATCTCAATGCTTATACCAAACCTGAGATCCTTCCTATAACATTAGATGTGATATCCAACTCCTTCCCATTCCAATCCTGAGACACTTCCTATAGCATGAGATGTGATATCTCACTGCTTATACCAAACCTGAGACCCTTCCAATAGCTTGAGATGTGATATCCAACTCCTTCCCATTCCAATCCTGAGAACCTTCCTATAGCATGAGATGTGATATCTCAATGCCTCTTATACCAAACCTGAGATCCTTCCTCTAACATGAAATGTGATATCCAACTCCTTCCCCTTCCAAACCTGAGAGCCTTCCTATAGCATGAGATATGATATCCAAGTCCTTCCCATTCCAATCCTGAGACCCTTCCTATAACATGAGATGTGATATCCAACTCCTTCCCATTCCAACCTGAGACCCTTCCTATAGCATGAGATGGGATATCCAACTCCTTCCAAATCCAATACTGATACCCTTCCGATAGCATGAGATGTGATATCCCAATGCTTCTACCAAACCTGAGACCCATACTATGGCATGAGATGTGATATCAAACTCCTTCCCATTCCAATCCTGAGACCCTTCCTATAGCTTGAGATGTGATATCCAACTCCTTCCCATTCCAATTCTGAGACCCTTCCTATACCATGAGACTTGATATCTCAATGCTTCTAATACCAAACCTGAGACCCGTCCTATAACATGAGATGTGATATCCAAATCCTTCCCTTTCCAAACCTTAGACCCTTCCTTTATCATGAGATGTGATATCCAACTCCTTCCCATTCCAATCCTGAGACCCTTCCAATATCATGAGATGTGATATCTCAATGCTTCTAATATCAAACTTGAGACCCTCCCTATAGCATGAGATGTGATATCCAAGTCCTTCCCATTCCAATCCTGAGACCCTTCCTATAGCATGAGAAGTGATATCTCAATGCTTCTAATACCAAACCTGAGACCCTTCCTATAACATGAGATGGGAATATCCACCTCCTTCCCATTCCAATCCTGAGACCATTCCGATAGCAGAGATGTGATATCTCAATGCTTATACCAAACCTGAGACTCTTCCTATCACATGAGATGGGATATCCAACTCCTTCCCATTCCAATCCTGAGACCCTTTTGATTGCAGGGATGTAATATCTCAATGCTTATACCAAACCTGAGACTCTTCCTACGGCATGAGATGTCATATACAACTCCTTCCCATTCCAATCCTGAGACCCTTCCTATAGCATGAGATGTGCTATCTCAATGCTTATACCTAACCTGAGACCCTTCCTATAGCATGAGATGTGATATCCAACTCCTTCCCATTCCAATCCTGAGACACTTCCGATAGCAGAGATATGATATCTCAATGCTTATACCAAACCTGAGACCCTTCCTATAACATGAGATGTGATATCCAACTCCTTCCCGTTCCAAACCTGAGACCCTTCCTTTAGCATGAGATGTGATATCCAGCTCCTTCCCATTCCAATCCTGAGACATTTCCGATAGCATGAGATGTGAATTCTCAATGATTCTACCAAACCTGAGACCCTTCCTTTAGCATGAGATGTGATATCCAACTCCTTCCCATTCCAATCCTGAGACCCTTCTGATAGCATGAGATGTGATATCTCAATGCTTCTAATACCAAACCTGAGATCCTTCCGATAGCATGAGATGTGATATCTCAATGCTTCTAATACCAAACCTGAGACCCTCCCTTTAGCATGAGATGTGAAATCCAACTCCTTCCCATTCCAATCCTGAGACCCTTCTGATAGCATGAGATGTGATATCTCAATGCCTCTAAAACCAATCCTGAGACCCTTCCTATAACATGAGATGTGATATCCAACTCCTTCCCATTTCAACCTGAGGCCTTTCCTATAGCATGAGATGGGATATCCAACTCCTTCCAAATCCAATTCTGATACCCTTCCGATAGCATGAGATGTGATATCCCAATGCTTCTACCAAATCTGAGACCCATACTATGGCATGAAATGTGATATCAAACTCCTTCCCATTCCAATCCTGAGACCCTTCCTATAGCATGAGATGTGATGTCTCAATGCTTCTAATACCAAACCTGAGATCCTTCCTATAACATGAGATGTGATATCCAACTCCTTCCCATTCCAATCCTGAGACCTTTCCTATAGCATGAGATGTGATATCTCAATGCTTATACCAAACCTGAGGCCCTTCCTATAGCATGATATGTGATATCCAACTCCTTCCGATTCCAATCCTGAGACCCTTCCTATAGCATGAGATGTGATATCTCAATGCCTCTAATACCAAACCTGAGATCCTTCCTCTAACATGGAATGTGATATCCAACTCCTTTCCATTCCAAACATGAGAGCCTACCTATAGCATGAGATGTGATATCCAAGTCCTTCCCATTCCAATCCTTAGACCCTTGCTACAGCATGCAATATGATATCTCAATGATTCTAATAACAAACCTGAGACCCGTCCTATAACATGAGATGGGATATCCAACTCCTTCCCATTCCAATCCTGAGACACTTCCGATAGCAGAGATGTGATATCTCAATGCTTATACCAAACCTGAGACCCTTCCTATAACATGAGATGTGATATCCAACTCCTTCCCGTTCCAAACCTGAGACCCTTCCTATAGCATATGTGATATCCAACTCCTTCCCATTCCAAACATGAGACCCTTCCTATGGCAAGAATGTAATATCCAACTCCTTCCCATTCCAATCCTGAGACCATTCCTATAGCATGAGATGTGATATCTCAATGATTCTAATACCAAACTTGAGACCCTTCCTATAGCATGAGATGTGATATCCAACTCCTTCCCATCCCAATCCTGAGACACTTCCGATTGCAGAGATGTGATATCTAAATGCTTATACCAAACCTGAGACTCTTCCTATAACATGAGATGTGATATCCAACTCCTTCCCATTCCAAACATGAGACCCTTCCTATAGCAAGAATGTAATATCCAACTCCTTCCCATTCCAATCCTGAGACCATTCCGATAGCATGAGATGTGATATCTCAATGCTTCTAATACCAAACCTGAGATCCTTCCTATGACATGAGATTTGATATCCAATTCCTTCCCATTCCAAACCTGACACCCTTCCTACAGCATGCAATGTGATATCTCAATGCTTCTAATACCAAACCTGAGACCAGTCCTATAACATGAGATGGGAATATCCAACTCCTTCCCATTCCAATCCTGAGACCATTCCGATAGCAGAGATGTGATATCTCAATGCTTATACCAAACCTGAGATCCTTCCTATAACATGAGATGTGATATCCAACTCCTTCCCATTCCAATCCTGAGACACTTCCTATAGCATGAGATGTGATATCTCACTGCTTATACCAAACCTGAGACCCTTCCAATAGCTTGAGATGTGATATCCAACTCCTTTCCATTCCAATCCTGAGACCCTTCCTATAGCATGAGATGTGATATCTCAATGCCTCTTATACCAAACCTGAGATCCTTCCTCTAACATGAAATGTGATATCCAACTCCTTCCCCTTCCAAACCTGAGAGCTTTCCTATAGCATGAGATATGATATCCAAGTCCTTCCCATTCCAATCCTGAGACCCTTCCTATAACATGAGATGTGATATCTAACTCCTTCCCATTCCAACCTGAGACCCTTCCTATAGCATGAGATGGGATATCCAACTCCTTCCAAATCCTAATACTGACACCCTTCCGATAGCATGAGATGTGATATCCCAATGCTTCTACCAAACCTGAGACCCATACTATGGCATGAGATGTGATATCAAACTCCTTCCCATTTCAATCCTGAGACCCTTCCTATAGCTTGAGATGTGATATCCAACTCCTTCCCATTCCAATTCTGAGACCCTTCCTATACCATGAGACTTGATATCTCAATGCTTCTAATACCAAACCTGAGACCCGTCCTATAACATGAGATGTGATATCCAAATCCTTCCCCTTCCAAACCTTAGACCCTTCCTTTATCATGAGATGTGATATCCAACTCCTTCCCATTCCAATCCCGAGACCCTTCCAATATCATGAGATGTGATATCTCAATGCTTCTAATATCAAACTTGAGACCCTCCCTATAGCATGATATGTGATATCCAAGTCCTTCCCATTCCAATCCTGAGACCCTTCCTATAGCATGAGAAGTGATATCTCAATGCTTCTAATACCAAACCTGAGACCCTTCCTATAACATGAGATGGGAATATCCAACTCCTTCCCATTCCAATCCTGAGACCATTCCGATAGCAGAGATGTGATATCTCAATGCTTATACCAAACCTGAGATCCGTCCTATAACATGAGATGTGATATCCAACTCCTTCCCATTCCAATCCTGAGACACTTCCTATAGCATGAGATGTGATATCTCACTGCTTATACCAAACCTGAGACCCTTCCTATAGCATGAGATGTGATATCCAACTCCTTCCCATTCCAATCCTGAGACCCTTCCTATAGCATGAGATGTGATATCTCAATGCTTCTAATATCAAACTTGAGACCCTCCCTATAGCATGAGATGTGATATCCAAGCCCTTCCCATTCCAATCCTGAGACACTTCCTATAGCATGAGGTGTAATATCTCAATGCTTCTAATACCAAACCTGAGACTCTTCCTATAACATGAGATGGGATATCCAACTCCTTCCCATTCCAATCCTGAGACCCTTTCGATTGCAGAGATGTGATAACTCAATGCTTATACCAAACCTGAGACCCTTCCTACGGCATGAGATGTCATATACAACTCCTTCCCATTCCAATCCTGAGACCCTTCCTATAGCATGAGATGTGATATCTCAATGCTTATACCTAACCTGAGACCCTTCCTATAGCATGAGATGTGATATCCAACTCCTTCCCATTCCAATCCTGAGACCCTTCCTATAGCATGAGATGTGATGTCTCATTGCCTCTAATACCAAACCTGAGATCCTCCTCTAACATGAAATGTGATATCCAACTCCTTCCCTTTCCAAACCTGAGACTCTTCCTATAACATGAGATGGGATATCCAACTCCTTCCCATTCCAATCCTGAGACCCTTTCGATTGCAGAGATGTGATAACTCAATGCTTATACCAAACCTGAGACCCTTCCTACGGCATGAGATGTCATATACAACTCCTTCCCATTCCAATCCTGAGACCCTTCCTATAGCATGAGATGTGATATCTCAATGCTTATACCTAACCTGAGACCCTTCCTATAGCATGAGATGTGATATCCAACTCCTTCCCATTCCAATCCTGAGACCCTTCCTATAGCATGAGATGTGATGTCTCATTGCCTCTAATACCAAACCTGAGATCCTCCTCTAACATGAAATGTGATATCCAACTCCTTCCCTTTCCAAACCTGAGAGCCTATCTATAGCATGAGATGTGATATCCAAGTCCTTCCCATTCCAATACTTAGACCCTTCCTACAGCATGCAATATGATATCTCAATGATTCTAATAACAAACCTGAGACCCGTCCTATAACATGAGATGGGATATCCAACTCCTTCCCATTCCAATCCTGAGACACTTCCGATAGCAGAGATATGATATCTCAATGCTTATACCAAACCTGAGACCCTTCCTATAACATGAGATGTGATATCCAACTCCTTCCCGTTCCAAACCTGAGACCCTTCCTTTAGCATGAGATGTGATATCCAGCTCCTTCCCATTCCATTCCTGAGACATTTCCGATAGCATGAGATGTGAATTCTCAATGATTCTACCAAACCTGAGACCCTTCCTTTAGCATGAGATGTGATATACAACTCCTTCCCATTCCAATCCTGAGACCCTTCCTATAGCATGAGATGTGATATCTCAATACTTCTAATACCAAACCTGAGATCCTTCCGATAACATGAGATGTGATATCCAACTCCTTCCCGTTCCAAACCTGAGACCCTTCCTTTAGCATGAGATGTGATATCCAGCTCCTTCCCATTCCAATCCTGAGACATTTCCGATAGCATGAGATGTGAATTCTCAATGATTCTACCAAACCTGAGACCCTTCCTTTAGCATGAGATGTGATATACAACTCCTTCCCATTCCAATCCTGAGACCCTTCCTATATCATGAGATGTGATATCTCAATACTTCTAATACCAAACCTGAGATCCTTCCGATAACATGAGATGTGATATCCAAATCCTTCCCCTTCCAAACCTGAGACCCTCCCTTTAGCATGAGATGGGATATCCAACTCCTTCCAAATCCAATTCTGATACCCTTCCGATAGCATGAGATGTGATATCCCAATGCTTCTACCAAACCTGAGACCCATACTATGGCATGAGATGTGATATCAAACTCCTTCCCATTCCAATCCTGAGACCCTTCCTATAGCATGAGATGTGATGTCTCAATGCTTCTAATACCAAACCTGAGATCCTTCCTATAACATGAGATGTGATATCCAACTCCTTCCCATTCCAATCCTGAGACCTTTCCAATATCATGAGATGTGATATCTCAATGCTTCTAATATCAAACTTGAGACCCTCCCTATAGCATGAGATGTAGTATCCAAGTATTTCCCATTCCAATCCTGAGACCCTTCCTATAGCATAAGAAGTGATATCTCAATGCTTCTAATACCAAACCTGAGACCCTTCCTATAACATGAGATAGGAATATCCAACTCCTTCCCATTCCAATCCTGAGACCATTCCGATAGCAGAGATGTGATATCTCAATGCTTATACCAAACCTGAGATCCTTCCTATAACATGGAATGTGATATCCAACCCCTTCCCATTCCAATCCTGAGACACTTCCTATAGCATGAGATGTGATATCTCACTGCTTATACCAAACCTGAGACCCTTCCTATAGCATGAGATGTGATATCCAACTCCTTCCCATTCCAATCCTGAGACCCTTCCTATAGCATGAGATGTGATATCTCAATGCTTCTAATATCAAACTTGAGACCCTCCCTATAGCATGAGATGTGATATCCAAGTCCTTCCCATTCCAATCCTGAGACACTTCCTATAGCATGAGATGTAATATCTCAATGCTTCTAATACCAAACCTGAGACTCTTCCTATAACATGAGATGGGATATCCAACTCCTTCCCATTCCAATCCTGAGACCCTTTCGATTGCAGAGATGTGATATCTCAATGCTTATACCAAACCTGAGACCCTTCCTACGGCATGAGATGTCATATACAACTCCTTCCCATTCCAATCCTGAGACCCTTCCTATAGCATGAGATGTGAATTCTCAATGATTCTACCAAACCTGAGACCCTTCCTTTAGCATGAGATGTGATATACAACTCCTTCCCATTCCAATCCTGAGACCCTTCCTATATCATGAGATGTGATATCTCAATACTTCTAATACCAAACCTGAGATCCTTCCGATAACATGAGATGTGATATCCAAATCCTTCCCCTTCCAAACCTGAGACCCTCCCTTTAGCATGAGATGGGATATCCAACTCCTTCCAAATCCAATTCTGATACCCTTCCGATAGCATGAGATGTGATATCCCAATGCTTCTACCAAACCTGAGACCCATACTATGGCATGAGATGTGATATTAAACTCCTTCCCATTCCAATCCTGAGACCCTTCCTATAGCATGAGATGTGATGTCTCAATGCTTCTAATACCAAACCTGAGATCCTTCCTATAACATGAGATGTGATATCCAACTCCTTCCCATTCCAATCCTGAGACCTTTCCAATATCATGAGATGTGATATCTCAATGCTTCTAATATCAAACTTGAGACCCTCCCTATAGCATGAGATGTAGTATCCAAGTATTTCCCATTCCAATCCTGAGACCCTTCCTATAGCATAAGAAGTGATATCTCAATGCTTCTAATACCAAACCTGAGACCCTTCCTATAACATGAGATAGGAATATCCAACTCCTTCCCATTCCAATCCTGAGACCATTCCGATAGCAGAGATGTGATATCTCAATGCTTATACCAAACCTGAGATCCTTCCTATAACATGGAATGTGATATCCAACCCCTTCCCATTCCAATCCTGAGACACTTCCTATAGCATGAGATGTGATATCTCACTGCTTATACCAAACCTGAGACCCTTCCTATAGCATGAGATGTGATATCCAACTCCTTCCCATTCCAATCCTGAGACCCTTCCTATAGCATGAGATGTGATATCTCAATGCTTCTAATATCAAACTTGAGACCCTCCCTATAGCATGAGATGTGATATCCAAGTCCTTCCCATTCCAATCCTGAGACACTTCCTATAGCATGAGATGTAATATCTCAATGCTTCTAATACCAAACCTGAGACTCTTCCTATAACATGAGATGGGATATCCAACTCCTTCCCATTCCAATCCTGAGACCCTTTCGATTGCAGAGATGTGATATCTCAATGCTTATACCAAACCTGAGACCCTTCCTACGGCATGAGATGTCATATACAATTCCTTCCCATTCCAATCCTGAGACCCTTCCTATAGCATGAGATGTGATATCTCAATGCTTATACCTAACCTGAGACCCTTCCTATAGCATGAGATGTGATATCCAACTCCTTCCCATTCCAATCCTGAGACCCTTCCTATAGCATGAGATGTGATGTCTCATTGCCTCTAATACCAAACCTGAGATCCTTCCTCTAACATGAAATGTGATATCCAACTCCTTCCCTTTCCAAACCTGAGAGCCTATCTATAGCATGAGATGTGATATCCAAGTCCTTCCCATTCCAATACTTAGACCCTTCCTACAGCATGCAATATGATATCTCAATGATTCTAATAACAAACCTGAGACCCGTCCTATAACATGAGATGGGATATCCAACTCCTTCCCATTCCAATCCTGAGACACTTCCGATAGCAGAGATATGATATCTCAATGCTTATACCAAACCTGAGACCCTTCCTATAACATGAGATGTGATATCCAACTCCTTCCCGTTCCAAACCTGAGACCCTTCCTTTAGCATGAGATGTGATATCCAGCTCCTTCCCATTCCAATCCTGAGACATTTCCGATAGCATGAGATGTGAATTCTCAATGATTCTACCAAACCTGAGACCCTTCCTTTAGCATGAGATGTGATATCCAACTCCTTCCCATTCCAATCCTGAGACCCTTCCTATAGCATGAGATGTGATATCTCAATACTTCTAATACCAAACCTGAGATCCTTCCGATAACATGAGATGTGATATCCAAATCCTTCCCCTTCCAAACCTCAGACCCTCCCTTTAGCATGAGATGTGATATCCAACTCCTTCCCATTCCAATCCTGAGACCCTTCTGATAGCATGAGATCTGATATCTCAATGCTTCTAATACCAAACCTGAGATCCTTCCGATAGCATGAGATGTGATATCTCAATGCTTCTAATACAAAACCTGAGATCCTTCCTATAACATGAGATGTGATATCCAAATCCTTCCCCTTCCAAACCTGAGACCCTCCCTTTAGCATGAGATGTGAAATCCAACTCCTTCCCATTCCAATCCTGAGACCCTTCTGATAGCATGAGATGTGATATCTCAATGCCTCTAAAACCAATCCTGAGACCCTTCCTATAACATGAGATGTGATATCCAACTCCTTCCCATTTCAACCTGAGACCCTTCCTATAGCATGAGATGGGATATCCAACTCCTTCCAAATCCAATTCTGATACCCTTCTGATAGCATGAGATGTGATATCCCAATGCTTCTACCAAACCTGAGACCCATACTATGGCATGAGATGTGATATCAAACTCCTTCCCATTCCAATCCTGAGACCCTTCCTATAGCATGAGATGTGATGTCTCAATGCTTCTAATACCAAACCTGAGATCCTTCCTATAACATGAGATGTGATATCCAACTCCTTCCCATTCCAATCCTGAGACCTTTCCTATAGCATGAGATGTGATATCTCAATGCTTATACCAAACCTGAGGCCCTTCCTATAGCATGAGATGTGATATCCAACTCCTTCCGATTCCAATCCTGAGACCCTTCCTATAGCATGAGATGTGATATCTCAATGCCTCTAATACCAAACCTGAGATCCTTCCTCTAACATGGAATGTGATATCCAACTCCTTTCCTTTCCAAACATGAGAGCCTACCTATAGCATGAGATGTGATATCCAAGTCCTTCCCATTCCAATCCTTAGACCCTTCCTACAGCATGCAATATGATATCTCAATGATTCTAATAACAAACCTGACACCCGTCCTATAACATGAGATGGGATATCCAACTCCTTCCCATTCCAATCCTGAGACACTTCCGATAGCAGAGATGTGATATCTCAATGCTTATACCAAACCTGAGACCCTTCCTATAACATGAGATGTGATATCCAACTCCTTCCCGTTCCAAACCTGAGACCCTTCCTATAGCATATGTGATATCCAACTCCTTCCCATTCCAAACATGAGACCCTTCCTATGGCAAGAATGTAATATCCAACTCCTTCCCATTCCAATCCTGAGACCATTCCTATAGCATGAGATGTGATATCTCAATGCTTCTAATACCAAACTTGAGACCCTTCCTATAGCATGAGATGTGATATCCAACTCCTTCCCATCCCAATCCTGAGACACTTCCGATTGCAGAGATGTGATATCTCAATGCTTATACCAAACCTGAGACTCTTCCTATAACATGAGATGTGATATCCAACTCCTTCCCATTCCAAACATGAGACCCTTCCTATAGCAAGAATGAAATATCCAACTCCTTCCCATTCCAATCCTGAGACCATTCCGATAGCATGAGATGTGATATCTCAATGCTTCTAATACCAAACCTGAGATCCTTCCTATGACATGAGATTTGATATCCAATTCCTTCCCATTCCAAACCTGACACCCTTCCTACAGCATGCAATGTGATATCTCAATGCTTCTAATACCAAACCTGAGACCAGTCCTATAACATGAGATGGGAATATCCAACTCCTTCCCATTCCAATCCTGAGACCATTCCGATAGCAGAGATGTGATATCTCAATGCTTATACCAAACCTGAGATCCTTCCTATAACATGAGATGTGATATCCAACTCCTTCCCATTCCAATCCTGAGACACTTCCTATAGCATGAGATGTGATATCTCACTGCTTATTCCAAACCTGAGACCCTTCCAATAGCTTGAGATGTGATATCCAACTCCTTTCCATTCCAATCCTGAGACCCTTCCTATAGCATGAGATGTGATATCTCAATGCCTCTTATACCAAACCTGAGATCCTTCCTCTAACATGAAATGTGATATCCAACTCCTTCCCCTTCCAAACCTGAGAGCTTTCCTATAGCATGAGATATGATATCCAAGTCCTTCCCATTCCAATCCTGAGACCCTTCCTATAACATGAGATGTGATATCTAACTCCTTCCCATTCCAACCTGAGACCCTTCCTATAGCATGAGATGGGATATCCAACTCCTTCCAAATCCAATACTGACACCCTTCCGATAGCATGAGATGTGATATCCCAATGCTTCTACCAAACCTGAGACCCATACTATGGCATGAGATGTGATATCAAACTCCTTCCCATTTCAATCCTGAGACCCTTCCTATAGCTTGAGATGTGATATCCAACTCCTTCCCATTCCAATTCTGAGACCCTTCCTATACCATGAGACTTGATATCTCAATGCTTCTAATACCAAACCTGAGACCCGTCCTATAACATGAGATGTGATATCCAAATCCTTCCCCTTCCAAACCTTAGACCCTTCCTTTATCATGAGATGTGATATCCAACTCCTTCCCATTCCAATCCCGAGACCCTTCCAATATCATGAGATGTGATATCTCAATGCTTCTAATATCAAACTTGAGACCCTCCCTATAGCATGATATGTGATATCCAAGTCCTTCCCATTCCAATCCTGAGACCCTTCCTATAGCATGAGAAGTGATATCTCAATGCTTCTAATACCAAACCTGAGACCCTTCCTATAACATGAGATGGGAATATCCAACTCCTTCCCATTCCAATCCTGAGACCATTCCGATAGCAGAGATGTGATATCTCACTGCTTATACCAAACCTGAGACCCTTCCTATAGCATGAGATGTGATATCCAACTCCTTCCCATTCCAATCCTGAGACCCTTCCTATAGCATGAGATGTGATATCTCAATGCTTCTAATATCAAACTTGAGACCCTCCCTATAGCATGAGATGTGATATCCAAGCCCTTCCCATTCCAATCCTGAGACACTTCCTATAGCATGAGGTGTAATATCTCAATGCTTCTAATACCAAACCTGAGACTCTTCCTATAACATGAGATGGGATATCCAACTCCTTCCCATTCCAATCCTGAGACCCTTTCGATTGCAGAGATGTGATAACTCAATGCTTATACCAAACCTGAGACCCTTCCTACGGCATGAGATGTCATATACAACTCCTTCCCATTCCAATCCTGAGACCCTTCCTATAGCATGAGATGTGATATCTCAATGCTTATACCTAACCTGAGACCCTTCCTATAGCATGAGATGTGATATCCAACTCCTTCCCATTCCAATCCTGAGACCCTTCCTATAGCATGAGATGTGATGTCTCATTGCCTCTAATACCAAACCTGAGATCCTCCTCTAACATGAAATGTGATATCCAACTCCTTCCCTTTCCAAACCTGAGAGCCTATCTATAGCATGAGATGTGATATCCAAGTCCTTCCCATTCCAATACTTAGACCCTTCCTACAGCATGCAATATGATATCTCAATGATTCTAATAACAAACCTGAGACCCGTCCTATAACATGAGATGGGATATCCAACTCCTTCCCATTCCAATCCTGAGACACTTCCGATAGCAGAGATATGATATCTCAATGCTTATACCAAACCTGAGACCCTTCCTATAACATGAGATGTGATATCCAACTCCTTCCCGTTCCAAACCTGAGACCCTTCCTTTAGCATGAGATGTGATATCCAGCTCCTTCCCATTCCATTCCTGAGGCATTTCCGATAGCATGAGATGTGAATTCTCAATGATTCTACCAAACCTGAGACCCTTCCTTTAGCATGAGATGTGATATACAACTCCTTCCCATTCCAATCCTGAGACCCTTCCTATAGCATGAGATGTGATATCTCAATACTTCTAATACCAAACCTGAGATCCTTCCGATAACATGAGATGTGATATCCAACTCCTTCCCGTTCCAAACCTGAGACCCTTCCTTTAGCATGAGATGTGATATCCAGCTCCTTCCCATTCCAATCCTGAGACATTTCCGATAGCATGAGATGTGAATTCTCAATGATTCTACCAAACCTGAGACCCTTCCTTTAGCATGAGATGTGATATACAACTCCTTCCCATTCCAATCCTGAGACCCTTCCTATAGCATGAGATGTGATATCTCAATACTTCTAATACCAAACCTGAGATGCTTCCGATAACATGAGATGTGATATCCAAATCCTTCCCCTTCCAAACCTGAGACCCTCCCTTTAGCATGAGATGGGATATCCAACTCCTTCCAAATCCAATTCTGATACCCTTCCGATAGCATGAGATGTGATATCCCAATGCTTCTACCAAACCTGAGACCCATACTATGGCATGAGATGTGATATCAAACTCCTTCCCATTCCAATCCTGAGACCCTTCCTATAGCATGAGATGTGATGTCTCAATGCTTCTAATACCAAACCTGAGATCCTTCCTATAACATGAGATGTGATATCCAACTCCTTCCCATTCCAATCCTGAGACCTTTCCAATATCATGAGATGTGATATCTCAATGCTTCTAATATCAAACTTGAGACCCTCCCTATAGCATGAGATGTAGTATCCAAGTCCTTCCCATTCCAATCCTGAGACCCTTCCTATAGCATAAGAAGTGATATCTCAATGCTTCTAATACCAAACCTGAGACCCTTCCTATAACATGAGATAGGAATATCCAACTCCTTCCCATTCCAATCCTGAGACCATTCCGATAGCAGAGATGTGATATCTCAATGCTTATACCAAACCTGAGATCCTTCCTATAACATGGAATGTGATATCCAACCCCTTCCCATTCCAATCCTGAGACACTTCCTATAGCATGAGATGTGATATCTCACTGCTTATACCAAACCTGAGACCCTTCCTATAGCATGAGATGTGATATCCAACTCCTTCCCATTCCAATCCTGAGACCCTTCCTATAGCATGAGATGTGATATCTCAATGCTTCTAATATCAAACTTGAGACCCTCCCTATAGCATGAGATGTGATATCCAAGTCCTTCCCATTCCAATCCTGAGACACTTCCTATAGCATGAGATGTAATATCTCAATGCTTCTAATACCAAACCTGAGACTCTTCCTATAACATGAGATGGGATATCCAACTCCTTCCCATTCCAATCCTGAGACCCTTTCGATTGCAGAGATGTGATATCTCAATGCTTATACCAAACCTGAGACCCTTCCTACGGCATGAGATGTCATATACAACTCCTTCCCATTCCAATCCTGAGACCCTTCCTATAGCATGAGATGTGATATCTCAATGCTTATACCTAACCTGAGACCCTTCCTATAGCATGAGATGTGATATCCAACTCCTTCCCATTCCAATCCTGAGACCCTTCCTATAGCATGAGATGTGATGTCTCATTGCCTCTAATACCAAACCTGAGATCCTTCCTCTAACATGAAATGTGATATCCAACTCCTTCCCTTTCCAAACCTGAGAGCCTATCTATAGCATGAGATGTGATATCCAAGTCCTTCCCATTCCAATACTTAGACCCTTCCTACAGCATGCAATATGATATCTCAATGATTCTAATAACAAACCTGAGACCCGTCCTATAACATGAGATGGGATATCCAACTCCTTCCCATTCCAATCCTGAGACACTTCCGATAGCAGAGATATGATATCTCAATGCTTATACCAAACCTGAGACCCTTCCTATAACATGAGATGTGATATCCAACTCCTTCCCGTTCCAAACCTGAGACCCTTCCTTTAGCATGAGATGTGATATCCAGCTCCTTCCCATTCCAATCCTGAGACATTTCCGATAGCATGAGATGTGAATTCTCAATGATTCTACCAAACCTGAGACCCTTCCTTTAGCATGAGATGTGATATCCAACTCCTTCCCATTCCAATCCTGAGACCCTTCCTATAGCATGAGATGTGATATCTCAATACTTCTAATACCAAACCTGAGATCCTTCCGATAACATGAGATGTGATATCCAAATCCTTCCCCTTCCAAACCTCAGACCCTCCCTTTAGCATGAGATGTGATATCCAACTCCTTCCCATTCCAATCCTGAGACCCTTCTGATAGCATGAGATCTGATATCTCAATGCTTCTAATACCAAACCTGAGATCCTTCCGATAGCATGAGATGTGATATCTCAATGCTTCTAATACAAAACCTGAGATCCTTCCTATAACATGAGATGTGATATCCAAATCCTTCCCCTTCCAAACCTGAGACCCTCCCTTTAGCATGAGATGTGAAATCCAACTCCTTCCCATTCCAATCCTGAGACCCTTCTGATAGCATGAGATGTGATATCTCAATGCCTCTAAAACCAATCCTGAGACCCTTCCTATAACATGAGATGTGATATCCAACTCCTTCCCATTTCAACCTGAGACCCTTCCTATAGCATGAGATGGGATATCCAACTCCTTCCAAATCCAATTCTGATACCCTTCCGATAGCATGAGATGTGATATCCCAATGCTTCTACCAAACCTGAGACCCATACTATGGCATGAGATGTGATATCAAACTCCTTCCCATTCCAATCCTGAGACCCTTCCTATAGCATGAGATGTGATGTCTCAATGCTTCTAATACCAAACCTGAGATCCTTCCTATAACATGAGATGTGATATCCAACTCCTTCCCATTCCAATCCTGAGACCTTTCCTATAGCATGAGATGTGATATCTCAATGCTTATACCAAACCTGAGGCCCTTCCTATAGCATGAGATGTGATATCCAACTCCTTCCGATTCCAATCCTGAGACCCTTCCTATAGCATGAGATGTGATATCTCAATGCCTCTAATACCAAACCTGAGATCCTTCCTCTAACATGGAATGTGATATCCAACTCCTTTCCTTTCCAAACATGAGAGCCTACCTATAGCATGAGATGTGATATCCAAGTCCTTCCCATTCCAATCCTTAGACCCTTCCTACAGCATGCAATATGATATCTCAATGATTCTAATAACAAACCTGACACCCGTCCTATAACATGAGATGGGATATCCAACTCCTTCCCATTCCAATCCTGAGACACTTCCGATAGCAGAGATGTGATATCTCAATGCTTATACCAAACCTGAGACCCTTCCTATAACATGAGATGTGATATCCAACTCCTTACCGTTCCAAACCTGAGTCCCTTCCTATAGCATATGTGATATCCAACTCCTTCCCATTCCAAACATGAGACCCTTCCTATGGCAAGAATGTAATATCCAACTCCTTCCCATTCCAATCCTGAGACCATTCCTATAGCATGAGATGTGATATCTCAATGCTTCTAATACCAAACCTGAGACCAGTCCTATAACATGAGATGGGATATCCAACTCCTTCCCCTTCCAAACCTGAGACCCTTCCTATAGCATGAGATGTGATATCCAACTCCTTCCCATCCCAATCCTGAGACACTTCCGATTGCAGAGATGTGATATCTCAATGCTTATACCAAACCTGAGACTCTTCCTATAACATGAGATGTGATATCCAACTCCTTCCCATTCCAAACACGAGACCCTTCCTATAGCAAGAATGTAATATCCAACTCCTTCCCATTCCAATCCTGAGACCATTCCGATAGCATGAGATGTGTTATCTCAATGCTTCTAATACCAAACCTGAGATCCTTCCTACGACATGAGATGTGATATCCAATTCCTTCCCATTCCAAACCTGAGAACCTTCCTACAGCATGCAATGTGATATCTCAATGCTTCTAATACCAAACCTGAGACCAGTCCTATAACATGAGATGGGAATATCCAACTCCTTCCCATTCCAATCCTGAGACCATTCCGATAGCAGAGATGTGATATCCAACTCCTTCCCATCCCAATCCTGAGACACTTCAGATTGCAGAGATGTGATATCTCAATGCTTATACCAAACCTGAGACTCTTCCTATAACATGAGATGTGATATCCAACTCCTTCCCGTTCCAAACCTGAGACCCTTCCTATAGCATGAGATGTGATATCCAACTCCTTCCCATTCCAATCCTGAGACCCTTCCGATAGCATGAGATGTGATATCTCAATGCTTCTAATACCAAACCTGAGATCCTTCCTATAACATGTGATGTGATATCCAAATCCTTCCCCTTCCAAACCTGAGACCCTCCCTTTAGCATGAGATGTGATATCCAACTCCTTCCAATTCCAATCCTGAGACCCTTCCTATAGCATGTGATGTGATATCTCAATGCTTATACCAAACCTGAGACCCTTCCTATGGCATGAGATGTCATATACAACTCCTTCCCATTCCAATCCTGAGACCCTTCCTATAGCATGAGATGTGATATCTCAATGCTTATACCAAACCTGAGACCCTTCCTATAGCATGAGATGTGATATCCAACTTCTTCCCATTCCAATCCTGAGACCCTTCCTATAACATGAGATGTGATGTCTCAATGCTTCTAATACCAAACCTGAGATCTTTCCTATAACATGAGATGTGATATCCAACTCCTTCCCATTCCAATTCTGAGACCCTTCCTATAGCATGAGATGTGATATATCAATGCTTATACCAAACCTGAGACCCTTCCTATAGCTTGAGATGTGATATCCAACTCCTTCCCATTCCAATCCTGAGACCCTTCCTATAGAATGAGATGTGATATCTCAATGCCTCTTATACCAAACCTGAGATCCTTCCTCTAACATGAAATGTGATATCCAACTCCTTCCAAACCTGAGAGCCTTCCTATAGCATGAGATATGATATCCAAGTCCTTCCCATTCCAATCATGAGACCCTTCCTATAACATGAGATGTGATATCCAACTCCTTCCCCTTCAAAACCTGAGAGCCTTCCTATAGCATGAGATATGATATCCAAGTCCTTCCCATTCCAATCCTGAGACCCTTCCTATAACATGAGATGGGATATCCAACTCCTTCCAAATCCAATACTGATACCCTTCCGATAGCATGAGATGTGATATCCCAATGCTTCTACCAAACCTGAGACCCATACTATGGCATGAGATGTGATATCAAACTCCTTCCCATTCCAATCCTGAGACCCTTCCTATAGCTTGATATGTGATATCCAACTCCTTCCCATTCCAATTCTGAGACCCTTCCTATACCATGAGACTTGATATCTCAATGCTTCTAATACCAAACCTGAGACCCGTCCTATAACATGAGATGTGATATCCAACTCCTTCCCATTCCAATCCTGAGACCCTTCCGATATCATGAGATGTGATATCTCAATACTTCTAATATCAAACTTGAGACCCTCCCTATAGCATGGGATGTGATATCCAAGTCCTTCCCATTCCAATCCTGAGACCCTTCCTATAGCATGAGAAGTGATATCTCAATGCTTCTAATACCAAACCTGAGACCCTTCCTATAACATGAGATTGGAATATCCAACTCCTTCCCATTCCAATCCTGAGACCATTCCGATAGCAGAGATGTGATATCTCAATGCTTATACCAAACCTGAGATCCTTCCTATAACATGAGATGTGATATCCAACTCCTTCCCATTCCAATTCTGAGACCCTTCCTATACCATGAGACTTGATATCTCAATGCTTCTAATACCAAACCTGAGACCCGTCCTATAACATGAGATGTGATATCCAACTCCTTCCCATTCCAATCCTGAGACCCTTCCGATATCTCAATGCTTCTAATATCAAACTTGAGACCCTCCCTATAGCATGGGATGTGATATCCAAGTCCTTCCCATTCCAATCCTGAGACCCTTCCTATAGCATGAGAAGTGATATCTCAATGCTTCTAATACCAAACCTGAGACCCTTCCTATAACATGAGATGGGAATATCCAACTCCTTCCCATTCCAATCCTGAGACCATTCCGATAGCAGAGATGTGATATCTCAATGCTTATACCAAACCTGAGATCCTTCCTATAACATGAGATGTGATATCCAACTCCTTCCCATTCCAATCCTGAGACACTTCCTATAGCATGAGATGTGATATCTCACTGCTTATACCAAACCTGAGACCCTTCCTATAGCTTGAGATGTGATATCCAACTCCTTCCCATTCCAATCCTGAGACCCTTCCTATAGCTTGAGATGTGATATTCAAGTCCTCCCCATTCCAATCCTGAGACCCTTCCTATAGCATGAGAAGTGATATCTCAATGCTTCTAATACCAAACCTGAGACCCTTCCTATAACATGAGATGGGAATATCCAACTCCTTCCCATTCCAATCCTGAGACCATTCTGATAGCAGAGATGTGATATCTCAATGCTTATACCAAACCTGAGATCCTTCCTATAACATGAGATGTGATATCCAACTCCTTCCCATTCCAATCCTGAGACACTTCCTATAGCATGAGATGTGATATCTCACTGCTTATACCAAACCTGAGACCCTTCCTATAGCTTGAGATGTGATATCCAACTCCTTCCCATTCCAATCCTGAGACCCTTCCTATAGCATGAGATGTGATATCTCAATGCCTCTTATACCAAACCTGAGATCCTTCCTCTAACATGAAATGTGATATCCAACTCATTCCCCTTCCAAACCTGAGAGCCTTCCTATAGCATGAGATATGATATCCAAGTCCTTCCCATTCCAATCCTGAGACCCTTCCTATAACATGAGATGTGATATCCAACTCCTTCCCATTCCAACCTGAGACCCTTCCTATAGCATGAGACGGGATATCCAACTCCTTCCAAATCCAATACTGATACCCTTCCGATAGCATGAGATGTGATATCCCAATGCTTCTACCAAACCTGAGACCCATACTATGGCATGAGATGTGATATCAAACTCCTTCCCATTCCAATCCTGAGACCCTTCATTTAGCTTGAGATCTGATATCCAACTCCTTCCCATTCCAATTCTGGGACCCTTCCTATACCATGAGACTTGATATCTCAATGCTTCTAATACCAAACCTGAGACCCGTCCTATAAAATGAGATGTGATATCCAAATCCTTCCCCTTCCAAACCTTAGACCCTTCCTTTATCATGAGATGTGATATCCAACTCCTTCCCATTCCAATCCTGAGACCCTTCCGATATCATGAGATGTGATATCTCAATGCTTCTAATATCAAACTTGAGACCCTTCCTATAGCATGAGATGTGATATGAGATGAGATGTGACATCCAAGTCCTTCCCATTCCAATCCTGAGATTAGACGGGGAGGTCTGAGTCTCAGGATTGGAATGGGAAGTTCGATATCACATGTCGTGCTATAGGAAGCACCCGTCTAACCTTCTCACCACTCCTAGCTCCCGGATTGATCATGCATTCCTGCTGTCTCTTCTCTCCCTTCTTCTGCTTCTTGAACCACTCTTCTCCCATACATATAGGAAGGGTCTCAGGATTGGTATTAGAAGCATTGGGATATCACATCTCATGCTATCGGAAGAGTCTCAGTATTGGAATGGGAAGGAGTTGGATATATCTCTTGTTATACGGAGGGTCTCAGGTTTGGTATTAGAAGCACTGAGATATCAAATCACATCCTTTAGGAAGGGACTCGAGTTTGGTATTTTAAGGAGTGAGATAGTAAATCTCATCCTATCGGAAGGGTCTCGGGTTTGGTATTAGAAGAAATGAGATTTCAAATCTCAGGCTGTGGGAATGGTCTCAGGTTTGGTATTGGAAGGGGTGAGAAATCACATTTCATGCTACAGGAAGGGTCACAGGTTTGGAATGGGAAGGAGTTGGATATCACATATACTACGGGAAGGGCCTCAGGTTTGCTATTAGAAGCATAGAGATATCACATCTCATGTTATAGGAAGGGTCTCAGGATTGGAATGGGAAGGAGTTGGATATCACATCTCATGCTATAGGGAGGGTCTCAGTTTTGATATTAGAAGCATTGAGATATCACATATGCTATTGGAACGGTCTCAGTATTGGAATTGGAAGGAGTTGGATATCACATCTCATGCTATAGGGAGGTTCTCAGGTTTGATATTAGAAGCATTGAGATACCACATCTCATGCTATCAGAAGGGTCTCAGGATTGGAATGGGAAGGAGTTGGATATCACATCTCATGCTAAAGGAAAGGTCTCAGGTTTGGAAGGGGAAGGATTTGGCTCTCACATCTCATGTTTTAGGACGGGTCTCAGGTTTGGTATTAGAAGCATTGAGATATCACATCTCATGGTATAATAAGGGTCTCAGGATTGGAATGGGAAGGAGTTTGATATCACATCTCAAGCTATAAGAAGGGTCTCAGGTTTGGGAAGGGAAGGATTTGGATTTCACATCTCATGTTATAGGATGGTTCTCATGTTTGGTTTTAGAAGCATTGAGATATCACATCTCATGCTATCGGAATGGTCTCAGGTTTGGAATCGGAAAGAGTTGGATATCACATCTCATGTTATAGGATGGATCTCAGGTTTGGTATTAGAAGCATTGAGATATCACATCTCATGCTATAGGAAGGGTCTCAGGATTGGAATGTGAAGGATTTGGCTATCACATCTCATGCTAAAGGAAGAGTCTCAGGTTTAATAGAAGCATTGAGATATCACATCTCATGCTATAGGAAGGGTCTCAGGAATGGAATGGGAAGGAGTTCGATATCACATCTCATGCCATAGGAAGGGTCTCAGGTTTGGTATAAGCATTGAGATATCACATCTCTGCTATTGGAAGGGTCTCAGGATTGGATTGGGAAGGAGTTGGATATTCCTTCTCATGCTATAGGAAGGATCTCAGGTTGGAATGGGAAGGAGTTGGATATCACATCTCATGCTAAATGAAGGGTCTCAGGTTTGGAAAGGGAAGGATTTGGATATATTATCTCATGCTATATGACTGGTCCCAGGTTTGGTATTAGAAGCATTGAGATATCACATCTCATGCTACAGGAAGAGTCTCAGGATTGGAATGGGAAGGAGTTGGATATCACGTCTCATGTTATAGGAAGGGACTCAGGATTGGAATGGGAAGCAGTTGGATATCACATCTCATGCCATAGGAAGGGTCATCAGGTTTGGTATAAGCATTGAGATATCACATCTCTGCTCTCGGAAGGGTCTCAGGATAGGAATGGGAAGGACTTAGATATCACATCTCATACTATAGGGAGGGTCTCAGTTTTGATATTAGAAGCATTGAGATATCACATCTCATGCTATCGGAAGGGTCTCAGGATTGGAATGGGATGGAGTTGGATATCACATCTCAAGCTATCTCAGGATTGGAATGGGAAGGAGTTTGATATCACATCTCAAGCTATAGGAACGGTCTCAGGTTTGGAAGGGGAAGTATTAGGATCTCACATCTCATGTTTTAGGACGGGTCGCAGGTTTGGTATTAGAAGCATTGAGATATCACATCTCATGGTATAGGAAGGGTCTCAGGATTGGAATGGGAAGGAGTTGGATATCACATCTCAAGCTATCTCAGGATTGGAATGGGAAGTTTGATATCACATCTCAAGCTATAGGAAGGGTCTCAGGATTGGAAACAGAAGGATCTGGATTTCACATCTCATGTTATAGGATGGTTCTCATGTTTGGTTTTAGAAGCATTGAGATATCACATATGCTATCGGAAGGGTCTCAGGTTTGGAAAGGGAAGGATTTGGATTTCACATGTTATAGGATGGTTCTCAGGTTTGGTTTTAGAAGCATTAAGATATAAAATCTCATGGTATAGGAAGGGTCTCAGGTTTGGAATGGGAAGGAGTTGGATATCACATCTCATGCTAAAGGAAAGGTCTCAGGTTTGGAAGGGGAAGGATTTGTATCTCACATCTCATGTTTTAGGATGGGTCTCAGGTTTCGTATTAGAAGCATTGAGATATCACATCTCTGCTATCGGAAGGGTCTCAGGATTGGATTGGGAAGGAGTTGGATATCCCTTCTCATGCTATAGGAAGGATCTCAGGTTGGAATGGGAAGGAGTTGGATATCACATCTCATGTTATAGGAAGGGTCTCAAGATTGGAATGGGAAGGATTTGGATATTACATCTCTTGCTATAGGAAGGGTCTCGGGTTTTTTATTAGAAACATTGAGATATCACATCTCATGCTATAGGAAGGGTTTCAGGATTGGAATGGTAAGGATTTGGATATCACATCTCATGCTAAAGGAAGGGTCTCAGATTTGGAAGGGGAAGGATTTGGATATCATATCTCATGTTATAGGACGGGTCCCAGGTTTGGTATTAGAAGCATTGAGATATCACATCTCATGGTATAGGAAGGGTCTCAGGATTGGAATGGGAAGGAGTTGGATATCCCTTCTCATGCTATAGGAAGGGTCTCAGGTTGGAATGGGAAAGAGTTGCATATCACATCTCATTATAGGAAGGGTCTCAGGATTTGACTAGGAAGGATTTGGATATCACATCTCTTGCTATAGGAAGGTCTCAGGTTTTTTATTAGAAACATTGAGATATCACATCTCATGCTATAGGAAGGGTTTCAGGATTGGAATGGGAAGGATTTGGATATCGCATCTCATGCTAAAGGAAGGGTCTCAGGTTTGGAAGGGGAAGGATTTGGATATCATATCTCATGTTATAGGACTGGTCCCAGGTTTGGTATTAGAAGCATTGAGATATCACATCTCATGCTATAGGAAGAGTCTCAGGATTGGAATGGGAAGGAGTTGGATATCACGTCTCATGTTATAGGAAGGGTCTCAGGATTGGAATGGGAAGGAGTTGGATATCACATCTCATGCTAAAGGAAGGGTCTTAGGTTTGATAGAAGCATTGAGATATAACATCTCATGTTATAGGAAGGAACTCAGGATTGAAATGGGAAGGAGTTGGATATCACATCTCATGCCATAGGAAGGGTCATCAGGTTTGGTATAAGCATTGAGATATCACATCTCTGCTATCGGAAGGGTCTCAGGATAGGAATGGGAAGGACTTAGATATCACATCTCATACTATAGGGAGGGTCTCAGTTTTGATATTAGAAGCATTGAGATATCATATCTCATGCTATCGGAAGGGTCTCAGGATTGGAATGGGATGGAGTTGGATATCACATCTCAAGCTATCTCAGGATTGGAATGGGAAGGAGTTTGATATCACATCTCAAGCTATAGGAAAGGTCTCAGGTTTGGAAGGGGAAGGATTAGGATCTCACATCTCATGTTTTAGGACGGGTCTCAGGTTTGGTATTAGAAGCATTGAGATATCACATCTCATGGTATAGGAAGGGTCTCAGGATTGGAATGGGAAGGAGTTGGATATCACATCTCAAGCTATCTCAGGATTGGAATGGGAAGGAGTTTGATATCACATCTCAAGCTCTAGGAAGGGTCTCAGGTTTGGAAAGGGAAGGATCTGGATTTCACATCTCATGTTATAGGATGGTTCTCATGTTTGGTTTTCGAAGCATTGAGATATCACATCTCATGCTATCGGAAGGGTCTCAGGTTTAGAAAGGGAAGGATTTGGATTTCACATGTTATAGGATGGTTCTCAGGTTTGGTTTTAGAAGCATTAAGATATAACATCTCATGCTATAGGAAGGGCCTCAGGTTTGGAATGGGAAGGAGTTGGATATCACATCTCATGCTAAAGGAAAGGTCTCAGGTTTGAAAGGGGAAGGATTTGGATCTCACATCTCATGTTTTAGTACGGGTCTCAGGTTTGGTTTTAGAAGCATTGAGATATCACATCTCATGGTATAGGAAGGGTCTCAGGATTGGAATGGGAAGGAGTTGGATATCACATTGAATGGGAAGGAGTTTGATATCACATCTGAAGCTATAGGAAGGGTCTCAGGTTTGGAAAGGGAATGATTTGGATTTCACATCTCATGTTATAGGATGGTTCTCATGTTTGGTTTTAGAAGCATTGAGATATCACATCTCATGCTATAGGAAGAGTCACAGGATTGGAATGGGAAGGAGTTGGATATCACATCTCATGCTAAAGGAAGGGTCTCAGGTTTGATAGAAGCAAAGGTTTGGAATGGGAAGGAGTTGGATATCACGTCTCATGTTATAGGAAGGGTCGCAGTATTGGAATGGGAAGGAGTTGGATATCACATCTCATGCTAAAGGAAGGGTCTCAGGTTTGATAGAAGCAAAGGTTTGGAATGGGAAGGAGTTTGATATCAAACCTCATGTTATAGGAAGGATCTCAGGTTTGGTATTAGAAGCATTGAGATATCACATCTCATGCTATATGAAGGGTCTCAGGATTGGAATGTTAAGGAGTTGGATATCACATCTCATGCTATAGGAAGGGTCTCAGGTTTGGTATAAGCATTGAGATATCCCATCTCATGCTATAGGAAGGGTCTCAGGATTGGAATCGGAAGGAGTTGTATATGACATCTCATGCCATAGGAATGGTCACAGGTTTGGTTTAAGCATTGAGATGTCACATCTCTGCTATAGGAAGGGTCTCAGGTTTGGAAGGGGAAGGATTTGGATATCACATCTCATGTTATAGGACCGGTCTCAGGTTTGGTATTAGAAGCATTGAAATATCAAGTCTCATGGTATAGGACGGGTCTCAGAATTGGAATGGGAAGGAGTTGGATATCACATCTCAAGCTATAGGAAGGGTCTCAGGATTGGAATGGGAAGGAGTTTGATATCACATCTCATGCCATGGTATGGGTCTCAGGTTTTGTAGAGGCATTGGGATATCACATCTCATGCTATCGGAAGGGTATCAGGATTGGATTTGGAAGGAGTTGGATATCCCATCTCATGCTATAGGAAGGGTCTAAGGTTGGAATGGGAAGGAGTTGGATATCACATCTCATGTTATAGGAAGGGTCTCAGGATTGGAATGGGAAGGACTTGGATATATCATCTCATTCTATAGGAAGGCTCTCAGGGTTGGAAGGGGGAGGAGTTGGATATCACATTTCATGTTATAGGATGGTTCTCATGTTTGGTTTTCGAAGCATTGAGATATCACATCTCATGCTATCGGAAGGGTCTCAGGTTTAGAAAGGGAAGGATTTGGATTTCACATGTTATAGGATGGTTCTCAGGTTTGGTTTTAGAAGCATTAAGATATAACATCTCATGCTATAGGAAGGGCCTCAGGTTTGGAATGGGAAGGAGTTGGATATCACATCTCATGCTAAAGGAAAGGTCTCAGGTTTGGAAGGGGAAGGATTTGGATCTCACATCTCATGTTTTAGTACGGGTCTCAGGTTTGGTTTTAGAAGCATTGAGATATCACATCTCATGGTATAGGAAGGGTCTCAGGATTGGAATGGGAAGGAGTTGGATATCACATTGAATGGGAAGGAGTTTGATATCACATCTGAAGCTATAGGAAGGGTCTCAGGTTTGGAAAGGGAATGATTTGGATTTCACATCTCATGTTATAGGATGGTTCTCATGTTTGGTTTTAGAAGCATTGAGATATCACATCTCATGCTATAGGAAGAGTCACAGGATTGGAATGGGAAGGAGTTGGATATCACATCTCATGCTAAAGGAAGGGTCTCAGGTTTGATAGAAGCAAAGGTTTGGAATGGGAAGGAGTTGGATATCACGTCTCATGTTATAGGAAGGGTCGCAGTATTGGAATGGGAAGGAGATGGATATCACATCTCATGCTAAAGGAAGGGTCTCAGGTTTGATAGAAGCAAAGGTTTGGAATGGGAAGGAGTTTGATATCAAACCTCATGTTATAGGAAGGATCTCAGGTTTGGTATTAGAAGCATTGAGATATCACATCTCATGCTATATGAAGGGTCTCAGGATTGGAATGTTAAGGAGTTGGATATCACATCTCATGCTATAGGAAGGGTCTCAGGTTTGGTATAAGCATTGAGATATCCCATCTCATGCTATAGGAAGGGTCTCAGGATTGGAATCGGAAGGAGTTGTATATGACATCTCATGCCATAGGAATGGTCACAGGTTTGGTTTAAGCATTGAGATATCACATCTCTGCTATAGGAAGGGTCTCAGGTTTGGAAGGGGAAGGATTTGGATATCACATCTCATGTTATAGGACCGGTCTCAGGTTTGGTATTAGAAGCATTGAAATATCAAGTCTCATGGTATAGGACGGGTCTCAGAATTGGAATGGGAAGGAGTTGGTTATCACATCTCAAGCTATAGGAAGGGTCTCAGGATTGGAATGGGAAGGAGTTTGATATCACATCTCATGCCATGGTATGGGTCTCAGGTTTTGTAGAGGCATTGGGATATCACATCTCATGCTATCGGAAGGGTATCAGGATTGGATTTGGAAGGAGTTGGATATCCCATCTCATGCTATAGGAAGGGTCTAAGGTTGGAATGGGAAGGAGTTGGATATCACATCTCATGTTATAGGAAGGGTCTCAGGATTGGAATGGGAAGGACTTGGATATATCATCTCATTCTATAGGAAGGCTCTCAGGGTTGGAAGGGGGAGGAGTTGGATATCACATTTCATGTTAGAGGTAGGATCTCAGGTTTGGTATTAGAGGCATTGAGATGTCACATCTCATGCTATCAGAAGGGTCTCAGGATTGGAATGGGAAGGAGTTGGATATCACATCTCATGCTAAAGGGAGGGTCTAAGGTTTGGAAGGGGAAGGATTTGGATATCACATCTCATGTTATAGGAAGGATCTCAGGTTTGGTATTAGAAGCATTGAGATATCACATCTCATGCTATCGGAAGGGTCTCAGGTTTTGTATAAGCATTGAGATATCACATCTCTGCTATCGGAAGGGTCTCAGGATTGGAATGGGAAGGACTTGGATATTACAATTCATGTTATAGGAAAGGTCTCAGGTTTGGTATTAGAAGCATTGAGATATCACATCTCATGCTATCGGAAGGGTATCAGGATTGGAATGGGAAGGAGTTGGATATCACATCTCGTGCTAAAGGGAGGGTCTAAGGTTTGGAAGGGGAAGGATTTGGATATCACATCTCATGTTATAGGAAGGATCTCAGGTTTGGTATTAGAAGCATTGAGATATCACATCTCATGCTATCGGAAGGATCTCAGGTTTGATATTAGAAGCATTGAGATATCACATCTCATGCTATAGGAAGGGTCTCAGGATTGGAATGGGAAGGAGTTAGATATCACATCTCATGTTATAGGAAGGATCTCAGGTTTGGTATTAGAAGCATTGAGATATCACATCTCATGCTATCGGAAGGGTCTCAGGTTTTGTATAAGCATTGAGATATCACATCTCTGCTATCGGAAGGGTCTCAGGATTGGAATGGGAAGGACTTGGATATTACAATTCATGTTATAGGAAAGGTCTCAGGTTTGGTATTAGAAGCATTGAGATATCACATCTCATGCTATAGGAAGGGTTTCAGGATTGGAATGGGAAGGACTTGGATATCACATCTCATGTTATTGGAAGGGTCTCAGGTTTGGTATTAGAAGCATTGAGATATCACATCTCATGCTATAGGAAGGGTCTCAGGATTGGAATGGGAAGGACTTGGATATCACATCTCATGTTATTGGAAGGGTCTCAGGTTTGGTATTAGAAGCATTGAGATATCACATCTCATGCTATAGGAAGGGTCTCAGGAATGGCATGGGAAGGACTTGGATATCACATCTCATGATAAAGGAAGGGTCTAAGGTTTGGAAGGGGAAGGATTTGGATATCACATCTCATGTTATTGGACCGGTCTCAGGTTTGGTATTAGAAGCCTAAAGGGAGGGTCTAAGGTTTGGAAGGGGAAGGATTTGGATATCACATCTCATGTTATAGGAAGGATCTCAGGTTTGGTATTAGAAGCATTGAGATATCACATCTCATGCTATCGGAAGGGTCTCAGGTTTGGTATAAGCATTGAGATATCACATCTCTGCTATCGGAAGGGTCTCAGGATTGGAATGGGAAGGACTTGGATATCACAATTCATGTTATAGGAAGGGTCTCAGGTTTGGTATTAGAAGCATTGAGATATCACATCTCATGCTATAGGAAGGGTCTCAGGATTGGATTTGGAAGGACTTGGATATCACATCTCATGTTATAGGAAGTGTCTCAGGTTTGGTATTAGAAGCATTGAGATATCACATCTCATGCTATAGGAAGGGTCTCAGGATTGGAATGGGAAGGAGTTGGATATCCCATCTCATGTTATAGGAAGGGTCTCAGGTTTGGTATTAGAAGCATTGAGATATCACATCTCATGCTATAAGAAGGGTCTCAGGATTGGAAGGGGAAGGATTTGGATATCACATCTCATGTTATTGGACCGGTCTCAGGTTTGGTATTAGAAGCATTGAGATATCAAGTCTCATGGTATAGGACGGGAGTTTGATATCACATCTCATGCCATGGTATGGGTCTCAGGTTTTATAGAAGCATTGGGATATCACATCTCATGCTATCGGAAGGGTATCAGGATTGGATTTGGTAGGAGTTGGCTATCCCATCTCATGCTATAGAAATTTTCTCAAGTTGGAATGGGAAGAAGTTGGATATCACATCTCATGTTATAGGAAGGGTCTCAGGATTGGAATGGGAAGGACTTGGATATCACATCTCATGCTGTAGGAAGGCTCTCAGGTTTGGAAAGAGAAGGAGTTGGATATCACATTTCATGTTAGAGGTAGGATCTCAGGTTTGGTATTAGAGGCACTGAGATATCACATCTCATGCTATCAGAAGGGTATCAGGATTGGAATGGGAAGGAGTTGGATATCACATCTCGTGCTAAAGGGAGGGTCTAAGGTTTGGAAGGGGAAGGATTTGGATATCACATCTCATGTTATAGGAAGGATCTCAGGTTTGGTATTAGAAGCATTGAGATATCACATCTCATGCTATCGGAAGGATCTCAGGTTTGATATTAGAAGCATTGAGATATCACATCTCATGCTATAGGAAGGGTCTCAGGATTGGAATGGGAAGGAGTTAGATATCACATCTCATGTTATAGGAAGGATCTCAGGTTTGGTATTAGAAGCATTGAGATATCACATCTCATGCTATCGGAAGGGTCTCAGGTTTTGTATAAGCATTGAGATATCACATCTCTGCTATCGGAAGGGTCTCAGGATTGGAATGGGAAGGACTTGGATATTACAATTCATGTTATAGGAAAGGTCTCAGGTTTGGTATTAGAAGCATTGAGATATCACATCTCATGCTATAGGAAGGGTTTCAGGATTGGAATGGGAAGGACTTGGATATCACATCTCATGTTATTGGAAGGGTCTCAGGTTTGGTATTAGAAGCATTGAGATATCACATCTCATGCTATAGGAAGGGTCTCAGGATTGGAATGGGAAGGACTTGGATATCACATCTCATGTTATTGGAAGGGTCTCAGGTTTGGTATTAGAAGCATTGAGATATCACATCTCATGCTATAGGAAGGGTCTCAGGAATGGCATGGGAAGGACTTGGATATCACATCTCATGATAAAGGAAGGGTCTAAGGTTTGGAAGGGGAAGGATTTGGATATCACATCTCATGTTATTGGACCGGTCTCAGGTTTGGTATTAGAAGCCTAAAGGGAAGGTCTAAGGTTTGGAAGGGGAAGGATTTGGATATCACATCTCATGTTATAGGAAGGATCTCAGGTTTGGTATTAGAAGCATTGAGATATCACATCTCATGCTATCGGAAGGGTCTCAGGTTTGGTATAAGCATTGAGATATCACATCTCTGCTATCGGAAGGGTCTCAGGATTGGAATGGGAAGGACTTGGATATCACAAGTCATGTTATAGGAAGGGTCTCAGGTTTGGTATTAGAAGCATTGAGATATCACATCTCATGCTATAGGAAGGGTCTCAGGATTGGATTTGGAAGGACTTGGATATCACATCTCATGTTATAGGAAGTGTCTCAGGTTTGGTATTAGAAGCATTGAGATATCACATCTCATGCTATAGGAAGGGTCTCAGGATTGGAATGGGAAGGAGTTGGATATCCCATCTCATGTTATAGGAAGGGTCTCAGGTTTGGTATTAGAAGCATTGAGATATCACATCTCATGCTATAAGAAGGGTCTCAGGATTGGAAGGGGAAGGATTTGGATATCACATCTCATGTTATTGGACCGGTCTCAGGTTTGGTATTAGAAGCATTGAGATATCAAGTCTCATGGTATAGGACGGGAGTTTGATATCACATCTCATGCCATGGTATGGGTCTCAGGTTTTATAGAAGCATTGGGATATCACATCTCATGCTATCGGAAGGGTATCAGGATTGGATTTGGAAGGAGTTGGCTATCCCATCTCATGCTATAGGAAGGGTCTCAAGTTGGAATGGGAAGAAGTTGGATATCACATCTCATGTTATAGGAAGGGTCTCAGGATTGGAATGGGAAGGACTTGGATATCACATCTCATGCTGTAGGAAGGCTCTCAGGTTTGGAAAGAGAAGGAGTTGGATATCACATTTCATGTTAGAGGTAGGATCTCAGGTTTGGTATTAGAGGCATTGAGATATCACATCTCATGCTATCAGAAGGGTATCAGGATTGGAATGGGAAGGAGTTGGATATCACATCTCGTTCTAAAGGGAGGGTCTAAGGTTTGGAAGGGGAAGGATTTGGATATCACATCTCATGTTATAGGAAGGATCTCAGGTTTGGTATTAGAAGCATTGAGATATCACATCTCATGCTATCGGAAGGATCTCAGGTTTGATATTAGAAGCATTGAGATATCACATCTCATGCTATAGGAAGGGTCTCAGGATTGGAATGGGAAGGAGTTGGATATCACATCTCATGTTATAGGAAGGATCTCAGGTTTGGTATTAGAAGCATTGAGATATCACATCTCATGCTATAGGAATGGTCTCAGGATTGGAATGGGAAGGAGTTGGATATCACATCTCATGCTAAAGGAAGGGTCTCAGTTTTGGTAGAAGCATTGAGATATCACATCTCATGCTATAGGAAGGGTCTCAGTATTGGAATGGGAAGGAGTTGGATATCACATCTCATGCTATAGGAAGGGTCTCAGGTTTGGTATAAGCATTGAGATATCACATCTCTGCTATCGGAAGGGTCTCAGGATTGGAATGGGAAGGACTTAGATATCACTTCTCATGCTATAGGGAGGGTCTCAGTTTTGATATTAGAATCTTTGAGATATCACATCTCATGCTATCGGAAGGGTCTCAGGATTGGAATGGGAGGAGCTGGATATCACATCTCATGCTAAAGGAAGGGTCTCAGGTTTGGAAGGGGAAGGATTTGGATATCACATCTCATGTTATATGACGGGTCTCAGGTTTGCTATTAGAAGCATTGAGATATCACATCTCATGCTATAGGAAGTGTCTCAGGATTGGAATGGGAAGGAGTTGGATATCACATCTCATGCTATAGGAAGGGTTTCAGGTTTGGTAGAAGCATTGAGATATCACATCTCATGCTATAGGAAGAGTCTCAGGTTTTGGAAGTGAAGGATTTGGATTTCACATTTCATGTTATAGGATGGTTCTCATGTTTGGTTTTTGAAGCATTGAGATATCACATCTCATTCTATCGGAAGGGTCTCAGGTTTGGAATGGGAAGGAGTTGGATATCACATCTTATATTATAGGAAGGATCTCAGGTTTGGTATTAGAAGCATTGAGATATCACATCTCATGCTATAGGAAGGGTCTCAGGATTGGAATGTGAAGGAATTGGATATCACATCTCATGCTAAAGGAAGGGTTTCAGGTTTGGAATGGGAAGGAGTTGGATATGACATCTCTTGTTATAGGGAGGGTCTCAGGATTTGAATGGCAAGGAGTTGGATATCACATCTCATGCCATAGGAAGGGTCTCAGGTTTGGTATAAGCATTGAGATATCACATCTCTGCTATCGGAAGGGTCTCAGGATTGGATTGGGAAGGAGTTGGATATCCCTTCTCATGCTATAGGAAGGGTCTCAGGTTGGAATGGGAAGGAGTTGGATATCACATCTCATGTTATAGGAAGGGTCTCAGGATTGGAATGGGAAGGATTTGGATATCACATCTCTTGCTATAGGAAGGGTCTCAGGTTTTCTATTAGAAACATTGAGATATCACATCTCATGCTATAGGAAGGGTTTCAGGATTGGAATGGGAAGGATTTGGATATCACATCTCATGCTAAAGGAAGGGTCTCAGGTTTGGAAGGGGAAGGATTTGGATATCATATCTCATGTTATAGGACGGGTCCCAGGTTTGGTATTAGAAGCATTGAGATATCACATCTCATGGTATAGGAAGGGTCTCAGGGTTGGAATGGGAAGGAGTTGGATATCACACCTCATCCAATAGGAAGGGTCTCAGGTTTGGAATGGGAAGGAATTGGATATCACATCTCATGTTATAGGAAGGATCTCAGGTTTGGTATTAGAAGCATTGAGATATCACATCTCATGCTATAGGAAGGGTCTCAGGATTGGAATGTGAAGGATTTGGATATCACATCTCATGCTAAAGGAAGGGTCTCAGGTTTGGTAGAAGCATTAAGATATCACATCTCATGCTATAGGAAAGGTCTCAGGATTTGAATGGCAAGGAGTTGGATATCACATCTCATGCCATAGGAAGGGTCTCAGGTTTGGTATAAGTATTGAGATATCAAATCTCTGCTATCGGAAGGGTCTCAGGATTGGATTGGGAAGGAGTTGGATATCCCTTCTCATGCTATAGGAAGGGTGTCAGGTTGGAATGGGAAGGAGTTGGATATCACATCTCATGTTACAGGAAGGGTCTCAGGATTGGAATGGGAAGGATGTGGACATCACATCTCTTGCTATAGGAAGAGTCTCAGGTTTTTTATTAGAAACATTGAGATATCACATCTCATGCTATAGGAAGGGTTTCAGGATTGTAATGGGAAGGATTTGGATATCACATCTCATGCTAAAGGAAGGGTCTCAGGTTTGGAAGGGGAAGGATTTGGATATCATATCACATGTTATAGGACGGGTCCCAGGTTTGGTATTAGAAGCATTGAGATATCACATCTCATGGTATAGGAAGGGTCTCAGGATTGGAATGGGAGGAGCTGGATATCACATCTCATGCTAAAGGAAGGGTCTCAGGTTTGGAAGGGGAAGGATTTGGATATCACATCTCATGTTATAGGACGGGTCTCAGGTTTGGTATTAGAAGCATTGAGATATCACATCTCATGCTATAGGAAGTGTCTCAGGATTGGAATGTGAAGGAGTTGGATATCACATCTCATGCTATAGGAAGGGTGTCAGGTTTGGTAGAAGCATTGAGATATCACATCTCATGCTATAGGATAGGTCTCAGGTTTTGGAAGGGAAGGATTTGGATATCATATCTCATGTTATAGGACGGGTCCCAGGTTTGGTATTAAAAGCATTGAGATATCACATCTCATGGTATAGGAAGGGTCTCAGAATTGGAATGGGAGGAGCTGGATATCACATCTCATGCTAAAGGAAGGGTCTCAGATTTGGAAGGGGAAGGATTTGGATATCACATCTCATGTTATAGGACGGGTCTCAGGTTTGCTATTAGAAGCATTGAGATATCACATCTCATGCTATAGGAAGTGTCTCAGGATTGGAATGGGAAGGAGTTGGATATCACATCTCATATTATAGGAAGGATCTCAGGTTTGGTATTAGAAGCATTGAGATATCACATCTCATGCTATAGGAAGGGTCTCAGGATTGGAATGTGAAGGAATTGGATATCACATCTCATGCTAAAGGAAGGGTCTCAGGTTTGGAATGGGAAGAAGTTGGATATGACATCTCTTGTTATAGGGAGGGTCTCAGGATTTGAATGGCAAGGAGTTGGATATCACATCTCATGCTATAGGAAGGGTCTCAGGTTGGAATGGGAAGGAGTTGGATATCACATCTCATGTTATAGGAAGGGTCTCAGGATTGGAATGGGAAGTATTTGGATATCACATCTCTTGCTATAGGAAGGGTCTCAGGTTTTCTATTAAAAACATTGAGATATCACATCTCATCCTATAGGAAGGGTTTCAGGATTGGAATGGGAAGGATTTGGATATCACATCTCATGCTAAAGGAAGGGTCTCAGGTTTGGAATGGGAAGGATTTGGACATCATATCTCATGTTATAGGACGGGTCCCAGGTTTGGTATTAGAAGCATTGAGATATCACATCTCATGGTATAGGAAGGGTCTCAGGGTTGGAATGGGAAGGAGTTGGATATCACACCTCATCCAATAGGAAGGGTCTCAGGTTTGGAATAGGAAGGAATTGGATATCACATCTCATGTTATAGGAAGGATCTCAGGTTTGGTATTAGAAGCATTGAGATATCACATCTCATGCTATAGGAAGGGTCTCAGGATTTGAATATGAAGGATTTGGATATCACATCTCATGCTAAAGGAAGGGTCTCAGGTTTGGTAGAAGCATTAAGATATCACATCTCATGCTATAGGAAGGGTCCCAGGATTTGAATGGCAAGGAGTTGGATATCACATCTCATGCCATAGGAAGGGTCTCAGGTTTGGTATAAGCATTGAGATATCAAATCTCTGCTATCGGAAGGGTCTCAGGATTGGATTGGGAAGGAGTTGGATATCCCTTCTCATGCTATAGGAGGGGTGTCAGGTTGGAATGGTAAGGAGTTGGATATCACATCTCATGTTACAGGAAGGGTCTCAAGATTGGAATGGGAAGGATTTGGATATCACATCTCATGCTAAAGGAAGGGTCTCATGTTTGGTATAAGCATTGAGATATCACATCTCTGCTATCGGAAGGGTCTCAGGATTGGATTGGGAAGGAGTTGGATATCCCTTCTCATGCTGTAGGAAGGGTCTCAGGTTGGAATGGGAAGGAGCTAGATATCACATCTCATGCTAAAGGAAGGGTCTCAGGTTTGGAAGGGGAAGGATTTGGATATCACATCTCATGTTATAGGACGGGTCTCAGGTTTGCTATTAGAAGCATTGAGATATCACATCTCATGCTATAGGAAGTGTCTCAGGATTGGAATGGGAAGGAGTTGGATATCACATCTCATGCTATAGGAAGGGTTTCAGGTTTGGTAGAAGCATTGAGATATCACATCTCATGCTATAGGAAGAGTCTCAGGTTTTGGAAGGGAAGGATTTGGATTTCACATCTCATGTTATAGGATGGTTCTCATGTTTGGTTTTTGAAGCATTGAGATATCACATCTCATTCTATCGGAAGGGTCTCAGGTTTGGAATGGGAAGGAGTTGGATATCACATCTCATATTATAGGAAGGATCTCAGGTTTGGTATTAGAAGCATTGAGATATCACATCTCATGCTATAAGAAGGGTCTCAGGATTGGAATGTGAAGGAATTGGATATCACATCTCATGCTAAAGGAAGGGTCTCAGGTTTGGAATGTGAAGGAGTTGGATATGACATCTCTTGTTATAGGGAGGGTCTCAGGATTTGAATGGCAAGGAGTTGGATATCACATCTCATGCCATAGGAAGGGTCTCATGTTTGGTATAAGCATTGAGATATCACATCTCTGCTATCGGAAGGGTCTCAGGATTGGATTGGGAAGGAGTTGGATATCCCTTCTCATGCTATAGGAAGGGTCTCAGGTTGGAATGGGAAGGAGTTGGATATCACATCTCATGTTATAGGAAGGGTCTCAGGATTGGATGGGAAGGATTTGGATATCACATCTCTTGCTATAGGAAGGGTCTCAGGTTTACTATTAGAAACATTGAGATATCACATCTCATGCTATAGGAAGGGTTTCAGGATTGGAATGGGAAGGATTTGGATATCACATCTCATGCTAAAGGAAGGGTCTCAGGTTTGGAAGGGGAAGGATTTGGATATCATATCTCATGTTATAGGACGGGTCCCAGGTTTGGTATTAGAAGCATTGAGATATCACATCTCATGGTATAGGAAGGGTCTCAGGGTTGGAATGGGAAGGAGTTGGATATCACACCTCATGCAATAGGAAGGGTCTCAGGTTTGGAATGGGAAGGAATTGGATATCACATCTCATGTTATAGGAAGGATCTCAGGTTTGGTATTAGAAGCATTGAGAAATCACATCTCATGCTATAGGAAGGGTCTCAGGATTGGAATGTGAAGGAGTTGGATATCACATCTCATGTTACAGGAAGGGTCTCAGGATTGGAATGGGAGGAGCTGGATATCACATCTCATGCTAAAGGAAGGGTCTCAGGTTTGGAAGGGGAAGGATTTGGATATCACATCTCATGTTATAGGACGGGTCTCAGGTTTGCTATTAGAAGCATTGAGATATCACATCTCATGCTATAGGAAGTGTCTCAGGATTGGAATGGGAAGGAGTTGGATATCACATCTCATGCTATAGGAAGGGTTTCAGGGTTGGTAGAAGCATTGAGATATCACATCTCATGCTATAGGAAGAGTCTCAGGTTTTGGAAGGGAAGGATTTGGATTTCACATCTCATGTTATAGGATGGTTCTCATGTTTGGTTTTTGAAGCATTGAGATATCACATCTCATTCTATCGGAAGGGTCGCAGGTTTGGAATGGGAAGCAGTTGGATATCACATCTCATATTTTAGGAAGGATCTCAGGTTTGGTATTAGAAGCATTGAGATATCACATCTCATGCTAAAGGAAGGGTCTCAGGTTTGGAATGTGAAGTAGTTGGAAATGACATCTCTTGTTATAGGGAGGGTCTCAGGATTTGAATGGCAAGAAGTTGGATATCACATCTCATGCCATAGGAAGGGTCTCAGGTTTGGTATAAGCATTGAGATATCACATCTCTGCTATTGGAAGGGTCTCAGGATTGGATTGGGAAGGAGTTGGATATCCCTTCTCATGCTATAGGAAGGGTCTCAGGTTGGAATGGGAAGGAGTTGGATATCACATCTCATGTTATAGGAAGGGTCTCAGGATTGGAACGGGAAGGATTTGGATATCACATCTCTTGCTATAGGAAAGGTCTCAGGTTTTCTATTAGAAACATTGAGATATCACATCTCATGCTATAGGAAGGGTTTCAGGATTGGAATGGGAAGGATTTGGATATCACATCTCATGCTAAAGGAAGGGTCTCAGGTTTGTAAGGGGAAGGATTTGGATATCATATCTCATGTTATAGGACGGGTCCCAGGTTTGGTATTAGAAGCATTGAGATATCACATCTCATGGTATAGGAAGGGTCTCAGGGTTGGAATGGGAAGGAGTTGGATATGACACCTCATCCAATAGGAAGGGTCTCAGGTTTGGAATGGGAAGGAATTGGATATCACATCTCATGTTATAGGAAGGATCTCAGGTTTGGTATTAAAAGCATTGAGATATCACATCTCATGCTATAGGAAGGGTCTCAGGATTGGAATGTGAAGGATTTGGATATCACATCTCATGCTAAAGGAAGGGTCTCAGGTTTGATAGAAGCATTAAGATATCACATCTCATGCTATAGGAAGGGTCTCAGGATTTGAATGGCAAGGAGTTGGATATCACATCTCTGCTATCGGAAGGGTCTCAGGATTGGATTGGGAAGGAGTTGGATATCCCTTCTCATGCTATAGGAAGGGTGTCAGGTTGGAATGGGAAGGAGTTGGATATCACATCTCATGTTACAGGAAGGGTCTCAGGATTGGAATGGGAAGGATGTGGATATCACATCTCTTGCTATAGGAAGAGTCTCAGGTTTTTTATTAGAAACATTGAGATATCACATCTCATGCTATAGGAAGGGTTTCAGGATTGGAATGGGAAGGATTTGGATGTCACATCTCATGCTAAAGGAAGGGTCTCAGGTTTGGAAGGGGAAGGATTTGGATATCATATCTCATGTTATAGGACGGGTCCCAGGTTTGGTATTAGAAGCATTGAGATATCACATCTCATGGTATAGGAAGGGTCTCAGGGTTGGAATGGGAAGGAGTTGGATATCACACCTCATCCAATAGAAAGGGTCTCAGGTTTGGAATGGGAAGGAATTGGATATCACATCTCATGTTATAGGAAGGATCTCAGGTTTAGTATTAGAAGCATTGAGATATCACATCTCATGCTATAGGAATGGTCTCAGGATTGGAATGGGTAGGAGTTGGATATTACATTCTTGCTATAGGAAGGGTCTCATGTTTGGAATGGGAAGGAGTTGGATATCACATATGCTATAGGAAGTGTCTCAGGTTTGGAACGGGAAGGAGTTGGATATCACATCTCATGTTATAGGAAGGGTCTCAGGATTGGAATGGGAAGGAGTTGGATATCACATCTCATGCTATAGGAAGGGCCTCAGATTTGGTATAAGCATTGAGATATCACACCTCATGCTATAGGAAGGGTCTCAGGATTGGAATGGGAAGGAGTTGGATATCACATCTCATGCTATAGGAAGGGCCTCAGATTTGGTATAAGCATTGAGATATCACACCTCATGCTATAGGAAGGGTCTCAGGATTGGTATAAGCATTGAGATATCACATCTCTGCTATCGGAAGGGTCTCAGGATTGGAATGGGAAGGAGTTGGATATCCCATCTCATGTTATAGGAAGGGTCTCAGGTTTGGTATTAGAAGCATTGAGATATCACATCTCATGCTATAGGAAGGGTCTCAGGATTGGAATGGGAAGGAGTTGGATATCCCATCTCATGTTATAGGAAGGGTCTCAGGTTTGGTATTAGAAGCATTGAGATATCACATCTCATGCTATAGGAAGGGTCTCAGGATTGGAATGGGAAGGACTTGGATGTCACATCTCATTCTATAGGGAGGGTCTCAAGTTTGATATTAGAAGCATTGAGATAACAAATCTCATGATATCGGAAGGGTCTCAGGATTGGAATGGGAAGGAGTTGGATATCACATCTCATGATGAAGGACGGGTCTAAGGTTTGGAAGGGGAAGGATTTGGATATCACATCTCATGTTATAGGACGGGTCTCAGGTTTGGTATTAGAAGCATTGAGATATCAAGTCTCATGGTATAGGAAGGGTCTCAGAATTGGAATGGGAAGGAGTTGGATATCAGATCTCAAGCTATAGGAAGGGTCTCAGGATTGGAATGGGAAGGAGTTTGATATCACATCTCATGCCATAGTATGGGTCTCAGGTTTGGTAGAAGCACTAGGATATCACATCTCATGCTATCGGAAGGGTATCAGGATTGGATTTGGAAGGAGTTGGATATCCCATTTCATGCTATAGGAAGGGTCTCAGGTTGGAATGGGAAGGAGTTGGATATCACATCTCATGTTATAGGAAGGGTCTCAGGATTGGAATGGGAAGGACGTGGATATCATATCTTATGCTATAGGAAGGCTCTCAGGTTTGGAACGGGAAGGGGTTGGATATCACATTTCATGTTAGAGGAAGGACCTCAGGTTTGGTATTAGAGGTATTGAGATATCACATCTCATGCTATAGGAAGGGTCTCAGGATTGGAATGGGAAGGAGTTGGATATCACATCTCGAGCTATAGGAAGGTTCTCAGGTTTGGTATAAGCATTGAGATATCACATCTCATGCTATAGGAAGGGTCTCAGGATTGGAATGGGGAGAAGTTGGATATCACATCTCATGTTATAGGAAAGATCTCAGGTTTGGTATTAGAAGCAGTGAGACATCACATCTCATGTTATAGGAAGGGTCTCAGGATTGGAATGGGAAGAAGTTGGATATCACATCTCATGCTATAGGAAGGGTCTCAGCATGGTATAAGCATTGAGATATCACATCTCATGCTATAGGAAGGGTCTCAGGATTGGAATGGGAAGGAGTTGTATATGACATCTCATGCCATAGGAAGGGTCTCAGTTTTGGTATAAGCATTGAGATATCACATCACATGCTATAGGAAGGGTCTCAGGATTGGAATGGGAAGGACTTGGATATCACATCTCATGCTATAGGCAGGGTCTCAGGTTTGGAAAGGGAAGGAGTTGGATATCACATTTCATGTTAGAGGTAGGATCTCAGGTTTGGTATTAGAGGCATTGAGATATCACATCTCATGCTATCAGAAGGGTCTCAGGATTGGAATGGGAAGGAGTTGGATATCACATCTCCTGCTAAAGGGAGGGTCTCAGGTTTGGAAGGGGAAGGATTTGGATATCACATCTCATGTTTTAGGAAGGATCTCAGGTTTGGTATTAGAAGCATTGAGATATCACATCTCATGCTATCGGAAGTATCTCAGGTTTGGTATTAGAGGCATTGAGATATCACATCTCATGCTATCATAAGGGTCTCAGGATTGGAATGGGAAGGAGTTGGATATCACATCTCATGCTAAAGGGAGGGTCTCAGGTTTGGAAGGGGAAGGATTTGGATATCACATCACATGTTATAGGAAGGATCTCAGGTTTGGTATTAGAAGCATTGAGATATCACATCTCATGCTATCGGAAGGGTCTCAGGTTTGGAACGGGAAGGAGTTGGAAATCACATCTCATGTTATAGGAAGAGTCTCAGGTTTGGTATAAGCATTGAGATATCACATCTCTGCAATCGGAAGTGTCTCAGGATTGGGATGGGAAGGAGTTGGATATCACATCTCATGCTATAGGAAGGGTCTCAGGTTTGGAACGGGAAGGAGTTGGATATCCCATCTCATGTTATAAGCCTGGTCTCAGGTTTGGTATTAGAAGCATTGAGATATCACATCGCATGCTGTAGGAAGGGTCTCAGGTTTGGAATGGGAAGGAATTGGATATCACATCTCATGTCATAGGAAGGATCTCAGGTTTGGTATTAGAAGCATTGAGATATCACATCTCATGCTATAGGAATGGTCTCAGGATTGGAATGGGAAGGAGTTGGATATTACATTCTTGCTATAGGAAGGGTCTCATGTTTGGAATGGGAAGGAGTTGGATATCACATATGCTATAGGAAGGGTCTCAGGTTTGGTATAAGCATTGAGATATCACATATCTAATATCGGAAGTGTCTCAGGTTGGAATGGGAAGGAGTTGGATATCACATCTCATGTTATAGGAAGGGTCTCAGGATTGGAATGGGAAGGACTTGGATATCATATCTCATGCTATAGGAAGGCTCTCAGGTTTGGAAGGGGAAGGAGTTGGATATCATATTTCATGTTAGAGGAAGGATCTCAGGTTTGGTATTAGAGGCATTGAGATATCACATCTCATGCTATAGGAAGGGTCTCAGGATTGTAATGGGAAGAAGTTGGATATCACATCTCATGCTATAGGAAGGGTCTCAGGTTTGGTATAAGCATTGAGCTATCACATCTCATGCTATAGGAAGGGTCTCAGGATTAGAATGGGAAGGAGTTGTATATGACATCTCATGCCATAGGAAGGGTCTCAGGTTTGGTATAAGCATTGAGATATCACATCACATGCTATAGGAAGGGTCTCAGGATTAGAATGGTAAGGACTTGGATATCACATCTCATGCTATAGGCAGGGTCTCAGGTTTGAAAGGGAAGGAGTTGGATATTACATTTCATGTTAGAGGTAGGATCTCATGTTTGGTATTAGAGGCATTGAGATATCACATCTCATGCTATCAGAAGGGTCCCAAGATTGGAATGGGAAGGAGTTGGATATCACATCTCATGCTAAAGGGAGGGTCTCAGGTTTGGAAGGGGAAGGATTTGGATATCACATCTCATGTTATAGGAAGGATCTCAGGTTTGGTCTTAGAAGCATTGAGATATCACATCTCATGCTATCGGAAGGGTCTCAGGATTGGAATGGGAAGGAGTTGGATATCACATCTGATGCTATACGAAGGATCTCGGGTTTCGAACGGTCTGGAACGGGAAGGAGTTGGATATCACATCTGATGTTATAGGAAGAGTCTCAGGTTTGGTATAAGCATTGAGATATCACATCTCTGCAATCGGAAGTGTCTCAGGATTGGGATGGGAAGGAGTTGGATATCACATCTCATGCTATAGGAAGGGTCTCAGGTTTGGAATGGGAAGGAGTTGGATATCCCATCTCATGTTATGAGACTGGTCTCAGGTTTGGTATTAGAAGCATTGAGATATCACATCGCATGCTGTAGGAAGGGTCTCAGGTTTGGAATGGGAAGGAATTGGATATCACATCTCATGTCATAGGAAGGATCTCAGGTTTGGTATTAGAAGCATTGAGATATCACATCTCATGCTATAGGAATTGTCTCAGGATTGGAATTGGAAGGAGTTGGATATTACATTCTTGCTATAGGAAGGGTGTCATGTTTGGAATGGGAAGGAGTTGGATATCACATATGCTATAGGAAGGGACTCAGGTTTGGTATAAGCATTGAGATATCACATCTCTGCTATTGGAAGTGTCTCAGGATTGGAATGGGAAGGAGTTGGATATCCCATCTCATGTTATAGGACGGGTCTCAGGTTTGTTATTAGAATCATTGAGATATCATATTGCATGCTGTAGAAGGGTATAAGGATTGGAATGGGAAGCACTTGGATATCACATCTCATGCTATAGGTAGGCTCTCAGGTTTGGAAAGGGAAGGAGTTGGATATCACATTTCATGTTAGAGGAAGGACCTCAGGTTTGGTATTAGAGGCATTGAAATATCACATCTCCTGCTATAGGAAGGGTCTCAGGATTGGAATGGGAAGGAGTTGGATATCACATCTCATGCTATAGGAAGGGTCTCAGGTTTGGTATAAGCATTGAGATATCACATCTCATGCTATAGGAAGGGTCTCAGTTTTGGAATGGGAAGGAGTTGGATATCACATCTCATGTTATAGGAATGATCTCAGGTTTGGTATTAGAAGCATTGAGACATCACATCTCATGTTATAGGAAGGGTCTCAGGATTGGAATGGGAAGAAGTTGGATATCACATCTCATGCTATAGGAAGGGTCTCAGCATGGTATAAGCATTGAGATATCACATCTCATGCTATAGGAAGGGTCTCAGGATTGGAATGGGAAGGAGTTGTATATGACATCTCATGCCATAGGAAGGGTCTCAGGTTTGGTATAAGCATTGAGATATCACATCACATGCTATAGGAAGGGTCTCAGGATTGGAATGGGAAGGACTTGGATATCACATCTCATGCTATAGGCAGGGTCTCAGGTTTGGAAAGGGAAGGAGTTGGATATCACATTTCATGTTAGAGGTAGGATCTCAGGTTTGGTATTAGAGGCATTGAGATATCACATCTCATGCTATCATAAGGGTCTCAGGATTGGAATGGGAAGGAGTTGGATATCACATCTCATGCTAAAGGGAGGGTCTCAGGTTTGGAAGGGGAAGGATTTGGATATCACATCACATGTTATAGGAAGGATCTCAGGTTTGGTATTAGAAGCATTGAGATATCACATCTCATGCTATCGGAAGGGTCTCAGGTTTGGAACGGGAAGGAGTTGGATATCACATCTCATGTTATAGGAAGAGTCTCAGGTTTGGTATAAGCATTGAGATATCACATCTCTGCAATCGGAAGTGTCTCAGGATTGGGATGGGAAGGAGTTGGATATCACATCTCATGCTATAGGAAGGGTCTCAGGTTTGGAACGGGAAGGAGTTGGATATCCCATCTCATGTTATAAGACTGGTCTCAGGTTTGGTATTAGAAGCATTGAGATATCACATCGCATGCTGTAGGAAGGGTCTCAGGTTTGGAATGGGAAGGAATTGGATATCACATCTCATGTCATAGGAAGGATCTCAGGTTTGGTATTAGAAGCATTGAGATATCACATCTCATGCTATAGGAATGGTCTCAGGATTGGAATGGGAAGGAGTTGGATATTACATTCTTGCTATAGGAAGGGTCTCATGTTTGGAATGGGAAGGAGTTGGATATCACATATGCTATAGGAAGGGTCTCAGGTTTGGTATAAGCATTGAGATATCACATATCTGCTATCGGAAGTGTCTCAGGTTGGAATGGGAAGGAGTTGGATATCACATCTCATGTTATAGGAAGGGTCTCAGGATTGGAATGGGAAGGACTTGGATATCATATCTCATGCTATAGGAAGGCTCTCAGGTTTGGAAGGGGAAGGAGTTGGATATCATATTTCATGTTAGAGGAAGGATCTCAGGTTTGGTATTAGAGGCATTGAGATATCACATCTCATGCTATAGGAAGGGTCTCAGGATTGAAATGGGAAGAAGTTGGATATCACATCTCATGCTATAGGAAGGGTCTCAGGTTTGGTATAAGCATTGAGCTATCACATCTCATGCTATAGGAAGGGTCTCAGGATTAGAATGGGAAGGAGTTGTATATGACATCTCATGCCATAGGAAGGGTCTCAGGTTTGGTATAAGCATTGAGATATCACATCACATGCTATAGGAAGGGTCTCAGGATTAGAATGGTAAGGACTTGGATATCACATCTCATGCTATAGGCAGGGTCTCAGGTTTGAAAGGGAAGGAGTTGGATATTACATTTCATGTTAGAGGTAGGATCTCATGTTTGGTATTAGAGGCATTGAGATATCACATCTCATGCTATCAGAAGGGTCCCAAGATTGGAATGGGAAGGAGTTGGATATCACATCTCATGCTAAAGGGAGGGTCTCAGGTTTGGAAGGGGAAGGATTTGGATATCACATCTCATGTTATAGGAAGGATCTCAGGTTTGGTCTTAGAAGCATTGAGATATCACATCTCATGCTATCGGAAGGGTCTCAGGATTGGAATGGGAAGGAGTTGGATATCACATCTGATGCTATACGAAGGATCTCGGGTTTCGAACGGTCTGGAACGGGAAGGAGTTGGATATCACATCTGATGTTATAGGAAGAGTCTCAGGTTTGGTATAAGCATTGAGATATCACATCTCTGCAATCGGAAGTGTCTCAGGATTGGGATGGGAAGGAGTTGGATATCACATCTCATGCTATAGGAAGGGTCTCAGGTTTGGAATGGGAAGGAGTTGGATATCCCATCTCATGTTATGAGACTGGTCTCAGGTTTGGTATTAGAAGCATTGAGATATCACATCGCATGCTGTAGGAAGGGTCTCAGGTTTGGAATGGGAAGGAATTGGATATCACATCTCATGTCATAGGAAGGATCTCAGGTTTGGTATTAGAAGCATTGAGATATCACATCTCATGCTATAGGAATTGTCTCAGGATTGGAATTGGAAGGAGTTGGATATTACATTCTTGCTATAGGAAGGGTGTCATGTTTGGAATGGGAAGGAGTTGGATATCACATATGCTATAGGAAGGGACTCAGGTTTGGTATAAGCATTGAGATATCACATCTCTGCTATTGGAAGTGTCTCAGGATTGGAATGGGAAGGAGTTGGATATCCCATCTCATGTTATAGGACGGGTCTCAGGTTTGTTATTAGAATCATTGAGATATCATATTGCATGCTGTAGAAGGGTATAAGGATTGGAATGGGAAGCACTTGGATATCACATCTCATGCTATAGGTAGGCTCTCAGGTTTGGAAAGGGAAGTAGTTGGATATCACATTTCATGTTAGAGGAAGGATCTCAGGTTTGGTATTAGAGGCATTGAAATATCACATCTCCTGCTATAGGAAGGGTCTCAGGATTGGAATGGGAAGGAGTTGGATATCACATCTCATGCTATAGGAAGGGTCTCAGGTTTGGTATAAGCATTGAGATATCACATCTCATGCTATAGGAAGGGTCTCAGGTTTGGAATGGGAAGGAGTTGGATATCACATCTCATGTTATAGGAATGATCTCAGGTTTGGTATTAGAAGCATTGAGACATCACATCTCATGCTATAGGAAGGGTCTCAGGATTGGAATGGGAAGGAGTTGGATATCACATCTCATGCTATAGGAAGGGTCTCAGGTTTGGTATAAACATTGAGATATCACATCTCATGCTATAGGAAGGGTCTCAGGATTGGAATGGGAAGGAGTTGGATATCACATCTCATGCTATAGGAAGGGTCTCAGGTTTGGTATAAACATTGAGATATCACATCTCATGCCATAGGAAGGGTCTCAGGTTTGGTATAAGCATTGAGATATCACACCTCTGCTATCGGAAGGGTCTCAGGATTGGAATGGGAAGGAGTTGGATATCCCATCTCATGTTATAGGAAGAGTCTCAGGTTTGGTATTAGAAGCATTGAGATATCACATCTCATGCTATAGGAAGTGTCTCAGGATTGGAATGGGAAGGACTTGGATGTCACATCACATGCTACAGGGAGGGTCTCAAGTTTGATATTAGAAGCATTGAGATATCACATCTCATGCTATAGGAAGGGTCTCAGGATTGGAATGGGAAGGAGTTGGATATCACATCTCATGCTATAGGAAGGGTCTCAGGTTTGGTATAAGCAGTGAGATATCACATCTCATGCTATAGGAAGTGTCTCAGGATTGGAATGGGAAGGAGTTGGATATCACATCTCATGTTATAGGAAGGATTTCAGGTTTGGTATAAGCATTGAGATATCACATCTCCACTATCGGAAGGGTGTCAGGATTGGAATGGGAAGGAGTTGGATATTCCCATCTCATGTTATAGGAAGGGTCTCAGGTTTGGTATTAGAAGCATTGAGATATCACATCTTATGCTATAGGAAGGGACTCAAGTTTGATATTAGAAGCATTGAGATATCACATGTCATGCTATAGGAAGTGTCTCACGATTGGAATGGGAAGGACTTGGATATCACATCTCATGCTATAGGGAGGGTCTCAAGTTTGATATTAGAAGCATTGAGATATCACATCTCATGATATCGGAAGGGTCTCAGGATTGGAATGGGAAGGAGTTGGATATCACATCTCATGGTAAAGGAAGGTTCTAAGGTTTGGAAGGGGAAGGATTTGGATATCACATCTCATGTTATAGGACGGGTCTCAGGTTTGGTATTAGAAGCATTGAGATATCAAGTCTCATGGTATAGGAAGGGTCTCAGAATTGGAATGGGAAGGAGTTGGATATCACATCTCAAGCTATAGGAAGGGTCTCGGGATTGGAATGGGAAGGAGTTTGATATCACATCTTGGAACAGGGTAACCTCTGGACGAGCCAGACCAATCAAGGTAGCGATCGGGGAGGTCAAGACTAGGTCTCAAGAGGGGTGAGGGTGACTGAAGGAGTTGGATATCACATCTCATGTTATAGGAAGGATCTCAGGATTGGAATGGGTAGGACTTGGATATCACATCTCATGCTGTAGGAAGGCTCCCAGGTTTGGAAAGGGAAGGAGTTGGATATCACATTTCATGTTAGAGGTAGGATGTGATATCCAAATCCTTCCCCTTCCAAACCTTAGACCCCCCCTTTAGCATGAGATGTGATATCCAACTCCTTCCCATTCCAATCCTGAGACCCTTCTGATAGCATGAGATGTGATATCTCAATGCCTCTAATACCAAACCTGAGATCCTACCTCTAACATGAAATGTGATATCCAACTCCTTCCCCTTACAACCCTGAGAGCCTTCCTACAGAATGAGATGTTATATCCAAGTCCTTCCCATTCCAATCCTGAGACCCTTCCTATAACATGAGATGTGATATCCAACTCCTTCCCATTCCAACCTTAGACCCTTCCTATAGCATGAGATGGGATATCCAACTCCTTCCAAATCCAATCCTGATACCCTTCCGATAGCATGAGATGTGATATCCAAATCCTTCCCCTTCCAAACCTTAGACCGTTCCTATAGCATGAGATGTGATATCTCAATGCTTCTAATACCAAACCTGAGACCCTTAATATAACGAGATGGGATATCCAACTCCTTACCATTCCAATCCTGAGACCCTTCCTATAGCAGAGATGTGATATCTCAATGCTTATACCAAACCTGTGACTCTTCCTATGGCATGAGAAGTCATATACAACTCCTTCTGATTCCAATCCTGAGACCCTTCCTATAGCATGAGATGGGATATCTCAATGCTTATACCAAACCTGAGACCCTTCCTATAGCATGAGATGTGATATCCAACTCCTTCCCATTCCAATCCTGAGACCCTTCATATTGCATGAGATGTGATATCTCAATGCTTCTAATACCAAACCTGAGATCCTTCCCATAACATGAGATGTGATATCAAACTCCTTCCCATTCCAACCCTTTGCTTCTATCAAACCTGAGACCCTTCCTTTAGCATGAGATGTGATATCCAACTCCTTCCCATTCCAATCCTGAGACCCTTCCTATAACATGAGACGTGATATCCAACTCCTTCCCTTTCCAATCCTGAGACTCTTCCTATAGCATGAGATGTGATATCTCAATGCTTCTAAAACCAAACATGAGAACCATCCTATAACATGAGATGTGAAATCCAAATCATTCCCTTTCCAAACCTGAGACCCTTCCTATAGCTTCAGATGTGATATCAAACTCCTTCCCATTCAATGTGATATCCAACTCCTTCCCATTCCAATCCTGAGACCCTTCCTATACCATGAGATGTGATATCTCAATGATTCTAATACCAAACCTGAGACCCGTCCTAAAACATGAGATGTGAGATCCAAATCCTTCCCCTTCCAAACCTGAGACCTTTCCTTTAGCATGAGATGTGATATCCAACTCCTTCCCTTTCTAAACCTGAGACCCTTCCGATAGCATGAGATGTGATATCTCAATGCTTCGAAAACCAAACATGAGAACCATCCTATAACATGAGATGTGAAATCCAGATTCTTCCCTTTCCAAACCTGAGACCCTTCCTATAGCTTGAGATGTGATATCAAACTCCTTCCCATTCCAATCCTGAGATAGCTTGAGATGTGATATCCAACTCCTTCCCATTCCAATCCTGAGACCCTTCCTATACCATGAGATGTGATATCTCAATGCTTCTAATACGAAACCTGAGACTCGTCCTAAAACATGAGATGTGAGATCCTAATCCTTCCCCTTCCAAACCTGAGACCATTCCTATAGCTTGAGATGTGATATCAAACTCCTTCCCATTCCAATCCTGAGATAGCTTGAGATGTGATATCCAACTCCATCCCATTCCAATCTGAGACCCTTCCGATAGCATGAGATATGATATCTCAATGCTTCTAATATCAAAACTGAGACCCTCCCTATAGCATGAGATGTGATATCCAAGTCCTTCCCATTCCTATCCTGAGACCCTTCCGATAGCAGAGATGTGATATCTCAATGCTTATACCAAACCTGATGACCCTTCCTATGGCATGAGATGTGATATCCAACTCCTTCCCATTTCAATCCTGAGTTCCTTCCTATAACATGAGATGTTATATCTCAATGCTTCTATCAAACCTAAGACCCTTCCTTAGCATGAGATGTGATATCCAACTCCTTCCCATTCCAATCCTGAGACCCTTCCTATAGACGTGATATCCAACTCCTTCCCATTCCAATCCTGAGACTCTTCCTATAGCATGAGATGTGATATCTCAATGCTTCTAATACCAAACCTGGGACCAGTCCTATAACATGAGATATGATATCCAAATCCTTCCCCTTCCAAACCTGAAACCCTTCCTTTAGCATGAGATGTGATATCCAACTCCTTCCCATTCCAACCTGAGACCCTTCCTATAGCATGAGAAGGGATATCCAACTCCTTCCCATTCCAATTCTGAGACCCTTCCTATACCATGAGATGTGATATCTCAATGCTTCTAATACCAAACCTGGGACCCGTCCTATAACATGAGATATGATATCCAAATCGTTCCCCTTCCAAACCTGAGACCCTTCCTTTAGCATGAGATGTGATATCCAAATCCTTCCCATTCCAATCCTGAAACCCTTCCTATAGCATGAGATGTTATATCTCAATGTTTCTAATAAAAAGCCTGAGACCCTTCCTATAGCAAGAGATGTAATATCCAAATCCTTCCCATTCCAATCTAGAGACCCTTCCTATAACATGAGATGTGATATCCAATTCCTTCCCATTCCAACCTGAGATCCTTCCTATAGCATGAGAAGGGATATCCAACTCCTTCCCAATCTAATCCTGAGACCCTTCCGATAGCAGAGATGTGATATCTCAATGCTTCTAATACCAAACCTGAGACCCGTCCTAAAACATGAGCTGTGAGATCCAAATCCTTCCCCTTCCAAACCTGAGACCTTTCCTTTAGCATGAGATGTGATATCCAACTCCTTCCCATTCCAAACCTGAGACCCTTCCTATAGCATGAGATTTTATATCTTAATACTTCTAAAACCAAACCTGAGAACCATCCTATAACATGTGAAATCCAAATCCTTCCCTTTCCAAACCTGAGACCCTTCCGATAGCATGAGATGTGATATCTCAATGCTTCTAAAACCAAACATGAGAACCATCCTATAACATGAGATGTGAAATCCAGATCCTTCCCTTTCCAAACCTGAGACCCTTCCTATAGCTTGAGATGTGATATCAAACTCCTTCCCATTCCAATCCTGAGATAGCTTGAGATGTGATATCCAACTCCTTCCCATTCCAATCCTGAGACCCTTCCTATACCATGAGATGTGATATCTCAATGCTTCTAATACCAAACCTGAGACCCGTCCTAAAACATGAGATGTGAGATCCTAATCCTTCCCCTTCCAAACCTGAGACTCTTCCTATAGCTTGAGATGTGATATCAAACTCCTTCCCATTCCAATCCTGAGATAGCTTGAGATGTGATATCCAACTCCATCCCATTCCAATCCTGAGACCCTTCTGATAGCATGAGATGTGATATCTCAATGCTTCTAATATCAAAACTGAGACCCTCCCTATAGTATGAGATGTGATATCTAAGTCCTTCCCATTCCTATCCTGAGACCCTTCCGAGAGCAGAGATGTGATATCTCAATGCTTATACCAAACCTGATGACCCTTCCTATGGCATGAGATGTGATATCCAACTCCTTCCCATTCCAATCCTGAGTTCCTTCCTATAGCATGAGATGTGATATCTCAATGCTTCTATCAAACCTGATACCCTTCCTTTAGCATGAGATGTGATATCCAACTGCTTCCCATTCCAATCCAGAGACCTTTCCTATAGCATGAGATGTGATATCCAACTCCTTCCCATTCCAATCCTGAGACCCTTCCTATAGCATGAGATGTGATATCTCAATGCTTCTAATACCAAACCTGAGATCCTTCCTATAACATGAAATGTGATATCAAACTCCTTCCCATTGCAAACCTTTGCTTCTATCAAACCTGAGACCCTTCCTTTAGCATGTGATGTGATATCCAACTCCTTCCCATTCCAATCCTGAGACCCTTCCTATAACATGAGACGTGATATCCAACTCCTTCCCATTCCAATCCTGAGACTCTTCCTATAGCATGAGATGTAATATCTCAATGCTTCTAAAACCAAACATGAGAACCATCCTAAAACATGAGATGTGAAATCCAAATCATTCCCTTTCCAAACTCCGAGACCCTTCCTATAGCTTGAGATGTGATATCAAACTCCTTCCCATTCAATGTGATATCCAACCCCTTCCCATTCCAATCCTGAGACCCTTCCTATAGCATGAGATGTTATATCTTAATGCTTCTAAAACCAAACCTGAGAACCATCCTATAACATGTGAAATCCAAATCCTTCCCTTTCCAAACCTGAGACCCTTCCGATAGCATGAGATGTGATATCTCAATGCTTCTAAATCCATGAGAACCATCCTATAACATGAGATGTGAAATCCAAATCCTTCCCTTTCCAAACCTGAGACCCTTCCTATAGCTTGAGATATGATATCAAACTTCTTCCCATTCCAATCCTGAGATAGCTTGAGATGTGATATCCAACTTCTTCCCATTCCAATCCTGAGACCCTTCCTATGCCATGAGATGTGATATCTCAATGCTTCTAATACCAAACCTGAGACCCGTCCTAAAACATGAGATGTGAGATGCAAATCCTTCCGCTTCCAAACCTGAGACCCTTCCTATAGCTTGAGATGTGATATCAAACTCATTCCCATTCCAATCCTGAGATAGCTTGAGATGTGATATCCAACTCCATCCAATTCCAATCCTGAGACCCTTCCGATAGCATGAGATGTGATATCTCAATGCTTCTAATATCAAAACTGAGACCCTCCCTATAGTATGAGATGTGATATCTAAGTCCTTCCCATTCCTATCCTGAGACCCTTCCGATAGCAGAGATGTGATATCTCAATGCTTATACCAAACCTGATGACCCTTCCTATGGCATGAGATGTGATATCCAACTCCTTCCCATTCCAATCCCGAGTTCCTTCCTATAGAATGAGATGTGATATCTCAATGCTTCTATCAAACCTGAGACCCTTCCTTTAGCATGAGATGTGATATCCAACTCCTTCCCATTCCAATCCTGGGACCTTCCTATAACATGAGACGTGATATCCAACTCCTTCCCATTCCGATCCTGAGACTCTTCCTATAGCATGAGATGTGATATCTCAATGCTTCTAATACCAATCCTGGGACCAGTCCTATAACATGAGATATGATATCCAAATCATTCCCCTTCCAAACCTGAGACACTTCCGATAGCAGAGATGTGATATCTCAATGCTTATACCAAACCTGAGACCCTTCCTATAGCATGAGATGTGATATCCAACTCCTTCCCATTCCAATCCTGAGACCCTTCCTATAGCATGAGATGTGATATCTCAATGCTTCTACCAAAACGGAGACCCTTCCTTTAGCATCAGATGTGATATCCAACTCCTTCCCATTCCAATCCTGAGACCCTTCCTATAGCATGAGATGGTATATCTCAATGCTTCTAATACCAAACCTGAGATCCTTCCTATAACATGAGATGCGATATCCAACTCCTTCCCATTCCAATCCTGAGACCCTTCCTATAGCATGAGATGTGATATCTCAATGCTTCTAATACCAAACCTGAGATCCTTCCGATAGCATGAGATGTGATATCTCAATGCTTCTAATACCAAACCTGAGATCCTTCCTATAAGATGAGATGTGATATTCAAATCCTTCCCCTTCCAAACCTGAGACCCTCCCTTTAGCATGAGATGTGATATCCAACTTCTTCCCATTCCAATCCTGATACCCTTCTGATAGCATGAGATGTGATATCTCAATGCCTCTAATACCAAACCTGAGATCCTACCTCTAACATGAAATGTGATATCCAACTCCTTCCCTTTCCAAACCTGAGAGCCTTCCTACAGCATGAGATGTGATATCCAACTCCTTCCCATTCCAACCTGAGACCCTTCCTATAGCATGAGATGGGATATCCAACTCCTTCCAAATCCAATCCTGATACCCTTCCGATAGCATGAGATGTGATATCCCAATGCTTCTACAAAACCTGAGACCCATACCATGGCATGAGATGTGATATCAAACTCCATCCCATTCCAATCCTGAGACCCTTCCGATAGCATGAGATGTGATATCTCAATGCTTCTAATATCAAAACTGAGACCCTCCCTATAGTATGAGATGTGATATCTAAGTCCTTCCCATTCCTATCCTGAGACCCTTCCGATAGCAGAGATGTGATATCTCAATGCTTATACCAAACCTGATGACCCTTCCTATGGCATGAGATGTGATATCCAACTCCTTCCCATTCCAATCCTGAGTTCCTTACTATAGCATGAGATGTGATATCTCAATGCTTCTATCAAACCTGAGACCCTTCCTTTAGCATGAGATGTGATATCCAACTCCTTCCCATTCCAATCCTGAGACCCTTCCTATAACATGAAACGTGATATCCAACTCCTTCCCATTCCAATCCTGAGACTCTTCCTAAAGCATGCGATGTGATATCTCAATGCTTCTAATACCAAACCTGGGACCAGTCCTATAATATGAGATATGATATCCAAATCCTTCCCCTTCCAAACAGAGACCCTTCCTTTAGCATGAGATGTGATATCCAAATCCTTCCCATTCCAATCCTGAAACCCTTCCTATAGCATGAGATGTGATATCTCAATGTTTCTAATAAAAAACCTGAGACCCTTCCTATAGCAAGAGATGTGATATCCAAATCCTTCCCATTCCAATCCTGAGACCCTTCCTATAACGAGATGTGATATCCAACTCCTTCCCATTCCAACCTGAGACCCTTCCTATAGCATGAGAAGGGATATCCAACTCCTTCCCATTCCAATCCTGAGACCCTTCCTATACCATGAGATGTAATATCTCAATGCTTCTAATAAAAAACCTGAGACCCTTCCTATAGCAAGAGATGTGATATCGGAATCCTTCCCATTCCAAACCTGAGACCCTTCCTGTAAGATGAGATGTGATATCCAACTCCTTCCCATTCCAACCTGACACCCTTCCTATAGCATGAGAAGGGATATCTAAGTCCTTCCCATTCCTATCCTGAGACCCTTCCGATAGCAGAGATGTGATATCTCAATGCTTATACCAAACCTGATGACCCTTCCTATGGCATGAGATGTGATATCCAACTCCTTCCCATTCCAATCCTGAGTTCCTTCCTATAGCATGAGATGTGATATCTTAATGCTTCTATCAAACCTGAGACCCTTCCTTTAGCATGAGATGTGATATCCAAATCCTTCACATTCCAAACCTGAGACCCTTCCTATTGGATGAGATGTGATATCCAACTCCTTCCTCTTCCAATCCTGAGACCCTTCCTATACCATGAGATGTGCTATCTCAATGCTTCTAATACCAAACCTGGGACCCGTCCTATAACATGAGATATGATATCCAAATCCTTCCCCTTCCAAACCTGAGACCCTTCCTTTAGCATGAGATGTGATATCCAAATCCTTCCCATTCCAATCCTGAAACCCTTCCTATAGCATGAGATGTGATATCTCAATGTTTCTAATAAAAAACCTGAGACCCTTCCTATAGCAAGAGATGTAATATCCAAATCCTTCCCATTCCAATCTTGAGACCCTTCCTATAACATGAGATGTGATATCCAACTCCTTCCCATTCCAACCTGAGACCCTTCCTATAGCATGAGAAGGGTATCCAGCTCCTTCCCAATCCAATCCTGAGACCGTTCCGATAGCAGAGATGTGATATCTCAATGCTTATACCAAACCTGAGACCCTTCCTATGGCATGAGATGTGATATCCAACTCCTTCCCATTCCAATCCTGAGACTCTTCCTATAGCATGAGATGTGATATCTCAATGCTTCTACCAAACCTGAGACCCTTCCTTTAGCATGAGATGTCATATCCAAATCCTTCACATTCCAATCCTGAGACCCTTCCTATAGCATGAGATGTGATATCTCAATACTTCTAATACCAAACCTGAGATCCTTCCTATAGCTTGAGATGTGATATCCAACTCCTTCCCATTCCAATCCTGAGATAGCTTGAGATGTGATATACAACTCCTTCCCATTCCAATCCTGAGACCCTTATTATATCATGAGATGTGATATCTCAATGCTTATAATACCAAACCTGAGACCCGTCCTAAAACATGAGATGTGAGATCCAAATCCTTCCCCTTCCAAAGCTGAGACCTTTCCTTTAGCATGAGATGTGATATCCAACTCCTTCCCATTCAATCCTCAGACCCTTCCGATAGCATGAGATGTGATATCTCAATGCTTCTAATCTCAAACCTGAGAACCTCCCAATAGCATGAGATGTGATATCCAACTCCTTCCAATTCCAATACTGAGACCCTTCCAATAGCATATGTGATATCTCAATGCTTCTAATATCAAAACTGAGACCCCCCTATAGCATGAGATGTGATATCCAACTCCTTCCCATTCCAATCCTGAGACCCTTCCTATAGCATGAGATGTGATATCTCAATTCTACTAATACCAAACCTGAGATCATTCCTATAACATGAGATGTGATATCCAACTCCTTCCCATTCCAAACCTGAGACCCTTCCGATAGCATGAGATGTGATATCTCAATGCTTCAAAAACCAAACATGAGAACCATCCTATAACATGAGATGTGAAATCCAAATCTTTCCCTTCCCAAACCTGAGACTCTTCCTATAGCATGAGATGTGATATCTCAATTCTTCTACCAAACCTGAAACCCTTCCTGTAGCATGAGATGTGATATCCAGCTCCTCCCATTCCAATCCTGAGATCCTTCCTTTAGCATGAGATGTGATATCCAACTCCTTCCCATTCCAATCCTGAAACCCTTCCTATAGACGTGATATCCAACTCCTTCCCATTCCAATCCTGAGACTCTTCCTATAGCATGAGATGTGATATCTCAATGCTTCTAATACCAAACCTGGGACCAGTCCTATAACATGAGCTATGATATCCAAATCCTTCCCCTTCCAAACCTTAGACCCTTCCTTTAGCATGAGATGTGATATCCAAATCCTTCCCATTCCAATCCTGAAACCCTTCCTATAGCATGAGATGTGATATCTCAATGTTTCTAATAAAATACCTGAGACCTTCCTATAGCAAGAGATGTGATATCCAAATCCTTCCCATTCAAATCCTGAGACCCTTCCTATAATGAGATGTGATATCAAACTCCTTCCCATTCCAACCTGAGACCCTTCCTATAGCATGAGAAGGGATATCCAACTCCTTCCCATTCCAATCCTGAGACCCTTCCTATACCATGAGATGTGATATCTCAATGCTTCTAATACCAAACCTGGGACCCGTCCTATAACATGAGATATGATATCCGAATCCTTCCCCTTCCAAACCTGAGACCCTTCCTTTAGCATGAGATGTGATATCCAAATCCTTCCCATTCCAATTCTGAAACCCTTCCTATAGCATGAGATGTGATATCTCAATGTTTCTAATAAAAAACCCGAGACCCTTCCTATAGCAAGAGATGTAAAATCCAAGGATTGGAATGGGAAGGATTTGGATATCACATCTCATGCTATAGGAAGGGTCTCAGGTTTGGTATAAGCATGGAGATATCACTTCTCATGCTATAGGAAGTGTCTCAGGATTGGAATGGGAAGGAGTTGGATATCACATCTCATGTTATAGGAAGGATCTCAGGTTTGTTATTAGAAGCTTTGAGACATCATATCTCATGCTATAGGAAGGGTCTCAGGATTGGAATGGGAAGGAGTTGGATATCACATCTCATGCTAAAGGGAGGGTCTCAGGTTTGGAAGGGGAAGGATTTGGATATTACATCTCGTGTTATAGGAATGATCTCAGGTTTGGTATTAGAAGCATTGAGATATCACATCTCATGCTATCGGAAGGATCTCAGGTTTGGTATTAGAAGCATTGAGATATCAAATCTCATGCTATAGGAAGGGTCACAGGTTTGGAATGGGAAGGAGTTGGATATCACATCTCATGCTATAGGAAGGGTCTCAGGATTGGAATTGGAAGGAGTTTTATATGACATCTCATGCCATAGGAAGGATCTCAGGTTTGGTATTAGAAGCATTGAGACATCACATCTCATGTTATAGTAAGGGTCTCAGGATTGGAATGGGAAGGAGTTGGATATCACATCTCATGCTATAGGAAGGGTCTCGGGTTTGGTATAAGCATTGAGATATCACATCTCATGCTATAGGAAGGGTCTCAGGATTGGAATGGGAAGGAGTTGTATATGACATCTCATGCCACAGGAAGGGTCTCAGGTTTGGTATAAGCATTGAGATATCACATCTCTGCTATCTGAAGGGTCTCAGGATTGGAATGGCAAGGAATTGGATATCCCATCCTATGTTATAGGAAGGGTCTCAGGTTTGGTATTAGAAGCATTGAGATATCACATCTCATGCTATAGGAAGGGTCTCAGGATTGGAATGGGAAGGAGTTGGATATCACATCTCATGCTATAGGAAGGGTCTCAGGTTTGGTATAAGCATTGAGATATCACATCTCATGCTATAGGAAGGGTCTCAGGATTGGAATGGGAAGGAGTTGTATATGACATCTCATGCCACAGGAAGGGTCTCAGGTTTGGTATAAGCACTGAGATATCACATCTCTTGCTATAGGAAGGATTTCAGGTTTGGTATTAGAAGCATTGAGATATCAAATCTCATGCTATAGGAAGGGTCTCAGGATTGGAATGGGAAGGACTTGGATATCACATCTAATGCTATAGGGAGGGTCTCAAGTTTGATATTAGAAGCATTGAGATATCACATCTCATGCTATAGGAAGGGTCTCAGGATTGGAATGGGAAGGAGTTGGATATCACATCTCATGCTATAGCAAGGGTCTCAGGTTTGGTATAAGCAGTGAGATATCACATCTCATGCTATCGGAAGGATTTCAGGTTTGGTATTAGAAGCATTGAGATATCAAATCTCATGTTATAGGAAGGGTCTCAGGATTGGAATGGGAAGGAGTTGGATATCACATCTCATTCTATAGGAAGGGTCTCAGGATTGGAATGGGAAGGAGTTTTATATAACATCTCATGCCATAGGAAGGATCTAAGGTTTGGTATTAGAAGCATTGAGACATCACATCTCATGTTATAGGAAGGGTCTCAGGATTGGAATGGGAAGGAGTTGGATATCACATCCCATGCTATAGGAAAGGTCTCAGGTTTGGTATAGGCGTTGAGATATCACATCTCATGCTATAGGAAGTAGTCTCAGGATTGGAATGGGAAGGAGTTGTATATGACATCTCATGCCACAGGAAGGGTCTCAGGTTTGGTATAAGCATTGAGATAACTCATCTCTGCTATCGGAAGGGTCTCAGGATTGGAATGGGAAGGAGTTGGATATCCCATCTTATGTTATAGGAAGGGTCTCAGGTTTGGTATTAGAAGCATTGAGATATCACATCTCATGCTATAGGAAGGGTCTCAGGATTGGAATGGGAAGGAGTTGGATATCACATCTCATGCTATAGGAAGGGTCTCAGGATTGGAATGGGAAGGAGTTTTATATGACATCTCATGCCATAGGAAGGATCTAAGGTTTGGTATTAGAAGCATTGAGACATCACATCTCATGTTATAGGAAGGGTCTCAGGATTGGAATGGGAAGGAGTTGGATATCACATCTCATGCTATAAGAAAGGTCTCAGGTTTGGTATAAGCGTAGAGATATCACATCTCATGCTATAGGAAGTAGTCTCAGGATTGGAATGGGAAGGAGTTGTATATGACATCTCATGCCACAGGAAGGGTCTCAGGTTTGGTATAAGCATTGAGATATCACATCTCTGCTATCGGAAGGGTCTCAGGATTGGAATGGGAAGGAGTTGGATATCCCATCTTATGTTATAGGAAGGGTCTCAGGTTTGGTATTAGAAGCATTGAGATATCACATCTCATGCTATAGGAAGGGTCTCAGGATTGGAATGGGAAGGAGTTGGATATCACATCTCATTCTAAATGGAGGGTCTCAGGTTTGGAAGGGGAAGGATTTGGATATCACATCTCATGTTATAGGAAGGATCTCAGGTTTGATATTAGAAGCATTGAGATATCACATCTCATGCTATCGGAAGGATCTCAGGTTTGGTATTAGAAGCATTGAGATAACAAATCTCATGATATCAGAAGGGTCTCAGGATTGGAATGGGAAGGAGTTGGATATCACATCTCATGATAAAGGAAGGGTCTAAGGTTTGGAAGGGGAAGGATTTGGATATCACAACTCATGGTATAGGATGGGTCTCAGGTTTGGTATTAGAAGCATTGAGATATCAAGTCTCATGGTATAGGAAGAGTCTCAGAATTGGAATGGGAAGGAGTTGGATATCACATCTCAAGCTATAGGAAGGGTCTCAGGATTGGAATGGGAAGGAGTTTGATATCACATCTCATGCCATAGTATGGGTCTCAGGTTTGGTAGAAGCATTGGGATATAACATCTCATGCTATCGGAAGGGTATCAGGATTGGATTTGGAAGGAGTTGGATATCCCATCTCATGCTATAGGAAGGGTTTCATGTTGGAATGGGTAGGAGTTGGATATCACATCCCATGTTATAGGAAGGGTCTCAGGATTGGAATGGGAAGGACTTGGATATCATATCTCATGCTATAGGAAGGCTCTCAGGTTTGGAAGGGGAAGGAGTAGGATATCACATTTCATGTTAGAGGAAGGATCTCAGGTTTGGTATTAGAGGCATTGAGATATCACATCTCATGCTATAGGAAGGGTCTCAGGATTGGAATGGGAAGGAGTTGGATATCACATCTCAAGCTATAGGAAAGATCTCAGGTTTGATATTAGAAGCATTGAGACATCACATCTCATGTTATAGGAAGGGTCTCAGGATTGGAATGGGAAGAAGTTGGATATCACATCTCATGCAATAGGAAGGGTCTCAGGTTTGGTATAAGCATTGAGATATCACATCTCATGCTATAGGAAGGGTCTCCGGATTGGAATGGGAAGGAGTTGTATATGACATGTCATGCTATAGGCAGGGTCTCAGGTTTGGAAAGGGAAGGAGTTGGGTATCACATTTCATGTTAGAGGTAGGATCTGAAGTTTGGGATTAGAGGCATTGAGATATCACATCTCATATTATCAGAAGGGTCTCAGGATTGGAATGGGAAGGAGTTGGATCTCAAATCTCATTCTAAAGGGAGAGTCTCAGGTTTGGAAGGGGAAGGATTTGGATATCACATCTCATGTTATAGGAAGGATCTCAGGTTTGGTATTAGAAGCATTGAGATATCACATCTCATGCTATCGGAAGTATCTCAGGTTTGGTATTAGAGGCATTGAGATATCACATCTCATGCTATCATGAGGGTCTCAGGATTGGAATGGGAAGGAATTGGATATCACATCTCATGCTAAAGGGAGGGTCTCAGGTTTGGAAGGGGAAGGATTTGGATATCCCATCACATGTTATAGGAAGGATCTCAGGTTTGGTATTAGAAGCATTGAGATATCACATCTCATGCTATCGGAAGGGTCTCAGGATTGGAATGGGAAGGAGTTGGATATCACATCTCATGCTATAGGAAGGGTCTCAGGATTGGAATGGGAAGGAGTTTTATATGACATCTCATGCCATAGGAAGGATCTCAGGTTTGGTATTAGAAGCATTGAGACATCACATCTCATGTTATAGGAAGGGTCTCAGGATTGGAATGGGAAGGAGTTGGATATCTCATCTCATGCTATAGGAAAGGTCTCAGGTTTGGTATAAGCTATGAGATATCACATCTCATGCTATAGGAAGTAGTCTCAGGATTGGAATGGGAAGGAGTTGTATATGACATCTCATGCCACAGGAAGGGTCTCAGGTTTGGTATAAGCATTGAGATATCACATCTCTGCTATCGGAAGGGTCTCAGGATTGGAATGGGAAGGAGTTGGATATCCCATTTTATGTTATAGGAAGGGTCTCAGGTTTGGTATTAGAAGCATTGAGATATCACATCTCATGCTATAGGAACGGTCTCAGGATTGGAATGGGAAGGACTTGGATATCACATCTCATGCTATAGGGAGTGTCTCACGTTTGGAAAGGGAAGGAGTTGGATATCACATTTCATGTTAGAGGTAGGATCTCAGGTTTGGTATTAGAGGCATTGAGATATCACATCTCATGCTATCAGAAGGGTCTCAGGTTTGGAATGGGAAGGAGTTGGATATCACATCTCATGCTAAAGGGAGTGTCTCAGGTTTGGAAGGGGAAGGATTTGGATATCACATCTCATGTTATAGGAAGGATCTCAGGTTTGGTATTAGAAGCATTGAGATATCACATCTCATGCTAAAGGGAGGGTCTCAGGTTTGGAAGGGGAAGGATTTGGATATCACATCTCTTGTTATAGGAAGGATCACAGGTTTGGTATTAGAAGCATTGAGATATCACATCTCATGCTATCGGAAGGGTCTCAGGATTGGAACGGGAAGGAGTTGGATATCACATCTCATGTTATAGGAAGAGTCTCAGGTTTGGTATTAGCATTGAGATATCACATCTCTGCTATCAGAGGTGTCTCAGGATTGGGATGGGAAGGAATTGGATATCACATCTCATGCTATAGGAAGGGTATCAGGTTTGGAACGGGAAGGAGTTGGATATCCCATCTCATGTTATAGGACGGGTCTCAGGTTTGAAATTAGAAGCATTGAGATATCACATCGCATGCTGTAGGAAGGGTCTCAGGTTTGGAATGGGAAGGATTTGGATATCACATCTCATGTCATAGGAAGGATCTCAGGTTTGGTATTAGAAGCATTGATATATCACATCTCATGCTATAGGAATGGTCTCAGGATTGGAATGGGTAGGAGTTTAATATTACATTCTTGCTATAGGAAGGGTCTAATGTTTGGATTGGGAAGGAGTTGGATATCACATATGCTATAGGAAGTGTCTCAGGTTTGGAACGGGAAGGAGTTGGATATCACATCTCATGTTATAGGAAGGGTCTCAGGTTTGGTATAAGCATTGCGATATCACATCTCTGCTATCGGAAGTGGCTCAGGATTGGAATGGGAAGGAGTTGGATATCCCATCTCATGTTATAGGACGGGTCTCTGGTTTGGTATAAGCATTGAGATATCACATCTCATGCTATAGGAAGGGTCTCAGGATTGGAATGGGAAGGATTTGGATATCACATCTCATGCTATAGGAAGGGTCTCAGGTTTGGTATAAGCATGGAGATATCATTTCTCATGCTATATGAAGGGTCTCAGGATTGGAATGGGAAGGAGTTGGATATCTCATCTCATGCTATAGGAAAGGTCTCAGGTTTGGTATAAGCTATGAGATATCACATCTCATGCTATAGGAAGTAGTCTCAGGATTGGAATGGGAAGGAGTTGTATATGACATCTCATGCCACAGGAAGGGTCTCAGGTTTGGTATAAGCATTGAGATATCACATCTCTGCTATCGGAAGGGTTTCAGGATTGGAATGGGAAGGAGTTGGATATCCCATTTTATGTTATAGGAAGGGTCTCAGGTTTGGTATTAGAAGCATTGAGATATCACATCTCATGCTATAGGAACGGTCTCAGGATTGGAATGGGAAGGACTTGGATATCACATCTCATGCTATAGGGAGGGTCTCACGTTTGGAAAGGGAAGGAGTTGGATATCACATTTCATGTTAGAGGTAGGATCTCAGGTTTGGTATTAGAGGCATTGAGATATCACATCTCATGCTATCAGAAGGGTCTCAGGTTTGGAATGGGAAGGAGTTGGATATCACATCTCATTCTAAAGGGAGTGTCTCAGGTTTGGAAGGGGAAGGATTTGGATATCACATCTCATGTTATAGGAAGGATCTCAGGTTTGGTATTAGAAGCATTGAGATATCACATCTCATGCTAAAGGGAGGGTCTCAGGTTTGGAAGGGGAAGGATTTGGATATCACTTCTCTTGTTATAGGAAGGATCACAGGTTTGGTATTAGAAGCATTGAGATATCACATCTCATGCTATCGGAAGGGTCTCAGGATTGGAACGGGAAGGAGTTGGATATCACATCTCATGTTATAGGAAGAGTCTCAGGTTTGGTATTAGCATTGAGATATCACATCTCTGCTATCGGAGGTGTCTCAGGATTGGGATGGGAAGGAATTGGATATCACATCTCATGCTATAGGAAGGGTATCAGGTTTGGAACGGGAAGGAGTTGGATATCCCATCTCATGTTATAGGACGGGTCTCAGGTTTGAAATTAGAAGCATTGAGATATCACATCGCATGCTGTAGGAAGGGTCTCAGGTTTGGAATGGGAAGGATTTGGATATCACATCTCATGTCATAGGAAGGATCTCAGGTTTGGTATTAGAAGCATTGATATATCACATCTCATGCTATAGGAATGGTCTCAGGATTGGAATGGGTAGGAGTTTAATATTACATTCTTGCTATAGGAAGGGTCTAATGTTTGGAATGGGAAGGAGTTGGATATCACATATGCTATAGGAAGTGTCTCAGGTTTGGAATGGGAAGGAGTTGGATATCACATCTCATGTTATAGGAAGGGTCTCAGGTTTGGTATAAGCATTGAGATATCACATCTCTGCTATCGGAAGTGGCTCAGGATTGGAATGGGAAGGAGTTGGATATCCCATCTCATGTTATAGGACGGGTCTCTGGTTTGGTATAAGCATTGAGATATCACATCTCATGCTATAGGAAGGGTCTCAGGATTGGAATGGGAAGGATTTGGATATCACATCTCATGCTATAGGAAGGGTCTCAGGTTTGGTATAAGCATGGAGATATCACTTCTCATGCTATATGAAGGGTCTCAGGATTGGAATGGGAAGGAGTTGGATATCACATCTCATGCTATAGGAAGGATCTCAGGTTTGGTATGAGCATGGAGATATCACTCCTCATGCTATAGGAAGGGTCTCAGGATTAGAATGGGAAGGAGTTGGATATCACATCTCATGTTTTAGGAAGGATCTCATGTTTGGTATTAGAAGCATTGAGACATTACATCTCATGCTATAGGAAGGGTCTCAGGATTGGAATGGGAAGGAGTTGGATATCACATCTCATGCTATAGGAAGGGTCTCAGGTTTGGTATAAGCATTGAGATATCACATCTCATGCTATAGGAAGGGTCTCAGTATTGGAATGGGAAGGATTTGGATATCACATCTCATGCTATAGGAAGGGTCTCAGGTTTGGTATAAGCATTGAGATATCACTCCTCATGCTATAGGAAGGGTCTCAGGATTAGAATGGGAAGGAGTTGGATATCACATCTCATGTTTTAGGAAGGATCTCATGTTTGGTATTAGAAGCATTGAGACATTACATCTCATACTATAGGAAGGGTCTCAGGATTGGAATGGGAAGGAGTTGGATATCCCATCTCATGGTATAGGACGGGTCTCTGGTTTGGTATTAGAAGCATTGAGATATCACATCTCATGCTATACGAAGGGTCTCAGGATTGGAATGGGAAGGACTTGGATGTCACATCTCATGCTATAGGGAGGGTCTCAAGTTTTATATTAGAAGCATTGAGATATCACATCTCATGCTATACGAAGGGTCTCAGGATTGGAATGGGAAGGAGTTGGATATCACATCTCATGATAAAGGAAGGGTCTAAGGTTTGGAAGGGGAAGGATTTGGATATCACATCTCATGTTATAGGACGGGTCTCAGGTTTGGTATTAGAAGCATTGAGATATCAAGTCTCATGGTATAGGAAGGGTCTCAGAATTGGAATGGGAAGGAGTTGGATATCGCATCTCAAGCTATAGGAAGGGTCTCAGGATTGGAATGGGAAGGAGTTTGATATCACATCTCATGCCATAGTATGGGTCTCAGGTTTGGTAGAAGCATTGGGATATCACATCTCATGCTATCGGAAGGGTATCAGGATTGGATTTGGAAGGAGTTGGATATCCCATCTCATGCTATAGGAAGGGTCTCAGGTTGGAATTGGAAGGAGTTGGATATCACATCTCATGTTATAGGAAGGGTCTCAGGATTGGAATGGGAAGGACATGGATATCATATCTCATGCTATAGGAAGGCTCTCAGGTTTGGAAGGGGAAGGAGTTGGATATCACATTTCATGTTAGAAAAAGGATCTCAGGTTTGGTATTAGAGGCATTGAGATATCACATCTCATGCTATAGGAAGGGTCTCGGGATTGGAATGGGAAGGAGTTGGATATTACATCTCAAGCTATAGGAAGGGTCTCAGGTTTGGTATAAGCATTGAGATATCACATCTCATGCCATAGGAAGGGTCTCAGGATTGGAATGGGAAGGAGTTGGATATCACATCTCATGTTATAGGAAAGATCTCAGGTTTGGTATAAGAAGCATTGAGACATCACATCTCATGTTATAGGAAGGGCCACAGGATTGGAATGGGAAGAAGTTGGATATCACATCTCATGCTATAGGAAGGGTCTCAGGTTTGGTATAAGCATTGAGATATCACATCTCATGCTATAGGAAGGGTCTCAGGATTGGAATGGGAAGGAGTTGTATATGACATCTCATGCCGTAGGAAGGGTCTCAGGTTTGGTATAAGCATTGAGATATCACATCTCTGCTATCGGAAGGGTCTCAGGATTGGAATGGGAAGGAGTTGGATATCCCATCTCACGTTATAGGAAGAGTCTCAGGTTTGGTATTAGAAGCATTGAGATATCACATCTCATGCAATAGGAAGTGTCTCAGGATTGGAATGGGAAGGACTTGGATATCACATCTCATGCTATAGGGAGGGTCTCAAGTTTGATATTAGAAGCATTGAGAAATCACATCTCATGCTATAGGAAGGGTCTCAGGATTGGAATGGGAAGGAGTTGGATATCACATCTCATGCTATAGGAAGGGTCTCAGGTTTGGTATAAGCAGTGAGATATCACATCTCATGCTATAGGAAGGGTCTCAGGATTGGAATGGGAAGAGGTTGGATATCACATCTCATGTTATAGGAAGGATCTCAGGTTTGGTATAAGCATTGAGATATCACATCTGTGCTATCGGAAGGGTCTCAGGATTGGAATGGGAAGGAGTTGGATATTCCCATCTCATGTTATATGAAGGATCACAGGTTTGGTATTAGAAGCATTGAGATATCACATCTCATGCTATCGGAAGGGTCTCAGGATTGGAATGGGAAGGAGTTGGATATCACATCTCATGCTATAGGAAGGGTCTCAGGTTTGGAACGGGAAGGAGTTGGATATCCCACCTCATGTTATAGGACGGGTCTCAGGTTTGGTATTAGAAGCATTGAGATATCACATCGCATGCTGTAGGAAGGATCTCAGGTTTGGAATGGGAAGGAATTGGATATCACATCTCATGTCATAGGAAGGATCTCAGGTTTGGTATTAGAAGCATTGAGATATCACATCTCATGCTATAGCAATGGTCTCAGGATTGGAATGGGTAGGATTTGGATATTACATTCTTGCTATAGGAAGGGTCTCATGTTTGGAATGGGAAGGAGTTGGATATCACATATGCTATAGGAAGGGTCTCAGGTTTGGAACGTGAAGGAGTTGGTTATCACATCTCATGTTATAGGAAGGGTCTCAGGTTTGGAATAAGCATTGAGATATCACATCTCTGCTATCGGAAGTGGCTCAGGATTGGAATGGGAAGGAGTTGGATATCCCATCTCATGTTATAGGACGGGTCTCTGGTTTGGTATTAGAATCATTGAGATATCACATCGCATGCTGTAGGAAGGGTCTAAGGATTGGAATGGGATGGACTTGAACATCACATCTCATGCTATAGGTAGGCTCTCAGGTTTGGTATAAGCATTGAGATATCACATCTCATGCTATAGGAAGGGTCTAAGGATTGGAATGGGAAGGATTTGGATATCACATCCCATGCTATAGGAAGGGTCTCAGGTTTGGTATAAGCATGGAGATATCACTTCTCATGCTATAGGAAGTGTCTCAGGATTGGAATGGGAAGGAGTTGGATATCACATCTCATGTTATAGGAAGGATCTCAGGTTTGGTATTAGAAGCACTGAGATATCACATCTCATGCTATCGGAAGGATCTCAGGTTTGGTATTAGAAGCACTGAGATATCACATCTCATGCTATCGGAAGGGTCTCAGGTTTGGTATAAGCATTGAGATATCACATCTCTGCTATCGGAAGGGTCTCAGGATTGGAATGGGAAGGACTTGGATATCACAATTCATGTTATAGGAAGGGTCTCAGGTTTGGTATTAGAAGCATTGAGATATCACATCTCATGCTATAGGAAGGGTCTCAGGATTGGAATTGGAAGGACTTGGATATCACATCTCATGTTATAGGAAGTGTCTCAGGTTTGGTATTAGAAGCATTGAGATATCACATCTCATGCTATAGGAAGGGTCTCAGGATTGGAATGGGAAGGAGTTGGATATCCCATCTCATGTTATAGGAAGGGTCTCAGGTTTGGTATTAGAAGCATTGAGATATCACATCTCATGCTATAGGAAGGGTCTCAGGATTGGAAGGGGAAGGATTTGGATATCACATCTCATGTTATTGGACCGGTCTCAGGTTTGTTATTAGAAGCATTGCGATATCAAGTCTCATGGTATAGGACGGGAGTTTGATATCACATCTCATGCCATGGTATGGGTCTCAGGTTTTGTAGAAGCATTGGGATATCACATCTCATGCTATCGGAAGGGTATCAGGATTGGATTTGGAAGGAGTTGGCTATCCCATCTCATGCTATAGGAAGGGTCTCAAGTTGGAATGGGAAGAAGTTGGATATCACATCTCATGTTATAGGAAGGGTCTCAGGATTGGAAGGGGAAGGACTTGGATATCACATCTCATGCTGGCTGTAGGAAGGCTCTCAGGTTTGGAAAGAGAAGGAGTTGGATATCACATTTCATGTTAGAGGTAGGATCTCAGGTTTGGTATTAGAGGCATTGAGATATCACATCTCATGCTATCAGAAGGGTATCAGGATTGGAATGGGAAGGAGTTGGATATCACATCTCGTGCTAAAGGGAGGGTGTAAGGTTTGGAAGGGGAAGGATTTGGATATCACATCTCATGTTATAGGAAGGATCTCAGGTTTGGTATTAGAAGCATTGAGATATCACATCTCATGCTATCGGAAGGATCTCAGGTTTGATATTAGAAGCATTGAGATATCACATCTCATGCTATAGGAAGGGTCTCAGGGTTGGAATGGGAAGGAGTTGGATATCACATCTCATGTTATAGGAAGGATCTCAGGTTTGGTATTAGAAGCATTGAGATATCACATCTCATGCTATAGGAATGGTCTCAGGATTGGAATGGGAAGGAGTTGGATATCACATCTCATGCTAAAGGAAGGGTCTCAGTTTTGGTAGAAGCATTGAGATATCACATCTCATGCTATAGGAAGGGTCTCAGTATTGGAATGGGAAGGAGTTGGATATCACATCTCATGCTATAGGAAGGGTCTCAGGTTTGGTATAAGCATTGAGATATCACATCTCTGCTAACGGAAGGGTCTCAGGATTGGAATGGGAAGGACTTAGATATCACATCTCATGCTATAGGGAGGGTCTCAGTTTTGATATTAGAAGCATTGAGATATCACATCTCATGCTATCGGAAGGGTCTCAGGATTGGAATGGGAGGAGCTGGATATCACATCTCATGCTAAAGGAAGGGTCTCAGGTTTGGAAGGGTAAGGATTTGGATATCACATCTCATGTTATAGGACGGGTCTCAGGTTTGCTATTAGAAGCATTGAGATATCACATCTCATGCTATAGGAAGTGTCTCAGGATTGGAATGGGAAGGAGTTGGATATCACATCTCATGCTATAGGAAGGGTTCCAGGTTTGGTAGAAGCATTGAGATATCACATCTCATGCTATAGGAAGAGTCTCAGGTTTTGGAAGGGAAGGATTTGGATTTCACATTTCATGTTATAGGATGGTTCTCATGTTTGGTATTAGAAGCATTGAGATATCACATCTCATGCTATCGGAAGGATCTCAGGTTTGGTATTAGAAGCATTGAGATATCAAATCTCATGCTATAGGAAGGGTCACAGGATTGGAATGGGAAGGAGTTGGATATCACATCTCATGCTATAGGAAGGGTCTCAGGATTGGAATTGGAAGGAGTTTTATATGACATCTCATGCCATAGGAAGGATCTCAGGTTTGGTATTAGAAGCATTGAGACATCACATCTCATGTTATAGTAAGGGTCTCAGGATTGGAATGGGAAGGAGTTGGATATCACATCTCATGCTATAGGAAGGGTCTCGGGTTTGGTATAAGCATTGAGATATCACATCTCATGCTATAGGAAGGGTCTCAGGATTGGAATGGGAAGGAGTTGTATATGACATCTCATGCCACAGGAAGGGTCTCAGGTTTGGTATAAGCATTGAGATATCACATCTCTGCTATCTGAAGGGTCTCAGGATTGGAATGGCAAGGAATTGGATATCCCATCCTATGTTATAGGAAGGGTCTCAGGTTTGGTATTAGAAGCATTGAGATATCACATCTCATGCTATAGGAAGGGTCTCAGGATTGGAATGGGAAGGAGTTGGATATCACATCTCATGCTATAGGAAGGGTCTCAGGTTTGGTATAAGCATTGAGATATCACATCTCATGCTATAGGAAGGGTCTCAGGATTGGAATGGGAAGGAGTTGTATATGACATCTCATGCCACAGGAAGGGTCTCAGGTTTGGTATAAGCACTGAGATATCACATCTCTTGCTATAGGAAGGATTTCAGGTTTGGTATTAGAAGCATTGAGATATCAAATCTCATGCTATAGGAAGGGTCTCAGGATTGGAATGGGAAGGACTTGGATATCACATCTAATGCTATAGGGAGGGTCTCAAGTTTGATATTAGAAGCATTGAGATATCACATCTCGTGCTATAGGAAGGGTCTCAGGATTGGAATGGGAAGGAGTTGGATATCACATCTCATGCTATAGCAAGGGTCTCAGGTTTGGTATAAGCAGTGAGATATCACATCTCATGCTATCGGAAGGATTTCAGGTTTGGTATTAGAAGCATTGAGATATCAAATCTCATGTTATAGGAAGGGTCTCAGGATTGGAATGGGAAGGAGTTGGATATCACATCTCATTCTATAGGAAGGGTCTCAGGATTGGAATGGGAAGGAGTTTTATATAACATCTCATGCCATAGGAAGGATCTAAGGTTTGGTATTAGAAGCATTGAGACATCACATCTCATGTTATAGGAAGGGTCTCAGGATTGGAATGGGAAGGAGTTGGATATCACATCCCATGCTATAGGAAAGGTCTCAGGTTTGGTATAGGCGTTGAGATATCACATCTCATGCTATAGGAAGTAGTCTCAGGATTGGAATGGGAAGGAGTTGTATATGACATCTCATGCCACAGGAAGGGTCTCAGGTTTGGTATAAGCATTGAGATAACTCATCTCTGCTATCGGAAGGGTCTCAGGATTGGAATGGGAAGGAGTTGGATATCCCATCTTATGTTATAGGAAGGGTCTCAGGTTTGGTATTAGAAGCATTGAGATATCACATCTCATGCTATAGGAAGGGTCTCAGGATTGGAATGGGAAGGAGTTGGATATCACATCTCATGCTATAGGAAGGGTCTCAGGATTGGAATGGGAAGGAGTTTTATATGACATCTCATGCCATAGGAAGGATCTAAGGTTTGGTATTAGAAGCATTGAGACATCACATCTCATGTTATAGGAAGGGTCTCAGGATTGGAATGGGAAGGAGTTGGATATCACATCTCATGCTATAGGAAAGGTCTCAGGTTTGGTATAAGCGTAGAGATATCACATCTCATGCTATAGGAAGTAGTCTCAGGATTGGAATGGGAAGGAGTTGTATATGACATCTCATGCCACAGGAAGGGTCTCAGGTTTGGTATAAGCATTGAGATATCACATCTCTGCTATCGGAAGGGTCTCAGGATTGGAATGGGAAGGAGTTGGATATCCCATCTTATGTTATAGGAAGGGTCTCAGGTTTGGTATTAGAAGCATTGAGATATCACATCTCATGCTATAGGAAGGGTCTCAGGATTGGAATGGGAAGGAGTTGGATATCACATCTCATTCTAAATGGAGGGTCTCAGGTTTGGAAGGGGAAGGATTTGGATATCACATCTCATGTTATAGGAAGGATCTCAGGTTTGATATTAGAAGCATTGAGATATCACATCTCATGCTATCGGAAGGATCTCAGGTTTGGTATTAGAAGCATTGAGATAACAAATCTCATGATATCAGAAGGGTCTCAGGATTGGAATGGGAAGGAGTTGGATATCACATCTCATGATAAAGGAAGGGTCTAAGGTTTGGAAGGGGAAGGATTTGGATATCACAACTCATGGTATAGGATGGGTCTCAGGTTTGGTATTAGAAGCATTGAGATATCAAGTCTCATGGTATAGGAAGAGTCTCAGAATTGGAATGGGAAGGAGTTGGATATCACATCTCAAGCTATAGGAAGGGTCTCAGGATTGGAATGGGAAGGAGTTTGATATCACATCTCATGCCATAGTATGGGTCTCAGGTTTGGTAGAAGCATTGGGATATAACATCTCATGCTATCGGAAGGGTATCAGGATTGGATTTGGAAGGAGTTGGATATCCCATCTCATGCTATAGGAAGGGTTTCATGTTGGAATGGGTAGGAGTTGGATATCACATCCCATGTTATAGGAAGGGTCTCAGGATTGGAATGGGAAGGACTTGGATATCATATCTCATGCTATAGGAAGGCTCTCAGGTTTGGAAGGGGAAGGAGTAGGATATCACATTTCATGTTAGAGGAAGGATCTCAGGTTTGGTATTAGAGGCATTGAGATATCACATCTCATGCTATAGGAAGGGTCTCAGGATTGGAATGGGAAGGAGTTGGATATCACATCTCAAGCTATAGGAAAGATCTCAGGTTTGATATTAGAAGCATTGAGACATCACATCTCATGTTATAGGAAGGGTCTCAGGATTGGAATGGGAAGAAGTTGGATATCACATCTCATGCAATAGGAAGGGTCTCAGGTTTGGTATAAGCATTGAGATATCACATCTCATGCTATAGGAAGGGTCTCCGGATTGGAATGGGAAGGAGTTGTATATGACATGTCATGCTATAGGCAGGGTCTCAGGTTTGGAAAGGGAAGGAGTTGGGTATCACATTTCATGTTGGAGGTAGGATCTGAAGTTTGGGATTAGAGGCATTGAGATATCACATCTCATATTATCAGAAGGGTCTCAGGATTGGAATGGGTAGGATTTGGATATTACATTCTTGCTATAGGAAGGGTCTCATGTTTGGAATGGGAAGGAGTTGGATATCACATATGCTATAGGAAGGGTCTCAGGTTTGGAACGTGAAGGAGTTGGATATCACATCTCATGTTATAGGAAGGGTCTCAGGTTTGGTATAAGCATTGAGATATCACATCTCTGCTATCGGAAGTGGCTCAGGATTGGAATGGGAAGGAGTTGGATATCCCATCTCATGTTATAGGACGGGTCTCTGGTTTGGTATTAGAATCATTGAGATATCACATCGCATGCTGTAGGAAGGGTCTAAGGATTGGAATGGGATGGACTTGAACATCACATCTCATGCTATAGGTAGGCTCTCAGGTTTGGTATAAGCATTGAGATATCACATCTCATGCTATAGGAAGGGTCTAAGGATTGGAATGGGAAGGATTTGGATATCACATCCCATGCTATAGGAAGGGTCTCAGGTTTGGTATAAGCATGGAGATATCACTTCTCATGCTATAGGAAGTGTCTCAGGATTGGAATGGGAAGGAGTTGGATATCACATCTCATGTTATAGGAAGGATCTCAGGTTTGGTATTAGAAGCACTGAGATATCACATCTCATGCTATCGGAAGGATCTCAGGTTTGGTATTAGAAGCACTGAGATATCACATCTCATGCTATCGGAAGGGTCTCAGGTTTGGTATAAGCATTGAGATATCACATCTCTGCTATCGGAAGGGTCTCAGGATTGGAATGGGAAGGACTTGGATATCACAATTCATGTTATAGGAAGGGTCTCAGGTTTGGTATTAGAAGCATTGAGATATCACATCTCATGCTATAGGAAGGGTCTCAGGATTGGAATTGGAAGGACTTGGATATCACATCTCATGTTATAGGAAGTGTCTCAGGTTTGGTATTAGAAGCATTGAGATATCACATCTCATGCTATAGGAAGGGTCTCAGGATTGGAATGGGAAGGAGTTGGATATCCCATCTCATGTTATAGGAAGGGTCTCAGGTTTGGTATTAGAAGCATTGAGATATCACATCTCATGCTATAGGAAGGGTCTCAGGATTGGAAGGGGAAGGATTTGGATATCACATCTCATGTTATTGGACCGGTCTCAGGTTTGTTATTAGAAGCATTGCGATATCAAGTCTCATGGTATAGGACGGGAGTTTGATATCACATCTCATGCCATGGTATGGGTCTCAGGTTTTGTAGAAGCATTGGGATATCACATCTCATGCTATCGGAAGGGTATCAGGATTGGATTTGGAAGGAGTTGGCTATCCCATCTCATGCTATAGGAAGGGTCTCAAGTTGGAATGGGAAGAAGTTGGATATCACATCTCATGTTATAGGAAGGGTCTCAGGATTGGAAGGGGAAGGACTTGGATATCACATCTCATGCTGGCTGTAGGAAGGCTCTCAGGTTTGGAAAGAGAAGGAGTTGGATATCACATTTCATGTTAGAGGTAGGATCTCAGGTTTGGTATTAGAGGCATTGAGATATCACATCTCATGCTATCAGAAGGGTATCAGGATTGGAATGGGAAGGAGTTGGATATCACATCTCGTGCTAAAGGGAGGGTGTAAGGTTTGGAAGGGGAAGGATTTGGATATCACATCTCATGTTATAGGAAGGATCTCAGGTTTGGTATTAGAAGCATTGAGATATCACATCTCATGCTATCAGAAGGATCTCAGGTTTGATATTAGAAGCATTGAGATATCACATCTCATGCTATAGGAAGGGTCTCAGGGTTGGAATGGGAAGGAGTTGGATATCACATCTCATGTTATAGGAAGGATCTCAGGTTTGGTATTAGAAGCATTGAGATATCACATCTCATGCTATAGGAATGGTCTCAGGATTGGAATGGGAAGGAGTTGGATATCACATCTCATGCTAAAGGAAGGGTCTCAGTTTTGGTAGAAGCATTGAGATATCACATCTCATGCTATAGGAAGGGTCTCAGTATTGGAATGGGAAGGAGTTGGATATCACATCTCATGCTATAGGAAGGGTCTCAGGTTTGGTATAAGCATTGAGATATCACATCTCTGCTAACGGAAGGGTCTCAGGATTGGAATGGGAAGGACTTAGATATCACATCTCATGCTATAGGGAGGGTCTCAGTTTTGATATTAGAAGCATTGAGATATCACATCTCATGCTATCGGAAGGGTCTCAGGATTGGAATGGGAGGAGCTGGATATCACATCTCATGCTAAAGGAAGGGTCTCAGGTTTGGAAGGGTAAGGATTTGGATATCACATCTCATGTTATAGGACGGGTCTCAGGTTTGCTATTAGAAGCATTGAGATATCACATCTCATGCTATAGGAAGTGTCTCAGGATTGGAATGGGAAGGAGTTGGATATCACATCTCATGCTATAGGAAGGGTTCCAGGTTTGGTAGAAGCATTGAGATATCACATCTCATGCTATAGGAAGAGTCTCAGGTTTTGGAAGGGAAGGATTTGGATTTCACATTTCATGTTATAGGATGGTTCTCATGTTTGGTATTAGAAGCATTGAGATATCACATCTCATGCTATCGGAAGGATCTCAGGTTTGGTATTAGAAGCATTGAGATATCAAATCTCATGCTATAGGAAGGGTCACAGGATTGGAATGGGAAGGAGTTGGATATCACATCTCATGCTATAGGAAGGGTCTCAGGATTGGAATTGGAAGGAGTTTTATATGACATCTCATGCCATAGGAAGGATCTCAGGTTTGGTATTAGAAGCATTGAGACATCACATCTCATGTTATAGTAAGGGTCTCAGGATTGGAATGGGAAGGAGTTGGATATCACATCTCATGCTATAGGAAGGGTCTCGGGTTTGGTATAAGCATTGAGATATCACATCTCATGCTATAGGAAGGGTCTCAGGATTGGAATGGGAAGGAGTTGTATATGACATCTCATGCCACAGGAAGGGTCTCAGGTTTGGTATAAGCATTGAGATATCACATCTCTGCTATCTGAAGGGTCTCAGGATTGGAATGGCAAGGAATTGGATATCCCATCCTATGTTATAGGAAGGGTCTCAGGTTTGGTATTAGAAGCATTGAGATATCACATCTCATGCTATAGGAAGGGTCTCAGGATTGGAATGGGAAGGAGTTGGATATCACATCTCATGCTATAGGAAGGGTCTCAGGTTTGGTATAAGCATTGAGATATCACATCTCATGCTATAGGAAGGGTCTCAGGATTGGAATGGGAAGGAGTTGTATATGACATCTCATGCCACAGGAAGGGTCTCAGGTTTGGTATAAGCACTGAGATATCACATCTCTTGCTATAGGAAGGATTTCAGGTTTGGTATTAGAAGCATTGAGATATCAAATCTCATGCTATAGGAAGGGTCTCAGGATTGGAATGGGAAGGACTTGGATATCACATCTAATGCTATAGGGAGGGTCTCAAGTTTGATATTAGAAGCATTGAGATATCACATCTCATGCTATAGGAAGGGTCTCAGGATTGGAATGGGAAGGAGTTGGATATCACATCTCATGCTATAGCAAGGGTCTCAGGTTTGGTATAAGCAGTGAGATATCACATCTCATGCTATCGGAAGGATTTCAGGTTTGGTATTAGAAGCATTGAGATATCAAATCTCATGTTATAGGAAGGGTCTCAGGATTGGAATGGGAAGGAGTTGGATATCACATCTCATTCTATAGGAAGGGTCTCAGGATTGGAATGGGAAGGAGTTTTATATAACATCTCATGCCATAGGAAGGATCTAAGGTTTGGTATTAGAAGCATTGAGACATCACATCTCATGTTATAGGAAGGGTCTCAGGATTGGAATGGGAAGGAGTTGGATATCACATCCCATGCTATAGGAAAGGTCTCAGGTTTGGTATAGGCGTTGAGATATCACATCTCATGCTATAGGAAGTAGTCTCAGGATTGGAATGGGAAGGAGTTGTATATGACATCTCATGCCACAGGAAGGGTCTCAGGTTTGGTATAAGCATTGAGATAACTCATCTCTGCTATCGGAAGGGTCTCAGGATTGGAATGGGAAGGAGTTGGATATCCCATCTTATGTTATAGGAAGGGTCTCAGGTTTGGTATTAGAAGCATTGAGATATCACATCTCATGCTATAGGAAGGGTCTCAGGATTGGAATGGGAAGGAGTTGGATATCACATCTCATGCTATAGGAAGGGTCTCAGGATTGGAATGGGAAGGAGTTTTATATGACATCTCATGCCATAGGAAGGATCTAAGGTTTGGTATTAGAAGCATTGAGACATCACATCTCATGTTATAGGAAGGGTCTCAGGATTGGAATGGGAAGGAGTTGGATATCACATCTCATGCTATAGGAAAGGTCTCAGGTTTGGTATAAGCGTAGAGATATCACATCTCATGCTATAGGAAGTAGTCTCAGGATTGGAATGGGAAGGAGTTGTATATGACATCTCATGCCACAGGAAGGGTCTCAGGTTTGGTATAAGCATTGAGATATCACATCTCTGCTATCGGAAGGGTCTCAGGATTGGAATGGGAAGGAGTTGGATATCCCATCTTATGTTATAGGAAGGGTCTCAGGTTTGGTATTAGAAGCATTGAGATATCACATCTCATGCTATAGGAAGGGTCTCAGGATTGGAATGGGAAGGAGTTGGATATCACATCTCATTCTAAATGGAGGGTCTCAGGTTTGGAAGGGGAAGGATTTGGATATCACATCTCATGTTATAGGAAGGATCTCAGGTTTGATATTAGAAGCATTGAGATATCACATCTCATGCTATCGGAAGGATCTCAGGTTTGGTATTAGAAGCATTGAGATAACAAATCTCATGATATCAGAAGGGTCTCAGGATTGGAATGGGAAGGAGTTGGATATCACATCTCATGATAAAGGAAGGGTCTAAGGTTTGGAAGGGGAAGGATTTGGATATCACAACTCATGGTATAGGATGGGTCTCAGGTTTGGTATTAGAAGCATTGAGATATCAAGTCTCATGGTATAGGAAGAGTCTCAGAATTGGAATGGGAAGGAGTTGGATATCACATCTCAAGCTATAGGAAGGGTCTCAGGATTGGAATGGGAAGGAGTTTGATATCACATCTCATGCCATAGTATGGGTCTCAGGTTTGGTAGAAGCATTGGGATATAACATCTCATGCTATCGGAAGGGTATCAGGATTGGATTTGGAAGGAGTTGGATATCCCATCTCATGCTATAGGAAGGGTTTCATGTTGGAATGGGTAGGAGTTGGATATCACATCCCATGTTATAGGAAGGGTCTCAGGATTGGAATGGGAAGGACTTGGATATCATATCTCATGCTATAGGAAGGCTCTCAGGTTTGGAAGGGGAAGGAGTAGGATATCACATTTCATGTTAGAGGAAGGATCTCAGGTTTGGTATTAGAGGCATTGAGATATCACATCTCATGCTATAGGAAGGGTCTCAGGATTGGAATGGGAAGGAGTTGGATATCACATCTCAAGCTATAGGAAAGATCTCAGGTTTGATATTAGAAGCATTGAGACATCACATCTCATGTTATAGGAAGGGTCTCAGGATTGGAATGGGAAGAAGTTGGATATCACATCTCATGCAATAGGAAGGGTCTCAGGTTTGGTATAAGCATTGAGATATCACATCTCATGCTATAGGAAGGGTCTCCGGATTGGAATGGGAAGGAGTTGTATATGACATGTCATGCTATAGGCAGGGTCTCAGGTTTGGAAAGGGAAGGAGTTGGGTATCACATTTCATGTTAGAGGTAGGATCTGAAGTTTGGGATTAGAGGCATTGAGATATCACATCTCATATTATCAGAAGGGTCTCAGGATTGGAATGGGAAGGAGTTGGATCTCAAATCTCATTCTAAAGGGAGAGTCTCAGGTTTGGAAGGGGAAGGATTTGGATATCACATCTCATGTTATAGGAAGGATCTCAGGTTTGGTATTAGAAGCATTGAGATATCACATCTCATGCTATCGGAAGTATCTCAGGTTTGGTATTAGAGGCATTGAGATATCACATCTCATGCTATCATGAGGGTCTCAGGATTGGAATGGGAAGGAATTGGATATCACATCTCATGCTAAAGGGAGGGTCTCAGGTTTGGAAGGGGAAGGATTTGGATATCCCATCACATGTTATAGGAAGGATCTCAGGTTTGGTATTAGAAGCATTGAGATATCACATCTCATGCTATCGGAAGGGTCTCAGGATTGGAATGGGAAGGAGTTGGATATCACATCTCATGCTATAGGAAGGGTCTCAGGATTGGAATGGGAAGGAGTTTTATATGACATCTCATGCCATAGGAAGGATCTCAGGTTTGGTATTAGAAGCATTGAGACATCACATCTCATGTTATAGGAAGGGTCTCAGGATTGGAATGGGAAGGAGTTGGATATCTCATCTCATGCTATAGGAAAGGTCTCAGGTTTGGTATAAGCTATGAGATATCACATCTCATGCTATAGGAAGTAGTCTCAGGATTGGAATGGGAAGGAGTTGTATATGACATCTCATGCCACAGGAAGGGTCTCAGGTTTGGTATAAGCATTGAGATATCACATCTCTGCTATCGGAAGGGTCTCAGGATTGGAATGGGAAGGAGTTGGATATCCCATTTTATGTTATAGGAAGGGTCTCAGGTTTGGTATTAGAAGCATTGAGATATCACATCTCATGCTATAGGAACGGTCTCAGGATTGGAATGGGAAGGACTTGGATATCACATCTCATGCTATAGGGAGTGTCTCACGTTTGGAAAGGGAAGGAGTTGGATATCACATTTCATGTTAGAGGTAGGATCTCAGGTTTGGTATTAGAGGCATTGAGATATCACATCTCATGCTATCAGAAGGGTCTCAGGTTTGGAATGGGAAGGAGTTGGATATCACATCTCATGCTAAAGGGAGTGTCTCAGGTTTGGAAGGGGAAGGATTTGGATATCACATCTCATGTTATAGGAAGGATCTCAGGTTTGGTATTAGAAGCATTGAGATATCACATCTCATGCTAAAGGGAGGGTCTCAGGTTTGGAAGGGGAAGGATTTGGATATCACATCTCTTGTTATAGGAAGGATCACAGGTTTGGTATTAGAAGCATTGAGATATCACATCTCATGCTATCGGAAGGGTCTCAGGATTGGAACGGGAAGGAGTTGGATATCACATCTCATGTTATAGGAAGAGTCTCAGGTTTGGTATTAGCATTGAGATATCACATCTCTGCTATCAGAGGTGTCTCAGGATTGGGATGGGAAGGAATTGGATATCACATCTCATGCTATAGGAAGGGTATCAGGTTTGGAACGGGAAGGAGTTGGATATCCCATCTCATGTTATAGGACGGGTCTCAGGTTTGAAATTAGAAGCATTGAGATATCACATCGCATGCTGTAGGAAGGGTCTCAGGTTTGGAATGGGAAGGATTTGGATATCACATCTCATGTCATAGGAAGGATCTCAGGTTTGGTATTAGAAGCATTGATATATCACATCTCATGCTATAGGAATGGTCTCAGGATTGGAATGGGTAGGAGTTTAATATTACATTCTTGCTATAGGAAGGGTCTAATGTTTGGAATGGGAAGGAGTTGGATATCACATATGCTATAGGAAGTGTCTCAGGTTTGGAACGGGAAGGAGTTGGATATCACATCTCATGTTATAGGAAGGGTCTCAGGTTTGGTATAAGCATTGCGATATCACATCTCTGCTATCGGAAGTGGCTCAGGATTGGAATGGGAAGGAGTTGGATATCCCATCTCATGTTATAGGACGGGTCTCTGGTTTGGTATAAGCATTGAGATATCACATCTCATGCTATAGGAAGGGTCTCAGGATTGGAATGGGAAGGATTTGGATATCACATCTCATGCTATAGGAAGGGTCTCAGGTTTGGTATAAGCATGGAGATATCATTTCTCATGCTATATGAAGGGTCTCAGGATTGGAATGGGAAGGAGTTGGATATCTCATCTCATGCTATAGGAAAGGTCTCAGGTTTGGTATAAGCTATGAGATATCACATCTCATGCTATAGGAAGTAGTCTCAGGATTGGAATGGGAAGGAGTTGTATATGACATCTCATGCCACAGGAAGGGTCTCAGGTTTGGTATAAGCATTGAGATATCACATCTCTGCTATCGGAAGGGTTTCAGGATTGGAATGGGAAGGAGTTGGATATCCCATTTTATGTTATAGGAAGGGTCTCAGGTTTGGTATTAGAAGCATTGAGATATCACATCTCATGCTATAGGAACGGTCTCAGGATTGGAATGGGAAGGACTTGGATATCACATCTCATGCTATAGGGAGGGTCTCACGTTTGGAAAGGGAAGGAGTTGGATATCACATTTCATGTTAGAGGTAGGATCTCAGGTTTGGTATTAGAGGCATTGAGATATCACATCTCATGCTATCAGAAGGGTCTCAGGTTTGGAATGGGAAGGAGTTGGATATCACATCTCATTCTAAAGGGAGTGTCTCAGGTTTGGAAGGGGAAGGATTTGGATATCACATCTCATGTTATAGGAAGGATCTCAGGTTTGGTATTAGAAGCATTGAGATATCACATCTCATGCTAAAGGGAGGGTCTCAGGTTTGGAAGGGGAAGGATTTGGATATCACTTCTCTTGTTATAGGAAGGATCACAGGTTTGGTATTAGAAGCATTGAGATATCACATCTCATGCTATCGGAAGGGTCTCAGGATTGGAACGGGAAGGAGTTGGATATCACATCTCATGTTATAGGAAGAGTCTCAGGTTTGGTATTAGCATTGAGATATCACATCTCTGCTATCGGAGGTGTCTCAGGATTGGGATGGGAAGGAATTGGATATCACATCTCATGCTATAGGAAGGGTATCAGGTTTGGAACGGGAAGGAGTTGGATATCCCATCTCATGTTATAGGACGGGTCTCAGGTTTGAAATTAGAAGCATTGAGATATCACATCGCATGCTGTAGGAAGGGTCTCAGGTTTGGAATGGGAAGGATTTGGATATCACATCTCATGTCATAGGAAGGATCTCAGGTTTGGTATTAGAAGCATTGATATATCACATCTCATGCTATAGGAATGGTCTCAGGATTGGAATGGGTAGGAGTTTAATATTACATTCTTGCTATAGGAAGGGTCTAATGTTTGGAATGGGAAGGAGTTGGATATCACATATGCTATAGGAAGTGTCTCAGGTTTGGAATGGGAAGGAGTTGGATATCACATCTCATGTTATAGGAAGGGTCTCAGGTTTGGTATAAGCATTGAGATATCACATCTCTGCTATCGGAAGTGGCTCAGGATTGGAATGGGAAGGAGTTGGATATCCCATCTCATGTTATAGGACGGGTCTCTGGTTTGGTATAAGCATTGAGATATCACATCTCATGCTATAGGAAGGGTCTCAGGATTGGAATGGGAAGGATTTGGATATCACATCTCATGCTATAGGAAGGGTCTCAGGTTTGGTATAAGCATGGAGATATCACTTCTCATGCTATATGAAGGGTCTCAGGATTGGAATGGGAAGGAGTTGGATATCACATCTCATGCTATAGGAAGGATCTCAGGTTTGGTATGAGCATGGAGATATCACTCCTCATGCTATAGGAAGGGTCTCAGGATTAGAATGGGAAGGAGTTGGATATCACATCTCATGTTTTAGGAAGGATCTCATGTTTGGTATTAGAAGCATTGAGACATTACATCTCATGCTATAGGAAGGGTCTCAGGATTGGAATGGGAAGGAGTTGGATATCACATCTCATGCTATAGGAAGGGTCTCAGGTTTGGTATAAGCATTGAGATATCACATCTCATGCTATAGGAAGGGTCTCAGTATTGGAATGGGAAGGATTTGGATATCACATCTCATGCTATAGGAAGGGTCTCAGGTTTGGTATAAGCATTGAGATATCACTCCTCATGCTATAGGAAGGGTCTCAGGATTAGAATGGGAAGGAGTTGGATATCACATCTCATGTTTTAGTAAGGATCTCATGTTTGGTATTAGAAGCATTGAGACATTACATCTCATACTATAGGAAGGGTCTCAGGATTGGAATGGGAAGGAGTTGGATATCCCATCTCATGGTATAGGACGGGTCTCTGGTTTGGTATTAGAAGCATTGAGATATCACATCTCATGCTATACGAAGGGTCTCAGGATTGGAATGGGAAGGACTTGGATGTCACATCTCATGCTATAGGGAGGGTCTCAAGTTTTATATTAGAAGCATTGAGATATCACATCTCATGCTATACGAAGGGTCTCAGGATTGGAATGGGAAGGAGTTGGATATCACATCTCATGATAAAGGAAGGGTCTAAGGTTTGGAAGGGGAAGGATTTGGATATCACATCTCATGTTATAGGACGGGTCTCAGGTTTGGTATTAGAAGCATTGAGATATCAAGTCTCATGGTATAGGAAGGGTCTCAGAATTGGAATGGGAAGGAGTTGGATATCGCATCTCAAGCTATAGGAAGGGTCTCAGGATTGGAATGGGAAGGAGTTTGATATCACATCTCATGCCATAGTATGGGTCTCAGGTTTGGTAGAAGCATTGGGATATCACATCTCATGCTATCGGAAGGGTATCAGGATTGGATTTGGAAGGAGTTGGATATCCCATCTCATGCTATAGGAAGGGTCTCAGGTTGGAATGGGAAGGAGTTGGATATCACATCTCATGTTATAGGAAGGGTCTCAGGATTGGAATGGGAAGGACATGGATATCATATCTCATGCTATAGGAAGGCTCTCAGGTTTGGAAGGGGAAGGAGTTGGATATCACATTTCATGTTAGAAAAAGGATCTCAGGTTTGGTATTAGAGGCATTGAGATATCACATCTCATGCTATAGGAAGGGTCTCGGGATTGGAATGGGAAGGAGTTGGATATTACATCTCAAGCTATAGGAAGGGTCTCAGGTTTGGTATAAGCATTGAGATATCACATCTCATGCCATAGGAAGGGTCTCAGGATTGGAATGGGAAGGAGTTGGATATCACATCTCATGTTATAGGAAAGATCTCAGGTTTGGTATAAGAAGCATTGAGACATCACATCTCATGTTATAGGAAGGGCCACAGGATTGGAATGGGAAGAAGTTGGATATCACATCTCATGCTATAGGAAGGGTCTCAGGTTTGGTATAAGCATTGAGATATCACATCTCATGCTATAGGAAGGGTCTCAGGATTGGAATGGGAAGGAGTTGTATATGACATCTCATGCCGTAGGAAGGGTCTCAGGTTTGGTATAAGCATTGAGATATCACATCTCTGCTATCGGAAGGGTCTCAGGATTGGAATGGGAAGGAGTTGGATATCCCATCTCACGTTATAGGAAGAGTCTCAGGTTTGGTATTAGAAGCATTGAGATATCACATCTCATGCAATAGGAAGTGTCTCAGGATTGGAATGGGAAGGACTTGGATATCACATCTCATGCTATAGGGAGGGTCTCAAGTTTGATATTAGAAGCATTGAGAAATCACATCTCATGCTATAGGAAGGGTCTCAGGATTGGAATGGGAAGGAGTTGGATATCACATCTCATGCTATAGGAAGGGTCTCAGGTTTGGTATAAGCAGTGAGATATCACATCTCATGCTATAGGAAGGGTCTCAGGATTGGAATGGGAAGAGGTTGGATATCACATCTCATGTTATAGGAAGGATCTCAGGTTTGGTATAAGCATTGAGATATCACATCTGTGCTATCGGAAGGGTCTCAGGATTGGAATGGGAAGGAGTTGGATATTCCCATCTCATGTTATATGAAGGATCACAGGTTTGGTATTAGAAGCATTGAGATATCACATCTCATGCTATCGGAAGGGTCTCAGGATTGGAATGGGAAGGAGTTGGATATCACATCTCATGCTATAGGAAGGGTCTCAGGTTTGGAACGGGAAGGAGTTGGATATCCCACCTCATGTTATAGGACGGGTCTCAGGTTTGGTATTAGAAGCATTGAGATATCACATCGCATGCTGTAGGAAGGATCTCAGGTTTGGAATGGGAAGGAATTGGATATCACATCTCATGTCATAGGAAGGATCTCAGGTTTGGTATTAGAAGCATTGAGATATCACATCTCATGCTATAGCAATGGTCTCAGGATTGGAATGGGTAGGATTTGGATATTACATTCTTGCTATAGGAAGGGTCTCATGTTTGGAATGGGAAGGAGTTGGATATCACATATGCTCTAGGAAGGGTCTCAGGTTTGGAACGTGAAGGAGTTGGATATCACATCTCATGTTATAGGAAGGGTCTCAGGTTTGGTATAAGCATTGAGATATCACATCTCTGCTATCGGAAGTGGCTCAGGATTGGAATGGGAAGGAGTTGGATATCCCATCTCATGTTATAGGACGGGTCTCTGGTTTGGTATTAGAATCATTGAGATATCACATCGCATGCTGTAGGAAGGGTCTAAGGATTGGAATGGGATGGACTTGAACATCACATCTCATGCTATAGGTAGGCTCTCAGGTTTGGTATAAGCATTGAGATATCACATCTCATGCTATAGGAAGGGTCTAAGGATTGGAATGGGAAGGATTTGGATATCACATCCCATGCTATAGGAAGGGTCTCAGGTTTGGTATAAGCATGGAGATATCACTTCTCATGCTATAGGAAGTGTCTCAGGATTGGAATGGGAAGGAGTTGGATATCACATCTCATGTTATAGGAAGGATCTCAGGTTTGGTATTAGAAGCACTGAGATATCACATCTCATGCTATCGGAAGGATCTCAGGTTTGGTATTAGAAGCACTGAGATATCACATCTCATGCTATCGGAAGGGTCTCAGGTTTGGTATAAGCATTGAGATATCACATCTCTGCTATCGGAAGGGTCTCAGGATTGGAATGGGAAGGACTTGGATATCACAATTCATGTTATAGGAAGGGTCTCAGGTTTGGTATTAGAAGCATTGAGATATCACATCTCATGCTATAGGAAGGGTCTCAGGATTGGAAGGGGAAGGATTTGGATATCACATCTCATGTTATTGGACCAGTCTCAGGTTTGTTATTAGAAGCATTGCGATATCAAGTCTCATGGTATAGGACGGGAGTTTGATATCACATCTCATGCCATGGTATGGGTCTCAGGTTTTGTAGAAGCATTGGGATATCACATCTCATGCTATCGGAAGGGTATCAGGATTGGATTTGGAAGGAGTTGGCTATCCCATCTCATGCTATAGGAAGGGTCTCAAGTTGGAATGGGAAGAAGTTGGATATCACATCTCATGTTATAGGAAGGGTCTCAGGATTGGAAGGGGAAGGACTTGGATATCACATCTCATGCTGGCTGTAGGAAGGCTCTCAGGTTTGGAAAGAGAAGGAGTTGGATATCACATTTCATGTTAGAGGTAGGATCTCAGGTTTGGTATTAGAGGCATTGAGATATCACATCTCATGCTATCAGAAGGGTATCAGGATTGGAATGGGAAGGAGTTGGATATCACATCTCGTGCTAAAGGGAGGGTGTAAGGTTTGGAAGGGGAAGGATTTGGATATCACATCTCATGTTATAGGAAGGATCTCAGGTTTGGTATTAGAAGCATTGAGATATCACATCTCATGCTATCGGAAGGATCTCAGGTTTGATATTAGAAGCATTGAGATATCACATCTCATGCTATAGGAAGGGTCTCAGGGTTGGAATGGGAAGGAGTTGGATATCACATCTCATGTTATAGGAAGGATCTCAGGTTTGGTATTAGAAGCATTGAGATATCACATCTCATGCTATAGGAATGGTCTCAGGATTGGAATGGGAAGGAGTTGGATATCACATCTCATGCTAAAGGAAGGGTCTCAGTTTTGGTAGAAGCATTGAGATATCACATCTCATGCTATAGGAAGGGTCTCAGTATTGGAATGGGAAGGAGTTGGATATCACATCTCATGCTATAGGAAGGGTCTCAGGTTTGGTATAAGCATTGAGATATCACATCTCTGCTAACGGAAGGGTCTCAGGATTGGAATGGGAAGGACTTAGATATCACATCTCATGCTATAGGGAGGGTCTCAGTTTTGATATTAGAAGCATTGAGATATCACATCTCATGCTATCGGAAGGGTCTCAGGATTGGAATGGGAGGAGCTGGATATCACATCTCATGCTAAAGGAAGGGTCTCAGGTTTGGAAGGGTAAGGATTTGGATATCACATCTCATGTTATAGGACGGGTCTCAGGTTTGCTATTAGAAGCATTGAGATATCACATCTCATGCTATAGGAAGTGTCTCAGGATTGGAATGGGAAGGAGTTGGATATCACATCTCATGCTATAGGAAGGGTTCCAGGTTTGGTAGAAGCATTGAGATATCACATCTCATGCTATAGGAAGAGTCTCAGGTTTTGGAAGGGAAGGATTTGGATTTCACATTTCATGTTATAGGATGGTTCTCATGTTTGGTTTTTGAAGCATTGAGATATCACATCTCATTCTATCGGAAGGGTCTCAGGTTTGGAATGGGAAGGAGTTGGATATCACATCTCATATTATAGGAAGGATCTCAGGTTTGGTATTAGAAGCATTGAGATATCACATCTCATGCTATAGGAAGGGTCTCAGGATTGGAATGTGAACGAATTGGATATTACATCTCATGCTAAAGGAAGGGTCTCAGGTTTGGAATGGGAAGGAGTTGGATATGACATCTCTTGTTATAGGGAGGGTCTCAGGATTTGAATGGCAAGGAGTTGGATATCACATCTCATGCCATAGGAAGGGTCTCAGGTTTGGTATAAGCATTGAGATATCACATCTCTGCTATCGGAAGGGTCTCAGGATTGGATTGGGAAGGAGTTGGATATCCCTTCTCATGCTATAGGAAGGGTCTCAGGTTGGAATGGGAAGGAGTTGGATATCACATCTCATGTTATAGGAAGGGTCTCAGGATTTCAGGATTAGAATGGGAAGGATTTGGATATCACATCTCTTGCTATAGGAAGGGTCTCAGGTTTTCTATTAGAAACATTGAGATATCACATCTCATGCTATAGGAAGGATTTCAGGATTGGAATGGGAAGGATTTGGATATCACATCTCATGCTAAAGGAAGGGTCTCAGGTTTGGAAGGGGAAGGATTTGGATATCATATCTCATGTTATAGGACAGGTCCCAGGTTTGGTATTAGAAGCATTGAAATATCACATCTCATGGTATAGGAAGGGTCTCAGGGTTGGAATGGGAAGGAGTTGGATATCACACCTCATCCAATCGGAAGGGTCTCAGGTTTGGAATGGGAAGTAATTGGATATCACATCTCATGTTATAGGAAGGATCTCAGGTTTGGTATTAGAAGCATTGAGATATCACATCTCATGCTATAGGAGGGGTCTCAGGATTGGAATGTGAAGGATTTGGATATCACATCCCATGCTAAAGGAAGGGTCTCAGGTTTGGTAGAAGCATTAAGATATCACATCTCATGCTATAGGAAGGGTCTCAGGATTTGAATGGCAAGGAGTTGGATATCACATCTCATGCCATAGGAAGGGTCTCAGGTTTGGTATAAGCATTGAGATATCAAATCTCTGCTATCGGAAGGTTCTCAGGATTGGATTGGGAAGGAGTTGGATATCCCTTCTCATGCTATAGGAAGGGTGTCAGGTTGGAATGGGAAGGAGTTGGATATCACATCTCATGTTACAGGAAGGGTCTCAGGATTGGAATGGGAAGGATGTGGATATCACATCTCTTGCTATAGGAAGAGTCTCAGGTTTTTTATTAGAAACATTGAGATATCAAATCTCATGCTATAGGAAGGGTTTCAGGATTGTAATGGGAAGGATTTGGATATCACATCTCATGCTAAAGAAAGGGTCTCAGGTTTGGAAGGGGAAGGATTTGGATATCATATCTCATGTTATAGGACGGGTCCCAGGTTTGGTATTAGAAGCATTGAGATATCACATCTCATGGTATAGGAAGGGTCTCAGGATTGGAATGGGAGGAGCTGGATATCACATCTCATGCTAAAGGAAGGGTCTCAGGTTTGGAAGGGGAAGGATTTGGATATCACATCTCATGTTACAGGACGGGTCTCAGGTTTGCTATTAGAAGCATTGAGATATCACATCTCATGCTATAGGAAGTGTCTCAGGATTGGAATGGGAAGGAGTTGGATATCACATCTCATGCTATAGGAAGGGTTTCAGGTTTGGTAGAAGCATTGAGATATCACATCTCATGCTATAGGAAGAGTCTCAGGTTTTGAAAGGGAAGGATTTGGATATCATATCTCATGCTAAAGGAAGGGTCTCAGGTTTGGAAGGGGAAGGATTTGGATATCACATCTCATGTTATAGGACGGGTCTCAGGTTTGCTATTAGAAGCATTGAGATATCACATCTCATGCTATAGGAAGTGTCTCAGGATTGGAATGGGAAGGAGCTGGATATCACATCTCATATTATAGGAAGGATCTCAGGTTTGGTATTAGAAGCATTGAGATATCACATCTCATGCTATAGGAAGGGTCTCAGGTTTTGGAAGGGAAGGATTTGGATTTCACATCTCATGTTATAGGATGGTTCTCATGTTTGGTTTTTGAAGCATTGAGATATCACATCTCATTCTATCGGAAGGGTCTCAGGTTTGGAATGGGAAGGAGTTGGATATCACATCTCATATTATAGGAAGGATCTCAGGTTTGGTATTAGAAGCATTGAGATATCACATCTCATGCTATAAGAAGGGTCTCAGGATTGGAATGTGAAGGAATTGGATATCACATCTCATGCTAAAGGAAGGGTCTCAGGTTTGGAATGTGAAGGAGTTGGATATGACATCTCTTGTTATAGGGAGGGTCTCAGGATTTGAATGGCAAGGAGTTGGATATCACATCTCATGCCATAGGAAGGGTCTCAGGTTTGGTATAAGCATTGAGATATCACATCTCTGCTATCGGAAGGGTCTCAGGATTGGATTGGGAAGGAGTTGGATATCCCTTCTCATGCTATAGGAAGGGTCTCAGGTTAGAATGGGAAGGAGTTGGATATCACATCTCATGTTATAGGAAGGGTCTCAGGATTGGAATGGGAAGGATTTGGATATCACATCTCTTGCTATAGGAAGGGTCTCAGGTTTTCTATTAGCAACATTGAGATATCACATCTCATGCTATAGGAAGGGTTTCAGGATTGGAATGGGAAGGATTTGGATATCACATCTCATGCTAAAGGAAGGGTCTCAGGTTTGGAAGGGGAAGGATTTGGATATCATATCTCATGTTATAGGACGGGTCCCAGGTTTGGTATTAGAAGCATTGAGATATCACATCTCATGGTATAGGAAGGGTCTCAGGGTTGGAATGGGAAGGAGTTGGATATCACACCTCATCCAATAGGAAGGGTCTCAGGTTTGGAATGGGAAGGAATTGGATATCACATCTCATGTTATAGGAAGGATCTCAGGTTTGGTATTAGAAGCATTGAGATATCACATCTCATGCTATAGGAAGGGTCTCAGGATTGGAATGTGAAGGATTTGGATATCACATCTCATGCTAAAGGAAGGGTCTCAGGTTTGGTAGAAGCATTAAGATATCACATCTCATGCTATAGGAAGGGTCTCAGGATTTGAATGGCAAGGAGTTGGATATCACATCTCATGCCATAGGAAGGGTCTCAGGTTTGGTATAAGCATTGAGATATCAAATCTCTGCTATCGGAAGGGTGTCAGGTTGGAATGGGAAGGAGTTGGATATCACATCTCATGTTACAGGAAGGGTCTCAGGATTGGAATGGGAAGGATGTGGATATCACATCTCTTGCTATAGGAAGAGTCTCAGGTTTTTTATTAGAAACATTGAGATATCACATCTCATGCTATAGGAAGGGTTTCAGGATTGTAATGGGAAGGATTTGGATATCACATCTCATGCTAAAGGAAGGGTCTCAGGTTTGGAAGGGGAAGGATTTGGATATCATATCTCATGTTATAGGACGGGTCCCAGGTTTGGTATTAGAAGCATTGAGATATCACATCTCATGGTATAGGAAGGGTCTCAGGATTGGAATGGGAGGAGCTGGATATCACATCTCATGCTAAAGGAAGGGTCTCAGGTTTGGAAGGGGAAGGATTTGGATATCACATCTCATGTTATAGGACGGGTCTCAGGTTTGCTATTAGAAGCATTGAGATATCACATCTCATGCTATAGGAAGTGTCTCAGGATTGGAATGGGAAGGAGTTGGATATCACATCTCATGCTATAGGAAGGGTTTCAGGTTTGGTAGAAGCATTGAGATATCACATCTCATGCTATAGGAAGAGTCTCAGGTTTTGAAAGGGAAGGATTTGGATATCATATCTCATGCTAAAGGAAGGGTCTCAGGTTTGGAAGGGGAAGGATTTGGATATCACATCTCATGTTATAGGACGGGTCTCAGGTTTGCTATTAGAAGCATTGAGATATCACATCTCATGCTATAGGAAGTGTCTCAGGATTGGAATGTGAAGGAATTGGATATCACATCTCATGCTAAAGGAAGGGTCTCAGGTTTGGAATGGGAAGGAGTTGGATATGACATCTCTTGTTATAGGGAGGGTCTCAGGATTTGAATGGCAAGGAGTTGGATATCACATCTCATGCCATAGGAAGGGTCTCAGGTTTGGTATAAGCATTGAGATATCACATCTCTGCTATCGGAAGGGTCTCAGGATTGGATTGGGAAGGAGTTGGATATCCCTTCTCATGCTATAGGAAGGGTCTCAGGTTAGAATGGGAAGGAGTTGGATATCACATCTCATGTTATAGGAAGGGTCTCAGGATTGGAATGGGAAGGATTTGGATATCACATCTCTTGCTATAGGAAGGGTCTCAGGTTTTCTAATGGCAACATTGAGATATCACATCTCATGCTATAGGAAGGGTTTCAGGATTGGAATGGGAAGGATTTGGATATCACATCTCATGCTAAAGGAAGGGTCTCAGGTTTGGAAGGGGAAGGATTTGGATATCATATCTCATGTTATAGGACGGGTCCCAGGTTTGGTATTAGAAGCATTGAGATATCACATCTCATGGTATAGGAAGGGTCTCAGGATTGGAATGTGAAGGATTTGGATATCACATCTCATGCTAAAGGAAGGGTCTCAGGTTTGGTAGAAGCATTAAGATATCACATCTCATGCTATAGGAAGGGTCTCAGGATTTGAATGGCAAGGAGTTGGATATCACATCTCATGCCATAGGAAGGGTCTCAGGTTTGGTATAAGCATTGAGATATCAAATCTCTGCTATCGGAAGGGTGTCAGGTTGGAATGGGAAGGAGTTGGATATCACACCTCATCCAATAGGAAGGGTCTCAGGTTTGGAATGGGAAGGAATTGGATATCACATCTCATGTTATAGGAAGGATCTCAGGTTTGGTATTAGAAGCATTGAGATATCACATCTCATGCTATAGGAAGGGTCTCAGGATTGGAATGTGAAGGATTTGGATATCACATCTCATGCTAAAGGAAGGGTCTCAGGTTTGGTAGAAGCATTAAGATATCACATCTCATGCTATAGGAAGGGTCTCAGGATTTGAATGGCAAGGAGTTGGATATCACATCTCATGCCATAGGAAGGGTCTCAGGTTTGGTATAAGCATTGAGATATCAAATCTCTGCTATCGGAAGGGTGTCAGGTTGGAATGGGAAGGAGTTGGATATCACATCTCATGTTACAGGAAGGGTCTCAGGATTGGAATGGGAAGGATGTGGATATCACATCTCTTGCTATAGGAAGAGTCTCAGGTTTTTTATTAGAAACATTGAGATATCACATCTCATGCTATAGGAAGGGTTTCAGGATTGTAATGGGAAGGATTTGGATATCACATCTCATGCTAAAGGAAGGGTCTCAGGTTTGGAAGGGGAAGGATTTGGATATCATATCTCATGTTATAGGACGGGTCCCAGGTTTGGTATTAGAAGCATTGAGATATCACATCTCATGGTATAGGAAGGGTCTCAGGATTGGAATGGGAGGAGCTGGATATCACATCTCATGCTAAAGGAAGGGTCTCAGGTTTGGAAGGGGAAGGATTTGGATATCACATCTCATGTTATAGGACGGGTCTCAGGTTTGCTATTAGAAGCATTGAGATATCACATCTCATGCTATAGGAAGTGTCTCAGGATTGGAATGGGAAGGAGTTGGATATCACATCTCATGCTATAGGAAGGGTTTCAGGTTTGGTAGAAGCATTGAGATATCACATCTCATGCTATAGGAAGAGTCTCAGGTTTTGGAAGGGAAGGATTTGGATTTCACATCTCATGTTATAGGATGGTTCTCATGTTTGGTTTTTGAAGCATTGAGATATCACATCTCATTCTATCGGAAGGGTCTCAGGTTTGGAATGGGAAAGAGTTGGATATCACATCTCATATTATAGGAAGGATCTCAGGTTTGGTATTAGAAGCATTGAGATATCACATCTCATGCTATAAGAAGGGTCTCAGGATTGGAATGTGAAGGAATTGGATATCACATCTCATACTAAAGGAAGGGTCTCAGGTTTGGAATGTGAAGGAGTTGGATATGACATCTCTTGTTATAGGGAGGGTCTCAGGATTTGAATGGCAAGGAGTTGGATATCACATCTCATGCCATAGGAAGGGTCTCAGGATTGGAATGGGAGGAGCTGGATATCACATCTCATGCTAAAGGAAGGGTCTCAGGTTTGGAAGGGGAAGGGTTTGGATATCACATCTCATGTTATAGGACGGGTCTCAGGTTTGCTATTAGAAGCATTGAGATATCACATCTCATGCTATAGGAAGTGTCTCAGGATTAGAATGGGAAGGAGTTGGATATCACATCTCATGCTATAGGAAGGGTTTCAGGTTTGGTAGAAGCATTGAGATATCACATCTCATGCTATAGGAAGAGTCTCAGGTTTTGGAAGGGAAGGATTTGGATTTCACATTTCATGTTATAGGATGGTTCTCATGTTTGGTTTTTGAAGCATTGAGATATCACATCTCATTCTATCGGAAGGGTCTCAGGTTTGGAATGGGAAGGAGTTGGATATCACATCTCATATTATAGGAAGGATCTCAGGTTTGGTATTAGAAGCATTGAGATATCACATCTCATGCTATAGGAAGTGTCTCAGGATTAGAATGGGAAGGAGTTGGATATCACATCTCATGCTATAGGAAGGGTTTCAGGTTTGGTAGAAGCATTGAGATATCACATCTCATGCTATTGGAAGAGTCTCAGGTTTTGGAAGGGAAGGATTTGGATTTCACATTTCATGTTATAGGATGGTTCTCATGTTTGGTTTTTGAAGCATTGAGATATCACATCTCATTCTATCGGAAGGGTCTCAGGATTGGAATGTGAAGGAATTGGATATTACATCTCATGCTAAAGGAAGGGTCTCAGGTTTGGAATGGGAAGGAGTTGGATATGACATCTCGTGTGATAGGGAGGGTCTCAGGATTTGAATGGCAAGGAGTTGGATATCACATCTCATGCCATAGGAAGGGTCTCAGGTTTGGTATAAGCATTGAGATATCACATCTCTGCTATCGGAAGGGTCTCGGGTTGGAATGGGAAGGAGTTGGATATCACATCTCATGTTATAGGAAGGGTCTCAGGATTTCAGGATTAGAATGGGAAGGATTTGGATATCACATCTCTTGCTATAGGAAGGGTCTCAGGTTTTCTATTAGAAACATTGAGATATCACATCTCATGCTATAGGAAGGGTTTCAGGATTGGAATGGGAAGGATTTGGATATCAAATCTCATGCTAAAGGAAGGGTCTCAGGTTTGGAAGGGGAAGGATTTGGATATCATATCTCATGTTATAGGACGGGTCCCAGGTTTGGTATTAGAAGCATTGAAATATCACATCTCATGGTAGAGGAAGGGTCTCAGGGTTGGAATGGGAAGGAGTTGGATATCACACCTCATCCAATAGGAAGGGTCTCAGGTTTGGAATGGGAAGGAATTGGATATCACATCTCATGTTATAGGAAGGATCTCAGGTTTGGTATTAGAAGCATTGAGATATCACATCTCATGCTATAGGAAGGGTCTCAGGATTGGAATGTGAAGGATTTGGATATCAGATCTCATGCTAAAGGAAGGGTCTCAGGTTTGGTAGAAGCATTAAGATATCACATCTCATGCTATAGGAAGGGTCTCAGGATTTGAATGGCAAGGAGTTGGATATCACATCTCATGCCATAGGAAGGGTCTCAGGTTTGGTATAAGCATTGAGATATCAAATCTCTGCTATCGGAAGGGTCTCAGGATTGGATTGGGAAGTAGTTGGATATCCCTTCTCATACTATAGGAAGGGTGTCAGGTTGGAATGGGAAGGAGTTGGATATCACATCTCATGTTACAGGAAGGGTCTCAGGATTGGAATGGGAAGGATGTGGATATCACATCTCTTGCTATAGGAAGAGTCTCAGGTTTTTTATTAGAAACATTGAGATATCACATCTCATGCTATAGGAAGGGTTTCAGGATTGTAATGGGAAGGATTTGGATATCACATCTCATGCTAAAGGAAGAGTCTCAGGTTTGGAAGGGGAAGGATTTGGATATCATATCTCATGTTATAGGACGGGTCCCAGGTTTGGTATTAGAAGCATTGAGATATCACATCTCATGGTATAGGAAGGGTCTCAGGATTGGAATGGGAGGAGCTGGATATCACATCTCATGCTAAAGGAAGGGTCTCAGGTTTGGAAGGGGAAGGATTTGGATATCACATCTCATGTTATAGGACGGGTCTCAGGTTTGCTATTAGAAGCATTGAGATATCACATCTCATGCTATAGGAAGGGTCTCAGGATTGGAATGGGAAGGAGTTGGATATCACATCTCATGCTATAGGAAGGGTTTCAGGTTTGGTAGAAGCATTGAGATATCACATCTCATGCTATAGGAAGAGTCTCAGGTTTTGGAAGGGAAGGATTTGGATATCATATCTCATGTTATAGGACGGGTCTCAGGTTTGCTATTAGAAGCATTGAGATATCACATCTCATGCTATAGGAAGTGTCTCAGGATTGGAATGGGAAGGAATTGGATATCACATCTCATGTTATAGGAAGGATCTCAGGTTTGGTATTAGAAGCATTGAGATATCACATCTCATGCTATAGGAAGGGTCTCAGGATTGGAATGTGAAGGATTTGGATATCACATCTCATGCTAAAGGAAGGGTCTCAGGTTTGGTAGAAGCATTAAGACATCACATCTCATGCTATAGGAAGGGTCTCAGGATTTGAATGGCAAGGAGTTGGATAACACATCTCATGCCATAGGAAGGGTCTCAGGTTTGGTATAAGCATTGAGATATCAAATCTCTGCTATCGGAAGGGTGTCAGGTTGGAATGGGAAGGAGTTGGATATCACATCTCATGTTACAGGAAGGGTCTCAGGATTGGAATGGGAAGGATGTGGATATCACATCTCTTGCTATAGGAAGAGTCTCAGGTGTTTTATTAGAAACATTGAGATATCACATCTCATGCTATAGGAAGGGTTTCAGGATTGTAATGGGAAGGATTTGGATATCACATCTCATGCTAAAGGAAGGGTCTCAGGTTTGGAAGGGGAAGGATTTGGATATCATATCTCATGTTATAGGACGGGTCCCAGGTTTGGTATTAGAAGCATTGAGATATCACATCTCATGGTATAGGAAGGGTCTCAGGATTGGAATGGGAGGAGCTGGATATCACATCTCATGCTAAAGGAAGGGTCTCAGGTTTGGAAGGGGAAGGATTTGGATATCACATCTCATGTTATAGGACGGGTCTCAGGTTTGCTATTAGAAGCATTGAGATATCACATCTCATGCTATAGGAAGTGTCTCAGGATTGGAATGGGAAGGAGTTGGATATCACATCTCATGCTATAGGAAGGGTTTCAGGTTTGGTAGAAGCATTGAGATATCACATCTCATGCTATAGGAAGAGTCTCGGGTTTTGGAAGGGAAGGATTTGGATTTCACATCTCATGTTATAGGATGGTTCTCATGTTTGGTTTTTGAAGCATTGAGATATCACATCTCATTCTATCGGAAGGGTCTCAGGTTTGGAATGGGAAGGAGTTGGATATCACATCTCATATTATAGGAAGGATCTCAGGTTTGGTATTAGAAGCATTGAGATATCACATCTCATGCTATAAGAAGGGTCTCAGGATTGGAATGTGAAGGAATTGGATATCACATCTCATGCTAAAGGAAGGGTCTCAGGTTTGGAATGTGAAGGAGTTGGATATGACATCTCTTGTTATAGGGAGGGTCTCAGGATTTGAATGGCAAGGAGTTGGATATCACATCTCATGCCATAGGAAGGGTCTCAGGATTGGAATGGGAGGAGCTGGATATCACATCTCATGCTAAAGGAAGGGTCTCAGGTTTGGAAGGGGAAGGGTTTGGATATCACATCTCATGTTATAGGACGGGTCTCAGGTTTGCTATTAGAAGCATTGAGATATCACATCTCATGCTATAGGAAGTGTCTCAGGATTAGAATGGGAAGGAGTTGGATATCACATCTCATGCTATAGGAAGGGTTTCAGGTTTGGTAGAAGCATTGAGATATCACATCTCATGCTATAGGAAGAGTCTCAGGTTTTGGAAGGGAAGGATTTGGATTTCACATTTCATGTTATAGGATGGTTCTCATGTTTGGTTTTTGAAGCATTGAGATATCACATCTCATTCTATCGGAAGGGTCTCAGGTTTGGAATGGGAAGGAGTTGGATATCACATCTCATATTATAGGAAGGATCTCAGGTTTGGTATTAGAAGCATTGAGATATCACATCTCATGCTATAGGAAGGGTCTCAGGATTGGAATGTGAAGGAATTGGATATTACATCTCATGCTAAAGGAAGGGTCTCAGGTTTGGAATGGGAAGGAGTTGGATATGACATCTCTTGTTATAGGGAGGGTCTCAGGATTTGAATGGCAAGGAGTTGGATATCACATCTCATGCCATAGGAAGGGTCTCAGGTTTGGTATAAGCATTGAGATATCACATCTCTGCTATCGGAAGGGTCTCAGGTTGGAATGGGAAGGAGTTGGATATCACATCTCATGTTATAGGAAGGGTCTCAGGATTTCAGGATTAGAATGGGAAGGATTTGGATATCACATCTCTTGCTATAGGAAGGGTCTCAGGTTTTCTATTAGAAACATTGAGATATCACATCTCATGCTATAGGAAGGGTTTCAGGATTGGAATGGGAAGGATTTGGATATCAAATCTCATGCTAAATGAAGGGTCTCAGGTTTGGAAGGGGAAGGATTTGGATATCATATCTCATGTTATAGGACGGGTCCCAGGTTTGGTATTAGAAGCATTGAAATATCACATCTCATGGTAGAGGAAGGGTCTCAGGGTTGGAATGGGAAGGAGTTGGATATCACACCTCATCCAATAGGAAGGGTCTCAGGTTTGGAATGGGAAGGAATTGGATATCACATCTCATGTTATAGGAAGGATCTCAGGTTTGGTATTAGAAGCATTGAGATATCACATCTCATGCTATAGGAAGGGTCTCAGGATTGGAATGTGAAGGATTTGGATATCACATCTCATGCTAAAAGAAGGGTCTCAGGTTTGGTAGAAGCATTAAGATATCACATCTCATGCTATAGGAAGGGTCTCAGGATTTGAATGGCAAGGAGTTGGATATCACATCTCATGCCATAGGAAGGGTCTCAGGTTTGGTATAAGCATTGAGATATCAAATCTCTGCTATCGGAAGGGTCTCAGGATTGGATTGGGAAGGAGTTGGATATCCCTTCTCATGCTATAGGAAGGGTGTCAGGTTGGAATGGGAAGGAGTTGGATATCACATCTCATGTTACAGGAAGGGTCTCAGGATTGGAATGGGAAGGATGTGGATATCACATCTCTTGCTATAGGAAGAGTCTCAGGTTTTGTATTAGAAACATTGAGATATCACATCTCATGCTATAGGAAGGGTTTCAGGATTGTAATGGGAAGGATTTGGATATCACATCTCATGCTAAAGGAAGAGTCTCAGGTTTGGAAGGGGAAGGATTTGGATATCATATCTCATGTTATAGGACGGGTCCCAGGTTTGGTATTAGAAGCATTGAGATATCACATCTCATGGTATAGGAAGGGTCTCAGGATTGGAATGGGAGGAGCTGGATATCACATCTCATGCTAAAGGAAGGGTCTCAGGTTTGGAAGGGGAAGGATTTGGATATCACATCTCATGTTATAGGACGGGTCTCAGGTTTGCTATTAGAAGCATTGAGATATCACATCTCATGCTATAGGAAGTGTCTCAGGATTGGAATGGGAAGGAGTTGGATATCACATCTCATGCTATAGGAAGGGTTTCAGGTTTGGTAGAAGCATTGAGATATCACATCTCATGCTATAGGAAGAGTCTCAGGTTTTGGAAGGGAAGGATTTGGATATCATATCTCATGTTATAGGACGGGTCTCAGGTTTGCTATTAGAAGCATTGAGATATCACATCTCATGCTATAGGAAGTGTCTCAGGATTGGAATGGGAAGGAGTTGGATATCACATCTCATATTATAGGAAGGATCTCAGGTTTGGTATTAGAAGCATTGCGATATCACATCTCATGCTATAGGAAGGGTCTCAGGATTGGAATGTGAAGGAATTGGATATCACATCTCATGCTAAAGGAAGGGTCTCAGGTTTGGAATGGGAAGGAGTTGGATATGACATCTCTTGTTATAGGGAGGGTCTCAGGATTTGAATGGCAAGGAGTTGGATATCACATCTCATGCCATAGGAAGGGTCTCAGGTTTGGTATAAGCATTGAGATATCACATCTCTGCTATCAGAAGGGTCTCAGGATTGGATTGGGAAGGAGTTGGATATCCCTTCTCATGCTATAGGAAGGGTCTCAGGTTGGAATGGGAAGGAGTTGGATATCACATCTCATGTTATAGGAAGGGTCTCAGGATTGGAATGGGAAGGATTTGGATATCACATCTCTTGCTATAGGAAGGGTCTCAGGTTTTCTATTAGCAACATTGAGATATCACATCTCATGCTATAGGAAGGGTTTCAGGATTGGAATGGGAAGGATTTGGATATCACATCTCATGCTAAAGGAAGGGTCTCAGGTTTGGAAGGGGAAGGATTTGGATATCCTATCTCATGTTATAGGACGGGTCCCAGGTTTGGTATTAGAAGCATTGAGATATCACATCTCATGGTATAGGAAGGGTCTCAGGGTTGGAATGGGAAGGAGTTGGATATCACACCTCATCCAATAGGAAGGGTCTCAGGTTTGGAATGGGAAGGAATTGGATATCACATCTCATGTTATAGGAAGGATCTCAGGTTTGGTATTAGAAGCATTGAAATATCACATCTCATGCTATAGGAAGGGTCTCAGGATTGGAATGTGAAGGATTTGGATATCACATCTCATGCTAAAGGAAGGGTCTCAGGTTTGGCAGAAGCATTAAGATATCACATCTCATGCTATAGGAAGGGTCTCAGGATTTGAATGGGAAGGAGTTGGATATCACATCTCATGCCATAGGAAGGGTCTCAGGTTTGGTATAAGCATTGAGATATCAAATCTCTGCTATCGGAAGGGTGTCAGGTTGGAATGGGAAGGAGTTGGATATCACATCTCATGTTACAGGAAGGGTCTCAGGATTGGAATGGGAAGGATGTGGATATCACATCTCTTGCTATAGGAAGAGTCTCAGGTTTTTTATTAGAAACATTGAGATATCACATCTCATGCTATAGGAAGGGTTTCAGGATTGTAATGGGAAGGATTTGGATATCACATCTCATGCTAAAGGAAGGGTCTCAGGTTTGGAAGGGGAAGGATTTGGATATCATATCTCATGTTATAGGACGGGTCCCAGGTTTGGTATTAGAAGCATTGAGATATCACATCTCATGGTATAGGAAGGGTCTCAGGATTGGAATGGGAGGAGCTGGATATCACATCTCATGCTAAAGGAAGGGTCTCAGGTTTGGAAGGGGAAGGATTTGGATATCACATCTCATGTTATAGGACGGGTCTCAGGTTTGCTATTAGAAGCATTGAGATATCACATCTCATGCTATAGGAAGTGTCTCAGGATTGGAATGGGAAGGAGTTGGATATCACATCTCATGCTATAGGAAGGGTTTCAGGTTTGGTAGAAGCATTGAGATATCACATCTCATGCTATAGGAAGAGTCTCAGGTTTTGGAAGGGAAGGATTTGGATTTCACATCTCATGTTATAGGATGGTTCTCATGTTTGGTTTTTGAAGCATTGAGATATCACATCTCATTCTATCGGAAGGGTCTCAGGTTTGGAATGGGAAGGAGTTGGATATCACATCTCATGCTAAAGGAAGGGTCTCAGGTTTGGAATGTGAAGGAGTTGGATATGACATCTCTTGTTATAGGGAGGGTCTCAGGATTTGAATGGCAAGGAGTTGGATATCACATCTCATGCCATAGGTAGGGTCTCAGGATTGGAATGGGAGGAGCTGGATATCACATCTCATGCTAAAGGAAGGGTCTCAGGTTTGGAAGGGGAAGGATTTGGATATCACATCTCATGTTATAGGACGGGTCTCAGGTTTGCTATTAGAAGCATTTAGATATCATATCTCATGCTATAGGAAGTGTCTCAGGATTGGAATGGGAAGGAGTTGGATATCACATCTCATGCTATAGGAAGGGTTTCAGGTTTGGTAGAAGCATTGAGATATCACATCTCATGCTATAGGAAGAGTCTCAGGTTTTGGAAGGGAAGGATTTGGATTTCACATTTCATGTTATAGGATGGTTCTCATGTTTGGTTTTTGAAGCATTGAGATATCACATCTCATTCTATCGGAAGGGTCTCAGGTTTGGAATGGGAAGGTGTTGGATATCACATCTCATATTATAGGAAGGATCTCAGGTTTGGTATTAGAAGCATTGAGATATCACATCTCATGCTATAGGAAGGGTCTCAGGATTGGAATGTGAAGGAATTGGATATTACATCTCATGCTAAAGGAAGGGTCTCAGGTTTGGAATGGGAAGGAGTTGGATATGACATCTCTTGTTATAGGGAGGGTCTCAGGATTTGAATGGCAAGGAGTTGGATATCACATCTCATGCCATAGGAAGGGTCTCAGGTTTGGTATAAGCATTGAGATATCACATCTCTGCTATCGGAAGGGTCTCAGGTTGGAATGGGAAGGAGTTGGATATCACATCTCATGTTATAGGAAGGGTCTCAGGATTTCAGGATTAGAATGGGAAGGATTTGGATATCACATCTCTTGCTATAGGAAGGGTCTCAGGTTTTCTATTAGAAACATTGAGATATCACATCTCATGCTATAGGAAGGGTTTCAGGATTGGAATGGGAAGGATTTGGATATCACATCTCATGCTAAAGGAAGGGTCTCAGGTTTGGAAGGGGAAGGATTTGGATATCATATCTCATGTTATAGGACGGGTCCCAGGTTTGGTATTAGAAGCATTGAAATATCACATCTCATGGTATAGGAAGGGTCTCAGGGTTGGAATGGGAAGGAGTTGGATATCACACCTCATCCAATAGGAAGGGTCTCAGGTTTGGAATGGGAAGGAATTGGATATCACATCTCATGTTATAGGAAGGATCTCAGGTTTGGTATTAGAAGCATTGAGATATCACATCTCATGCTATAGGAAGGGTCTCAGGATTGGAATGTGAAGGATTTGGACATCACATCTCATGCTAAAGGAAGGGTCTCAGGTTTGGTAGAAGCATTAAGATATCACATCTCATGCTATAGGAAGGGTCTCAGGATTTGAATGGCAAGGGGTTGGATATCACATCTCATGCCATAGGAAGGGTCTCAGGTTTGGTATAAGCATTGAGATATCAAATCTCTGCTATCGGAAGGGTCTCAGGATTGGATTGGGAAGGAGTTGGATATCCCTTCTCATGCTATAGGAAGGGTGTCAGGTTGGAATAGGAAGGAGTTGGATATCACATCTCATGTTACAGGAAGGGTCTCAGGATTGGAATGGGAAGGATGTGGATATCACATCTCTTGCTATAGGAAGAGTCTCAGGTTTTTTATTAGAAACATTGAGATATCACATCTCATGCTATAGGAAGGGTTTCAGGATTGTAATGGGAAGGATTTGGATATCACATCTCATGCCAAAGGAAGGGTCTCAGGTTTGGAAGGGGAAGGATTTGGATATCATATCTCATGTTATAGGACGGGTCCCAGGTTTGGTATTAGAAGCATTGAGATATCACATCTTATGGTATAGGAAGGGTCTCAGGATTGGAATGGGAGGAGCTGGATATCACATCTCATGCTAAAGGAAGGGTCTCAGGTTTGGAAGGGGAAGGATTTGGATATCACATCTCATGTTATAGGACGGGTCTCAGGTTTGCTATTAGAAGCATTGAGATATCACATCTCATGCTATAGGAAGTGTCTCAGGATTGGAATGGGAAGGAGTTGGATATCACATCTCATGCTATAGGAAGGGTTTCAGGTTTGGTAGAAGCATTGAGATATCACATCTCATGCTATAGGAAGAGTCTCAGGTTTTGGAAGGGAAGGATTTGGATATCATATCTCATGTTATAGGACGGGTCTCAGGTTTGCTATTAGAAGCATTGAGATATCACATCTCATGCTATAGGAAGTGTCTCAGGATTGGAATGGGAAGGAGTTGGATATCACATCTCATATTATAGGAAGGATCTCAGGTTTGGTATTAGAAGCATTGCGATATCACATCTCATGGTATAGGAAGGGTCTCAGGATTGGAATGTGAAGGAATTGGATATCACATCTCATGCTAAAGGAAGGGTCTCAGGTTTGGAATGGGAAGGAGTTGGATATGACATCTCTTGTTATAGGGAGGGTCTCAGGATTTGAATGGCAAGGAGTTGGATATCACATCTCATGCCATAGGAAGGGTCTCAGTATTGGATTGGGAAGGAGTTGGATATCCCTTCTCATGCTATAGGAAGGGTCTCAGGTTGGAATGGGAAGGAGTTGGATATCACATCTCATGTTATAGGAAGGGTCTCAGGATTGGAATGGGAAGGATTTGGATGTCACATCTCTTGCTATAGGAAGGGTCTCAGGTTTTCTATTAGCAACATTGAGATATCACATCTCATGCTATAGGAAGGGTTTCAGGATTGGAATGGGAAGGATTTGGATATCACATCTCATGCTAAAGGAAGGGTCTCAGGTTTGGTATAAGCATTGAGATATCACATCTCTGCTATCGGAAGGGTCCCAGGATTGGATTGGGAAGGAGTTGGATATCCCTTCTCATGCTATAGGAAGGGTCTCAGGTTGGAATGGGAAGGAGTTGGATATCACATCTCATGTTATAGGAAGGGTCTCAGGATTGGAATGGGAAGGATTTGGATATCACATCTCTTGCTATAGGAAGGGTCTCAGGTTTTCTATTAGCAACATTGAGATATCACATCTCATGCTATAGGAAGGGTTTCAGGATTGGAATGGGAAGGATTTGGATATCACATCTCATGCTAAAGGAAGGGTCTCAGGTTTGGAAGGGGAAGGATTTGGATATCCTATCTCCTGTTATAGGACGGGTCCCAGGTTTGGTATTAGAAGCATTGAGATATCACATCTCATGGTATAGGAAGGGTCTCAGGGTTGGAATGGGAAGGAGTTGGATATCACACCTCATCCAATAGGAAGGGTCTCAGGTTTGGAATGGAAAGGAATTGGATATCACATCTCATGTTATAGGAAGGATCTCAGGTTTGGTATTAGAAGCATTGAGATATCACATCTCATGCTATAGGAAGGGTCTCAGGATTGGAATGTGAAGGATTTGGATATCACATCTCATGCTAAAGGAAGAGTCTCAGGTTTGGCAGAAGCATTAAGATATCACATCTCATGCTATAGGAAGGGTCTCAGGATTTGAATGGCAAGGAGTTGGATATCACATCTCATGCCATAGGAAGGGTCTCAGGTTTGGTATAAGCATTGAGATATCAAATCTCTGCTATCGGAAGGGTGTCAGGTTGGAATGGGAAGGAGTTGGATATCACATCTCATGTTACAGGAAGGGTCTCAGGATTGGAATGGGAAGGATGTGGATATCACATCTCTTGCTATAGGAAGAGTCTCAGGTTTTTTATTAGAAACATTGAGATATCACATCTCATGCTATAGGAAGGGTTTCAGGATTGTAATGGGAAGGATTTGGATATCACATCTCATGCTAAAGGAAGGGTCTCAGGTTTGGAAGGGGAAGGATTTGGATATCATATCTCATGTTATAGGACGGGTCCCAGGTTTGGTATTAGAAGCATTGAGATATCACATCTCATGGTATAGGAAGGGTCTCAGGATTGGAATGGGAGGAGCTGGATATCACATCTCATGCTAAAGGAAGGGTCTCAGGTTTGGAAGGGGAAGGATTTGGATATCACATCTCATGTTATAGGACGGGTCTCAGGTTTGCTATTAGAAGCATTGAGATATCACATCTCATGCTATAGGAAGTGTCTCAGGATTGGAATGGGAAGGAGTTGGATATCACATCTCATGCTATAGGAAGGGTTTCAGGTTTGGTAGAAGCATTGAGATATCACATCTCATGCTATAGGAAGAGTCTCAGGTTTTGGAAGGGAAGGATTTGGATTTCACATCTCATAGTATAGGATGGTTCTCATGTTTGGTTTTTGAAGCATTGAGATATTACATCTCATTCTATCGGAAGGGTCTCAGGTTTGGAATGGGAAGGAGTTGGATATCACATCTCATATTATAGGAAGGATCTCAGGTTTGGTATTAGAAGCATTGAGATATCACATCTCATGCTATAAGAAGGGTCTCAGGATTGGAATGTGAAGGAATTGGATATCACATCTCATGCTAAAGGAAGGGTCTCAGGTTTGGAATGTGAAGGAGTTGGATATGACATCTCTTGTTATAGGGAGGGTCTCAGGATTTGAATGGCAAGGAGTTGGATATCACATCTCATGCCATAGGAAGGGTCTCAGGTTTGGTATAAGCATTGAGATATCACATCTCTGCTATCGGAAGGGACTCAGGATTGGATTGGGAAGGAGTTGGATATCCCTTCTCATGCTATCGGAAGGATCTCAGGTTGGAATGGGAAGGAGTTGGATATCACATCTCATGTTATAGGAAGGGTCTCAGGATTGGAATGGGAAGGATTTGGATATCACATCTCTTGCTATAGGAAGGGTCTCAGGTTTTCTATTAGAAACATTGAGATATCACATCTCATGCTATAGGAAGGGTTTCAGGATTGGAATGGGAAGGATTTGGATATCACATCTCATGCTAAAGGAAGGGTCTCAGGTTTGGAAGGGGAAGGATTTGGATATCATATCTCATGTTATAGGACGGGTCCCAGGTTTGGTATTAGAAGCATTGAGATATCACCTCTCATGGTATAGGAAGGGTCTCAGGGTTAGAATGGTAAGGAGTTGGATATCACACCTCATCCAATAGGAAGGGTCTCAGGTTTGGAATGGGAAGGAATTGGATATCACATCTCATGTTATAGGAAGGATCTCAGGTTTGGTATTAGAAGCATTGAGATATCACATCTCATGCTATAGGAAGAGTCTCAGGATTGGAATCTGAAGGAGTTGGATATCACATCTCATGTTACAGGAAGGGTCTCAGGATTGGAATGGGAAGGATGTGGATATCACATCTCTTGCTATAGGAAGAGTCTCAGGTTTTTTATTAGAAACATTGAGATATCACATCTCATGCTATAGGAAGGGTTTCAGGATTGTAATGGGAAGGATTTGGATATCACATCTCATGCTAAAGGAAGGGTCTCAGGTTTGGAAGGGGAAGGATTTGGATATCATATCTCATGTTATAGGACGGGTCCCAGGTTTGGTATTAGAAGCATTGAGATATCACATCTCATGGTATAGGAAGGGTCTCAGGATTGGAATGGGAGGAGCTGGATATCACATCTCATGCTAAAGGAAGGGTCTCAGGTTTGGTAGGGGAAGGATTTGGATATCACATCTCATGTTATAGGACGGGTCTCAGGTTTGCTATTAGAAGCATTGAGATATCACATCTCACGCTATAGGAAGTGTCTCAGGATTGGAATGGGAAGGAGTTGGATATCACATCTCATGCTATAGGAAGGGTTTCAGGTTTGGTAGAAGCATTGAGATATCACATCTCATGCTATAGGAAGAGTCTCAGGTTTTCGAAGGGAAGGATTTGGATTTCACATCTCATGTTATAGGATGGTTCTCATGTTTGGTTTTTGAAGCATTGAGATATCACATCTCATTCTATCGGAAGGATCTCAGGTTTGGAATGGGAAGGAGTTGGATATCACATCTCATATGATAGGAAGGATCTCAGGTTTGGTATTAGAAGCATTGAGATATCAAATCTCATGCTATAAGAAGGGTCTCAGGATTGGAATGTGAAGGAATTGGATATCACATCTTATGCTAAAGGAAGGGTCCCAGGTTTGGAATGTGAAGGAGTTGGATATGACATCTCTTGTTATAGGGAGGGTCTCAGGATTTGAATGGCAAGGAGTTGGATATCACATCTCATGCCATAGGAAGGGTCTCAGGTTTGGTATAAGCATTGAGATATCACATCTCTGCTATCGGAAGGGTCTCAGGATTGGATTGGGAAGGAGTTGGATATCCCTTCTCATGCTATAGGAAGGGTCTCAGGTTGGAATGGGAAGGAGTTGGATATCACATCTCATGTTATAGGAAGGGTCTCAGGATTGGAATGGGAAGGATTTGGATATCACATCTCTTGCTATAGGAAGGGTCTCAGGTTTTGTATTAGAAACATTGAGATATCACATCTCATGCTATAGGAATGGTTTCAGGATTGGAATGGGAAGGATTTGGATATCACATCTCATGCTAAAGGAAGGGTCTCAGGTTTGGAAGGGGAAGGATTTGGATATCATATCTCATGTTATAGGACGGGTCCCAGGTTTGGTATTAGAAGCATTGAGATATCACATCTCATGGTATAGGAAGGGTCTCAGGATTGGAATGGGAAGGAGTTGGATATCACATCTCATGCTATAGGAAGGGTTTCAGGTTTGGTAGAAGCATTGAGATATCACATCTCATGCTATAGGAAGAGTCTCAGGTTTTGGAAGGGAAGGATTTGGATATCATATCTCATGTTATAGGACGGGTCTCAGGTTTGCTATTAGAAGCATTGAGATATCACATCTCATGCTATAGGAAGTGTCTCAGGATTGGAATGGGAAGGAGTTGGATATCACATCTCATATTATAGGAAGGATCTCAGGTTTGGTATTAGAAGCATTGCGATATCACATCTCATGCTATAGGAAGGGTCTCAGGATTGGAATGTGAAGGAATTGGATATCACATCTCATGCTAAAGGAAGGGTCTCAGGTTTGGAATGGGAAGGAGTTGGATATGACATCTCTTGTTATAGGGAGGGTCTCAGGATTTGAATGGCAAGGAGTTGGATATCACATCTCATGCCATAGGAAGGGTCTCAGGTTTGGTATAAGCATTGAGATATCACATCTCTGCTATCGGAAGGGTCTCAGGATTGGATTGGGAAGGAGTTGGATATCCCTTCTCATGCTATAGGAAGGGTCTCAGGTTGGAATGGGAAGGAGTTGGATATCACATCTCATGTTATAAGAAGGGTCTCAGGATTGGAATGGGAAGGATTTGGATATCACATCTCTTGCTATAGGAAGGGTCTCAGGTTTTCTATTAGCAACATTGAGATATCACATCTCATGCTATAGGAAGGGTTTCAGGATTGGAATGGGAAGGATGTGGATATCACATCTCATGCTAAAGGAAGGGTCTCAGGTTTGGAAGGGGAAGGATTTGGATATCCTATCTCATGTTATAGGACGGGTCCCAGGTTTGGTATTAGAAACATTGAGATATCACATCTCATGGTATAGGAAGGGTCTCAGGGTTGGAATGGGAAGGAGTTGGATATCACACCTCATCCAATAGGAAGGGTCTCAGGTTTGGAATGGGAAGGAATTGGATATCACATCTCATGCTAAAGGAAGGGTCTCAGGATTTAAATGGCAAGGAGTTGGATATCACATCTCAAGCCATAGGAAGGGTCTCAGGTTTGGTATAAGCATTGAGATATCAAATCTCTGCTATCGGAAGGGTGTCAGGTTGGAATGGGAAGGAGTTGGATATCACATCTCATGTTACAGGAAGGGTCTCAGGATTGGAATGGGAAGGATGTGGATATCACATCTCTTGCTATAGGAAGAGTCTCAGGTTTTTTATTAGAAACATTGAGATATCACATCTCATGCTATAGGAAGGGTTTCAGGATTGTAATGGGAAGGATTTGGATATCACATCTCATGCTAAAGGAAGGGTCTCAGGTTTGGAAGGGGAAGGATTTGGATATCATATCTCATGTTATAGGACGGGTCCCAGGTTTGGTATTAGAAGCATTGAGATATCACATCTCATGGTATAGGAAGGGTATCAGGATTGGAATGGGAGGAGCTGGATATCACATCTCATGCTAAAGGAAGGGTCTCAGGTTTGGAAGGGGAAGGATTTGGATATCACATCTCATGTTATAGGACGGGTCTCAGGTTTGCTATTAGAAGCATTGAGATATCACATCTCATGCTATAGGAAGTGTCTCAGGATTGGAATGGGAAGGAGTTGGATATCACATCTCATGCTATAGGAAGGGTTTCAGGTTTGGTAGAAGCATTGAGATATCACATCTCATGCTATAGGAAGAGTCTCAGGTTTTGGAAGGGAAGGATTTGGATTTCACATCTCATGTTATAGGATGGTTCTCATGTTTGGTTTTTGAAGCATTGAGATATCACATCTCATTCTATCGGAAGGGTCTCAGGTTTGGAATGGGAAGGAGTTGGATATCACATCTCATATGATAGGAAGGATCTCAGGTTTGGTATTAGAAGCATTGAGATATCACATCTCATGCTATAAGAAGGGTCTCAGGATTGGAATGTGAAGGAATTGGATATCACATCTTATGCTAAAGGAAGGGTCTCAGGTTTGGAATGTGAAGGAGTTGGATATGACATCTCTTGTTATAGGGAGGGTCTCAGGATTTGAATGGCAAGGAGTTGGATATCACATCTCATGCCATAGGAAGGGTCTCAGGTTTGGTATAAGCATTGAGATATCACATCTCTGCTATCGGAAGGGTCTCAGGATTGGATTGGGAAGGAGTTGGATATCCCTTCTCATGCTATAGGAAGGGTCTCAGGTTGGAATGGGAAGGAGTTGGATATCACATCTCATGTTATAGGAAGGGTCTCAGGATTGGAATGGGAAGGATTTGGATATCACATCTCTTGCTATAGGAAGGGTCTCAGGTTTTGTATTAGAAACATTGAGATATCACATCTCATGCCATAGGAATGGTTTCCGGATTGGAATGGGAAGGATTTGGATATCACATCTCATGCTAAAGGAAGGGTCTCAGGTTTGGAAGGGGAAGGATTTGGATATCATATCTCATGTTATAGGACGGGTCCCAGGTTTGGTATTAGAAGCATTGAGATATCACATCTCATGGTATAGGAAGGGTCTCAGGATTGGAATGGGAAGGAGTTGGATATCACATCTCATGCTATAGGAAGGGTTTCAGATTTGGTAGAAGCATTGAGATATCACATCTCATGCTATAGGAAGAGTCTCAGGTTTTGGAAGGGAAGGATTTGGATATCATATCTCATGTTATAGGACGGGTCTCAGGTTTGCTATTAGAAGCATTGAGATATCACATCTCATGCTATAGGAAGTGTCTCAGGATTGGAATGGGAAGGAGTTGGATATCACATCTCATATTATAGGAAGGATCTCAGGTTTGGTATTAGAAGCATTGCGATATCACATCTCATGCTATAGGAAGGGTCTCAGGATTGGAATGTGAAGGAATTGGATATCACATCTCATGCTAAAGGAAGGGTCTCAGGTTTGGAATGGGAAGGAGTTGGATATGACATCTCTTGTTATAGGGAGGGTCTCAGGATTTGAATGGCAAGGAGTTGGATATCACATCTCATGCCATAGGAAGGGTCTCAGGTTTGGTATAAGCATTGAGATATCACATCTCTGCTATCAGAAGGGTCTCAGGATTGGATTGGGAAGGAGTTGGATATCCCTTCTCATGCTATAGGAAGGGTCTCAGGTTGGAATGGGAAGGAGTTGGATATCACATCTCATGTTATAGGAAGGGTCTCAGGATTGGAATGGGAAGGATTTGGATATCACATCTCTTGCTATAGGAAGGGTCTCAGGTTTTCTATTAGCAACATTGAGATATCACATCTCATGCTATAGGAAGGGTTTCAGGATTGGAATTGGAAGGATTTGGATATCACATCTCATGCTAAAGGAAGGGTCTCAGGTTTGGAAGGGGAAGGATTTGGATATCCTATCTCATGTTATAGGACGGGTCCCAGGTTTGGTATTAGAAACATTGAGATATCACATCTCATGGTATAGGAAGGGTCTCAGGGTTGGAATGGGAAGGAGTTGGATATCACACCTCATCCAATAGGAAGGGTCTCAGGTTTGGAATGTGAAGGATTTGGATATCACATCTCATGCTAAAGGAAGGGTCTCAGGATTGGAATGTGAAGGATTTGGATATCACATCTCATGCTAAAGGAAGGGTCTCAGGTTTGGCAGAAGCATTAAGATATCACATCTCATGCTATAGGAAGGGTCTCAGGATTGGAATGTGAAGGATTTGGATATCACATCTCATGCTAAAGGAAGGGTCTCAGGTTTGGCAGAAGCATTAAGATATCACATCTCATGCTATAGGAAGGGTCTCAGGATTTGAATGGCAAGGAGTTGGATATCACATCTCATGCCATAGGAAGGGTCTCAGGTTTGGTATAAGCATTGAGATATCAAATCTCTGCTATCGGAAGGGTGTCAGGTTGGAATGGGAAGGAGTTGGATATCACATCTCATGTTACAGGAAGGGTCTCAGGATTGGAATGGGAAGGATGTGGATATCACATCTCTTGCTATAGGAAGAGTCTCAGGTTTTTTATTAGAAACATTGAGATATCACATCTCATGCTATAGGAAGGGTTTCAGGATTGTAATGGGAAGGATTTGGATATCACATCTCATGCTAAAGGAAGGGTCTCAGGTTTGGAAGGGGAAGGATTTGGATATCATATCTCATGTTATAGGACGGGTCCCAGGTTTGGTATTAGAAGCATTGAGATATCACATCTCATGGTATAGGAAGGGTCTCAGGATTGGAATGGGAGGAGCTGGATATCACATTTCATGCTAAAGGAAGGGTCTCAGGTTTGGAAGGGGAAGGATTTGGATATCACATCTCATGTTATAGGACGGGTCTCAGGTTTGCTATTAGAAGCATTGAAATATCACATCTCATGCTATAGGAAGTGTCTCAGGATTGGAATGGGAAGGAGTTGGATATCACATCTCATGCTATAGGAAGGGTTTCAGGTTTGGTAGAAGCATTGAGATATCACATCTCATGCTATAGGAAGAGTCTCAGGTTTTGGAAGGGAAGGATTTGGATTTCACATGTCATAGTATAGGATGGTTCTCATGTTTGGTTTTTGAAGCATTGAGATATCACATCTCATTCTATCGGAAGGGTCTCAGGTTTGGAATGGGAAGGAGTTGGATATCACATCTCATATTATAGGAAGGATCTCAGGTTTGGTATTAGAAGCATTGAGATATCACATCTCATGCTATAAGAAGGGTCTCAGGATTGGAATGTGAAGGAATTGGATATCACATCTCATGCTAAAGGAAGGGTCTAAGGTTTGGAATGTGAAGGAGTTGGATATGACATCTCTTGTTATAGGGAGGGTCTCAGGATTTGAATGGCAAGGAGTTGGATATCACATCTCATGCCATAGGAAGGGTCTCAGGTTTGGTATAAGCATTGAGATATCACATCTCTGCTATCGGAAGGGTCTCAGGATTGGATTGGGAAGGAGTTGGATATCCCTTCTCATGCTATCGGAAGGATCTCAGGTTGGAATGGGAAGGAGTTGGATATCACATCTCATGTTATAGGAAGGGTCTCAGGATTGGAATGGGAAGGATTTGGATATCACATCTCTTGCTATAGGAAGGGTCTCAGGTTTTCTATTAGAAACATTGAGATATCACATCTCATGCTATAGGAAGGGTTTCAGGATTGGAATGGGAAGGATTTGGATATCACATCTCATGCTAAAGGAAGGGTCTCAGGTTTGGAAGGGGAAGGATTTGGATATCATATCTCATGTTATAGGACGGGTCCCAGGTTTGGTATTAGAAGCATTGAGATATCACATCTCATGGTATAGGAAGGGTCTCAGGGTTAGAATGGGAAGGAGTTGGATATCACACCTCATCCAATAGGAAGGGTCTCAGGTTTGGAATGGGAAGGAATTGGATATCACATCTCATGTTATAGGAAGGATCTCAGGTTTGGTATTAGAAGCATTGAGATATCACATCTCATGCTATAGGAAGGGTCTCAGGATTGGAATTTGAAGGAGTTGGATATCACATCTCATGTTACAGGAAGGGTCTCAGGATTGGAATGGGAAGGATGTGGATATCACATCTCTTGCTATAGGAAGAGTCTCAGGTTTTTTATTAGAAACATTGAGATATCACATCTCATGCTATAGGAAGGGTTTCAGGATTGTAATGGGAAGGATTTGGATGTCACATCTCATGCTAAAGGAACGGTCTCAGGTTTGGAAGGGGAAGGATTTGGATATCATATCTCATGTTATAGGACGGGTCCCAGGTTTGGTATTAGAAGCATTGAGATATCACATCTCATGGTATAGGAAGGGTCTCAGGATTGGAATGGGAGGAGCTGGATATCACATCTCATGCTAAAGGAAGGGTCTCAGGTTTGGAAGGGGAAGGATTTGGATATCACATCTCATGTTATAGGACGGGTCTCAGGTTTGCTATTAGAAGCATTGAGATATCACATCTCATGCTATAGGAAGTGTCTCAGGATTGGAATGGGAAGAAGTTGGATATCACATCTCATGCTATAGGAAGGGTTTCAGGTTTGGTAGAAGCATTGAGATATCACATCTCATGCTATAGGAAGAGTCTCAGGTTTTGGAAGGGAAGGATTTGGATTTCACATCTCATGTTATAGGATGGTTCTCATGTTTGGTTTTTGAAGCATTGAGATATCACATCTCATTCTATCGGAAGGGTCTCAGGTTTGGAATGGGAAGGAGTTGGATATCACATCTCATATTATAGGAAGGATCTCAGGTTTGGTATTAGAAGCATTGAGATATCACATCTCATGCTATAAGAAGGGTCTCAGGATTGGAATGTGAAGGAATTGGATATCACATCTTATGCTAAAGGAAGGGTCTCAGGTTTGGAATGTGAAGGAGTTGGATATGACATCTCTTGTTATAGGGAGGGTCTCAGGATTTGAATGGCAAGGAGTTGGATATCACATCTCATGCCATAGGAAGGGTCTCAGGTTTGGTATAAGCATTGAGATATCACATCTCTGCTATCGGAAGGGTCTCAGGATTGGATTGGGAAGGAGTTGGATATCCCTTCTCATGCTATAGGAAGGGTCTCAGGTTGGAATGGGAAGGAGTTGGATATCACATCTCATGTTATAGGAAGGGTCTCAGGATTGGAATGGAAAGGATTTGGATATCACATCTCTTGCTATAGGAAGGGTCTCAGGTTTTGTATTAGAAACATTGAGATATCACACCTCATGCTATAGGAATGGTTTCAGGTTTGGAAGGGGAAGGCTTTGGATATCATATCTCATGTTATAGGACGGGTCCCAGGTTTGGTATTAGAAGCATTGAGATATCACATCTCATGGTATAGGAAGGGTCTCAGGGTTGGAATGGGAAGGAGTTGGATATCACACCTCATCCAATAGGAAGGGTCTCGGATTTGGAATGGGAAGGAATTGGATATCACATCTCATGTTATAGGAAGGATCTCAGGTTTGGTATTAGAAGCATTGAGATATCACATCTCATGCTATAGGAAGAGTCTCAGGATTGGAATGTGAAGGATTTGGATATCACATCTCATGCTAAAGGAAGGGTCTCAGGTTTGGTAGAAGCATTAAGATATCACATCTCATGCTATAGGAAGGGTCTCAGGATTTGAATGGCAAGGAGTTGGATATCACATCTCATGCCATAGGAAGGGTCTCAGGTTTGGTATAAGCATTGAGATATCACATCTCTGCTATCGGAAGGGTCTCAGGATTGGATTGCGAAGGAGTTGGATATCCCTTCTCATGCTATAGGAAGGGTGTCAGGTTGGAATGGGAAGGAGTTGGATATCACATCTCATGTTACAGGAAAGGTCTCAGGATTGGAATGGGAAGGATGTGGATATCACATCTCTTGCTATAGGAAGAGTCTCAGGTTTTTTATTAGAAACATTGAGATATCACATCTCATGCTATAGGAAGGGTTTCAGGATTGGAATGGGAAGGATTTGGATATCACATCTCATGCTAAAGGAAGGGTCTCAGGTTTGGAAGGGGAAGGCTTTGGATATCATGTCTCATGTTATAGGACGGGTCCCAGGTTTGGTATTAGAAGCATTGAGATATCACATCTCATGGTATAGGAAGGGTCTCAGGGTTGGAATGGGAAGGAGTTGGATATCACACCTCATCCAATAGGAAGGGTCTCAGGTTTGGAATGGGAAGGAATTGTATATCACATCTCATGTTATAGGAAGGATCTCAGGTTTGGTATTAGAAGCATTGAGATATCACATCTCATGCTATAGGAAGGGTCTCAGGATTGGAATGTGAAGGATTTGGATATCACATCTCATGCTAAAGGAAGGGTCTCAGGTTTGGTAGAAGCATTAAGATATCACATCTCATGCTATAGGAAGGGTCTCAGGATTTGAATGGCAAGGAGTTGGATATCACATCTCATGCCATAGGAAGGGTCTCAGGTTTGGTATAAGCATTGAGATATCACATCTCTGCTATCGGAAGGGTCTCAGGATTGGATTGGGAAGGAGTTGGATATCCCTTCTCATGCTATAGGAAGTGTCTCAGGTTGGAATGGGAAGGATTTGGATATCACATCTATTGCTATAGGAAGGGTCTCAGGATTGGAATGGGAAGGATGTGGATATCACATCTCATGTCATAGGAAGGATCTCAGGTTTGGTATTAGAAGCATTGATATATCACATCTCATGCTATAGGAATGGTCTCAGGATTGGAATGGGTAGGAGTTGGATATTACATTCTTGCTATAGGAAGGGTCTCATGTTTGGAATGGGAAGGAGTTGGATATCACATATGCTATAGGAAGTGTCTCAGGTTTGGAACGGGAAGGAGTTGGATATCACATCTCATGTTATAGGAAGGGTCTCAGGATTGGAATGGGAAGGAGTTGGATATCACATCTCATGCTATAAGAAGGGTCTCAGATTTGGTATAAGCATTGAGATATCACACCTCATGCTATAGGAAGGGTCTCAGGATTGGAATGGGAAGGAGTTGGATATCACATCTCATGCTATAGGAAGGGTCTCAGATTTGGTATAAGCATTGAGATATCACACCTCGTGCTATAGGAAGGGTCTCAGGATTGGTATAAGCATTGAGATATCACATCTCTGCTATCGGAAGGGTCTCAGGATTGGAATGGGAAGGAGTTGGATATCCCATCTCATGTTATAGGAAGGTCTCAGGTTTGGTATTAGAAGCATTGAGATATCACATCTCATGCTATAGGAAGAGTCTCAGGATTGGAATGGGAAGGAGTTGGATATCCCATCTCATGTTATAGGAAGGGTCTCAGGTTTGGTATTAGAAGCATTGAGCTATCACATCTCATGCTATAGGAAGGGTCTCAGGATTGGAATGGGAAGGACTTGGATGTCACATCTCATGCTATAGGGAGGGTCTCAAGTTTGATATTAGAAGCATTGAGATAACAAAACTCATGATATCGGAAGGGTCTCAGGATTGGAATGGGAAGGAGTTGGATATCACATCTCATGATGAAGGACGGGTCTAAGGTTTGGAAGGGGAAGGATTTGGATATCACATCTCATGTTATAGGACGGGTCTCAGGTTTGGTATTAGAAGCATTGAGATATCAAGTCTCATGGTATAGGAAGGGTCTCAGAATTGGAATGGGAAGGAGTTGGATATCACATCTCAAGCTATAGGAAGGGTCTCAGGATTGGAATGGGAAGGAGTTTGATATCACATCTCATGCCATAGTATGGGTCTCAGGTTTGGTAGAAGCATTAGGATATCACATCTCATGCTATCGGAAGGGTATCAGGATTGGATTTGGAAGGAGTTGGATATCCCATTTCATGCTATAGGAAGGGTCTCAGGTTGGAATGGGAAGGAGTTGGATATCACATCTCATGTTATAGGAAGGGTCTCAGGATTGGAATGGGAAGTATGTGGATATCATATCTCATGCTATAGGAAGGCTCTCAGGTTTGGAAGGGGAAGGGGTTGGATATCACATTTCATGTTAGAGGAAGGATCTCAGGTTTGGTATTAGAGGCATTGAGATATCACATCTCATGCTATAGGAAGGGTCTCAGGATTGGAATGGGAAGGAGTTGGATATCACATCTCGAGCTATAGGAAGGTTCTCAGGTTTGGTATAAGCATTGAGATATCACATCTCATGCTATAGGAAGGGTCTCATGATTGGAATGGGGAGGAGTTGGATATCACATCTCATGTTATAGGAAATATCTCAGGTTTGGTATTAGAAGCAGTGAGACATCACATCTCATGTTATAGGAAGGGTCTCAGGATTGGAATGGGAAGAGGTTGGATATCACATCTCATGCTATAGGAAGGGTCTCAGCTTTGGTATAAGCATTGAGATATCACATCTCATGCTATAGGAAGGGTCTCAGGATTGGAATGGGAAGGAGTTGGATATCACATCTCATGCCATAGGAAAGGTCTCAGATTTGGTATAAGCATTGAGATATCACACCTCATGCTATAGGAAGAGTCTCAGGATTGGAATGGGAAGGAGTTGGATATCACATCTCATGCTATAGGAATGGTCTCAGATTTGGTATAAGCATTGAGATATCACACCTCATGCTATAGGAAGGGTCTCAGGATTGGTATAAGCATTGAGATATCACATCTCTGCTATCGGAAGGGTCTCAGGATTGGAATGGGAAGGAGTTGGATATCCCATCTCATGTTATAGGAAGGGTCTCAGGTTTGGTATTAGAAGCATTGAGATATCACATCTCATGCTATAGGAAGAGTCTCAGGATTGGAATGGGAAGGAGTTGGATGTCACATCTCATGCTATAGGGAGGGTCTCAAGTTTGATATTAGAAGCATTGAGATAACAAATCTCATGATATCGGAAGGGTCTCAGTATTGGAATGGGAAGGAGTTGGATATCACATCTCGTGATGAAGGACGGGTCTAAGGTTTGGAAGGGGAAGGATTTGGATATCACATCTCATGTTATAGGACGGGTCTCAGGTTTGGTATTAGAAGCATTGAGATATCAAGTCTCATGGTATAGGAAGGGTCTCAGAATTGGAATGGGAAGGAGTTGGATATCACATCTCAAGCTATAGGAAGGGTCTCAGGATTGGAATGGGAAGGAGTTTGATATCACATCTCATGCCATAGTATGGGTCTAATGTTTGGTAGAAGCATTAGGATATCACATCTCATGCTATCGGAAGGGTATCAGGATTGGATTTGGAAGGAGTTGGATATCCCATTTCATGCTATAGGAAGGGTCTCAGGTTGGAATGGGAAGGAGTTGGATATCACATCTCATGTTATAGGAAGGGTCTCAGGATTGGAATGGGAAGGATGTGGATATCATATCTCATGCTATAGGAAGGCTCTCAGGTTTGGAAGGGGAAGGGGTTGGATATCACATTTCATGTTAGAGGAAGGATCTCAGGTTTGGTATTAGAGGCATTGAGATATCACATCTCATGCTATAGGAAGGGTCTCAGGATTGGAATGGGAAGGAGTTGGATATCACATCTCGAGCTATAGGAAGGTTCTCAGGTTTGGTATAAGCATTGAGATATCACATCTCATGCTATAGGAAGTGTCTCAGGATTGGAATGGGGAGGAGTTGGATATCACATCTCATGTTATAGGAAAGATCTCAGGTTTGGTATTAGAAGCAGTGAGACATCACATCTCATGTTATAGGAAGGGTCTCAGGATTGGAATGGGAAGAAGGTGGATATCACATCTCATGCTATAGGAAGGGTCTCAGCTTTGGTATAAGCATTGAGATATCACATCTCATGCTATAGGAAGGGTCTCAGGATTGGAATGGGAAGGAGTTGTATATGACATCTCATGCCATAGGAAGGGTCTCAGGTTTGGTATAAGCATTGAGATATCACATCACATGCTATAGGAAGGGTCTCAGGATTGGAATGGGAAGGACTTGGATATCACATCTCATGCTATAGGCAGGGTCTCAGGTTTGGAAAGGGAAGGAGTTGGATATCACATTTCATGTTAGAGGTAGGATCTCAGGTTTGGTATTAGAGGCATTGAGATATCACATCTCATGCTATCAGAAGGGTCTCAGGATTGTAATGGGAAGGAGTTGGATATCACATTTCATTTTAGAGGTAGGATCTCAGGTTTGGTATTAGAAGCAGTGAGACATCACATCTCATGTTATAGGAAGGGTCTCAGGATTGGAATGGGAAGAAGTTGGATATCACATCTCATGCTATAGGAAGGGTCTCAGCTTTGGTATAAGCATTGAGATATCACATCCCATGCTATAGGAAGGGTCTCAGGATTGGAATGGGAAGGAGTTGTATATGACATCTCATGCCATAGGAAGGGTCTCAGGTTTGGTATAAGCATTGAGATATCACATCACATGCTATAGGAAGGGTCTCAGGATTGGAATGGGAAGGACTTGGATATCACATCTCATGCTATAGGCAGGGTCTCAGGTTTGGAAAGGGAAGGAGTTGGATATCACATCTCATGTTTTAGGAAGGATCTCAGGTTTGGTATTAGAAGCATTGAGATATCACATCTCATGCTATCTGAAGTATCTCAGGTTTGGTATCAGAGGCATTGAGATATCACATCTCATGCTATCATAAGGGTCTCAGGATTGGAATGGGAAGGAGTTTGATATCACATCTCATGCCATAGTATGGGTCTCAGGTTTGGTAGAAGCATTAGGATATCACATCTCATGCTATCGGAAGGGTATCAGGATTGGATTTGGAAGGAGTTGGATATCCCATTTCATGCTATAGGAAGGGTCTCAGGTTGGAATGGGAAGGAGTTGGATATCACATCTCATGTTATAGGAAGGGTCTCAGGATTGGAATGGGAAGTATGTGGATATCATATCTCATGCTATAGGAAGGCTCTCAGGTTTGGAAGGGGAAGGGGTTGGATATCACATTTCATGTTAGAGGAAGGATCTCAGGTTTGGTATTAGAGGCATTGGGCCTCATTACGACCCTGGCGGTAAGGGGTTTACGCCAGCGTTAGCTGCGCCGACCCCTTACCGCCAATTACGAGGTCCCCTAGCGCCATGGTGCTTTTAACACCTGCTTTTAGCAGGTGTTAAAATCCATGGCGCTAAGGGACCATGGAGTTAATTACGCCACCGTAATTTACGGTGACGTAATTAACGCCTTCCCCACTCCCATTATGCCCTATGGGGCAAAAATGGGAATGGGGAAGGGTAAATGGGGATTGGGGACTTACCGCCCCACTAAGGTCGGAATGGGGCGGTAAGTCCGCCAACCACCATGGCGTAAACGTAGTTTACGCCATGGTGGTAAAGTCACGGCCCAGGCGGTAACTTACCGCCTGGGTCGTAATGAGGCCCATTGAGATATCACATCTCATGCTATAGGAAGGGTCTCAGGATTGGAATGGGAAGGAGTTGGATATCACATCTCGAGCTATAGGAAGGTTCTCAGGTTTGGTATAAGCATTGAGATATCACATCTCATGCTATAGGAAGGGTCTCATGATTGGAATGGGGAGGAGTTGGATATCACATCTCATGTTATAGGAAATATCTCAGGTTTGGTATTAGAAGCAGTGAGACATCACATCTCATGTTATAGGAAGGGTCTCAGGATTGGAATGGGAAGAAGTTGGATATCACATCTCATGCTATAGGAAGGGTCTCAGCTTTGGTATAAGCATTGAGATATCACATCTCATGCTATAGGAAGGGTCTCAGGATTGGAATGGGAAGGAGTTGGATATCACATCTCATGCCATAGGAAGGGTCTCAGATTTGGTATAAGCATTGGGATATCACACCTCATGCTATAGGAAGGGTCTCAGGATTGGAATGGGAAGGAGTTGGATATCACATCTCATGCTATAGGAAGGGTCTCAGATTTGGTATAAGCATTGAGATATCACACCTCATGCTATAGGAAGGGTCTCAGGATTGGTATAAGCATTGAGATATCACATCTCTGCTATCGGAAGGGTCTCAGGATTGGAATGGGAAGGAGTTGGATATCCCATCGCATGTTATAGGAAGGGTCTCAGGTTTGGTATTAGAAGCATTGAGATATCACATCTCATGCTATAGGAAGTGTCTCAGGATTGGAATGGGAAGGAGTTGGATGTCACATCTCATGCTATAGGGAGGGTCTCAAGTTTGATATTAGAAGCATTGAGATAACAAATCTCATGATATCGGAAGGGTCTCAGGATTGGAATGGGAAGGAGATGGATATCACATCTCATGATGAAGGACGGGTCTAAGGTTTGGAAGGGGAAGGATTTGGATATCACATCTCATGTTATAGGACGGGTCTCAGGTTTGGTATTAGAAGCATTGAGATATCAAGTCTCATGGTATAGGAAGGGTCTCAGAATTGGAATGGGAAGGAGTTGGATATCACATCTCAAGCTATAGGAAGGGTCTCAGGATTGGAATGGGAAGGAGTTTGATATCACATCTCATGCCATAGTATGGGTCTCAGGTTTGGTAGAAGCATTAGGATATCACATCTCATGCTATCGGAAGGGTATCAGGATTGGATTTGGAAGGAGTTGGATATCCCATTTCATGCTATAGGAAGGGTCTCAGGTTGGAATGGGAAGGAGTTGGATATCACATCTCATGTTATAGGAAGGGTCTCAGGATTGGAATGGGAAGGATGTGGATATCATATCTCATGCTATAGGAAGGCTCTCAGGTTTGGAAGGGGAAGGGGTTGGATATCACATTTCATGTTAGAGGAAGGATCTCAGGTTTGGTATTAGAGGCATTGAGATATCACATCTCATGCTATAGGAAGGGTCTCAGGATTGGAATGGGAAGGAGTTGGATATCACATCTCGAGCTATAGGAAGGTTCTCAGGTTTGGTATAAGCATTGAGATATCACATCTCATGCTATAGGAAGTGTCTCAGGATTGGAATGGGGAGGAGTTGGATATCACATCTCATGTTATAGGAAAGATCTCAGGTTTGGTATTAGAAGCAGTGAGACATCACATCTCATGTTATAGGAAGGGTCTCAGGATTGGAATGGGAAGAAGGTGGATATCACATCTCATGCTATAGGAAGGGTCTCAGCTTTGGTATAAGCATTGAGATATCACATCTCATGCTATAGGAAGGGTCTCAGGATTGGAATGGGAAGGAGTTGTATATGACATCTCATGCCATAGGAAGGTTCTCAGGTTTGATATAAGCATTGAGATATCACATCACATGCTATAGGAAGGGTCTCAGGATTGGAATGGGAAGGACTTGGATATCACATCTCATGCTATAGGCAGGGTCTCAGGTTTGGAAAGGGAAGGAGTTGGATATCACATTTCATGTTAGAGGTAGGATCTCAGGTCTGGTATTAGAGGCATTGAGATATCACATCTCATGCTATCAGAAGGGTCTCAGGATTGTAATGGGAAGGATTTGGATATCACATTTCATGTTAGAGGTAGGATCTCAGGTTTGGTATTAGAAGCAGTGAGACATCACATCTCATGTTATAGGAAGGGTCTCAGGATTGGAATGGGAAGAAGTTGGATATCACATCTCATGCTATAGGAAGGGTCTCAGCTTTGGTATAAGCATTGAGATATCACATCTCATGCTATAGGAAGGGTCTCAGGATTGGAATGGGAAGGAGTTGTATATGACATCTCATGCCATAGGAAGGGTCTCAGGTTTGGTATAAGCATTGAGATATCACATCACATGCTATAGGAAGGGTCTCAGGATTGGAATGGGAAGGACTTGGATATCACATCTCATGCTATAGGCAGGGTCTCAGGTTTGGAAAGGGAAGGAGTTGGATATCACATCTCATGTTTTAGGAAGGATCTCAGGTTTGGTATTAGAAGCATTGAGATATCACATCTCATGCTATCTGAAGTATCTCAGGTTTGGTATCAGAGGCATTGAGATATCACATCTCATGCTATCATAAGGGTCTCAGGATTGTAATGGGAAGGAGTTGGATATCACATCTCATGCTAAAGGGAGGGTCTCAGGTTTGGAAGGGGAAGGATTTGGATATCACATCACATGTTATAGGAAGGATCTCAGGTTTGGTATTAGAAGCATTGAGATATCACATCTCATGCTATCGGAAGGGTCTCAGGATTGGAATGGGAAGGAGTTGGATATCACATCTCATGCTATAGGAAGGGTCTCAGGTTTGGAACGGGAAGGAGTTGGATATCACATCTCATGTCATAGGAAGAGTCTCAGGTTTGGTATAAGCATTGAGATATCACATCTCTGCAATCGGAAGTGTCTCAGGATTGGGATGGGAAGGAGTTGGATATCACATCTCATGCTATAGGAAGGGTCTCAGGTTTGGAACGGGAAGGAGTTGGATATCCCATCTCATGTTATAAGACTGGTCTCAGGTTTGGTATTAGAAGCATTGAGATATCACATCGCATGCTGTAGGAAGGGTCTCAGGTTTGGAATGGGAAGGAATTGGATATCACATCTCATGTCATAGGAAGGATCTCAGGTTTGGTATTAGAAGCATTGAGATATCACATCTCATGCTATAGGAATGGTCTCAGGATTGGAATGGGAAGGAGTTGGATATTACATTCTTGCTATAGGAAGGGTCTCATGTTTGGAATGGGAAGGAGTTGGATATCACATATGCTATAGGAAGGGTCTCAGGTTTGGTATAAGCATTGAGATATCACATATCTGCTATCGGAAGTTCGCAGGTTGGAATGGGAAGGAGTTGGATATCACATCTCATGTTATAGGAAGGGTCTCAGGATTGGAATGGGAAGGACTTGGATATCATATCTCATGCTATAGGAAGGCTCTCAGGTTTGGAATGGGGAGGAGTTGGATATCACATCTCATGTTATAGGAAGGGTCTCAGGATTGGAATGGGAAGGACTTGGATATCATATCTCATGCTATAGGAAGGCTCTCAGGTTTGGAAGGGGAAGGAGTTGGATATCATATTTCATGTTAGAGGAAGGATCTCAGGTTTGGTATTAGAGGCATTGAGATATCACATCTCATGCTATAGGAAGGGTCTCAGGATTGGAATGGGGAGGAGTTGGATATCACATCTCAAGCTATAGGAAGGGTCTCAGGTTTGGTATAAGCATTGAGATATCACATCTCATGCTATAGGAAGGGTCTCAGGATTGGAATGGGAAGGAGTTGGATATCACATCTCATGTTATAGGAAAGATCTCAGGTTTGGTATTAGAAGCATTGAGACATCACATCTCATGTTATAGGAAGGGTCTCAGGATTGGAATGGGAAGAAGTTGGATATCACATCTCATGCTATAGGAAGGGTCTCAGGTTTGGTATAAGCATTGAGATATCACATCTCATGCTATAGGAAGGGTCTCAGGATTGGAATGGGAAGGAGTTGTATATGACATCTCATGCCATAGGAAGGGTCTCAGGTTTGGTATAAGCATTGAGATATCACATCACATGCTATAGGAAGGGTCTCAGGATTGGAATGGGAAGAAGTTGGATATCACATCTCATGCTATAGGAAGGGTCTCAGGTTTGTAATGGGAAGGAGTTGGATATCACATCTCATGTTATAGGAAAGATCTCAGGTTTGCTATTAGAAGCATTGAGACATCACATCTCATGTTATAGGAAGGGTCTCAGGATTGTAATGGGAAGAAGTTGGATATCACATCTCATGCTATAGGAAGGGTCTCAGGTTTGCTATAAGCATTGAGCTATCACATCTCATGCTATAGGAAGGGTCTCAGGATTAGAATGGGAAGGAGTTGTATATGACATCTCATGCCATAGGAAGGGTCTCAGGTTTGGTATAAGCATTGAGATATCACATCACATGCTATAGGAAGGGTCTCAGGATTGGAATGGTAAGGACTTGGATATCACATCTCATGCTACAGGCAGGGTCTCAGGTTTGGAAAGGGAAGGAGTTGGATATTACATTTCATGTTAGAGGTAGGATCTCATGTTTGGTATTAGAGGCATTGAGATATCACATCTCATGTTATCAGAAGGGTCCCAGGATTGGAATGGGAAGGAGTTGGATATCACATCTCATGCTATAGGAAGGGTCTCAGGTTTGGTATAAGCATTGAGCTATCACATCTCATGCTATAGGAAGGGTCTCAGGATTAGAATGGGAAGGAGTTGTATATGACATCTCATGCCATAGGAAGGGTCTCAGGTTTGGTATAAGCATTGAGATATCACATCACATGCTATAGGAAGGGTCTCAGGATTGGAATGGTAAGGACTTGGATATCACATCTCATGCTATAGGCAGGGTCTCAGGTTTGGAAAGGGAAGGAGTTGGATATTACATTTCATGTTAGAGGTAGGATCTCATGTTTGGTATTAGAGGCATTGAGATATCACATCTCATGTTATCAGAAGGGTCCCAGGATTGGAATGGGAAGGAGTTGGATATCACATCTCATGCTAAAGGGAGGGTCTCAGGTTTGGAAGGGGAAGGATTTGGATATCACATCTCCTGTTATAGGAAGGATCTCAGGTTTGGTATTAGAAGCATTGAGATATCACATCTCATGCTATCGGAAGGGTCTCAGGATTGGAATGGGAAGGAGCTGGATATCACATCTCATGCTAAAGGAAGGGTCTCAGGTTTGGAACGGGAAGGAGTTGGATATCACATCTCATGTTATAGGAAGAGTCTCAGGTTTGGTATAAGCATTGAGATATCACATCTCTGCAATCGGAAGTGTCTCAGGATTGGGATGGGAAGGAGTTGGATATCACATCTCATGCTATAGGAAGGGTCTCAGGTTTGGAACGGGAAGGAGTTGGATATCCCATCTCATGTTGTTAAGATGGATTTCTGAACTCTGTCCTGGTGGCGCAGAAGTTCAGAAGGCCAACCTAATTACTTGGAACAGGGTAACCTCTGAACGAGCCAGACCAATCAAGGTAGCGATCGCGGCGGTCAAGACTAGGTCTCAAGAGGGGTGAGGGTGACTGAAAGCCCGCAATGAGCACACAAAGCAAGAGCGCTTACAAACTACTCCAAACAGTTGTTATATCAAAAATAGATACACATTTATTTTAAGGCCTTTAAAATAATGACCGTAGCGAGAAAATCACAATATCACAATATTAAACCAACACATACCATATCAACACAATATATATACAAATACAACAGTCGCTAGCGTTATAAGCACGAAATATGTAGTCCACCTGAAAGGGAAGGAAAACAGGCAGTGCGATAACGCTTTAGACTCAGTTCGCCTTCAGAGGCACCTAACTAGATAGAAGTCTGAGCCCTGCGAAGAGTGGAGCCTTGTGCTCAAAGTACCTGCCACGCCGGTGCCAACGGGCAACAGGGGAAGCTCTTCGGAGGAAGTCAGGCAGTTCGGGTTAGTGTACAGCAGAAGGAGAACAGGTTCCGCAACTCAAGCGCAGCCTCCACAGCGAGCAGAAGCAGAGCGCGAGTACGGCCAAAAGGGTGCTGTTTTTACACAGCAGGGAAAAGCAATGGGATACTGCAGGAGGGCGACCAGATCCTAGCTAAACTACTCACCGGTCCCCGAAGCAAGCAGACCCAGGCTTCTCCACGTTAGTTTCAGCAGCTGGCAGGTTCAGAAGAGCAGGGAACGCCTCGTAGTCGTGTAGAGCAAAAAGACGTCCCAATCGACGAAACCAGCACAGTTTGTTGCCGCAGCAGGACAACGGAGCGGCCGTGTGTATTCGAGCCAAATGTACACTCCTCCCTTCAGACTTGGGAACGCCAAGTGTACGAAGCGTGGGAGAGTGACAAGGACTCGAAATACAACACAACCTGGCGGCAGTTACAGAGCAGGACTCCCTTGTAAGCTGGTCAGTCAACTGGATGGCCCAGAGACACTTCCGAAGGCTTACTTGGCAGGAGAGGATGAAGTGCCGGGAATAGCTGTTCCTGCTATTCCAAAGGTCGAAGCACCAGTACAGACCTTCTGGTTCGATCAAAGGAGGAAAGGGTTTCACAGGACGACAGCAGTGCAAAGGAGGATTCCTTCAGCGGGTCACCAGCGATTCCTCGGTCCAGCCTCTTGGTTGCAGGATACTTGGCTCCTGTATTCCTTCGTTCGTGAGAACTCAGGAGATCGACATGGTAGTGGTGTTTCCAGCTCCCTCTTATCCACGGTTCCCTTCGCGCCAAAACAGAGGGGAGCCAATGGGAGATCCGCTCATCAACACACATACCATACGTGGACCAATCACGGACCACGGTGGTCCCAGGCATTCACACCACCCTAGACTCTCTGGCACCCAGGATGTGTATTGGGACCAGACATCCCAGCCCACACCCTGGAGGCACACAAACGACATGTAGAAGCCCGCGAAAACAACCACGTTTCGCGGGAAAGTACATGCCCAAATAAGGAAGGCCCCGGGTCGCTCGACCTGGGGAAGGTGAAGGGAGCAAGACAGTCAGTGGACAAGACAAAGGAGCCTCGTGGTCTGGCCATTTTGGGAGCCAGGCCACCATTTTGGGTTCAGTGCGAAAAACGTGCTCAGAACGCCAAAAGGAGCTCAAAATAAACAAAACGATCGCTGCCACCATTCCAGTCCCTGAATGACTTGCACCGATCAAAATACCATCCTAAAAGAGTATCTAGGGTCTGTAGAAGGCTAGAGACCCAAGAGAGCTGTAACTTAGCTTACAGTGCCCTCTTGTGTCATGTTGCACTAAAGCCGCAACATGATAAAAGAAACTACGGGAAACAGCGTTCCCCGGTACTGACTGTCTTAAGGGCATGTCAGTTTCCCCGTAAGAAAAGAGCGAAAGCCCAGAGGAGTGCGGCAGAAGGCTGCACTTCTCTGGCAAAGTCAAGAACAAGGTGAAAACAACAGCAAAAAGTTTAGGGGTTGCCACATGGAAGGAAAATTACCTACAATTACGAAATCTTTCCTAACACTCGCCCCTCCCAGACTATGGACAGGGGGAACTAATCCACCCCTGGATGAGTCTCTTGTTCAGGTCGGTAAAACATTCTGGACAACCCATCAGCATTGCTATGTTGGACACCTGGCCTATGCTCAATAGTGAAGTCGAAGCCTTGTAGACTTATGGACCACCTAAGCAACTTTGGATTCTCCCCCTTCATGTTCATTAGCCACTTTAACGGCTTATGGTCAGTCTGCACAGTGAAGTGGGTCCCATAGCGGTAGGGCCTCAGCTTCCTTAGGGCCCACACAACAGAGAAACATTCTTTCTCTACCGTGGACCATCTGAGCTCTCTGTCCTTAAGCTGGCGACTAATAAAACCGATAGGGTGTTCCTTACCCTTCTCATCTACTTGTGATAGTACAGCTCCTATCCCAGTGTCAGAGGCATCCGTCTGCACGATAAAAGGTCTTTGATAATCCGGGGCCCTTAGGACAGGGGCCTGGCACAAGGAGTCTTTTAAGCCATTGAAGGCCTTCTCACACTCGTCGGTCCAAGTTACCTTCTTGGGTTTCTTCGGAGTTGTGAGGGCAGTCAGAGGAGCAGCTATGGTGCCATAGTCTGCCACAAAATTGCGATAATACCCCGTGAGTCCTAAGAAGGCTCTCACTTGGGTTTGCGTAGTGGGAGTAGGCCAGTCTTGTACTGCTTGTACTTTACTGGGTAGAGGCTGTATCCTCCCTCCACCTACTTCATGTCCAAGGTAAACCACTGAGCCTTGTCCAATCTGGCATTTACTAGCCTTTATGGTCAAGTGGGCTTTCTGAAGAGCCTGGAGCACAATCCCGAGGTGTTTCACATGGTCTTCCCAGGTGGCACTGAAAACTGCTATATCGTCCAGATATGCAAGACAGAATTCGTCCAACCCATTCAACACATGATTCACAAGCCTCTGGAAAGTGACAGGTGCATTCTTCAACCCGAACGGCATTACCCGGAATTGGTAAAGGCCGTCTGGAGTAGAAAATGCTGTCTTCTCCTTGGCATGTTCTGCTAAAGCTATTTGCCAATAGCCAGCAGTGAGGTCAAACGTGCTGAGGTACTTGGAGGCACCCAAAGTATCCACCAGCTCATCTGTTCGAGGCAAGGGGTGTGCATCTGTCTTGGTGACAGCATTCAGAGCCCTGTAATCCACGCAGAACCTCAATTCAGAAGTGCCTGCTTTTGGAACCAACACCACTGGGCTGGACCAAGGACTACTAGAGGGTTCAATCACCCCAAGATCTAACATCTTGTTGACCTCGGTCTTAATATAAGACCGTACTTTGTCTGACATCCTGTATCCCCTACTTTTGGTAGGTACACTGTCTCCTGTGTCAATGTTATGTTTGCACCAAGGTGTCAAACCAGGCGACTGTGAAAACAGGGGAGAAAACTGCCTAAGCAAACTTTTCACCTCAGCCTGCTGATCATAAGTCAGGTGAGGGGCCACTCGGACACCCTCAATGAAGCTATCTGAAGGACCGCTGTGGAACAGGTCGGGGAGAGGTTCAGACTCCTCTTCCTCAACATCTGAAGCCAGTAGCAGTGCTGCGATTTCGACTCTTGGGACGAAAGCCTTCAGCCTATTCACGTGAAACACTTTTGGAGCCTGTCCAGGCCTTCCAAGGTCCACTAAATAGTTCACCTCACCCAGGGGCTCCACCACTGTGTAAGGGCCTGACCATTTGTCCTGTAAAGCTCGAGGCCTTATAGGATTCATGATCAGGACTTGCTGACCAGGTGTAAAGTTGATGAGGGAAGCTTTCTGGTCGTACCAATGTTTCACCAGCGCTTGCCCTGCCTTCAATTTATCACTAGCCAAGCCCATCAGAAGTACCATACGTTTTCTGAGCCCCAGCACATAATCAACTACATTGGTAGTAACAGGGGGAGTGGGCATCTCCCATCCCTCTTTGACGATGGCTAAGGGTCCCCGTACGGGATGACCGAACAGAAGTTCGAAGGGGCTGAAGCCAACACCCTCCTGTGGTACCTCTCGGTAGGCAAACAGCAAGCATGGTAAAAGAAGATCCCATTTTCTTCTCTGGGGCTCCTCCAGAGCCCCAATCATGCTCTTTAACGTTCTGTTGAAACGTTCCACCAGACCATTGGTCTGGGGGTGGTATGCAGAAGAGAACTTGTAGGTGACCCCATATTCTTTCCACATAGCCTGCATATACTTCGACATAAAGTTGCTGCCACGATCTGACACAACTTCTTTAGGGAAGCCAACCCCAGTAAATATGCCGAGTAAAGCTTTTGCAACTGACTTGGCAGTTACAGTTTTCAATGGGGTGGCCTCAGGATACCTGGTTGCATGGTCGACCAGCACCAGGATAAACCTATTGCCCGAGGATGTTTGTGGGTCAAGGGGACCAACGATGTCGATCCCTACCCTTTCAAATGGTACCCCCACAACTGGGAGCGGTACCAACGGAGCTTGGATTGTCGCGCCAACCTTACCAGACAACTGGCAGGAGGCACAACTGCTGCAGTGACTTTCTACTTGCACCCCCATCTTGGGCCAGTAGAAGTGCATGGATAACCTTTGCTTGGTCCTCTTCATACCAAGGTGACCAGCAAGGGGAACTTCATGCGCCAACTGCAGGAGGAAGGGCCTAACAGCAAGGGGAACCACCAACCTCCTATGGTCTCCTTCTGTAGACTCTGTGGGCTCACTATACAGGAGTCCACCTTCCCAATAAATCCTATGCTTCCCAGGAGGTTCACCCTCAAGCTGGGAGCAGGCCTGTCTCCTTAGGCCTTCCAGAGATGGGCACTCACGTTGGCCTTTACTGAATTCGTCCCTATCAGGACCTCCTTCAACTAACAAGTCTTTTAGTTCAGGATGATCGTTGGGGTCGAATACTTCAGGCATCGCCACCTCCTCGTCAGGCCCGGGCGATTGACCAACTTCCTCCACTGCAGTGGTAGGCGAGCTCGGGGGAATATTCTCTTTCCCTCGTCTTGACTTGTAGACTCCTTTCGCCTTGGGTTTCCCCTTCGGCTGGGGCGGCGTATTGGACTTGGCCAATGCTGCCCGTGCTTGAGACCGTGTGTAGGGTCTTTCGGCAGTGTCTCCTACGAGCCCTAAAGCTCTGAGATCATTACCCAACAAGACCTTTCCCGGGACGTTTCTCTGAATGCTCACTGGAATCCTGACTGCTGTACCATTTAAAGTAAGATTTACAGGTATTACTGGAAACATACGGAGGGGGCCATCAGCCAACTTAGTGGGCATCAGAGTAGCTCTGGCAACTTCCTCTGAGTCTACCAAGGTAGAATCCACTACAGTGCGACTGCACCCACTATCCCTAAGAGCTGGAGTATCCACTCCATTGATCAGCACACTGTCTTAAAAGTAGTGCTTGGTATTATCCGGAATCCTAGCATAAGCCTCTGCGACTTTAGGCTCCCAGGAACCCAGGGACACTAAAACTACCTCAGCCTCTATTCCGCTGGGAAATGAGTCTGAGGAGAAGAATGCTCCTGTAATCTCTTCTTCCTCGTAGGAGGAGAAGGCCAGATTAGCGGAGTGGACCCCCAAAGGTCTAACCTTACACCGGGGATCCCCCTTCACATGGTCAGTTGCTCCACAAGAAAAACAAGCCCCAGTGGGTCTGTTTACGTAGGGAGGCTTATTGTAACCAGAGTTCTGTTTCGGAGGCTGACCTCCACTACCCTGTGAGTTCTCTTGTGTCTTACCCTTGTTTTTCTTTTTGTGGCCCTTATGGGAAGAAGATTTAGCAGATTCCCCACCCTCCATATCTTTGGACTTTTTCCCTTCCTCCTGCTTACCAGGATGAGTTTTGTCCTTATGGGACACTCGATGTGACACCCATAAGTCTGCTGCAATGGCCAGCTTCTTAGGATCTATCTCCTTCGAATCGGCCAAATGCTGCTTAAGCTCCGGGGAAGAAGAAGCAAAAATATGTTCCAGCATGACAAGATTGATCATGCCTTCAAAGGTAGAAACCTTATAACCTTCGACCCAGCCAGTTAAGTTTTTCAAAGATTCAGCGACATAAGATACCCAAGTACCACCTTCCTTTTTCTTATACTCTCGAAAACGCTTTAAATATTGGGCCGGAGTCTTCCCAAACTTTAAAATGAGAGTTTGCTTTAACATTGCGAAATCAGCTCGCTCAGCCTTCGACATTTCCATAATGGCACTACAGCCAGAATGGGGCAGTCTACTGAGCAACCACGCAATCTTATCAGCATTGTCAACTTCTTGAACCTCGCATGCATACTCAAACGCATTCAGCCAGTCCATAATGTCATTCCTTTCTTCATACACACTGAGCAGATCTTTCGGAAACCGTGGATGAGAGGAAGCCCCAGACCCATGTCCAGGACCCTTGGACCCATTTGCAACCTGAAGCTTGGCCAGTTCCAACTGGTGATCCCTGTCTTTCTGTTTTTCTGCCTGTTCGATTTTTAGTTTGGCTATGCTGAATTCAAGCTCCTGCTGCCTAAACCGCAGCTCTTGCTTCTTGAATTCAAGCATAGCCTCCCCATCAACACAGGCAGAGGAAACATTAGACATCTCGTCCTCCCTGTCCTCGTGGTCGCGATGGATCAGTGCAGCGGCAGAACCGTCGGTTCTACCAGTAAGAGCAGCCCCACCACCTTCTGCACTGTCCTCAGAAGTTATAGCGTCAAGCTGCGCTTCTTGCCACGCCATGATTCTCTGGATCATTTCCAATTTAGTGCCTTGAGAGGAAACACCTCTCTCCGCACACATCTTTTTCAGCGTTTCTGATTTGGAAGCATTTAAAGTTAACAAGGTATTTGTTTCCATACTGTTTGATAGGACTATGGCCTTTTTAAAGTTATACTACAACAATTCACTACGTGTACTGGTTGGAATAACCTGAAATGCCTTAGTTCGAGCTCAACACTGGATACCTTCAGTCGTATCCCACCGCTGTACACCAATTTGTTAAGACGGATTTCTGAACTCTGTCCTGGTGGCGCAGAAGTTCAGAAGGCCAACCTAATTACTTGGAACAGGGTAACCTCTGGACGAGCCAGACCAATCAAGGTAGCGATCGCGGCGGTCAAGACTAGGTCTCAAGAGGGGTGAGGGTGACTGAAAGCCCGAAATGAGCACACAAAGCAAGAGCGCTTACAAACTACTCCAAACAGTTGTTATATCAAAAATAGATACACATTTATTTTAAGGCCTTTAAAATAATGACCGTAGCGAGAAAATCACAATATCACAATATTAAACCAACACATACCATATCAACAAAATATATATACAAATACAACAGTCGCTAGCGTTATAAGCACGAAATATGCAGTCCACCTGAAAGGGAAGGAAAACAGGCAGTGCGATAACGCTTTAGACTCAGTTCGCCTTCAGAGGCACCTAACTAGATGGAAGTCCGAGCCCTGCGAAGAGTGGAGCCTTGTGCTCAAAGTACCTGCCACGCCGGTGCCAACGGGCAACAGGGGAAGCTCTTTTCGGAGGAAGTCAGGCAGTTCGGGTTAGTGTACAGCAGAAGGAGAACAGGTTCCGCAACTCAAGTGCAGCCTCCACAGCGAGCAGAAGCAGAGCGCGAGTACGGCCAAAAGGGTGCTGTTTTTACACAGCAGGGAAAAGCAATGGGATACTGCAGGAGGGCGACCAGATCCTAGCTAAACTACTCACCGGTCCCCGAAGCAAGCAGACCCAGGCTTCTCCACGTTAGTTTCAGCAGCTGGCAGGTTCAGAAGAGCAGGGAACGCCTCGTAGTCGTGTAGAGCAAAAAGACGTCCCAATCGACGAAACCAGCACAGTTTGTTGCCGCAGCAGGACAACGGAGCGGCCGTGTGTATTCGAGCCAAATGTACACTCCTCCCTTCAGACTTGGGAACGCCAAGTGTACGAAGCGTGGGAGAGTGACAAGGACTCGAAATACAACACAACCTGGCGGCAGTTACAGAGCAGGACTCCCTTGTAAGCTGGTCAGTCAAATGGATGGCCCAGAGACACTTCCGAAGGCTTACTTGGCAGGAGAGGATGAAGTCGCCGGGAATAGCTGTTCCTGCTGGTCGAAGCACCAGTACAGGCCTTCTGGTTCGATCAAAGGAGGAAAGGGTTTCACAGGACAACAGCAGTGCAAAGGAGGATTCCTTCAGCGGGTCACCAGCGATTCCTCGGTCCAGCCTCTTGGTTGCAGGATACTTGGCTCCTGTATTCCTTCGTTCGTGAGAACTCAGGAGATCGACATGGTAGTGGTGTTTCCAGCTCCCTCTTATCCACGGTTCTCTTCGCGCCAAAACGGAGGGGAGCCAATGGGAGATCCGCTCATCAACACACATACCATACGTGGACCAATCACGGACCACGGTGGTCCCAGGCATTCACACCACCCTAGACTCTCTGGCACCCAGGATGTGTATTGGGACCAGACATCCCAGCCCACACCCTGGAGGCCCACAAACGACATGTAGAAGCCCACGAAAGCAACCACGTTTCGCGGGAAAGTACATGCCCAAATAAGGAAGGCCCCGGGTCGCTCGACCTGGGGAAGGTGAAGGGAGCAAGACAGTCAGTGGACAAGACAAAGGAGCCTCGTGGTCTGGCCATTTTGGGAGCCAGGCCACCATTTTGGGTTCAGTGCGAAAAACGTGCTCAGAACGCCAAAAGGAGCTCAAAATAAACAAAACGATCGCTGCCACCATTCCAGTCCCTGAATGACTTGCACCGATCAAAATACCATCCTAAAAGAGTATCTAGGGTCTGTAGAGGGCTAGAGACCCAAGAGAGCTGTAACTTAGCCGCAACATGATAAAAGAAACTACGGGAAACAGCGTTCCCCGGTACTGACTGTCTTAAGGGCATATCAGTTTCCCCGTAAGAAAAGAGCGAAAGCCCAGAGGAGTGCGGCAGAAGGCTGCACTTCTCTGGCAAAGTCAAGAACAAGGTGAAAACAACAGCAAAAAGTTTAGGGGTTGCCACATGGAAGGAAAATTACCTACAATTACGAAATCTTTCCTAACACATGTTATGAGACTGGTCTCAGGTTTGGTATTAGAAGCATTGAGATATCACATCGCATGCTGTAGGAAGGGTCTCAGGTTTGGAATGGGAAGGAATTGGATATCACATCTCATGTCATAGGAAGGATCTCAGGTTTGGTATTAGAAGCATTGAGATATCACATCTCATGCTATAGGAATGGTCTCAGGATTGGAAATGGAAGGAGTTGGATATTACATTCTTGCTATAGGAAGGGTCTCATGTTTGGAATGGGAAGGAGTTGGATATCACAGATGCTATAGGAAGGGTCTCAGGTTTGGTATAAGTATTGAGATATCACATCTCTGCTATCGGAAGTGTCTCAGGATTGGAATGGGAAGGAGTTGGATATCACACCTGATGCTATAGGAAGGATCTCAGGTTTGGAACGGGAAGGAGTTGGATCTCACATCTCATGTTATAGGAAGAGTCTCAGGTTTGGTATAAGCATTGAGATATCACATCTCTGCAATCGGAAGTGTCTCAGGATTGGGATGGGAAGGAGTTGGATATCACATCTCATGCTATAGGAAGGGTCTCAGGTTTGGAACGGGAAGGAGTTGGATATCCCATCTCATGTTATGAGACTGGTCTCAGGTTTGGTATTAGAAGCATTGAGATATCACATCGCATGCTGTAGGAAGGGTCTCAGGTTTGGAATGGGAAGGAATTGGATATCACATCTCATGTCATAGGAAGGATCTCAGGTTTGGTATTAGAAGCATTGAGATATCACATCTCATGCTATAGGAATGGTCTCAGGATTGGAATTGGAAGGAGTTGGATATTACATTCTTGCTATAGGAAGGGTCTCATGTTTGGAATGGGAAGGAGTTGGATATCACATATGCTATAGGAAGGGTCTCAGGTTTGGTTTAAGTATTGAGATATCACATCTCTGCTATCGGAAATGTCTCAGGATTGGAATGGGAAGGAGTTGGATATCCCATCTCATGTTATAGGACGGGTCTCAGGTTTGTTATTAGAATCATATAGCATGAGATGTGATATCCAAGTCCTTCCCATTCCAATCCTGAGACACTTCCTACAGCATGAGATGTGATATATCAATGCTTCTAATACCAAACCTGGGACTCTTCCTATAACATGAGATGGGATATCCAACTCCTTCCCATTCCAATCCTGAGACCCTTCCGATAGCAGAGGTGTGATATCTCAATGCTTATACCAAACCTGAGACCCTTCCTATGGCATGAGATGTGATATCTCAATGTTTATACCAAACCTGAGACCCTTCCTATAGCATGAGATGTGATATCCAACTCCTTCCCATTCCAATCCTGAGACCCTTCCTATAGCATGAGATGTGATATCTCAATGTTTATACCAAACCTGAGACCCTTCCTATAACATGAGGCGTGATATCCAACTCCTTCCCATTCCAATCCTGAGACTCTTCCTATAGCATGAGATGTGATATCTTAATGCTTCTAAAACCAAACATGAGAACCATCCTTTAACATGAGATGTGAAATCCAAATCATTCCCTTTCCAAACCTGAGACCCTTCCTATAGCTTCAGATGTGATATCAAACTCCTTCCCATTCAATGTGATATCCAACTCCTTCCCATTCCAATCCTGAGACCCTTCCTATACCATGAGATGTGATATCTCAATGATTCTAATACCAAACCTGAGACCCGTCCTAAAACATGAGATGTGAGATCCAAATCCTTCCCCTTCCAAACCTGAGACCTTTCCTTTAGCATGAGATGTGATATCCAACTCCTTCCCTTTCTAAACCTGAGACCCTTCCGATAGCATGAGATGTGATATCTCAATGCTTCGAAAACCAAACATGAGAACCATCCTACAACATGAGATGTGAAATCCAGATCCTTCCCTTTCCAAACCTGAGACCCTTTCTATAGCTTGAGATGTGATATCAAACTCCTTCCCATTCCAATCCTGAGATAGCTTGAGTTGTGATATCCAACTCCTTCCCATTCCAATCCTGAGACCCTTCCTATACCATGAGATGTGATATCTCAATGCTTCTAATACCAAACCTGATGACCCTTCCTATGGCATGAGATGTGATATCCAACTCCTTCCCATTTCAATCCTGAGTTCCTTCCTATAACCTGAGATGTTATATCTCAATGCTTCTATCAAACCTAAGACCCTTCCTTTAGCATGAGATGTGATATCCAACTCCTTCCCATTCCAATCCTGAGACCCTTCCTAAACACGTGATATCCAACTCCTTCCCATTCCAATCCTGAGACTCTTCCTATAGCATGAGATGTGATATCTCAATGCATCTAATACCAAACCTGGGACCAGACCTATAACATGAGATATGATATCCAAATCCTTCCCCTTCCAAACCTGAGACCCTTCCTTTAGCATGAGATGTGATATCCAAATCCTTCCCATTCCAATCCTGAAACCCTTCCTATAGCATGAGATGTGATATCTCAATGTGTCTAATAAAATACATGAGACCTTCCTATAGCAAGAGATGTGATATCCAAATCCTTCCCATTCAAATCCTGAGACCCTTCCTATAACGAGATGTGATATCCAACTCCTTCCCATTCCAACCTGAGACCCTTCCTATAGCATGAGAAGGGATATCCAACTCCTTCCCATTCCAATCCTGAGACCCTTCCTATACCATGAGATGTGATATCTCAATGCTTCTAATACCAAACCTGGGACCCGTCCTATAACATGAGATATGATATTCAAATCCTTCCCATTCCAATCTTGAGACCCTTCCTATAACATGAGATGTGATATCCAACTCCTTCCCATTCCAACCTGAGATCCTTCCTATAGCATGAGAAGGGATATCCAACTCCTTCCCAATCCAATCCTGAGACCCTTCCGATAGCAGAGATGTGATATCTCAATGCTTCTAATACCAAACCTGAGACCCGTCCTAAAACATGAGCTGTGAGATCCAAATCCTTCCCCTTCCAAACCTGAGACCTTTCCTTTAGCATGAGATGTGATATCCAACTCCTTCCCATTCCAAACCCTTCCTATAGACCCTTCCTATAACATGAGATTTTATATCTTAATGCTTCTAAAACCAAACCTGAGAACCATCCTATAACATGTGAAATCCAAATCCTTCCCTTTCCAAACCTGAGACCCTTCCGATAGCATGAGATGTGATATCTCAATGCTTCTAAAACCAAACATGAGAACCATCCTATAACATGAGATGTGAAATCCAGATCATTCCCTTTCCAAACCTGAGACCCTTCCTATAGCTTGAGATGTGATATCAAACTCCTTCCCATTCCAATCCTGAGATAGCTTGGGATTTGATATCCAACTCCTTCCCATTCCAATCCTGAGACCCTTCCTATACCATGAGATGTGATATCTCAATGCTTCTAATACCAAACCTGAGACCCGTCCTAAAACATGAGATGTGAGATCCTAATCCTTCCCCTTCCAAACCTGAGACCCTTCCTATAGCTTGAGATGTGATATCAAACTCCTTCCCATTCCAATCCTGAGATAGCTTGAGATGTGATATCCAACTCCATCCCATTCCAATCCTGAGACCCTTCTGATAGCATGAGATGTGATATCTCAATGCTTCTAATATCAAAACTGAGACCCTCCCTATAATATGAGATGTGATATCTAAGTCCTTCCCATTCCTATCCTGAGTTCCTTCCTATAGCATGAGATGTGATATCTCAATGCTTCTATCAAACCTGATACCCTTCCTTTAGAATGAGATGTGATATCCAACTGCTTCCCATTCCAATCCAGAGACCCTTCCTATAGCATGAGATGTGATATCCAACTCCTCCCCATTCCAATCCTGAGACCCTTCCTATAGCATGAGATGTGATATCTCAATGCTTCTAATACCAAACCTGAGATCCTTCCTATAACATGAAATGTGATGTCAAACTCCTTCCAATTCCAAACCTTTGCTTCTATCAAACCTGAGACCCTTCCTTTAGCATGTGATGTGATATCCAACTCCTTCCCATTCCAATCCTGAGACCCTTCCTATAACATGAGACGTGATATCCAACTCCTTCCCATTCCAATCCTGAGACTCTTCCTATAGCATGAGATGTGATATCTCAATGCTTTTAAAACCAAACATGAGAACCATCCTATAACATGAGATGTGAAATCCAAATCATTCCCTTTCCAAACCTGAGACCCTTCCTATAGCTTGAGATGTGATATCAAACTCCTTCCCATTCAATGTGATATCCAACTCCTTCCCATTCCAATCCTGAGACCCTTCCTATACCATGAGATGTGATATCTCAAAGCTTCTAATACCAAACCTGAGACCCGTCCTAAAACATGAGATGTGAGATCCAAATCCTTCCCCTTCCAAACCTGAGACCTTTCCTTTAGCTTGAGATGTGATATCCAACTCCTTCCCATTCCAAACCTGAGACCCTTCCTATAGCATGAGATGTTATATCTTAATGCTTCTAAAACCAAACCTGAGAACCATCCTATAACATGTGAAATCCAAATCCTTCCCTTTCCAAACCCGAGACCCTTCCGATAGCATGAGATGTGATATCTCAATGCTTCTAAAACCATGAGAACCATCCTATAACATGAGATGTGAAATCCAAATCCTTCCCTTTCCAAACCTGAGACCCTTCCTATAGCTTGAGATGTGATATCAAACTCCTTCCCATTCCAATCCTGAGATAGCTTGAGATGTGATATCCAACTTCTTCCCATTCCAATCCTGAGACCCTTCCTATGCCATGAGATGTGATATCTCAATGCTTCTAATACCAAACCTGAGACCCGTCCTAAAACATGAGATGTGAGATCCCAATCCTTCCCCTTCCAAACCTGAGACCCTTCCTATAGCTTGAGATGTGATATCAAACTCCTTCCCATTCCAATCCTGAGATAGCTTGAGATGTGATATCCAACTCCATCCCATTCCAATCCTGAGACCCCTCCGATAGCATGAGATGTGATATCTCAATGCTTCTAATATCAAAACTGAGACCCTCCCTATAGTATGAGATGTGATATCTAAGTCCTTCCCATTCCTATCCTGAGACCCTTCCGATAGCAGAGATGAGATATCTCAATGCTTATACCAAACCTGATGACCCTTCCTATGGCATGAGATGTGATATACAACTCCTTCCCATTCCAATCCCGAGTTCCTTCCTATAGAATGAGATGTGATATCTCAATGCTTCTATCAAACCTGAGACCCTTCCTTTAGCATGAGATGTGATATCCAACTCCTTCCCATTCCAATCCTGAGACCCTTCCTATAACATGAGACGTGATATCCAACTCCTTCCCATTCCAATCTTGAGACTCTTCCTATAGCATGAGATGTGATATCTCAATGCTTCTAATTCCAAACCTGGGAACAGTCCTATAACATGAGATATGATATCCAAATCCTTCCCCTTCCAAACCTGAGACACGATAGCAGAGATGTGATATCTCAATGCTTATACCAAACCTGAGACCCTTCCTATAGCATGAGATGTGATATCCAACTCCTTCCCATTCCAATCCTGAGACCCTTCCTATAGCATGAGATGTGATATCTCAATGCTTCTACCAAAACTGAGACCCTTCCTTTACCATCAGATATGATATCCAACTCCTTCCCATTCCAATCCTGAGACCCTTCCTATAGCATGAGATGTGATATCTCAATGCTTCTAATACCAAACCTGAGATCCTTCCTATAACATGAGATGCGATATCCAACTCCTTCCCATTCCAATCCTGAGACCCTTCCTATAGCATGAGATGTGATATCTCAATGCTTCTAATACCAAACCTGAGATCCTTCCGATAGCATGAGATGTGATATCGCAATGCTTCTAATACCAAACCTGGGATCCGTCCTATAACATGAGATATGATATCCAAATCCTTCCCCTTCCAAACCTGAGACCCTTCCTTTAGCATGAGATGTGATATCCAAATCCTTCCCATTCCAATCCTGAAACCCTTCCTATAGCATGAGATGTGATATCTCAATGTTTCTAATAAAAAACCTGAGACCCTTCCTATAGCAAGAGATGTAATATCCAAATCCTTCCCATTCCAATCTTGAGACCCTTCCTATAACATGAGATGTGATATCCAACTCCTTCCCATTCCAACCTGAGATCCTTCCTATAGCAGGAGAAGGGATATCCAACTCCTTCCCAATCCAATCCTGAGACCCTTCCGATAGCAGAGATGTGATATCTCAATGCTTCTAATACCAAACCTGAGACCCGTCCTAAAACATGAGCTATGAGATCCAAATCCTTCCCCTTCCAAACCTGAGACCTTTCCTTTAGCATGAGATGTGATATCCAACTCCTTCCGATTCCAAACCCTTCCTATAGACCCTTCCTATAACATGAGATTTTATATCTTAATGCTTCTAAAACCAAACCTGAGAACCATCCTATAACATGTGAAATCCAAATCCTTCCCTTTCCAAACCTGAAACCCTTCCGATAGCATGAGATGTGATATCTCAATGCTTCTAAAACCAAACATGAGAACCATCCTATAACATGAGATGTGAAATCCAGATCATTCCCTTTCCAAACCTGAGATCCTTCCTATAGCTTGAGATGTGATATCAAACTCCTTCCCATTCCAATCCTGAGATAGCTTGGGATTTGATATCCAACTCCTTCCCATTCCAATCCTGAGACCCTTCCTATACCATGAGATGTGATATCTCAATGCTTCTAATACCAAACCTGAGACCCGTCCTAATACATGAGATGTGAGATCCTAATCCTTCCCCTTCCAAACCTGAGACCCTTCCTATAGCTTGAGATGTGATATCAAACTCCTTCCCATTCCAATCCTGAGATAGCTTGAGATGTGATATCCAACTCCATCCCATTCCAATCCTGAGACCCTTCTGATAGCATGAGATGTGATATCTCAATGCTTCTAATATCAAAACTGAGACCCTCCCTATAGTATGAGATGTGATATCTAAGTCCTTCCCATTCCTATCCTGAGACCCTTCCGAGAGCAGAGATTTGATATCTCAATGCTTATACCAAACCTGATGACCCTTCCTATGGCATGAGATGTGATATCCAACTCCTTCCCATTCCAATCCTGAGTTCCTTCCTATAGCATGAGATGTGATATCTCAATGCTTCTATCAAACCTGATACCCTTCCTTTAGCATGAGATGTGATATCCAACTGCTTCCCATTCCAATCCTGAGATAGCTTGAGATGTGATATCCAACTTCTTCCCATTCCAATCCTGAGACCCTTCCTATGCCATGAGATGTGATATCTCAATGCTTCTAATACCAAACCTGAGACCCGTCCTAAAACATGAGATGTGAGATCCAAATCCTTCCCCTTCCAAACCTGAGACCCTTCCTATAGCTTGAGATGTGATATCAAACTCCTTCCCATTCCAATCCTGAGATAGCTTGAGATGTGATATCCAACTCCATCCCATTCCAATCCTGAGACCCTTCTGATAGCATGAGATGTGATATCTCAATGCTTCTAATATCAAAACTGAGACCCTCCCTATAGTATGAGATGTGATATCTAAGTCCTTCCCATTCCTATCCTGAGTTCCTTCCTATAGCATGAGATGTGATATCTCAATGCTTCTATCAAACCTGATACCCTTCCTTTAGAATGAGATGTGATATCCAACTGCTTCCCATTCCAATCCAGAGACCCTTCCTATAGCATGAGATGTGATATCCAACTCCTCCCCATTCCAATCCTGAGACCCTTCCTATAGCATGAGATGTGATATCTCAATGCTTCTAATACCAAACCTGAGATCATTCCTATAACATGAAATGTGATGTCAAACTCCTTCCAATTCCAAACCTTTGCTTCTATCAAACCTGAGACCCTTCCGTTAGCATGTGATGTGATATCCAACTCCTTCCCATTCCAATCCTGAGACCCTTCCTATAACATGAGACGTGATATCCAACTCCTTCCCATTCCAATCCTGAGACTCTTCCTATAGCATGAGATGTGATATCTCAATGCTTTTAAAACCAAACATGAGAACCATCCTATAACATGAGATGTGAAATCCAAATCATTCCCTTTCCAAACCTGAGACCCTTCCTATAGCTTGAGATGTGATATCAAACTCCTTCCCATTCAATGTGATATCCAACTCCTTCCCATTCCAATCCTGAGACCCTTCCTATACCATGAGATGTGATATCTCAAAGCTTCTAATACCAAACCTGAGACCCGTCCTAAAACATGAGATGTGAGATCCAAATCCTTCCCCTTCCAAACCTGAGACCTTTCCTTTAGCTTGAGATGTGATATCCAACTCCTTCCCATTCCAAACCTGAGACCCTTCCTATAGCATGAGATGTTATATCTTAATGCTTCTAAAACCAAACCTGAGAACCATCCTATAACATGTGAAATCCAAATCCTTCCCTTTCCAAACCCGAGACCCTTCCGATAGCATGAGATGTGATATCTCAATGCTTCTAAAAGCATGAGAACCATCCTATAACATGAGATGTGAAATCCAAATCCTTCCCTTTCCAAACCTGAGACCCTTCCTATAGCTTGAGATGTGATATCAAACTCCTTCCCATTCCAATCCTGAGATAGCTTGAGATGTGATATCCAACTTCTTCCCATTCCAATCCTGAGACCCTTCCTATGCCATGAGATGTGATATCTCAATGCTTCTAATACCAAACCTGAGACCCGTCCTAAAACATGAGATGTGAGATCCAAATCCTTCCCCTTCCAAACCTGAGACCCTTCCTATAGCTTGAGATGTGATATCAAACTCCTTCCCATTCCAATCCTGAGATAGCTTGAGATGTGATATCCAACTCCATCCCATTCCAATCCTGAGACCCTTCCGATAGCATGAGATGTGATATCTCAATGCTTCTAATATCAAAACTGAGACCCTCCCTATAGTATGAGATGTGATATCTAAGTCCTTCCCATTCCTATCCTGAGACCCTTCCGATAGCAGAGATGTGATATCTCAATGCTTATACCAAACCTGATGACCCTTCCTATGGCATGAGATGTGATATACAACTCCTTCCCATTCCAATCCCGAGTTCCTTCCTATAGAATGAGATGTGATATCTCAATGCTTCTATCAAACCTGAGACCCTTCCTTTAGCATGAGATGTGATATCCAACTCCTTCCCATTCCAATCCTGAGACCCTTCCTATAACATGAGACGTGATATCCAACTCCTTCCCATTCCAATCTTGAGACTCTTCCTATAGCATGAGATGTGATATCTCAATGCTTCTAATACCAAACCTGGGAACAGTCCTCTAACATGAGATATGATATCCAAATCCTTCCCCTTCCAAACCTGAGACACGATAGCAGAGATGTGATATCTCAATGCTTATACCAAACCTGAGACCCTTCCTATAGCATGACATGTGATATCCAACTCCTTCCCATTCCAATCCTGAGACCCTTCCTATAGCATGAGATGTGATATCTCAATGCTTCTACCAAAACTGAGACCCTTCCTTTACCATCAGATGTGATATCCAACTCCTTCCCATTCCAATCCTGAGACCCTTCCTATAGCATGAGATGTGATATCTCAATGCTTCTAATACCAAACCTGAGATCCTTCCTATAACATGAGATGCGATATCCAACTCCTTCCCATTCCAATCCTGAGACCCTTCCTATAGCATGAGATGTGATATCTCAATGCTTCTAATACCAAACCTGAGATCCTTCCGATAGCATGAGATGTGATATCGCAATGCTTCTAATACCGAACCTGGGATCCGTCCTATAACATGAGATATGATATCCAAATCCTTCCCCTTCCAAACCTGAGACCTTTCCTTTAGCATGAGATGTGATATCCAAATCCTTCCCATTCCAATCCTGAAACCCTTCCTATAGCATGAGATGTGATATCTCAATGTTTCTAATAAAAAACCTGAGACCCTTCCTATAGCAAGAGATGTAATATCCAAATCCTTCCCATTCCAATCTTGAGACCCTTCCTATAACATGAGATGTGATATCCAACTCCTTCCCATTCCAACCTGAGATCCTTCCTATAGCATGAGAAGGGATATCCAACTCCTTCCCAATCCAATCCTGAGACCCTTCCGATAGCAGAGATGTGATATCTCAATGCTTCTAATACCAAACCTGAGACCCGTCCTAAAACATGAGCTGTGAGATCCAAAACCTTCCCCTGCCAAACCTGAGACCTTTCCTTTAGCATGAGATGTGATATCCAACTCCTTCCGATTCCAAACCCTTCCTATAGACCCTTCCTATAACATGAGATTTTATATCTTAATGCTTCTAAAACCAAACCTGAGAACCATCCTATAACATGTGAAATCCAAATCCTTCCCTTTCCAAACCTGAAACCCTTCCGATAGCATGAGATGTGATATCTCAATGCTTCTAAAACCAAATATGAGAACCATCCTATAACATGAGATGTGAAATCCAGATCATTCCCTTTCCAAACCTGAGATCCTTCCTATAGCTTGAGATGTGATATCAAACTCCTTCCCATTCCAATCCTGAGATCCTGAGACCCTTCCTATACCATGAGATGTGATATCTCAATGCTTCTAATACCAAACCTGAGACCCGTCCTAAAACATGAGATGTGAGATCCTAATCCTTCCCCTTCCAAACCTGAGACCCTTCCTATAGTTTGAGATGTGATATCAAACTCCTTCCCATTCCAATCCTGAGATAGCTTGAGATGTGATATCCAACTCCATCCCATTCCAATCCTGAGACCCTTCTGATAGCATGAGATGTGATATCTCAATGCTTCTAATATCAAAACTGAGACCCTCCCTATAGTATGAGATGTGATATCTAAGTCCTTCCCCTTCCTATCCCGAGACCCTTCCGAGAGCAGAGATGTGATATCTCAATGCTTATACCAAACCTGATGACCCTTCCTATGGCATGAGATGTGTTATCCAACTCCTTCCCATTCCAATCCTGAGTTCCTTCCTATAGCATGAGATGTGATATCTCAATGCTTCTATCAAACCTGATACCCTTCCTTTAGCATGAGATGTGATATCCAACTCCTCTCCATTCCAATCCTGAGACCCTTCCTATAGCATGAGATGTGATATCTCAATGCTTCTAATACCAAACCTGAGATCCTTCCTATAACATGAAATATGATATCAAACTCCTTCCCATTCCAAACCTTTGCTTCTATCAAACCTGAGACCCTTCCTTTAGCATGTGATGTGATATCCAACTCCTTCCCATTCCAATCCTGAGACCCTTCCTATAACATGAGAATGATATCCAACTCCTTCCCATTCCAATCCTGAGACTCTTCCTATAGCATGAGATGTGATATCTCAATGCTTCTAAAACCAAACATGAGAACCATCCTATAACATGAGATGTGAAATCCAAATCATTCCCTTTCCAAACCTGAGACCCTTCCTATAGCTTGAGATGTGATATCAAACTCCTTCCCATTCAATGTGATATCCAACTCCTTCCCATTCCAATCCTGAGACCCTTCCTATACCATGAGATGTGATATCTCAAAGCTTCTAATACCAAACCTGAGACCCGTCCTAAAACATGAGATGTGAGATCCAAATCCTTCCCCTTCCAAACCTGAGACCTTTCCTTTAGCTTGAGATGTGATATCCAACTCCTTCCCATTCCAAACCTGAGACCCTTCCGATAGCATGAGATGTGATATCTCAATGCTTCTAAAACCAAACATGAGAACCATCCTATAACATGAGATGTGAAATCCAAATCCTTCCCTTCCCAAACCTGAGACCCTTCCTATAGCTTGAGATGTGATATCAAACTCCTTCCCATTCCAATCCTGAGATAGCTTGAGATGTGATATCCAACTCCTTCCCATTCCAATCCTGAGACCCTTATTATACCATGAGATGTGATATCTCAATGCTTCTAAAACCAAACCTGAGAACCTCCCAATAGCATGAGATGTGATATCCAACTCCTTCCAATTCCAATACTGAGACCCCTTCTATAGCATGAGATGTGATATCTCAATGCTTCTAATAAAAAACCTGAGAACCTCCCTATAGCATGAGATGTGATATCCAACTCCTTCCAATTCCAATACTGAGACCCTGAAATGTGATTTCTCACGCCTTCCAATACCAAACCCGAGACCATTCCCACTGCCTGAGATTTGAAATCTCATTTCTTCCAATACCAAACCCGAGACCATTCCCACAGCCTGAGATTTGAAATCTCATTTCTTCCAATACCAAACCCGAGACCCTTCCGATAGGATGAGATTTACTATCTCACTCCTTAAAACACCAAACTCGAGTCCCTTCCTAAAGGATGTGATTTGATATCTCAGTGCTTCTAATACCAAACCTGAGACCCTCCCTATAACAAGAGATGTCATATCCAACTCCTTCCCATTCCAATCCTGAGACTCTTCCGATAGCATGAGATGTGATATCCCAATGCTTCCAATACCAATCCTGAGACCCTTCCTATAGCATGACATGTGATATCGAACTTCCCATTCCAATCTTGAGACCCTTCCTATAACATGAGATGTGATATCCAACTCCTTCCCATTCCAACCTGAGATCCTTCCTATAGCAGGAGAAGGGATATCCAACTCCTTCCCAATCCAATCCTGAGACCCTTCCGATAGCAGAGATGTGATATCTCAATGCTTCTAATACCAAACCTGAGACCCGTCCTAAAACATGAGCTGTGAGATCCAAATCCTTCCCCTTCCAAACCTGAGACCTTTCCTTTAGCATGAGATGTGATATCCAACTCCTTCCGATTCCAAACCCTTCCTATAGACCCTTCCTATAACATGAGATTTTATATCTTAATGCTTCTAAAACCAAACCTGAGAACCATCCTATAACATGTGAAATCCAAATCCTTCCCTTTCCAAACCTGAAACCCTTCCGATAGCATGAGATGTGATATCTCAATGCTTCTAAAACCAAACATGAGAACCATCCTATAACATGAGATGTGAAATCCAGATCATTCCCTTTCCAAACCTGAGATCCTTCCTATAGCTTGAGATGTGATATCAAACTCCTTCCCATTCCAATCCTGAGATAGCTTGGGATTTGATATCCAACTCCTTCCCATTCCAATCCTGAGACCCTTCCTATACCATGAGATGTGATATCTCAATGCTTCTAATACCAAACCTGAGACCCGTCCTAAAACATGAGATGTGAGATCCTAATCCTTCCCCTTCCAAACCTGAGACCCTTCCTATAGCTTGAGATGTGATATCAAACTCCTTCCCATTCCAATCCTGAGATAGCTTGAGATGTGATATCCAACTCCATCCCATTCCAATCCTGAGACCCTTCTGATAGCATGAGATGTGATATGTCAATGCTTCTAATATCAAAACTGAGACCCTCCCTATAGTATGAGATGTGATATCTAAGTCCTTCCCATTCCTATCCTGAGACCCTTCCGAGAGCAGAGATGTGATATCTCAATGCTTATACCAAACCTGATGACCCTTCCTATGGCATGAGATGTGATATCCAACTCCTTCCCATTCCAATCCTGAGTTCCTTCCTATAGCATGAGATGTGATATCTCAATGCTTCTATCAAACCTGATACCCTTCCTTTAGCATGAGATGTGATATCCAACTGCTTCCCATTCCAATCCTGAGATAGCTTGAGATGTGATATCCAACTTCTTCCCATTCCAATCCTGAGACCCTTCCTATAGCATGAGATGTGATATCTCAATGCTTCTATCAAACCTGAGACCCTTCCTTTAGCATGAGATGTGATATCCAACTCCTTCCCATTCCAATCCTGAGACCCTTCCTATAACATGAGACATGATATCCAACTCCTTCCCATTCCAATCTTGAGACTCTTCCTATAGCATGAGATGTGATATCTCAATGCTTCTAATACCAAACCTGGGAACAGTCCTATAACATGAGATATGATATCCAAATACTTCCCCTTCCAAACCTGAGACACGAGAGCAGAGATGTGATATCTCAATGCTTATACCAAACCTGAGACCCTTCCTATAGCATGACATGTGATATCCAACTCCTTCCCATTCCAATCCTGAGACCCTTCCTATAGCATGAGATGTGATATCTCAATGCTTCTACCAAAACTGAGACCCTTCCTTTACCATCAGATGTGATATCCAACTCCTTCCCATTCCAATCCTGAGACCCTTCCTATAGCATGAGATGTGATATCTCAATGCTTCTAATACCAAACCTGAGATCCTTCCTATAACATGAGATGCGATATCCAACTCCTTCCCATTCCAATCCTGAGACCCTTCCTATAGCATGAGATGTGATATCTCAATGCTTCTAATACCAAACCTGAGATCCTTCCGATAGCATGAGATGTGATATCGCAATGCTTCTAATACCAAACCTGGGATCCGTCCTATAACATGAGATATGATATCCAAATCCTTCCCCTTCCAAACCTGAGACCCTTACTTTAGCATGAGATGTGATATCCAAATCCTTCCCATTCCAATCCTGAAACCCTTCCTATAGCATGAGATGTGATATCTCAATGTTTCTAATAAAAAACCTGAGACCCTTCCTATAGCAAGAGATGTAATATCCAAATCCTTCCCATTCCAATCTTGAGACCCTTCCTATAACATGAGATGTGATATCCAACTCCTTCCCATTCCAACCTGAGATCCTTCCTATAGCATGAGAAGGGATATCCAACTCCTTCCCAATCCAATCCTGAGACCCTTCCGATAGCAGAGATGTGATATCTCAATGCTTCTAATACCAAACCTGAGACCCGTCCTAAAACATGAGCTGTGAGATCCAAATCCTTCCCCTTCCAAACCTGAGACCTTTCCTTTAGCATGAGATGTGATATCCTACTCCTTCCGATTCCAAACCCTTCCTATAGACCCTTCCTATAACATGAGATTTTATATCTTAATGCTTCTAAAACCAAACCTGAGAACCATCCTATAACATGTGAAATCCAAATCCTTCCCTTTCCAAACCTGAAACCCTTCCGATAGCATGAGATGTGATATCTCAATGCTTCTAAAACCAAATATGAGAACCATCCTATAACATGAGATGTGAAATCCAGATCATTCCCTTTCCAAACCTGAGATCCTTCCTATAGCCTGAGATCTGATATCAAACTCCTTCCCATTCCAATCCTGAGATAGCTTGGGATTTGATATCCAACTCCTTCCCATTCCAATCCTGAGACCCTTCCTATACCATGAGATGTGATATCTCAATGCTTCTAATACCAAACCTGAGACCCGTCCTAAAACATGAGATGTGAGATCCTAATCCTTCCCCTTCCAAACCTGAGACCCTTCCTATAGTTTGAGATGTGATATCAAACTCCTTCCCATTCCAATCCTGAGATAGCTTGAGATGTGATATCCAACTCCATCCCATTCCAATCCTGAGACCCTTCTGATAGCATGAGATGTGATATCTCAATGCTTCTAATATCAAAACTGAGACCCTCCCTATAGTATGAGATGTGATATCTAAGTCCTTCCCATTCCTATCCTGAGACCCTTCCGAGAGCAGAGATGTGATATCTCAATGCTTATACCAAACCTGATGACCCTTCCTATGGCATGAGATGTGTTATCCAACTCCTTCCCATTCCAATCCTGAGTTCCTTCCTATAGCATGAGATGTGATATCTCAATGCTTCTATCAAACCTGATACCCTTCCTTTAGCATGAGATGTGATATCCAACTGCTTCCCATTCCAATCGAGAGACCCTTCCTATAGCATGAGATGTGATATCCAACTCCTCCCCATTCCAATCCTGAGACCCTTCCTATAGCATGAGATATCTCAATGCTTCTAAAACCAAACATGAGAACCATCCTATAACATGAGATGTGAAATCCAAATCCTTCCCTTCCCAAACCTGAGACCCTTCCTATAGCTTGAGATGTGATATCAAACTCCTTCCCATTCCAATCCTGAGATAGCTTGAGATGTGATATCCAACTCCTTCCCATTCCAATCCTGAGACCCTTATTATACCATGAGATGTGATATCTCAATGCTTCTAATACCAAACCTGAGAACCTCCCAATAGCATGAGATGTGATATCCAACTCCTTCCAATTCCAATACTGAGACCCCTTCTATAGCATGAGATGTGATATCTCAATGCTTCTAATAAAAAACCTGAGAACCTCCCTATAGCATGAGATGTGATATCTAACTCCTTCCAATTCCAATACTGAGACCCTGAAATGTGATTTCTCACGCCTTCCAATACCAAACCCGAGACCATTCCCACTGCCTGAGATTTGAAATCTCATTTCTTCCAATACCAAACCCGAGACCATTCCCACAGCCTGAGATTTGAAATCTCATTTCTTCCAATACCAAACCCGAGACCCTTCCGATAGGATGAGATTTACTATCTCACTCCTTAAAACACCAAACTCGAGTCCCTTCCTAAAGGATGTGATTTGATATCTCAGTGCTTCTAATACCAAACCTGAGACCCTCCCTAATGGCATATCCAACTCCTTCCCATTCCAATCCTGAGACTCAGACCTCCCCGTCTAACCTTCTCACCACCCCTAGCACCCGGATTGATCATGCCCTCCTGCTGACTCTTCTCTCCCTTCTTCTGCTTCCTTTCCTCTCTCCTTCCACATCTGCCCTAGGTCAGGCTCCTTCTACACCTCCGCAGGGATTACTGATTGGTACCCCTCCCCACTCTCAACTCTCACTCAGTTTCAAACACTCATCTGACATCTGCCATTTCCTGGAAGAACCCGACCTTGATGTCCTTGGTCTAACCGAGACATGGTTGACGGCCAGCGCTGTCTCGAGCTTTGACACTTTCCTCCCTGATGACAAGTTCCTCTCCATGCCCAGATCCAACCGTTCTTGACGGGGAGTATCCTTGATTCCTGTAGTAAATTGCTTTCCTTTGCAGGCCGACACCTCTCTCGAATGTCTTGTCTGCATGCATTCTCTCTTTCCTGGCCATTCTCTCACCGTGGCTATTTGCCTACCCCCTTCCTCTCTCAGTGCATCGACTTCTCCATCCTAGCCTCCTACCACTTAACTCCGCCTACTTGGAGAATTCAACACGAACCTGTATGTTTCCCGACCTGGACTTTTACGAGATCTGCAACTCTTCATGTCGCTGGCCCTACACACTGCAGGGAACACTCAGGATTTTCTGATCTCAGACCTCCCCCTCTGTAACTCTCAACAATCCTCTCCCGTGGTGATCAAGTTCTCATCAGCAAAGAAGGCTAACTGCCAGCTATTCCTCCTCAGAGGAGTTCTCCCTTTCTGTCCCTGCACCCTGCACCGTTTCGCGTTGCAAACAGTCGCTTGCCTGCTCTCTGGTTTAGACGCTTTTCCTTCTCGGAGGCCTTCTTCCATTCTGTCCTTTCTCTCTGCAACGTTTCGCGTTGCAAGTACTCGCTTCCCAGCTCTCTGGTTTAGACGCGTTTCCTGCCTTCTCTCCTCTTCCCGCTGCCTTCAAATCAACAAATGAGTTTCAAAAGATACACAGTGCACAGAATGCTTTATAACACCCATTATGCCAGATATAGCTGTAACCCGCTAGACGTATTGAAAAGTGCTAAAAACTAGCAAAAATAGCTAAAAAATGTCCTTTCCTCGCGTTTTGGTAAATGCGAATTCTGGTGGATTCCCATTTTGTACTCTGTTCGTGCATTTGTTCAGTCGAATCCTGATGTTTTTAACCACTCGTCACCCATACAAGGGGGTGGATCAAAATCTACTGTTCACAGGCTGAATGTATACTGCTGAAATCTTCAATGCATTATCGGGTAATCCGACTGTTCTGGAAAGTGTATTTGCGATCTGTTATTCCAGTCACCATGTTTTCATCGTCACTTCTTGTTTCAAGGCTGCACTCCCGTGGTGATCACGTACTCTTCTCCAAAGAAGGCTAACTAACAGCTGTTCCTCCTCAGAGGCGTTCTTCTTTTCTGTCCCTGCTCCCTGCAGTTTCGCGTTGCAAGTACTCGCTTCCCAGCTCTCTGGTTTAGAAGCGTGCTCATAGCCTTCTCTCCTCTTCCCGCTGCCTTCAAATCAACAAATGAGCTCCAAAAGCTACACAGTGCTCAGAATGCTTTATATCACCCATTATTCAACATATAGCCGTAACCCGCTAGACGTATTGAAACGTGCTGTAAACTAGCAAAAACAGCTAGAAACTGTACTTTCATCGCGTTTTTGTAAATGCGAAATCTGATGGGTTCCCATGTATGTACTGTGTCCGTGCGTTTGTTGTCGAATCCTGAAGTTTTTAACCACTGTTCTCCCATACTAGAGGGGGGGGGGGGGTCAACATCTGCTGTTCACAGGCTGAATGTATACGGCTGAAATCTTCAATGCATTATCAGCTTTCCTGACTGTTTTGGAACGTTGATTTGCCATCTGTTAATGCAGTCGCCCTGTGTTCATCGTCCCTTCTAGTTTACAGGCTGCACTCCCCTGGTGATCACATTCTCCTCTCCAGAGCAGGCTAACTACCAGCTGCTCCTCCTCATAGGCGTTCATCCTTTCTGTCCCTGCTCCCTGCACCGTTTCGCGTTGCTTGTACTCTCTTCCCAGTTCCCTGGTTTAGATGCGTGTTCCCTGCCTTCTCTCCTCTTCCTACAGCCTTCCAATGAGCTCCACAAGATACAGTGGTTAGAATGCTTTATAACACCCTTTATTCAACATATAGCTGTACCCCGCTAGACGTATTGAAACGTGCTAAAAAAACTAGCAAAAACAGCTAGAAAATGTACTTCCCTCGTGTTTTGGTAAATACAGAGAGCAGGGAAGCGAGCATTTCAGCAGTATACATTCAGCCTGTGAACAACACTTTTGGTCCTCCCTTGTATAGGAGAAGAGTGGTTCAAAAGAACAGGATTCGACTGAACAAACGCATTTACCAAAACGCGAGGAAAGTACATTTTCTTGCTGTTTTTGCCAATTTTTAGCACGTTTCAATATGTCTAGCGGGTTACGGCTATATGTTGAATAATGGGTGTTATAAAGCTTTCTGAACACTGTATCTTGTGGAGCTCATTGGAAGACCGTAGGAAGAGGAGAGAAGGCAGGGAACACGCATCTGAACCAGAGATCTGGGAAGCGAGTACATGCATCGCGAAACGGTGCAGGGAGCAGGGACAGAAATGATGAACACCTATGAGGAGGAGCAGCTGGTAGTTAGCCTGCTCTGGAGAGGAGAATGTGATCACCAGGGGAGTGCAGCCTGTAAACTAGAAGGGAAGATGAACACAGGACGACTGCATTAACAGATGGCAAATAAACGTTCCAAAACAGTCAGGAAAGCTGATAATGCATTGAAGATTTCAGCCGTATACATTCAGCCTTTGAACAGCAGTAGATGTTGACCCTCCCTTGTATGGGAGAACAGTGGTTAAAAATTTCAGTATTCGACAACAAACGCACGGAAAGAGTACATACATGGGAACCCATCAGAATTCGCATTTACAAAAACGTGAGGAAAGTACATTTTCTAGCTGTTTTTGCCAGTTTACAGCACGTTTCAATATGTCTAGCGGGTTACGGCTACATGTTGAATAATGGGTGTTATAAAGCATTCTGAGCACTGTGTATCTTTTGGAGCTCATTTGTTGATTTGAAGGCATCGGGAAGAGGAGAGAAGGCTGGGAAAACGCTTCTAAACCAGAGAGCTGGGAAGCGAGTACTTGCAATGCGAAACTGCAGGGAGCAGGGACAGAAAAGAACGCCTCTGAGGAGGAACAGCGTCTAAACCAGATAGCAGGGAAGCGAGTGTTTGCAACGCGAAACGGTGCAGGGACATGAGACAGAAAGGAAGAACGCCTCTGAGGAGGAACAGCTGTTAGATAGCCTTCTTTGGAGAAGAGAACGTGATCACAACGGGAGTGCAGCCTTGAAACAAGAAGGGACGATAAAAACATGGTGACTGGAATAACAGATGGCAAACCGACTTTCCAGAACAGTCGGATTACCCGATAATGCATTGAAGATTTCAGCAGTATACATTCAGTCTGTGAACAGTAGATTTTGATCCCCCCCCCTTGTATGGATGACGAGTGGTTAAAAACATCAGGATTCGACTGAACAAATGCACGAACAGAGTACAAAATGGGAATCTACCAGAATTCGCATTTACCAAAACGCGAGGAAAGGACATTTTCTAGCTATTTTTGCTAGTTTTTAGCACTTTTCAATACGTCTAGCGGGTTACAGCTATATCTGGCATAATGGGTTTTATAAAGCATTCTGAGCACCGTGTATCTTTTGAAGCTCATTTGTTGATTTGAAGGCAGCGGGAAGAGGAGAGAAGGCAGGGAACACGCGTCTAAACCAGAGAGCAGGGAAGCGAGTACTTGCAACGCGAAACGGTGCAGGGAGCAGGGACAGAAAGGGAGAACTCCTCTGAGGAGGAACAGCTGGCAGTTAGCCTTCTTTGGAGATGAGAACTTGATCACGGTGAGAGAATGGCCAGGAAAGAGAGAATGCATGCAGACAAGGCATTCGTGAGAGGAGTCGGCCTGCAAAGGAAAGCAATTTACTACATGAATCAAAGATACTCCCCCTCAAGAACGGTTGGATCTGAGCATGGAGAGGAAATTGTCATCGGGGAGGAAAGTGTCAAAGCTTGAGACAGCGCTGGCCGTCAACCATGTCTCGGTTAGACCAAGGACATCAAGGTCGGGTTCGTCCAGGAAATGGCAAATGTCAGACGAGTGTTTAAAACTGAGTGAGAGTTGAGAGTGGGGAGGGGTACAAATCAGTAATCCCTGCGGAGGTGTAGAAGGAGCCTGACCTAGGGCAGATGAGGAAGGAGAGAGGAAAGGAAGCAGAAGAAGGCAGAGAAGAGACAGCAGGAGTGCATGATCAATCCCGGAGCTACGAGTGGTGAGAAGGTTAGACGGGGAGGTCTGAGTCTCAGGATTGGAATGGTGTTAGGAAAGATTTCGTAATTGTAGGTCATTTTCCTTCCATGTGGCAACCTCTAAACTTTTTGCTGTTGTTTTTCACCTTGTTCTTGACTTTGCCAGAGAAGTGCAGCCTTCTGCTGCACTCCTCTGGGCTTTCGCTCCTTATCTTATGGGGAAACTGACATGCCCTTAAGACAGTCAGTACCGGGGAACGCTGTTTCCCGTAGTTTCTTTTATCATGTTGCGGCTTTAGTGCAACATGACACAAGAGGGCACTGTAAGCTAAGTTACAGCTCTCTTGGGTCTCTAGCCTTCTACAGGCCCTAGATACTCGTTTAGGATTGTATTTGATCGGTGCAAGTAATTCAGGGACGGGAATGGTGGCAGCGATCGTTTCTTTGTATTTTGAGCTCCTTTTGGCGTTCTAAGCGCTTTTTCTGCACTTAACCCAAAATGGTGGCCTGGCTCCCAAAATGGCCAGACCACGAGGCTCCTTTGTCCTGTCCGCTGACCGTCTTGCTACCTTCACCTTCCCTAGGTCGAGCCGACCCGGGGCCTTCCTTATTTGGGCATGTACTTTCCGCGAAACACGGATGCTTTCGCGGGCTTCTACATGTCTTTTGTGCGCCTCCAGGGTGGGGTCTGGGATGTCTGGTCCCAATACACATCCTGGGTGCCAGAGAGTCTAGGGTGGTGTGAATGCCTGGGACCATCGTGGTCCGTGATTGGTCCACGAATGGTGTGAGTGTTGATGAGCGGATCTCCCATTGGGTCCCCTCCGTTTTGGCACGAAGGGAACCGTGGATAAGAGGGGGCTGGAAACACCACTACCATGTCGATCTCCTGAGTTCTCACGAACGAAGGAATACAGGAGCCAAGTATCCTGCAAACAAGAGGCTGGACCGAGGAATCGCTGGTGACCCGCTGAAGGACTTCTGCTCTGCACTGCTGTCGCCTTGTGAAACCCTTTTCACCTTTGATCGAACCAGAAGGCCTGTACTGGTGCTCCGTCCCTTGGAATAGCGGGAACAGCTATTCTCGGCATCTTCATAATCTCCTGCCAGTAAGCCTTCGGAAGCGTCTCTGGGCCATCCAGTTGACTGACCAGCTTACACGGGAGTCTTGCTCTGTAACCGCCGCCAGGTTGTGTTGTATTTCGAGTCCTTGTCACTCTCACACGCTTCGTACACTTGGCGTTCCCAGGTCGGAAGTGAGTAGTGTACATTTGGCTCAGATACACACGGCCGCTCCGTTGCCCTGCTGTGGTGACAAAACTGTGCAGGTTTCTTCGATTGGGACGTGTTTTTACTCAACACGACGAAGAGGCGTTCCATGCTTTTCTGAACCTGCCAGCTGCTGAAATTGACGTGGAGAAGCCTGGCGCTGCTTGCATCGGGGACCGGTGAGTAGCATAGCTAGGATCTGGTCGCCCTCCTGCAGGAGCCCATTGCTTTTCCCCGCTGTGTCAAACAGCACCCTTTTGCCGTACTCGCGCTCTGCTTCTGCCCACTGTGGAGGCTGCGCTTGAGTCGCGGAACTTGTTCTTCTTCTGTAAGCACTAAACTGAACTGCCTGACTTCCTTCGAAGAGCTTCTCCTTTTGCCCGTTGGCACCAGCGCGTGCAGGTACTTTGAGCACAAGGCTCCACTCTTCGCAGGGCTCGGACTTCCATCTAGTTAGGTGCCTCTGAAGGCGAACTGAGTCTAAAGCATTGTATCGCACTGCCTGTTTTCCTTCCCTTGCAGGTGGACTACACATTTCGTGCATATAACCCTGGCGACTGTCGTATTTGTATATATATTGTGTTGATATGGTATGTGTTGGTTTAATATTGTGATATTGTGATTTTCTCGCTACGGTCATTGTTTTAAAGGCCTTAAAATAAATGTGTATATATTTTTGATATAACAACTGTTTGGAGTAGTTTGTAAGTGATCTTGCTTTGTGTGCTCATTGCGGGCTTTCAGTCACCCTCACCCCTCTTGAGACCTAGTCTTGACCGCCGCGATCACTACCTTGATTGGTCTGGCTCGTCCAGAGGTTACCCTGTTCCAAGTAATTAGGTTGGCCTTCTGAACCTCTGCGCCACCAGGACAGAGTTCAGAAATCCGTCTTAACACATGCTTTCAGAAGGGTTTCAGGATTAGAATGGGAAGGAGTTGGATATCACATCTCATGCTAAAGGGAGGGTCTCAGGTTTGGAAGGGGAAGGATTTGGATATCACATCTCATGTTATAGGAAGGATCTCAGGTTTGGTATTACAAGCATTGAGATATCACAGCTCATGCTATCGGAAGGATCTCAGGTTTGGTATTAGAGGCATTGAGATATCACATCTCATGCTATCGTTAGAGTCTCAGGATTGGAATAGGAAGGAGTTGGATATGACATCTCTTGTTATAGGGAGGGTCTCAGGTTTGGTATTAGAAGCACTGAGATATCAAATCACATCCTTTAGGAAGGGACTCGCGTTTGGTATTTTAAGGAGTGAGATAGTAAATCTCAACCTATCGGAAGGGTCTCGGGTTTGGTATTGGAAGAAATGAGATTTCAAATCTCAGGCTGTGGGAATGGTCTCAGGTTTGGAAGTGGAAGGATTTGGATATCACATCTCATGTTATAGGAAGGATCTCAGGTTTGGTATTAGAAGCATTGAGGTATCACATCTCATGCTATAGGAAGGGTCTCAGGATTGGAATGGGAAGTAGTTGGATATCACATCTCATGCTAAAAGAAGGGTCTCAGTTTTGGTAGAAGCATTGAGATATCACATCTCATGCTATCGGAAGGGTCTCAGGATTGGAATGGGAAGGAGTTGGATATCACATCTCATGCCATAGGAAGGGTCTCAGGTTTGGTATAAGCATTGAGAGATATCATCTCTGCTATCGGAAGGATCTCAGGATTGGAATGAGAAGGACTTAGATATCACATCTCATGCTATAGGGAGGGTCTCAGTTTTGATATTAGAAGCATTGAGATATCACATCTCATGCTTTTGGAAGGGTGTCAGGATTGGAATGGGAGGAGCTGGATATCACATCTCATGCTAAAGGAAGGGTCTCAGGTTTGGAAGGTGAAGGATTTGGATATCACATCTCATGTTATAGGAAGGATCTCAGGTTTGGTATTAGAAGCATTGAGATATCACATCTCATGCTATAGGAAGGGTCTCAGGATTGGAATGGGAAGGAGTTGGATATCACATCTCATGCTAAAGGAAGGGTCTCAGTTTTGGTAGAAGCATTGAGATATCACATCTCATGCTATAGGAAGGGTCTCAGGATTGGAATGGGAAGGAGTTGGATATCACATCTCATGCCATAGGAAGGGTCTCAGGTTTGGTATAAGCATTGAGTTTTCACATCTCTGCTATCGGAAGGGTCTCAGGATTGGAATGGGAAGGAGTTGGATATCACATCTCATGCTAAAGGGAGGGTCTCAGGTTTGGAAGGGGAAGGATTTGGATATCACATCTCATGTCATAGGAAGGATCTCAGGTTTGGTATTAGAAGCATTGAGATATCTCATCTCATGCTATCGGAAGGATCTCAGGTTTGGTATTAGAAGCATTGAGATATCACATCTCATGCTATCAGAAGGGTCTCCGGATTGGAATGGGAAGGAGTCGGATATCACATCTCATGCTAAGGGAGGGTCTCAGGTTTGGAAGTGGAAGGATTTGGATATCACATCTCATGTTATAGGAAGGATCTCAGGTTTGGTATTAGAAGCATTGAGATATCACATCTCATGGTATAGGAAGGGTCTCAGGATTGGAATGGGAGGAGCTGGATATCACATCTCATGCTAAAGGAAGGGTCTCAGCTTTGGAAGGGGAAGGATTTGGATATCACATCTCATGTTATAGGACGGGTCTCAGGTTTGCTATTAGAAGCATTGAGATATCACATCTCATGCTATAGGAAGTGTCTCAGGATTGGAATGGGAAGAAGTTGGATATCACATCTCATGCTATAGGAAGGGTTTCAGGTTTGGTAGAAGCATTGAGATATCACATCTCATGCTATAGGAAGAGTCTCAGGTTTTGGAAGGGAAGGATCTGGATTTCACATCTCATGTTATAGGATGGTTCTCATGTTTGGTTTTTGAAGCATTGAGATATCACATCTCATTCTATCGGAAGGGTCTCAGGTTTGGAATGGGAAGGAGTTGGATATCACATCTCATATTATAGGAAGGATCTCAGGTTTGGTATTAGAAGCATTGAGATATCACATCTCATGCTATAAGAAGGGTCTCAGGATTGGAATGTGAAGGAATTGGATATCACATCTTATGCTAAAGGAAGGGTCTCAGGTTTGGAATGTGAAGGAGTTGGATATGACATCTCTTGTTATAGGGAGGGTCTCAGTATTTGAATGGCAAGGAGTTGGATATCACATCTCATGCCATAGGAAGGGTCTCAGGTTTGGTATAAGCATTGAGATATCACATCTCTGCTATCGGAAGGGTCTCAGGATTGGATTGGGAAGGAGTTGGATATCCCTTCTCATGCTATAGGAAGGGTCTCAGGTTGGAATGGGAAGGAGTTGGATATCACATCTCATGTTATAGGAAGGGTCTCAGGATTGGAATGGAAAGGATTTGGATATCACATCTCTTGCTATAGGAAGGGTCTCAGGTTTTGTATTAGAAACATTGAGATATCACACCTCATGCTATAGGAATGGTTTCAGGTTTGGAAGGGGAAGGCTTTGGATATCATATCTCATGTTATAGGACGGGTCCCAGGTTTGGTATTAGAAGCATTGAGATATCACATCTCATGGTATAGGAAGGGTCTCAGGGTTGGAATGGGAAGGAGTTGGATATCACACCTCATCCAATAGGAAGGGTCTCGGATTTGGAATGGGAAGGAATTGGATATCACATCTCATGTTATAGGAAGGATCTCAGGTTTGGTATTAGAAGCATTGAGATATCACATCTCATGCTATAGGAAGAGTCTCAGGATTGGAATGTGAAGGATTTGGATATCACATCTCATGCTAAAGGAAGGGTCTCAGGTTTGGTAGAAGCATTAAGATATCACATCTCATGCTATAGGAAGGGTCTCAGGATTTGAATGGCAAGGAGTTGTATATCACATCTCATGCCATAGGAAGGGTCTCAGGTTTGGTATAAGCATTGAGATATCACATCTCTGCTATCGGAAGGGTCTCAGGATTGGATTGCGAAGGAGTTGGATATCCCTTCTCATGCTATAGGAAGGGTGTCAGGTTGGAATGGGAAGGAGTTGGATATCACATCTCATGTTACAGGAAAGGTCTCAGGATTGGAATGGGAAGGATGTGGATATCACATCTCTTGCTATAGGAAGAGTCTCAGGTTTTTTATTAGAAACATTGAGATATCACATCTCATGCTATAGGAAGGGTTTCAGGATTGGAATGGGAAGGATTTGGATATCACATCTCATGCTAAAGGAAGGGTCTCAGGTTTGGAAGGGGAAGGATTTGGATATCATGTCTCATGTTATAGGACGGGTCCCAGGTTTGGTATTAGAAGCATTGAGATATCACATCTCATGGTATAGGAAGGGTCTCAGGGTTGGAATGGGAAGGAGTTGGATATCACACCTCATCCAATAGGAAGGGTCTCAGGTTTGGAATGGGAAGGAATTGTATATCACATCTCATGTTATAGGAAGGATCTCAGGTTTGGTATTAGAAGCATTGAGATATCACATCTCATGCTATAGGAAGGGTCTCAGGATTGGAATGTGAAGGATTTGGATATCACATCTCATGCTAAAGGAAGGGTCTCAGGTTTGGTAGAAGCATTAAGATATCACATCTCATGCTATAGGAAGGGTCTCAGGATTTGAATGGCAAGGAGTTGGATATCACATCTCATGCCATAGGAAGGGTCTCAGGTTTGGTATAAGCATTGAGATATCACATCTCTGCTATCGGAAGGGTCTCAGGATTGGATTGGGAAGGAGTTGGATATCCCTTCTCATGCTATAGGAAGTGTCTCAGGTTGGAATGGGAAGGATTTGGATATCACATCTATTGCTATAGGAAGGGTCTCAGGATTGGAATGGGAAGGATGTGGATATCACATCTCATGTCATAGGAAGGATCTCAGGTTTGGTATTAGAAGCATTGATATATCACATCTCATGCTATAGGAATGGTCTCAGGATTGGAATGGGTAGGAGTTGGATATTACATTCTTGCTATAGGAAGGGTCTCATGTTTGGAATGGGAAGGAGTTGGATATCACATATGCTATAGGAAGTGTCTCAGGTTTGGAACGGGAAGGAGTTGGATATCACATCTCATGTTATAGGAAGGGTCTCAGGATTGGAATGGGAAGGAGTTGGATATCACATCTCATGCTATAAGAAGGGTCTCAGATTTGGTATAAGCATTGAGATATCACACCTCATGCTATAGGAAGGGTCTCAGGATTGGAATGGGAAGGAGTTGGATATCACATCTCATGCTATAGGAAGGGTCTCAGATTTGGTATAAGCATTGAGATATCACACCTCGTGCTATAGGAAGGGTCTCAGGATTGGTATAAGCATTGAGATATCACATCTCTGCTATCGGAAGGGTCTCAGGATTGGAATGGGAAGGAGTTGGATATCCCATCTCATGTTATAGGAAGGTCTCAGGTTTGGTATTAGAAGCATTGAGATATCACATCTCATGCTATAGGAAGAGTCTCAGGATTGGAATGGGAAGGAGTTGGATATCCCATCTCATGTTATAGGAAGGGTCTCAGGTTTGGTATTAGAAGCATTGAGATATCACATCTCATGCTATAGGAAGGGTCTCAGGATTGGAATGGGAAGGACTTGGATGTCACATCTCATGCTATAGGGAGGGTCTCAAGTTTGATATTAGAAGCATTGAGATAACAAAACTCATGATATCGGAAGGGTCTCAGGATTGGAATGGGAAGGAGTTGGATATCACATCTCATGATGAAGGACGGGTCTAAGGTTTGGAAGGGGAAGGATTTGGATATCACATCTCATGTTATAGGACGGGTCTCAGGTTTGGTATTAGAAGCATTGAGATATCAAGTCTCATGGTATAGGAAGGGTCTCAGAATTGGAATGGGAAGGAGTTGGATATCACATCTCAAGCTATAGGAAGGGTCTCAGGATTGGAATGGGAAGGAGTTTGATATCACATCTCATGCCATAGTATGGGTCTCAGGTTTGGTAGAAGCATTAGGATATCACATCTCATGCTATCGGAAGGGTATCAGGATTGGATTTGGAAGGAGTTGGATATCCCATTTCATGCTATAGGAAGGGTCTCAGGTTGGAATGGGAAGGAGTTGGATATCACATCTCATGTTATAGGAAGGGTCTCAGGATTGGAATGGGAAGTATGTGGATATCATATCTCATGCTATAGGAAGGCTCTCAGGTTTGGAAGGGGAAGGGGTTGGATATCACATTTCATGTTAGAGGAAGGATCTCAGGTTTGGTATTAGAGGCATTGAGATATCACATCTCATGCTATAGGAAGGGTCTCAGGATTGGAATGGGAAGGAGTTGGATATCACATCTCGAGCTATAGGAAGGTTCTCAGGTTTGGTATAAGCATTGAGATATCACATCTCATGCTATAGGAAGGGTCTCATGATTGGAATGGGGAGGAGTTGGATATCACATCTCATGTTATAGGAAATATCTCAGGTTTGGTATTAGAAGCAGTGAGACATCACATCTCATGTTATAGGAAGGGTCTCAGGATTGGAATGGGAAGAAGTTGGATATCACATCTCATGCTATAGGAAGGGTCTCAGCTTTGGTATAAGCATTGAGATATCACATCTCATGCTATAGGAAGGGTCTCAGGATTGGAATGGGAAGGAGTTGGATATCACATCTCATGCCATAGGAAGGGTCTCAGATTTGGTATAAGCATTGGGATATCACACCTCATGCTATAGGAAGGGTCTCAGGATTGGAATGGGAAGGAGTTGGATATCACATCTCATGCTATAGGAAGGGTCTCAGATTTGGTATAAGCATTGAGATATCACACCTCATGCTATAGGAAGGGTCTCAGGATTGGTATAAGCATTGAGATATCACATCTCTGCTATCGGAAGGGTCTCAGGATTGGAATGGGAAGGAGTTGGATATCCCATCGCATGTTATAGGAAGGGTCTCAGGTTTGGTATTAGAAGCATTGAGATATCACATCTCATGCTATAGGAAGAGTCTCAGGATTGGAATGGGAAGGAGTTGGATGTCACATCTCATGCTATAGGGAGGGTCTCAAGTTTGATATTAGAAGCATTGAGATAACAAATCTCATGATATCGGAAGGGTCTCAGGATTGGAATGGGAAGGAGTTGGATATCACATCTCATGATGAAGGACGGGTCTAAGGTTTGGAAGGGGAAGGATTTGGATATCACATCTCATGTTATAGGACGGGTCTCAGGTTTGGTATTAGAAGCATTGAGATATCAAGTCTCATGGTATAGGAAGGGTCTCAGAATTGGAATGGGAAGGAGTTGGATATCACATCTCAAGCTATAGGAAGGGTCTCAGGATTGGAATGGGAAGGAGTTTGATATCACATCTCATGCCATAGTATGGGTCTCAGGTTTGGTAGAAGCATTAGGATATCACATCTCATGCTATCGGAAGGGTATCAGGATTGGATTTGGAAGGAGTTGGATATCCCATTTCATGCTATAGGAAGGGTCTCAGGTTGGAATGGGAAGGAGTTGGATATCACATCTCATGTTATAGGAAGGGTCTCAGGATTGGAATGGGAAGGATGTGGATATCATATCTCATGCTATAGGAAGGCTCTCAGGTTTGGAAGGGGAAGGGGTTGGATATCACATTTCATGTTAGAGGAAGGATCTCAGGTTTGGTATTAGAGGCATTGAGATATCACATCTCATGCTATAGGAAGGGTCTCAGGATTGGAATGGGAAGGAGTTGGATATCACATCTCATGTCATAGGAAAGATCTCAGGTTTGGTATTAGAAGCAGTGAGACATCACATCTCATGTTATAGGAAGGGTCTCAGGATTGGAATGGGAAGAAGGTGGATATCACATCTCGAGCTATAGGAAGGTTCTCAGGTTTGGTATAAGCATTGAGATATCACATCTCATGCTATAGGAAGTGTCTCAGGATTGGAATGGGGAGGAGTTGGATATCACATCTCATGTTATAGGAAAGATCTCAGGTTTGGTATTAGAAGCAGTGAGACATCACATCTCATGTTATAGGAAGGGTCTCAGGATTGGAATGGGAAGAAGGTGGATATCACATCTCATGCTATAGGAAGGGTCTCAGCTTTGGTATAAGCATTGAGATATCACATCTCATGCTATAGGAAGGGTCTCAGGATTGGAATGGGAAGGAGTTGTATATGACATCTCATGCCATAGGAAGGGTCTCAGGTTTGGTATAAGCATTGAGATATCACATCACATGCTATAGGAAGGGTCTCAGGATTGGAATGGGAAGGACTTGGATATCACATCTCATGCTATAGGCAGGGTCTCAGGTTTGGAAAGGGAAGGAGTTGGATATCACATTTCATGTTAGAGGTAGGATCTCAGGTCTGGTATTAGAGGCATTGAGATATCACATCTCATGCTATCAGAAGGGTCTCAGGATTGTAATGGGAAGGAGTTGGATATCACATTTCATGTTAGAGGTAGGATCTCAGGTTTGGTATTAGAAGCAGTGAGACATCACATCTCATGTTATAGGAAGGGTCTCAGGATTGGAATGGGAAGAAGTTGGATATCACATCTCATGCTATAGGAAGGGTCTCAGCTTTGGTATAAGCATTGAGATATCACATCTCATGCTATAGGAAGGGTCTCAGGATTGGAATGGGAAGGAGTTGTATATGACATCTCATGCCATAGGAAGGGTCTCAGGTTTGGTATAAGCATTGATATATCACATCACATGCTATAGGAAGGGTCTCAGGATTGGAATGGGAAGGACTTGGATATCACATCTCATGCTATAGGCAGGGTCTCAGGTTTGGAAAGGGAAGGAGTTGGATATCACATCTCATGTTTTAGGAAGGATCTCAGGTTTGGTATTAGAAGCATTGAGATATCACATCTCATGCTATCTGAAGTATCTCAGGTTTGGTATCAGAGGCATTGAGATATCACATCTCATGCTATCATAAGGGTCTCAGGATTGTAATGGGAAGGAGTTGGATATCACATCTCATGCTAAAGGGAGGGTCTCAGGTTTGGAAGGGGAAGGATTTGGATATCACATCACATGTTATAGGAAGGATCTCAGGTTTGGTATTAGAAGCATTGAGATATCACATCTCATGCTATCGGAAGGGTCTCAGGATTGGAATGGGAAGGAGTTGGATATCACATCTCATGCTATAGGAAGGGTCTCAGGTTTGGAACGGGAAGGAGTTGGATATCACATCTCATGTCATAGGAAGAGTCTCAGGTTTGGTATAAGCATTGAGATATCACATCTCTGCAATCGGAAGTGTCTCAGGATTGGGATGGGAAGGAGTTGGATATCACATCTCATGCTATAGGAAGGGTCTCAGGTTTGGAACGGGAAGGAGTTGGATATCCCATCTCATGTTATAAGACTGGTCTCAGGTTTGGTATTAGAAGCATTGAGATATCACATCGCATGCTGTAGGAAGGGTCTCAGGTTTGGAATGGGAAGGAATTGGATATCACATCTCATGTCATAGGAAGGATCTCAGGTTTGGTATTAGAAGCATTGAGATATCACATCTCATGCTATAGGAATGGTCTCAGGATTGGAATGGGAAGGAGTTGGATATTACATTCTTGCTATAGGAAGGGTCTCATGTTTGGAATGGGAAGGAGTTGGATATCACATATGCTATAGGAAGGGTCTCAGGTTTGGTATAAGCATTGAGATATCACATATCTGCTATCGGAAGTTCGCAGGTTGGAATGGGAAGGAGTTGGATATCACATCTCATGTTATAGGAAGGGTCTCAGGATTGGAATGGGAAGGACTTGGATATCATATCTCATGCTATAGGAAGGCTCTCAGGTTTGGAATGGGAAGGAGTTGGATATCACATCTCATGTTATAGGAAGGGTCTCAGGATTGGAATGGGAAGGACTTGGATATCATATCTCATGCTATAGGAAGGCTCTCAGGTTTGGAAGGGGAAGGAGTTGGATATCATATTTCATGTTAGAGGAAGGATCTCAGGTTTGGTATTAGAGGCATTGAGATATCACATCTCATGCTATAGGAAGGGTCTCAGGATTGGAATGGGGAGGAGTTGGATATCACATCTCAAGCTATAGGAAGGGTCTCAGGTTTGGTATAAGCATTGAGATATCACATCTCATGCTATAGGAAGGGTCTCAGGATTGGAATGGGAAGGAGTTGGATATCACATCTCATGTTATAGGAAAGATCTCAGGTTTGGTATTAGAAGCATTGAGACATCACATCTCATGTTATAGGAAGGGTCTCAGGATTGGAATGGGAAGAAGTTGGATATCACATCTCATGCTATAGGAAGGGTCTCAGGTTTGGTATAAGCATTGAGATATCACATCTCATGCTATAGGAAGGGTCTCAGGATTGGAATGGGAAGGAGTTGTATATGACATCTCATGCCATAGGAAGGGTCTCAGGTTTGGTATAAGCATTGAGATATCACATCACATGCTATAGGAAGGGTCTCAGGATTGGAATGGGAAGAAGTTGGATATCACATCTCATGCTATAGGAAGGGTCTCAGGTTTGGAATGGGAAGGAGTTGGATATCACATCTCATGTTATAGGAAAGATCTCAGGTTTGCTATTAGAAGCATTGAGACATCACATCTCATGTTATAGGAAGGGTCTCAGGATTGTAATGGGAAGAAGTTGGATATCACATCTCATGCTATAGGAAGGGTCTCAGGTTTGGTATAAGCATTGAGCTATCACATCTCATGCTATAGGAAGGGTCTCAGGATTAGAATGGGAAGGAGTTGTATATGACATCTCATGCCATAGGAAGGGTCTCAGGTTTGGTATAAGCATTGAGATATCACATCACATGCTATAGGAAGGGTCTCAGGATTGGAATGGTAAGGACTTGGATATCACATCTCATGCTATAGGCAGGGTCTCAGGTTTGGAAAGGGAAGGATTTGGATATTACATTTCATGTTAGAGGTAGGATCTCATGTTTGGTATTAGAGGCATTGAGATATCACATCTCATGTTATCAGAAGGGTCCCAGGATTGGAATGGGAAGGAGTTGGATATCACATCTCATGCTATAGGAAGGGTCTCAGGTTTGGTATAAGCATTGAGCTATCACATCTCATGCTATAGGAAGGGTCTCAGGATTAGAATGGGAAGGAGTTGTATATGACATCTCATGCCATAGGAAGGGTCTCAGGTTTGGTATAAGCATTGAGATATCACATCACATGCTAAAGGAAGGGTCTCAGGATTGGAATGGTAAGGACTTGGATATCACATCTCATGCTATAGGCAGGGTCTCAGGTTTGGAAAGGGAAGGAGTTGGATATTACATTTCATGTTAGAGGTAGGATCTCATGTTTGGTATTAGAGGCATTGAGATATCACATCTCATGTTATCAGAAGGGTCCCAGGATTGGAATGGGAAGGAGTTGGATATCACATCTCATGCTAAAGGGAGGGTCTCAGGTTTGGAAGGGGAAGGATTTGGATATCACATCTCATGTTATAGGAAGGATCTCAGGTTTGGTATTAGAAGCATTGAGATATCACATCTCATGCTATCGGAAGGGTCTCAGGATTGGAATGGGAAGGAGCTGGATATCACATCTCATGCTAAAGGAAGGGTCTCAGGTTTGGAACGGGAAGGAGTTGGATATCACATCTCATGTTATAGGAAGAGTCTCAGGTTTGGTATAAGCATTGAGATATCACATCTCTGCAATCGGAAGTGTCTCAGGATTGGGATGGGAAGGAGTTGGATATCACATCTCATGCTATAGGAAGGGTCTCAGGTTTGGAACGGGAAGGAGTTGGATATCCCATCTCATGTTGTTAAGACGGATTTCTGAACTCTGTCCTGGTGGCGCAGAAGTTCAGAAGGCCAACCTAATTACTTGGAACAGGGTAACCTCTGGACGAGCCAGACCAATCAAGGTAGCGATCGCGGCGGTCAAGACTAGGTCTCAAGAGGGGTGAGGGTGACTGAAAGCCCGCAATGAGCACACAAAGCAAGAGCGCTTACAAACTACTCCAAACAGTTGTTATATCAAAAATAGATACACATTTATTTTAAGGCCTTTAAAATAATGACCGTAGCGAGAAAATCACAATATCACAATATTAAACCAACACATACCATATCAACACAATATATATACAAATACAACAGTCGCTAGCGTTATAAGCACGAAATATGTAGTCCACCTGAAAGGGAAGGAAAACAGGCAGTGCGATAACGCTTTAGACTCAGTTCGCCTTCAGAGGCACCTAACTAGATAGAAGTCTGAGCCCTGCGAAGAGTGGAGCCTTGTGCTCAAAGTACCTGCCACGCCGGTGCCAACGGGCAACAGGGGAAGCTCTTCGGAGGAAGTCAGGCAGTTCGGGTTAGTGTACAGCAGAAGGAGAACAGGTTCCGCAACTCAAGCGCAGCCTCCACAGCGAGCAGAAGCAGAGCGCGAGTACGGCCAAAAGGGTGCTGTTTTTACACAGCAGGGAAAAGCAATGGGATACTGCAGGAGGGCGACCAGATCCTAGCTAAACTACTCACCGGTCCCCGAAGCAAGCAGACCCAGGCTTCTCCACGTTAGTTTCAGCAGCTGGCAGGTTCAGAAGAGCAGGGAACGCCTCGTAGTCGTGTAGAGCAAAAAGACGTCCCAATCGACGAAACCAGCACAGTTTGTTGCCGCAGCAGGACAACGGAGCGGCCGTGTGTATTCGAGCCAAATGTACACTCCTCCCTTCAGACTTGGGAACGCCAAGTGTACGAAGCGTGTGAGAGTGACAAGGACTCGAAATACAACACAACCTGGCGGCGGTTACAGAGCAGGACTCCCTTGTAAGCTGGTCAGTCAACTGGATGGCCCAGAGACACTTCCGAAGGCTTACTTGGCAGGAGAGGATGAAGTGCCGGGAATAGCTGTTCCTGCTATTCCAAAGGTCGAAGCACCAGTACAGGCCTTCTGGTTCGATCAAAGGAGGAAAGGGTTTCACAGGACGACAGCAGTGCAAAGGAGGATTCCTTCAGCGGGTCACCAGCGATTCCTCGGTCCAGCCTCTTGGTTGCAGGATACTTGGCTCCTGTATTCCTTCGTTCGTGAGAACTCAGGAGATCGACATGGTAGTGGTGTTTCCAGCTCCCTCTTATCCACGGTTCCCTTTGCGCCAAAACAGAGGGGAGCCAATGGGAGATCCGCTCATCAACACACATACCATACGTGGACCAATCACGGACCACGGTGGTCCCAGGCATTCACACCACCCTAGACTCTCTGGCACCCAGGATGTGTATTGGGACCAGACATCCCAGCCCACACCCTGGAGGCACACAAACGACATGTAGAAGCCCGCGAAAACAACCACGTTTCGCGGGAAAGTACATGCCCAAATAAGGAAGGCCCCGGGTCGCTCGACCTGGGGAAGGTGAAGGGAGCAAGACAGTCAGTGGACAAGACAAAGGAGCCTCGTGGTCTGGCCATTTTGGGAGCCAGGCCACCATTTTGGGTTCAGTGCGAAAAACGTGCTCAGAACGCCAAAAGGAGCTCAAAATAAACAAAACGATCGCTGCCACCATTCCAGTCCCTGAATGACTTGCACCGATCAAAATACCATCCTAAAAGAGTATCTAGGGTCTGTAGAAGGCTAGAGACCCAAGAGAGCTGTAACTTAGCTTACAGTGCCCTCTTGTGTCATGTTGCACTAAAGCCGCAACATGATAAAAGAAACTACGGGAAACAGCGTTCCCCGGTACTGACTGTCTTAAGGGCATGTCAGTTTCCCCGTAAGAAAAGAGCGAAAGCCCAGAGGAGTGCGGCAGAAGGCTGCACTTCTCTGGCAAAGTCAAGAACAAGGTGAAAACAACAGCAAAAAGTTTAGGGGTTGCCACATGGAAGGAAAATTACCTACAATTACGAAATCTTTCCTAACACTCGCCCCTCCCAGACTATGGACAGGGGGAACTAATCCACCCCTGGATGAGTCTCTTGTTCAGGTCAGTAAAACATTCTGGACAACCCATCAGCATTGCTATGTTGGACACCTGGCCTATGCTCAATAGTGAAGTCGAAGCCTTGTAGACTTATGGACCACCTAAGCAACTTTGGATTCTCCCCCTTCATGTTCATTAGCCACTTTAACGGCTTATGGTCAGTCTGCACAGTGAAGTGGGTCCCATAGCGGTAGGGCCTCAGCTTCCTTAGGGCCCACACAACAGAGAAACATTCTTTCTCTACCGTGGACCATCTGAGCTCTCTGTCCTTAAGCTGGCGACTAATAAAACCGATAGGGTGTTCCTTACCCTTCTCATCTACTTGTGATAGTACAGCTCCTATCCCAGTGTCAGAGGCATCCGTCTGCACGATAAAAGGTCTTTGATAATCCGGGGCCCTTAGGACAGGGGCCTGGCACAAGGAGTCTTTTAAGCCATTGAAGGCCTTCTCACACTCGTCGGTCCAAGTTACCTTCTTGGGTTTCTTCGGAGTTGTGAGGGCAGTCAGAGGAGCAGCTATGGTGCCATAGTCTGCCACAAAATTGCGATAATACCCCGTGAGTCCTAAGAAGGCTCTCACTTGGGTTTGCGTAGTGGGAGTAGGCCAGTCTTGTACTGCTTGTACTTTACTGGGTAGAGGCTGTATCCTCCCTCCACCTACTTCATGTCCAAGGTAAACCACTGAGCCTTGTCCAATCTGGCATTTACTAGCCTTTATGGTCAAGTGGGCTTTCTGAAGAGCCTGGAGCACAATCCCGAGGTGTTTCACATGGTCTTCCCAGGTGGCACTGAAAACTGCTATATCGTCCAGATATGCAAGACAGAATTCGTCCAACCCATTCAACACATGATTCACAAGCCTCTGGAAAGTGGCAGGTGCATTCTTCAACCCGAACGGCATTACCCGGAATTGGTAAAGGCCGTCTGGAGTAGAAAATGCTGTCTTCTCCTTGGCATGTTCTGCTAAAGCTATTTGCCAATAGCCAGCAGTGAGGTCAAACGTGCTGAGGTACTTGGAGGCACCCAAAGTATCCACCAGCTCATCTGTTCGAGGCAAAGGGTGTGCATCTGTCTTGGTGACAGCATTCAGAGCCCTGTAATCCACGCAGAACCTCAATTCAGAAGTGCCTGCTTTTGGAACCAACACCACTGGGCTGGACCAAGGACTACTAGAGGGTTCAATCACCCCAAGATCTAACATCTTGTTGACCTCGGTCTTAATATAAGACCGTACTTTGTCTGACATCCTGTATCCCCTACTTTTGGTAGGTACACTGTCTCCTGTGTCAATGTTATGTTTGCACCAAGGTGTCAAACCAGGCGACTGTGAAAACAGGGGAGAAAACTGCCTAAGCAAACTTTTCACCTCAGCCTGCTGATCATAAGTCAGGTGAGGGGCCACTCGGACACCCTCAATGAAGCTATCTGAAGGACCGCTGTGGAACAGGTCGGGGAGAGGTTCAGACTCCTCTTCCTCAACATCTGAAGCCAGTAGCAGTGCTGCGATTTCGACTCTTGGGACGAAAGCCTTCAGCCTATTCACGTGAAACACTTTTGGAGCCTGTCCAGGCCTTCCAAGGTCCACTAAATAGTTCACCTCACCCAGGGGCTCCACCACTGTGTAAGGGCCTGACCATTTGTCCTGTAAAGCTCGAGGCCTTATAGGATTCATGATCAGGACTTGCTGACCAGGTGTAAAGTTGATGAGGGAAGCTTTCTGGTCGTACCAATGTTTCACCAGCGCTTGCCCTGCCTTCAATTTATCACTAGCCAAGCCCATCAGAAGTACCATACGTTTTCTGAGCCCCAGCACATAATCAACTACATTGGTAGTAACAGGGGGAGTGGGCATCTCCCATCCCTCTTTGACGATGGCTAAGGGTCCCCGTACGGGATGACCGAACAGAAGTTCGAAGGGGCTGAAGCCAACACCCTCCTGTGGTACCTCTCGGTAGGCAAACAGCAAGCATGGTAAAAGAAGATCCCATTTTCTTCTCTGGGGCTCCTCCAGAGCCCCAATCATGCTCTTTAACGTTCTGTTGAAACGTTCCACCAGACCATTGGTCTGGGGGTGGTATGCAGAAGAGAACTTGTAGGTGACCCTATATTCTTTCCACATAGCCTGCATATACTTCGACATAAAGTTGCTGCCACGATCTGACACAACTTCTTTAGGGAAGCCAACCCCAGTAAATATGCCGAGTAAAGCTTTTGCAACTGACTTGGCAGTTACAGTTTTCAATGGGGTGGCCTCAGGATACCTGGTTGCATGGTCGACCAGCACCAGGATAAACCTATTGCCCGAGGATGTTTGTGGGTCAAGGGGACCAACGATGTCGATCCCTACCCTTTCAAATGGTACCCCCACAACTGGGAGCGGTACCAACGGAGCTTGGATTGTCGCGCCAACCTTACCAGACAACTGGCAGGAGGCACAACTGCTGCAGTGACTTTCTACTTGCACCCCCATCTTGGGCCAGTAGAAGTGCATGGATAACCTTTGCTTGGTCCTCTTCATACCAAGGTGACCAGCAAGGGGAACTTCATGCGCCAACTGCAGGAGGAAGGGCCTAACAGCAAGGGGAACCACCAACCTCCTATGGTCTCCTTCTGTAGACTCTGTGGGCTCACTATACAGGAGTCCACCTTCCCAATAAATCCTATGCTTCCCAGGAGGTTCACCCTCAAGCTGGGAGCAGGCCTGTCTCCTTAGGCCTTCCAGAGATGGGCACTCACGTTGGCCTTTACTGAATTCGTCCCTATCAGGACCTCCTTCAACTAACAAGTCTTTTAGTTCAGGATGATCGTTGGGGTCGAATACTTCAGGCATCGCCACCTCCTCGTCAGGCCCGGGCGATTGACCAACTTCCTCCACCGCAGTGGTAGGCGAGCTCGGGGGAATATTCTCTTTCCCTCGTCTTGACTTGTAGACTCCTTTCGCCTTGGGTTTCCCCTTCGGCTGGGGCGGCGTATTGGACTTGGCCAATGCTGCCCGTGCTTGAGACCGTGTGTAGGGTCTTTCGGCAGTGTCTCCTACGAGCCCTAAAGCTCTGAGATCATTACCCAACAAGACCTTTCCCGGGACGTTTCTCTGAATGCTCACTGGAATCCTGACTGCTGTACCATTTAAAGTAAGATTTACAGGTATTACTGGAAACATACGGAGGGGGCCATCAGCCAACTTAGTGGGCATCAGAGTAGCTCTGGCAACTTCCTCTGAGTCTACCAAGGTAGAATCCACTACAGTGCGACTGCACCCACTATCCCTAAGAGCTGGAGTATCCACTCCATTGATCAGCACACTGTCTTTAAAGTAGTGCTTGGTATTATCCGGAATCCTAGCATAAGCCTCTGCGACTTTAGGCTCCCAGGAACCCAGGGACACTAAAACTACCTCAGCCTCTATTCCGCTGGGAAATGAGTCTGAGGAGAAGGATGCTCCTGTAATCTCTTCTTCCTCGTAGGAGGAGAAGGCCAGATTAGCGGAGTGGACCCCCAAAGGTCTAACCTTACACCGGGGATCCCCCTTCACATGGTCAGTTGCTCCACAAGAAAAACAAGCCCCAGTGGGTCTGTTTACGTAGGGAGGCTTATTGTAACCAGAGTTCTGTTTCGGAGGCTGACCTCCACTACCCTGTGAGTTCTCTTGTGTCTTACCCTTGTTTTTCTTTTTGTGGCCCTTATGGGAAGAAGATTTAGCAGATTCCCCACCCTCCATATCTTTGGACTTTTTCCCTTCCTCCTGCTTACCAGGATGAGTTTTGTCCTTATGGGACACTCGATGTGACACCCATAAGTCTGCTGCAATGGCCAGCTTCTTAGGATCTATCTCCTTCGAATCGGCCAAATGCTGCTTAAGCTCCGGGGAAGAAGAAGCAAAAATATGTTCCAGCATGACAAGATTGATCATGCCTTCAAAGGTAGAAACCTTATAACCTTCGACCCAGCCAGTTAAGTTTTTCAAAGATTCAGCGACATAAGATACCCAAGTACCACCTTCCTTTTTCTTATACTCTCGAAAACGCTTTAAATATTGGGCCGGAGTCTTCCCAAACTTTAAAATGAGAGTTTGCTTTAACATTGCGAAATCAGCTCGCTCAGCCTTCGACATTTCCATAATGGCACTACAGCCAGAATGGGGCAGTCTACTGAGCAACCACGCAATCTTATCAGCATTGTCAACTTCTTGAACCTCGCATGCATACTCAAACGCATTCAGCCAGTCCATAATGTCATTCCTTTCTTCATACACACTGAGCAGATCTTTCGGAAACAGTGGATGAGAGGAAGCCCCAGACCCATGTCCAGGACCCTTGGACCCATTTGCAACCTGAAGCTTGGCCAGTTCCAACTGGTGATCCCTGTCTTTCTGTTTTTCTGCCTGTTCGATTTTTAGTTTGGCTATGCTGAATTCAAGCTCCTGCTGCCTAAACCGCAGCTCTTGCTTCTTGAATTCAAGCATAGCCTCCCCATCAACACTGGCAGAGGAAACATTAGACATCTCGTCCTCCCTGTCCTCGTGGTCGCGATGGATCAGTGCAGCGGCAGAACCGTCGGTTCTACCAGTAAGAGCAGCCCCACCACCTTCTGCACTGTCCTCAGAAGTTATAGCGTCAAGCTGCGCTTCTTGCCACGCCACGATTCTCTGGATCATTTCCAATTTAGTGCCTTGAGAGGAAACACCTCTCTCCGCACACATCTTTTTCAGCGTTTCTGATTTGGAAGCATTTAAAGTTAACAAGGTATTTGTTTCCATACTGTTTGATAGGACTATGGCCTTTTTAAAGTTATACTACAACAATTCACTACGTGTACTGGTTGGAATAACCTGAAATGCCTTAGTTCGAGCGCAACACTGGATACCTTCAGTCGTATCCCACCGCTGTACACCAATTTGTTAAGACGGATTTCTGAACTCTGTCCTGGTGGCGCAGAAGTTCAGAAGGCCAACCTAATTACTTGGAACAGGGTAACCTCTGGACGAGCCAGACCAATCAAGGTAGCGATCGCGGCGGTCAAGACTAGGTCTCAAGAGGGGTGAGGGTGACTGAAAGCCCGAAATGAGCACACAAAGCAAGAGCGCTTACAAACTACTCCAAACAGTTGTTATATCAAAAATAGATACACATTTATTTTAAGGCCTTTAAAATAATGACCGTAGCGAGAAAATCACAATATCACAATATTAAACCAACACATACCATATCAACAAAATATATATACAAATACAACAGTCGCTAGCGTTATAAGCACGAAATATGCAGTCCACCTGAAAGGGAAGGAAAACAGGCAGTGCGATAACGCTTTAGACTCAGTTCGCCTTCAGAGGCACCTAACTAGATGGAAGTCCGAGCCCTGCGAAGAGTGGAGCCTTGTGCTCAAAGTACCTGCCACGCCGGTGCCAACGGGCAACAGGGGAAGCTCTTTTCGGAGGAAGTCAGGCAGTTCGGGTTAGTGTACAGCAGAAGGAGAACAGGTTCCGCAACTCAAGCGCAGCCTCCACAGCGAGCAGAAGCAGAGCGCGAGTACGGCCAAAAGGGTGCTGTTTTTACACAGCAGGGAAAAGCAATGGGATACTGCAGGAGGGCGACCAGATCCTAGCTAAACTACTCACCGGTCCCCGAAGCAAGCAGACCCAGGCTTCTCCACGTTAGTTTCAGCAGCTGGCAGGTTCAGAAGAGCAGGGAACGCCTCGTAGTCGTGTAGAGCAAAAAGACGTCCCAATCGACGAAACCAGCACAGTTTGTTGCCGCAGCAGGACAACGGAGCGGCCGTGTGTATTCGAGCCAAATGTACACTCCTCCCTTCAGACTTGGGAACGCCAAGTGTACGAAGCGTGGGAGAGTGACAAGGACTCGAAATACAACACAACCTGGCGGCAGTTACAGAGCAGGACTCCCTTGTAAGCTGGTCAGTCAAATGGATGGCCCAGAGACACTTCCGAAGGCTTACTTGGCAGGAGAGGATGAAGTCGCCGGGAATAGCTGTTCCTGCTGGTCGAAGCACCAGTACAGGCCTTCTGGTTCGATCAAAGGAGGAAAGGGTTTCACAGGACGACAGCAGTGCAAAGGAGGATTCCTTCAGCGGGTCACCAGCGATTCCTCGGTCCAGCCTCTTGGTTGCAGGATACTTGGCTCCTGTATTCCTTCGTTCGTGAGAACTCAGGAGATCGACATGGTAGTGGTGTTTCCAGCTCCCTCTTATCCACGGTTCTCTTCGCGCCAAAACGGAGGGGAGCCAATGGGAGATCAGCTCATCAACACACATACCATACGTGGACCAATCACGGACCACGGTGGTCCCAGGCATTCACACCACCCTAGACTCTCTGGCACCCAGGATGTGTATTGGGGCCAGACATCCCAGCCCACACCCTGGAGGCCCACAAACGACATGTAGAAGCCCACGAAAGCAACCACGTTTCGCGGGAAAGTACATGCCCAAATAAGGAAGGCCCCGGGTCGCTCGACCTGGGGAAGGTGAAGGGAGCAAGACAGTCAGTGGACAAGACAAAGGAGCCTCGTGGTCTGGCCATTTTGGGAGCCAGGCCACCATTTTGGGTTCAGTGCGAAAAACGTGCTCAGAACGCCAAAAGGAGCTCAAAATAAACAAAACGATCGCTGCCACCATTCCAGTCCCTGAATGACTTGCACCGATCAAAATACCATCCTAAAAGAGTATCTAGGGTCTGTAGAGGGCTAGAGACCCAAGAGAGCTGTAACTTAGCCGCAACATGATAAAAGAAACTACGGGAAACAGCGTTCCCCGGTACTGACTGTCTTAAGGGCATGTCAGTTTCCCCGTAAGAAAAGAGCGAAAGCCCAGAGGAGTGCGGCAGAAGGCTGCACTTCTCTGGCAAAGTCAAGAACAAGGTGAAAACAACAGCAAAAAGTTTAGGGGTTGCCACATGGAAGGAAAATTACCTACAATTACGAAATCTTTCCTAACACATGTTATGAGACTGGTCTCAGGTTTGGTATTAGAAGCATTGAGATATCACATCGCATGCTGTAGGAAGGGTCTCAGGTTTGGAATGGGAAGGAATTGGATATCACATCTCATGTCATAGGAAGGATCTCAGGTTTGGTATTAGAAGCATTGAGATATCACATCTCATGCTATAGGAATGGTCTCAGGATTGGAATTGGAAGGAGTTGGATATTACATTCTTGCTATAGGAAGGGTCTCATGTTTGGAATGGGAAGGAGTTGGATATCACAGATGCTATAGGAAGGGTCTCAGGTTTGGTATAAGTATTGAGATATCACATCTCTGCTATCGGAAGTGTCTCAGGATTGGAATGGGAAGGAGTTGGATATCACACCTGATGCTATAGGAAGGATCTCAGGTTTGGAACGGGAAGGAGTTGGATCTCACATCTCATGTTATAGGAAGAGTCTCAGGTTTGGTATAAGCATTGAGATATCACATCTCTGCAATCGGAAGTGTCTCAGGATTGGGATGGGAAGGAGTTGGATATCACATCTCATGCTATAGGAAGGGTCTCAGGTTTGGAACGGGAAGGAGTTGGATATCCCATCTCATGTTATGAGACTGGTCTCAGGTTTGGTATTAGAAGCATTGAGATATCACATCGCATGCTGTAGGAAGGGTCTCAGGTTTGGAATGGGAAGGAATTGGATATCACATCTCATGTCATAGGAAGGATCTCAGGTTTGGTATTAGAAGCATTGAGATATCACATCTCATGCTATAGGAATGGTCTCAGGATTGGAATTGGAAGGAGTTGGATATTACATTCTTGCTATAGGAAGGGTCTCATGTTTGGAATGGGAAGGAGTTGGATATCACATATGCTATAGGAAGGGTCTCAGGTTTGGTTTAAGTATTGAGATATCACATCTCTGCTATCGGAAATGTCTCAGGATTGGAATGGGAAGGAGTTGGATATCCCATCTCATGTTATAGGACGGGTCTCAGGTTTGTTATTAGAATCATATAGCATGGGATGTGATATCCAAGTCCTTCCCATTCCAATCCTGAGACACTTCCTACAGCATGAGATGTGATATATCAATGCTTCTAATACCAAACCTGGGACTCTTCCTATAACATGAGATGGGATATCCAACTCCTTCCCATTCCAATCCTGAGACCCTTCCGATAGCAGAGGTGTGATATCTCAATGCTTATACCAAACCTGAGACCCTTCCTATGGCATGAGATGTGATATCTCAATGTTTATACCAAACCTGAGACCCTTCCTATAGCATGAGATGTGATATCCAACTCCTTCCCATTCCAATCCTGAGACCCTTCCTATAGCATGAGATGTGATATCTCAATGTTTATACCAAACCTGAGACCCTTCCTATAACATGAGACGTGATATCCAAATCCTTCCCATTCCAATCCTGAGACTCTTCCTATAGCATGAGATGTGATATCTTAATGCTTCTAAAACCAAACATGAGAACCATCCTATAACATGAGATGTGAAATCCAAATCATTCCCTTTCCAAACCTGAGACCCTTCCTATAGCTTCAGATGTGATATCAAACTCCTTCCCATTCAATGTGATATCCAACTCCTTCCCATTCCAATCCTGAGACCCTTCCTATACCATGAGATGTGATATCTCAATGATTCTAATACCAAACCTGAGACCCGTCCTAAAACATGAGATGTGAGATCCAAATCCTTCCCCTTCCAAACCTGAGACCTTTCCTTTAGCATGAGATGTGATATCCAACTCCTTCCCTTTCTAAACCTGAGACCCTTCCGATAGCATGAGATGTGATATCTCAATGCTTCGAAAACCAAACATGAGAACCATCCTACAACATGAGATGTGAAATCCAGATCCTTCCCTTTCCAAACCTGAGACCCTTTCTATAGCTTGAGATGTGATATCAAACTCCTTCCCATTCCAATCCTGAGATAGCTTGAGTTGTGATATCCAACTCCTTCCCATTCCAATCCTGAGACCCTTCCTATACCATGAGATGTGATATCTCAATGCTTCTAATACCAAACCTGATGACCCTTCCTATGGCATGAGATGTGATATCCAACTCCTTCCCATTTCAATCCTGAGTTCCTTCCTATAACCTGAGATGTTATATCTCAATGCTTCTATCAAACCTAAGACCCTTCCTTTAGCATGAGATGTGATATCCAACTCCTTCCCATTCCAATCCTGAGACCCTTCCTAAACACGTGATATCCAACTCCTTCCCATTCCAATCCTGAGACTCTTCCTATAGCATGAGATGTGATATCTCAATGCATCTAATACCAAACCTGGGACCAGACCTATAACATGAGATATGATATCCAAATCCTTCCCCTTCCAAACCTGAGACCCTTCCTTTAGCATGAGATGTGATATCCAAATCCTTCCCATTCCAATCCTGAAACCCTTCCTATAGCATGAGATGTGATATCTCAATGTGTCTAATAAAATACATGAGACCTTCCTATAGCAAGAGATGTGATATCCAAATCCTTCCCATTCAAATCCTGAGACCCTTCCTATAACGAGATGTGATATCCAACTCCTTCCCATTCCAACCTGAGACCCTTCCTATAGCATGAGAAGGGATATCCAACTCCTTCCCATTCCAATCCTGAGACCCTTCCTATACCATGAGATGTGATATCTCAATGCTTCTAATACCAAACCTGGGACCCGTCCTATAACATGAGATATGATATTCAAATCCTTCCCATTCCAATCTTGAGACCCTTCCTATAACATGAGATGTGATATCCAACTCCTTCCCATTCCAACCTGAGATCCTTCCTATAGCATGAGAAGGGATATCCAACTCCTTCCCAATCCAATCCTGAGACCCTTCCGATAGCAGAGATGTGATATCTCAATGCTTCTAATACCAAACCTGAGACCCGTCCTAAAACATGAGCTGTGAGATCCAAATCCTTCCCCTTCCAAACCTGAGACCTTTCCTTTAGCATGAGATGTGATATCCAACTCCTTCCCATTCCAAACCCTTCCTATAGACCCTTCCTATAACATGAGATTTTATATCTTAATGCTTCTAAAACCAAACCTGAGAACCATCCTATAACATGTGAAATCCAAATCCTTCCCTTTCCAAACCTGAGACCCTTCCGATAGCATGAGATGTGATATCTCAATGCTTCTAAAACCAAACATGAGAACCATCCTATAACATGAGATGTGAAATCCAGATCATTCCCTTTCCAAACCTGAGACCCTTCCTATAGCTTGAGATGTGATATCAAACTCCTTCCCATTCCAATCCTGAGATAGCTTGGGATTTGATATCCAACTCCTTCCCATTCCAATCCTGAGACCCTTCCTATACCATGAGATGTGATATCTCAATGCTTCTAATACCAAACCTGAGACCCGTCCTAAAACATGAGATGTGAGATCCTAATCCTTCCCCTTCCAAACCTGAGACCCTTCCTATAGCTTGATATGTGATATCAAACTCCTTCCCATTCCAATCCTGAGATAGCTTGAGATGTGATATCCAACTCCATCCCATTCCAATCCTGAGACCCTTCTGATAGCATGAGATGTGATATCTCAATGCTTCTAATATCAAAACTGAGACCCTCCCTATAGTATGAGATGTGATATCTAAGTCCTTCCCATTCCTATCCTGAGTTCCTTCCTATAGCATGAGATGTGATATCTCAATGCTTCTATCAAACCTGATACCCTTCCTTTAGAATGAGATGTGATATCCAACTGCTTCCCATTCCAATCCAGAGACCCTTCCTATAGCATGAGATGTGATATCCAACTCCTCCCCATTCCAATCCTGAGACCCTTCCTATAGCATGAGATGTGATATCTCAATGCTTCTAATACCAAACCTGAGATCCTTCCTATAACATGAAATGTGATGTCAAACTCCTTCCAATTCCAAACCTTTGCTTCTATCAAACCTGAGACCCTTCCTTTAGCATGTGATGTGATATCCAACTCCTTCCCATTCCAATCCTGAGACCCTTCCTATAACATGAGACGTGATATCCAACTCCTTCCCATTCCAATCCTGAGACTCTTCCTATAGCATGAGATGTGATATCTCAATGCTTTTAAAACCAAACATGAGAACCATCCTATAACATGAGATGTGAAATCCAAATCATTCCCTTTCCAAACCTGAGACCCTTCCTATAGCTTGAGATGTGATATCAAACTCCTTCCCATTCAATGTGATATCCAACTCCTTCCCATTCCAATCCTGAGACCCTTCCTATACCATGAGATGTGATATCTCAAAGCTTCTAATACCAAACCTGAGACCCGTCCTAAAACATGAGATGTGAGATCCAAATCCTTCCCCTTCCAAACCTGAGACCTTTCCTTTAGCTTGAGATGTGATATCCAACTCCTTCCCATTCCAAACCTGAGACCCTTCCTATAGCATGAGATGTTATATCTTAATGCTTCTAAAACCAAACCTGAGAACCATCCTATAACATGTGAAATCCAAATCCTTCCCTTTCCAAACCCGAGACCCTTCCGATAGCATGAGATGTGATATCTCAATGCTTCTAAAACCATGAGAACCATCCTATAACATGAGATGTGAAATCCAAATCCTTCCCTTTCCAAACCTGAGACCCTTCCTATAGCTTGAGATGTGATATCAAACTCCTTCCCATTCCAATCCTGAGATAGCTTGAGATGTGATATCCAACTTCTTCCCATTCCAATCCTGAGACCCTTCCTATGCCATGAGATGTGATATCTCAATGCTTCTAATATCAAAACTGAGACCCGTCCTAAAACATGAGATGTGAGATCCAAATCCTTCCCCTTCCAAACCTGAGACCCTTCCTATAGCTTGAGATGTGATATCAAACTCCTTCCCATTCCAATCCTGAGATAGCTTGAGATGTGATATCCAACTCCATCCCATTCCAATCCTGAGACCCCTCCGATAGCATGAGATGTGATATCTCAATGCTTCTAATATCAAAACTGAGACCCTCCCTATAGTATGAGATGTGATATCTAAGTCCTTCCCATTCCTATCCTGAGACCCTTCCGATAGCAGAGATGAGATATCTCAATGCTTATACCAAACCTGATGACCCTTCCTATGGCATGAGATGTGATATACAACTCCTTCCCATTCCAATCCCGAGTTCCTTCCTATAGAATGAGATGTGATATCTCAATGCTTCTATCAAACCTGAGACCCTTCCATTAGCATGAGATGTGATATCCAACTCCTTCCCATTCCAATCCTGAGACCCTTCCTATAACATGAGACGTGATATCCAACTCCTTCCCATTCCAATCTTGAGACTCTTCCTATAGCATGAGATGTGATATCTCAATGCTTCTAATACCAAACCTGGGAACAGTCCTATAACATGAGATATGATATCCAAATCCTTCCCCTTCCAAACCTGAGACACGATAGCAGAGATGTGATATCTCAATGCTTATACCAAACCTGAGACCCTTCCTATAGCATGAGATGTGATATCCAACTCCTTCCCATTCCAATCCTGAGACCCTTCCTATAGCATGAGATGTGATATCTCAATGCTTCTACCAAAACTGAGACCCTTCCTTTACCATCAGATGTGATATCCAACTCCTTCCCATTCCAATCCTGAGACCCTTCCTATAGCATGAGATGTGATATCTCAATGCTTCTAATACCAAACCTGAGATCCTTCCTATAACATGAGATGCGATATCCAACTCCTTCCCATTCCAATCCTGAGACCCTTCCTATAGCATGAGATGTGATATCTCAATGCTTCTAATACCAAACCTGAGATCCTTCCGATAGCATGAGATGTGATATCGCAATGCTTCTAATACCAAACCTGGGATCCGTCCTATAACATGAGATATGATATCCAAATCCTTCCCCTTCCAAACCTGAGACCCTTCCTTTAGCATGAGATGTGATATCCAAATCCTTCCCATTCCAATCCTGAAACCCTTCCTATAGCATGAGATGTGATATCTCAATGTTTCTAATAAAAAACCTGAGACCCTTCCTATAGCAAGAGATGTAATATCCAAATCCTTCCCATTCCAATCTTGAGACCCTTCCTATAACATGAGATGTGATATCCAACTCCTTCCCATTCCAACCTGAGATCCTTCCTATAGCAGGAGAAGGGATATCCAACTCCTTCCCAATCCAATCCTGAGACCCTTCCGATAGCAGAGATGTGATATCTCAATGCTTCTAATACCAAACCTGAGACCCGTCCTAAAACATGAGCTATGAGATCCAAATCCTTCCCCTTCCAAACCTGAGACCTTTCCTTTAGCATGAGATGTGATATCCAACTCCTTCCGATTCCAAACCCTTCCTATAGACCCTTCCTATAACATGAGATTTTATATCTTAATGCTTCTAAAACCAAACCTGAGAACCATCCTATAACATGTGAAATCCAAATCCTTCCCTTTCCAAACCTGAAACCCTTCCGATAGCATGAGATGTGATATCTCAATGCTTCTAAAACCAAACATGAGAACCATCCTATAACATGAGATGTGAAATCCAGATCATTCCCTTTCCAAACCTGAGATCCTTCCTATAGCTTGAGATGTGATATCAAACTCCTTCCCATTCCAATCCTGAGATAGCTTGGGATTTGATATCCAACTCCTTCCCATTCCAATCCTGAGACCCTTCCTATACCATGAGATGTGATATCTCAATGCTTCTAATACCAAACCTGAGACCCGTCCTAAAACATGAGATGTGAGATCCTAATCCTTCCCCTTCCAAACCTGAGACCCTTCCTATAGCTTGAGATGTGATATCAAACTCCTTCCCATTCCAATCCTGAGATAGCTTGAGATGTGATATCCAACTCCATCCCATTCCAATCCTGAGACCCTTCTGATAGCATGAGATGTGATATCTCAATGCTTCTAATATCAAAACTGAGACCCTCCCTATAGTATGAGATGTGATATCTAAGTCCTTCCCATTCCTATCCTGAGACCCTTCCGAGAGCAGAGATTTGATATCTCAATGCTTATACCAAACCTGATGACCCTTCCTATGGCATGAGATGTGATATCCAACTCCTTCCCATTCCAATCCTGAGTTCCTTCCTATAGCATGAGATGTGATATCTCAATGCTTCTATCAAACCTGATACCCTTCCTTTAGCATGAGATGTGATATCCAACTGCTTCCCATTCCAATCCTGAGATAGCTTGAGATGTGATATCCAACTTCTTCCCATTCCAATCCTGAGACCCTTCCTATGCCATGAGATGTGATATCTCAATGCTTCTAATACCAAACCTGAGACCCGTCCTAAAACATGAGATGTGAGATCCAAATCCTTCCCCTTCCAAACCTGAGACCCTTCCTATAGCTTGAGATGTGATATCAAACTCCTTCCCATTCCAATCCTGAGATAGCTTGAGATGTGATATCCAACTCCATCCCATTCCAATCCTGAGACCCTTCTGATAGCATGAGATGTGATATCTCAATGCTTCTAATATCAAAACTGAGACCCTCCCTATAGTATGAGATGTGATATCTAAGTCCTTCCCATTCCTATCCTGAGTTCCTTCCTATAGCATGAGATGTGATATCTCAATGCTTCTATCAAACCTGATACCCTTCCTTTAGAATGAGATGTGATATCCAACTGCTTCCCATTCCAATCCAGAGACCCTTCCTATAGCATGAGATGTGATATCCAACTCCTCCCCATTCCAATCCTGAGACCCTTCCTATAGCATGAGATGTGATATCTCAATGCTTCTAATACCAAACCTGAGATCCTTCCTATAACATGAAATGTAATGTCAAACTCCTTCCAATTCCAAACCTTTGCTTCTATCAAACCTGAGACCCTTCCTTTAGCATGTGATGTGATATCCAACTCCTTCCCATTCCAATCCTGAGACCCTTCCTATAACATGAGACGTGATATCCAACTCCTTCCCATTCCAATCCTGAGACTCTTCCTATAGCATGAGATGTGATATCTCAATGCTTTTAAAACCAAACATGAGAACCATCCTATAACATGAGATGTGAAATCCAAATCATTCCCTTTCCAAACCTGAGACCCTTCCTATAGCTTGAGATGTGATATCAAACTCCTTCCCATTCAATGTGATATCCAACTCCTTCCCATTCCAATCCTGAGACCCTTCCTATACCATGAGATGTGATATCTCAAAGCTTCTAATACCAAACCTGAGACCCGTCCTAAAACATGAGATGTGAGATCCAAATCCTTCCCCTTCCAAACCTGAGACCTTTCCTTTAGCTTGAGATGTGATATCCAACTCCTTCCCATTCCAAACCTGAGACCCTTCCTATAGCATGAGATGTTATATCTTAATGCTTCTAAAACCAAACCTGAGAACCATCCTATAACATGTGAAATCCAAATCCTTCCCTTTCCAAACCCGAGACCCTTCCGATAGCATGAGATGTGATATCTCAATGCTTCTAAAAGCATGAGAACCATCCTATAACATGAGATGTGAAATCCAAATCCTTCCCTTTCCAAACCTGAGACCCTTCCTATAGCTTGAGATGTGATATCAAACTCCTTCCCATTCCAATCCTGAGATAGCTTGAGATGTGATATCCAACTTCTTCCCATTCCAATCCTGAGACCCTTCCTATGCCATGAGATGTGATATCTCAATGCTTCTAATACCAAACCTGAGACCCGTCCTAAAACATGAGATGTGAGATCCAAATCCTTCCCCTTCCAAACCTGAGACCCTTCCTATAGCTTGAGATGTGATATCAAACTCCTTCCCATTCCAATCCTGAGATAGCTTGAGATGTGATATCCAACTCCATCCCATTCCAATCCTGAGACCCTTCCGATAGCATGAGATGTGATATCTCAATGCTTCTAATATCAAAACTGAGACCCTCCCTATAGTATGAGATGTGATATCTAAGTCCTTCCCATTCCTATCCTGAGACCCTTCCGATAGCAGAGATGTGATATCTCAATGCTTATACCAAACCTGATGACCCTTCCTATGGCATGAGATGTGATATACAACTCCTTCCCATTCCAATCCCGAGTTCCTTCCTATAGAATGAGATGTGATATCTCAATGCTTCTATCAAACCTGAGACCCTTCCTTTAGCATGAGATGTGATATCCAACTCCTTCCCATTCCAATCCTGAGACCCTTCCTATAACATGAGACGTGATATCCAACTCCTTCCCATTCCAATCTTGAGACTCTTCCTATAGCATGAGATGTGATATCTCAATGCTTCTAATACCAAACCTGGGAACAGTCCTATAACATGAGATATGATATCCAAATCCTTCCCTTTCCAAACCTGAGACACGATAGCAGAGATGTGATATCTCAATGCTTATACCAAACCTGAGACCCTTCCTATAGCATGACATGTTATATCCAACTCCTTCCCATTCCAATCCTGAGACCCTTCCTATAGCATGAGATGTGATATCTCAATGCTTCTACCAAAACTGAGACCCTTCCTTTACCATCAGATGTGATATCCAACTCCTTCCCATTCCAATCCTGAGACCCTTCCTATAGCATGAGATGTGATATCTCAATGCTTCTAATACCAAACCTGAGATCCTTCCTATAACATGAGATGCGATATCCAACTCCTTCCCATTCCAATCCTGAGACCCTTCCTATAGCATGAGATGTGATATCTCAATGCTTCTAATACCAAACCTGAGATCCTTCCGATAGCATGAGATGTGATATCGCAATGCTTCTAATACCAAACCTGGGATCCGTCCTATAACATGAGATATGATATCCAAATCCTTCCCCTTCCAAACCTGAGACCTTTCCTTTAGCATGAGATGTGATATCCAAATCCTTCCCATTCCAATCCTGAAACCCTTCCTATAGCATGAGATGTGATATCTCAATGTTTCTAATAAAAAACCTGAGACCCTTCCTATAGCAAGAGATGTAATATCCAAATCCTTCCCATTCCAATCTTGAGACCCTTCCTATAACATGAGATGTGATATCCAACTCCTTCCCATTCCAACCTGAGATCCTTCCTATAGCATGAGAAGGGATATCCAACTCCTTCCCAATCCAATCCTGAGACCCTTCCGATAGCAGAGATGTGATATCTCAATGCTTCTAATACCAAACCTGAGACCCGTCCTAAAACATGAGCTGTGAGATCCAAATCCTTCCCCTTCCAAACCTGAGACCTTTCCTTTAGCATGAGATGTGATATCCAACTCCTTCCGATTCCAAACCCTTCCTATGGACCCTTCCTATAACATGAGATTTTATATCTTAATGCTTCTAAAACCAAACCTGAGAACCATCCTATAACATGTGAAATCCAAATCCTTCCCTTTCCAAACCTGAAACCCTTCCGATAGCATGAGATGTGATATCTCAATGCTTCTAAAACCAAATATGAGAACCATCCTATAACATGAGATGTGAAATCCAGATCATTCCCTTTCCAAACCTGAGATCCTTCCTATAGCTTGAGATGTGATATCAAACTCCTTCCCATTCCAATCCTGAGATCCTGAGACCCTTCCTATACCATGAGATGTGATATCTCAATGCTTCTAATACCAAACCTGTGACCCGTCCTAAAACATGAGATGTGAGATCCTAATCCTTCCCCTTCCAAACCTGAGACCCTTCCTATAGTTTGAGATGTGATATCAAACTCCTTCCCATTCCAATCCTGAGATAGCTTGAGATGTGATATCCAACTCCATCCCATTCCAATCCTGAGACCCTTCTGATAGCATGAGATGTGATATCTCAATGCTTCTAATATCAAAACTGAGACCCTCCCTATAGTATGAGATGTGATATCTAAGTCCTTCCCCTTCCTATCCTGAGACCCTTCCGAGAGCAGAGATGTGATATCTCAATGCTTATACCAAACCTGATGACCCTTCCTATGGCATGAGATGTGTTATCCAACTCCTTCCCATTCCAATCCTGAGTTCCTTCCTATAGCATGAGATGTGATATCTCAATGCTTCTATCAAACCTGATACCCTTCCTTTAGCATGAGATGTGATATCCAACTCCTCTCCATTCCAATCCTGAGACCCTTCCTATAGCATGAGATGTGATATCTCAATGCTTCTAATACCAAACCTGAGATCCTTCCTATAACATGAAATATGATATCAAACTCCTTCCCATTCCAAACCTTTGCTTCTATCAAACCTGAGACCCTTCCTTTAGCATGTGATGTGATATCCAACTCCTTCCCATTCCAATCCTGAGACTCTTCCTATAGCATGAGATGTGATATCTCAATGCTTCTAAAACCAAACATGAGAACCATCCTATAACATGAGATGTGAAATCCAAATCATTCCCTTTCCAAACCTGAGACCCTTCCTATAGCTTGAGATGTGATATCAAACTCCTTCCCATTCAATGTGATATCCAACTCCTTCCCATTCCAATCCTGAGACCCTTCCTATACCATGAGATGTGATATGCTGTGAGTAAGCATAACACTTTTAGCTGCTTAGTCTACCCACGATCCGCATGTGAATGTCTACTGCCTACTGCTAGAATATACACACACCTTGGTGAATTTACTCTTGCTAACTATTTGTTACTCATATGCATCAGCCTATTGCTACTGTTCTCGTGCAACACATCGCGCCACGCCTACTAGTGCCGCTGTAATCATGTTGTACCCTCTGGTCGCTCATTGACCACAGTAATCATGTTGTGCCCTTTGGTCGCTCATTGACCACAGTAATTGCGTTGTACCCTTTGGTCGCTCATTGACGACAGTAATTGTGTTGTGCCCTTTGGTCGCTCATTGACCACAGTAATTGTGTTGTGCCCTCTGGTCGCCCATTGACCACAGTAATCATGTTGTGCCCTTTGGTCGCTCATTGACCACAGTAATTGTGTTGTGCCCTCTGGTCGCCCATTGACCACAGTAATCATGTTGTACCCTTTGGTCGCTCATTGACGACAGTAATTGTGTTGTGTCCTTTGGTCGCTCATTGACCACAGTAATCATGTTGTGCCCTTTGGTCGCTCATTGACCACATTAACTGTGTTGTGCCCTCTGGTCGCCCATTGACCACAGTAATCATGTTGTGCCCTTTGGTCGCTCATTGACCACAGTAATTGTGTTGTGCCCCCTGGTCGCTCATTGACCACAGTAACTGTGTTGTGCCCTCTGGTCGCTCATTGACCACAGTAATTGTGTTGTGCCCTTTGGTCGCTCATAGACTATAGCAATTGTGTTGCCCATGGTCATATATTCACCACACTGCCATCTGTACGAGCCCTATGATTACTGCAACTTAACACTATGTGCCTGACCTCATTTTCTAGATAACAACATAGCAGACTTAGCAGTTACTTTGCCTGCACTACACCATAACTAAAACTCTAGCCATCTATCCAGACACAGGACGCTTACACATTACACAATGCTCCTTATACTATCCTACCTAGTATACCTGGCCTCCTCACTCGCCCCATGGGAACATCTCACCATGTCGCCTCTTATAGCAACTACAATACAACACTCCACTACACAATATAACATAGCTGACAGAAACCTAAGATTACGAGCAAGACTACCCAGAATCTTTGATCCACTCATCAAATACGAAACTAACACTACTCGAACCAAAAAAGAACCTACTCGCAAACCATTCACCCATAACCACGTTAAGCTCAACAACTACCAAACTAATAAAGAAACAATTGCCACTCCCAATGCTGCAAAAAATACTGCTACACATCTTAACCGCACACCTAAACTCAAAGGAGCCTTAATAAACGCTAGATCCTTAGTCGCCCACGCCATAGAAATATCGGAAGTTATCCTGACAGAAGATTACGACTTCCTAGCCATTACAGAAACTTGGCTACATGAGACATCAGGCCCAGCACTATCCCTAGCTGTGCCCAATAATTACACTATCCTCAGATCAGATAGGTGCGGAGCTCGAGGTGGAGGACTAGCCATCATCGTCAAAACTAAACTCCAGATGAGACTCACCCCCTCACCAACCATTGAATCTTGTGAGATAATGTCCACCAAGACACCTACAGCTAACTCACAAACCCTTAACATTCATTTGATATACAGACCTCCAGGTCCAATCAAGAATTTCATAGAAGACTTAACTACCATCCTATCAGAAAACCTTAAAGATACTACTCAATCAATATTACTAGGCGACCTCAATATTGGCTTCAATGATATCAACGACTTACAAGCCACAGCAGCCTCCAACACCCTAACAGAACTGGGCTACACACAAAGAGTGCTTGAGCCCACCCATATCAAAGGGAGAACCCTTGATTGGATTGCTGACCACAATTGCAATATAGCCACTCTCACCATCTCACCCCAAATCTGGTCAGATCACCATCTAATCTCATTCTCCTTGGACACTGCCACCCCCAAACTGCAACAACCATGTGCACCTCCTGCACTTACCAGAAATAAAAAAAACATGACACTAGACAAACTACTCCCCGGCATCATGCCCACTTTGGTCGCTCTACCTGACAACCTTAACCCTAACAGCCTAGTGGAAGAATTTAACAATATCATGAACAAAACTCTTGACAACATCGCACCACTCAAGCTCAGAAACAGCAAGCCAAAGAACCACCTGAACAACTGGTTCACCCCTCTCTTAAAAAATCTGAGATTAGAAAAAAGGAAATGGGAAAATACTTGGAAAATTAACCCCAGCCCAGAAAATAAACTGAAACTAGCTAAAATCTCTTCTCATTACAAAAAAGAAATCATCTTAGCTAAACAAGAGACCTACAATAACAGAATCACACAAGCCAAATCAAGTACTAAAGAACTGTTCGCCATACTCAGAGAACTGGAAAACCCAATAACACCCCAAGACAACTGTCTTAAAGATAAAAAGTGGTGCTCCGAAATCCAGCAAGCCCTCTCTAACAAAGTCCGAAACCTCCAAAAGAAAATAGAACTAAAACGTGAGACCCTAGCACCCAACATATTACCGCCTATCAAGACACTTCCTAACTCCAAACCCACTACGCAATTCCACTTCTCCAAAGTCTCCATACTAGAAGTAGAGAAAGTAATACTCGGTCTAAAACCGTCCAACTGCAAAGGAGACTTATGTCCAGCACAACTCATCAAAGATGCCACACGAGATCTAGCACCATTTATCACCAAGTTAATTAATGCCTCCTTTACCACAGGCATTATCCCCAGTAACTTAAAAGAGTCCTGGGTGCTCCCACTCTTAAAAAAGGCTACTCTAGACCCCACCATACCCACTAACTATAGACCTATTACTACGGTACCATTCCTTCTGAAGATACTGGATAAAGTGGCATATATACAAATCCAGAGTTTCCTGGAACAAAACCAACTACTAGGCTCCCGACAATCTGGCTTCCGCCCTCTCCACGGCACAGAAACTGCATTGATTGACCTGAAAGCCCAAATAGACAAAGTAAGAGACTCTGGAAAACCAGCACTCCTCCTGCTACTAGACCTATCGGCCGCTTTTGATTTAGTGGACCATAAAGTCCTATGTAACCACCTAGATTCAGCAGCACACTTCTCCACTGAGGCTATAGCATGGATACAATCCTTCCTCAGTGACCGCACCATGAGGGTCTTCTCACCTATAGCAGCTGCAGACCCCATCCCTATTACCTGCGGCGTGCCACAGGGATCATGCGTTTCACCAACGCTATATAACATATTCACTAAGCCTCTGTTTGATGATTTGGACCTTCTGGGTATCACGTATACCAACTACGCTGACGATACCCAGATCCTCCTCCCACTCACAGGGGTTTACGAAAAAGATCTAGCAATGGTGAACAAAATATACAGCATCGTTCAGGCATGGATGGCAACCCATGGCCTATGCCTGAACGATGATAAAACTGAGCTTCTTATCCTAGGCACCGCACCCCTCATCAAAAAACTAAGCACAAACTACTCTTCCTTTATCATAGATGGGAACTGCATACAAGTTGCCAAAGAAGTTAAAACATTAGGGATCTACCTTGATTCTACCCTATCATTTTCCAAACAGGTAAACTCCCTAGCTTCCTCGACAGCCTACACATGTAAGCTCATTAGAGCAGGAAAACAATTCCTTTCCCAGCACAGCTGTCTAACTTTAGCCAGAGCCCTTATCATCTCCAAACTAGATTATTGTAACGCACTGTACATAGGAGCCAATAAATCTATCATAAACAAAATCCAGATACAGCAAAACAAGGCCCTCCGAGCGGCATTGAACATCCCCAGGAGAGAACACATTACAGTAATAAGAAGGAAACACAAATGGCTCTCCACCCACGAGAAAATTAGACTCAAAACGGCATCTCTCACATACAAATCTCTACACAACAAAGCCCCCCAATACCTTAAGGACAGATTCACCAGAACACACCCCACAAGACAAACCAGACTTGCCTACACCAATCGCCTACAAGTACCACGCTTTAAACTGACCACCATAGGCGGAGCTAGCTTCCCAGTCAAAGCTGCTCAATTGTGGAACGAATTACCCACTACTGCGAGGCTAGAACACTCCTTTTCCAAATTCAGGCAAATTGTAATTAACTGGCTAACGACAGCAACTTCTAATTGAACCCATGATAATGCTCACGCCTGTTTGCTACACAGTATCTGCATCATACGATTGTAAACCTGTATTGTAAACTTGCACCTGCAACTGGTAATTTCTGTAACTGGTAATGTCTGTAACTTGTAACTGTAACCTGTAACCTATGCTCTAAGCTGTACATATTCTTACTTTTTGCGCCCTTATACTTCAGGGTCCGGTGCGCACAATAAATTCTAAACAAACAAACATATCTCAAAGCTTCTAATACCAAACCTGAGACCCGTCCTAAAACATGAGATGTGAGATCCAAATCCTTCCCCTTCCAAACCTGAGACCTTTCCTTTAGCTTGAGATGTGATATCCAACTCCTTCCCATTCCAAACCTGAGACCCTTCCGATAGCATGAGATGTGATATCTCAATGCTTCTAAAACCAAACATGAGAACCATCCTATAACATGAGATGTGAAATCCAAATCCTTCCCTTCCCAAACCTGAGACCCTTCCTATAGCTTGAGATGTGATATCAAACTCCTTCCCATTCCAATCCTGAGATAGCTTGAGATGTGATATCCAACTCCTTCCCATTCCAATCCTGAGACCCTTATTATACCATGAGATGTGATATCTCAATGCTTCTAAAACCAAACCTGAGAACCTCCCAATAGCATGAGATGTGATATCCAACTCCTTCCAATTCCAATACTGAGACCCCTTCTATAGCATGAGATGTGATATCTCAATGCTTCTAATAAAAAACCTGAGAACCTCCCTATAGCATGAGATGTGATATCCAACTCCTTCCAATTCCAATACTGAGACCCTGAAATGTGATTTCTCACGCCTTCCAATACCAAACCCGAGACCATTCCCACTGCCTGAGATTTGAAATCTCATTTCTTCCAATACCAAACCCGAGACCATTCCCACAGCCTGAGATTTGAAATCTCATTTCTTCCAATACCAAACCCGAGACCCTTCCGATAGGATGAGATTTACTATCTCACTCCTTAAAACACCAAACTCGAGTCCCTTCCTAAAGGATGTGATTTGATATCTCAGTGCTTCTAATACCAAACCTGAGACCCTCCCTATAACAAGAGATGTCATATCCAACTCCTTCCCATTCCAATCCTGAGACTCTTCCGATAGCATGAGATGTGATATCCCAATGCTTCCAATACCAATCCTGAGACCCTTCCTATAGCATGACATGTGATATCGAACTTCCCATTCCAATCTTGAGACCCTTCCTATAACATGAGATGTGATATCCAACTCCTTCCCATTCCAACCTGAGATCCTTCCTATAGCAGGAGAAGGGATATCCAACTCCTTCCCAATCCAATCCTGAGACCCTTCCGATAGCAGAGATGTGATATCTCAATGCTTCTAATACCAAACCTGAGACCCGTCCTAAAACATGAGCTGTGAGATCCAAATCCTTCCCCTTCCAAACCTGAGACCTTTCCTTTAGCATGAGATGTGATATCCAACTCCTTCCGATTCCAAACCCTTCCTATAGACCCTTCCTATAACATGAGATTTTATATCTTAATGCTTCTAAAACCAAACCTGAGAACCATCCTATAACATGTGAAATCCAAATCCTTCCCTTTCCAAACCTGAAACCCTTCCGATAGCATGAGATGTGATATCTCAATGCTTCTAAAACCAAACATGAGAACCATCCTATAACATGAGATGTGAAATCCAGATCATTCCCTTTCCAAACCTGAGATCCTTCCTATAGCTTGAGATGTGATATCAAACTCCTTCCCATTCCAATCCTGAGATAGCTTGGGATTTGATATCCAACTCCTTCCCATTCCAATCCTGAGACCCTTCCTATACCATGAGATGTGATATCTCAATGCTTCTAATACCAAACCTGAGACCCGTCCTAAAACATGAGATGTGAGATCCTAATCCTTCCCCTTCCAAACCTGAGACCCTTCCTATAGCTTGAGATGTGATATCAAACTCCTTCCCATTCCAATCCTGAGATAGCTTGAGATGTGATATCCAACTCCATCCCATTCCAATCCTGAGACCCTTCTGATAGCATGAGATGTGATATCTCAATGCTTCTAATATCAAAACTGAGACCCTCCCTATAGTATGAGATGTGATATCTAAGTCCTTCCCATTCCTATCCTGAGAAGCTTCCGAGAGCAGAGATGTGATATCTCAATGCTTATACCAAACCTGATGACCCTTCCTATGGCATGAGATGTGATATCCAACTCCTTCCCATTCCAATCCTGAGTTCCTTCCTATAGCATGAGATGTGATATCTCAATGCTTCTATCAAACCTGATACCCTTCCTTTAGCATGAGATGTGATATCCAACTGCTTCCCATTCCAATCCTGAGATAGCTTGAGATGTGATATCCAACTTCTTCCCATTCCAATCCTGAGACCCTTCCTATAGCATGAGATGTGATATCTCAATGCTTCTATCAAACCTGAGACCCTTCCTTTAGCATGAGATGTGATATCCAACTCCTTCCTATTCCAATCCTGAGACCCTTCCTATAACATGAGACATGATATCCAACTCCTTCCCATTCCAATCTTGAGACTCTTCCTATAGCATGAGATGTGATATCTCAATGCTTCTAATACCAAACCTGGGAACAGTCCTATAACATGAGATATGATATCCAAATACTTCCCCTTCCAAACCTGAGACACGATAGCAGAGATGTGATATCTCAATGCTTATACCAAACCTGAGACCCTTCCTATAGCATGACATGTGATATCCAACTCCTTCCCATTCCAATCCTGAGACCCTTCCTATAGCATGAGATGTGATATCTCAATGCTTCTACCAAAACTGAGACCCTTCCTTTACCATCAGATGTGATATCCAACTCCTTCCCATTCCAATCCTGAGACCCTTCCTATAGCATGAGATGTGATATCTCAATGCTTCTAATACCAAACCTGAGATCCTTCCTATAACATGAGATGCGATATCCAACTCCTTCCCATTCCAATCCTGAGACCCTTCCTATAGCATGAGATGTGAGATCTCAATGCTTCTAATACCAAACCTGAGATCCTTCCGATAGCATGAGATGTGATATCGCAATGCTTCTAATACCAAACCTGGGATCCGTCCTATAACATGAGATATGATATCCAAATCCTTCCCCTTCCAAACCTGAGACCCTTCCTTTAGCATGAGATGTGATATCCAAATCCTTCCCATTCCAATCCTGAAACCCTTCCTATAGCATGAGATGTGATATCTCAATGTTTCTAATAAAAAACCTGAGACCCTTCCTATAGCAAGAGATGTAATATCCAAATCCTTCCCATTCCAATCTTGAGACCCTTCCTATAACATGAGATGTGATATCCAACTCCTTCCCATTCCAACCTGAGATCCTTCCTATAGCATGAGAAGGGATATCCAACTCCTTCCCAATCCAATCCTGAGACCCTTCCGATAGCAGAGATGTGATATCTCAATGCTTCTAATACCAAACCTGAGACCCGTCCTAAAACATGAGCTGTGAGATCCAAATCCTTCCCCTTCCAAACCTGAGACCTTTCCTTTATCATGAGATGTGATATCCTACTCCTTCCGATTCCAAACCCTTCCTATAGACCCTTCCTATAACATGAGATTTTATATCTTAATGCTTCTAAAACCAAACCTGATGACCCTTCCTATGGCATGAGATGTGTTATCCAACTCCTTCCCATTCCAATCCTGAGTTCCTTCCTATAGCATGAGATGTGATATCTCAATGCTTCTATCAAACCTGATACCCTTCCTTTAGCATGAGATGTGATATCCAACTGCTTCCCATTCCAATCGAGAGACCCTTCCTATAGCATGAGATGTGATATCCAACTCCTCCCCATTCCAATCCTGAGACCCTTCCTATAGCATGAGATGATATCTCAATGCTTCTAAAACCAAACATGAGAACCATCCTATAACATGAGATGTGAAATCCAAATCCTTCCCTTCCCAAACCTGAGACCCTTCCTATAGCTTGAGATGTGATATCAAACTCCTTCCCATTCCAATCCTGAGATAGCTTGAGATGTGATATCCAACTCCTTCCCATTCCAATCCTGAGACCCTTATTATACCATGAGATGTGATATCTCAATGCTTCTAATACCAAACCTGAGAACCTCCCAATAGCATGAGATGTGATATCCAACTCCTTCCAATTCCAATACTGAGACCCCTTCTATAGCATGAGATGTGATATCTCAATGCTTCTAATAAAAAACCTGAGAACCTCCCTATAGCATGAGATGTGATATCCAACTCCTTCCAATTCCAATACTGAGACCCTGAAATGTGATTTCTCACGCCTTCCAATACCAAACCCGAGACCATTCCCACTGCCTGAGATTTGAAATCTCATTTCTTCCAATACCAAACCCGAGACCATTCCCACAGCCTGAGATTTGAAATCTCATTTCTTCCAATACCAAACCCGAGACCCTTCCGATAGGATGAGATTTACTATCTCACTCCTTAAAACACCAAACTCGAGTCCCTTCCTAAAGGATGTGATTTGATATCTCAGTGCTTCTAATACCAAACCTGAGACCCTCCCTAATGGCATATCCAACTCCTTCCCATTCCAATCCTGAGACTCAGACCTCCCCGTCTAACCTTCTCACCACCCCTAGCACCCGGATTGATCATGCCCTCCTGCTGACTCTTCTCTCCCTTCTTCTGCTTCCTTTCCTCTCTCCTTCCTCATCTGCCCTGGGTCAGGCTCCTTCTACACCTCCGCAGGGATTACTGATTGGTACCCCTCCCCACTCTCAACTCTCACTCAGTTTCAAACACTCATCTGACATCTGCCATTTCCTGGAAGAACCCGACCTTGATGTCCTTGGTCTAACCGAGACATGGTTGACGGCCAGCGCTGTCTCGAGCTTTGACACTTTCCTCCCTGATGACAAGTTCCTCTCCATGCCCAGATCCAACCGTTCTTGACGGGGAGTATCCTTGATTCCTGTAGTAAATTGCTTTCCTTTGCAGGCCGACACCTCTCTCGAATGCCTTGTCTGCATGCATTCTCTCTTTCCTGGCCATTCTCTCACCGTGGCTATTTGCCTACCCCCTTCCTCTCTCAGTGCATCGACTTCTCCATCCTAGCCTCCTACCACTTAACTCCGCCTACTTGGAGAATTCAACACGAACCTGTATGTTTCCCGACCTGGACTTTTACGAGATCTGCAACTCTTCATGTCGCTGGCCCTACACACTGCAGGGAACACTCAGGATTTTCTGATCTCAGACCTCCCCCTCTGTAACTCTCAACAATCCTCTCCCGTGGTGATCAAGTTCTCATCAGCAAAGAAGGCTAACTGCCAGCTATTCCTCCTCAGAGGAGTTCTCCCTTTCTGTCCCTGCACCCTGCACCGTTTCGCGTTGCAAACAGTCGCTTGCCTGCTCTCTGGTTTAGACGCTTTTCCTTCTCGGAGGCCTTCTTCCATTCTGTCCTTTCTCTCTGCAACGTTTCGCGTTGCAAGTACTCGCTTCCCAGCTCTCTGGTTTAGACGCGTTTCCTGCCTTCTCTCCTCTTCCCGCTGCCTTCAAATCAACAAATGAGTTTCAAAAGATACACAGTGCACAGAATGCTTTATAACACCCATTATGCCAGATATAGCTGTAACCCGCTAGACGTATTGAAAAGTGCTAAAAACTAGCAAAAATAGCTAGAAAATGTCCTTTCCTCGCGTTTTGGTAAATGCGAATTCTGGTGGATTCCCATTTTGTACTCTGTTCGTGCATTTGTTCAGTCGAATCCTGATGTTTTTAACCACTCGTCACCCATACAAGGGGGTGGATCAAAATCTACTGTTCACAGGCTGAATGTATACTGCTGAAATCTTCAATGCATTATCGGGTAATCCGACTGTTCTGGAAAGTGTATTTGCGATCTGTTATTCCAGTCACCATGTTTTCATCGTCACTTCTTGTTTCAAGGCTGCACTCCCGTGGTGATCACGTACTCTTCTCCAAAGAAGGCTAACTAACAGCTGTTCCTCCTCAGAGGCGTTCTTCTTTTCTGTCCCTGCTCCCTGCAGTTTCGCGTTGCAAGTACTCGCTTCCCAGCTCTCTGGTTTAGAAGCGTGCTCCCTGCCTTCTCTCCTCTTCCCGCTGCCTTCAAATCAACAAATGAGCTCCAAAAGCTACACAGTGCTCAGAATGCTTTATATCACCCATTATTCAACATATAGCCGTAACCCGCTAGACGTATTGAAACGTGCTGTAAACTAGCAAAAACAGCTAGAAACTGTACTTTCATCGCGTTTTTGTAAATGCGAAATCTGATGGGTTCCCATGTATGTACTGTGTCCGTGCGTTTGTTGTCGAATCCTGAAGTTTTTAACCACTGTTCTCCCATACTAGAGGGGGTGGGGTCAACATCTGCTGTTCACAGGCTGAATGTATACGGCTGAAATCTTCAATGCATTATCAGCTTTCCTGACTGTTTTGGAACGTTGATTTGCCATCTGTTAATGCAGTCGCCCTGTGTTCATCGTCCCTTCTAGTTTACAGGCTGCACTCCCCTGGTGATCACATTCTCCTCTCCAGAGCAGGCTAACTACCAGCTGCTCCTCCTCATAGGCGTTCATCCTTTCTGTCCCTGCTCCCTGCACCGTTTCGCGTTGCTTGTACTCTCTTCCCAGTTCCCTGGTTTAGATGCGTGTTCCCTGCCTTCTCTCCTCTTCCTACAGCCTTCCAATGAGCTCCACAAGATACAGTGGTTAGAATGCTTTATAACACCCTTTATTCAACATATAGCTGTACCCCGCTAGACGTATTGAAACGTGCTAAAAAAACTAGCAAAAACAGCTAGAAAATGTACTTCCCTCGTGTTTTGGTAAATACAGAGAGCAGGGAAGCGAGCATTTCAGCAGTATAAATTCAGCCTGTGAACAACACTTTTGGTCCTCCCTTGTATAGGAGAAGAGTGGTTCAAAAGAACAGGATTCGACTGAACAAACGCATTTACCAAAACGCGAGGAAAGTACATTTTCTTGCTGTTTTTGCCAATTTTTAGCACGTTTCAATATGTCTAGCGGGTTACGGCTATATGTTGAATAATGGGTGTTATAAAGCTTTCTGAACACTGTATCTTGTGGAGCTCATTGGAAGACCGTAGGAAGAGGAGAGAAGGCAGGGAACACGCATCTGAACCAGAGATCTGGGAAGCGAGTACATGCATCGCGAAACGGTGCAGGGAGCAGGGACAGAAATGATGAACACCTATGAGGAGGAGCAGCTGGTAGTTAGCCTGCTCTGGAGAGGAGAATGTGATCACCAGGGGAGTGCAGCCTGTAAACTAGAAGGGAAGATGAACACAGGACGACTGCATTAACAGATGGCAAATAAACGTTCCAAAACAGTCAGGAAAGCTGATAATGCATTGAAGATTTCAGCCGTATACATTCAGCCTTTGAACAGCAGTAGATGTTGACCCTCCCTTGTATGGGAGAACAGTGGTTAAAAACTTCAGTATTCGACAACAAACGCACGGAAAGAGTACATACATGGGAACCCATCAGAATTCGCATTTACAAAAACGTGAGGAAAGTACATTTTCTAGCTGTTTTTGCCAGTTTACAGCACGTTTCAATATGTCTAGCGGGTTACGGCTACATGTTGAATAATGGGTGTTATAAAGCATTCTGAGCACTGTGTATCTTTTGGAGCTCATTTGTTGATTTGAAGGCATCGGGAAGAGGAGAGAAGGCTGGGAAAACGCTTCTAAACCAGAGAGCTGGGAAGCGAGTACTTGCAATGCGAAACTGCAGGGAGCAGGGACAGAAAAGAACGCCTCTGAGGAGGAACAGCGTCTAAACCAGATAGCAGGGAAGCGAGTGTTTGCAACGCGAAACGGTGCAGGGACATGAGACAGAAAGGAAGAACGCCTCTGAGGAGGAACAGCTGTTAGATAGCCTTCTTTGGAGAAGAGAACGTGATCACAACGGGAGTGCAGCCTTGAAACAAGAAGGGACGATGAAAACATGGTGACTGGAATAACAGATGGCAAACCGACTTTCCAGAACAGTCGGATTACCCGATAATGCATTGAAGATTTCAGCAGTATACATTCAGTCTGTGAACAGTAGATTTTGATCCCCCCCCCCTTGTATGGATGACGAGTGGTTAAAAACATCAGGATTCGACTGAACAAATGCACGAACAGAGTACAAAATGGGAATCTACCAGAATTCGCATTTACCAAAACGCGAGGAAAGGACATTTTCTAGCTATTTTTGCTAGTTTTTAGCACTTTTCAATACGTCTAGCGGGTTACAGCTATATCTGGCATAATGGGTTTTATAAAGCATTCTGAGCACCGTGTATCTTTTGAAGCTCATTTGTTGATTTGAAGGCAGCGGGAAGAGGAGAGAAGGCAGGGAACACGCGTCTAAACCAGAGAGCAGGGAAGCGAGTACTTGCAACGCGAAACGGTGCAGGGAGCAGGGACAGAAAGGGAGAACTCCTCTGAGGAGGAACAGCTGGCAGTTAGCCTTCTTTGGAGATGAGAACTTGATCACGGTGAGAGAATGGCCAGGAAAGAGAGAATGCATGCAGACAAGGCATTCGTGAGAGGAGTCGGCCTGCAAAGGAAAGCATTTTACTACATGAATCAAAGATACTCCCCCTCAAGAACGGTTGGATCTGAGCATGGAGAGGAAATTGTCATCGGGGAGGAAAGTGTCAAAGCTTGAGACAGCGCTGGCCGTCAACCATGTCTCGGTTAGACCAAGGACATCAAGGTCGGGTTCGTCCAGGAAATGGCAAATGTCAGACGAGTGTTTAAAACTGAGTGAGAGTTGAGAGTGGGGAGGGGTACAAATCAGTAATCCCTGCGGAGGTGTAGAAGGAGCCTGACCTAGGGCAGATGAGGAAGGAGAGAGGAAAGGAAGCAGAAGAAGGCAGAGAAGAGACAGCAGGAGTGCATGATCAATCCCGGAGCTACGAGTGGTGAGAAGGTTAGACGGGGAGGTCTGAGTCTCAGGATTGGAATGGTGTTAGGAAAGATTTCGTAATTGTAGGTCATTTTCCTTCCATGTGGCAACCTCTAAACTTTTTGCTGTTGTTTTTCACCTTGTTCTTGACTTTGCCAGAGAAGTGCAGCCTTCTGCTGCACTCCTCTGGGCTTTCGCTCCTTATCTTATGGGGAAACTGACATGCCCTTAAGACAGTCAGTACCGGGGAACGCTGTTTCCCGTAGTTTCTTTTATCATGTTGCGGCTTTAGTGCAACATGACACAAGAGGGCACTGTAAGCTAAGTTACAGCTCTCTTGGGTCTCTAGCCTTCTACAGGCCCTAGATACTCGTTTAGGATTGTATTTGATCGGTGCAAGTAATTCAGGGACGGGAATGGTGGCAGCGATCGTTTCTTTGTATTTTGAGCTCCTTTTGGCGTTCTAAGCGCTTTTTCTGCACTTAACCCAAAATGGTGGCCTGGCTCCCAAAATGGCCAGACCACGAGGCTCCTTTGTCCTGTCCGCTGACCGTCTTGCTACCTTCACCTTCCCTAGGTCGAGCCGACCCGGGGCCTTCCTTATTTGGGCATGTACTTTCCGCGAAACACGGATGCTTTCGCGGGCTTCTACATGTCTTTTGTGCGCCTCCAGGGTGTGGGCTGGGATGTCTGGTCCCAATACACATCCTGGGTGCCAGAGAGTCTAGGGTGGTGTGAATGCCTGGGACCATCGTGGTCCGTGATTGGTCCACGAATGGTGTGAGTGTTGATGAGCGGATCTCCCATTGGGTCCCCTCCGTTTTGGCACGAAGGGAACCGTGGATAAGAGGGGGCTGGAAACACCACTACCATGTCGATCTCCTGAGTTCTCACGAACGAAGGAATACAGGAGCCAAGTATCCTGCAAACAAGAGGCTGGACCGAGGAATCGCTGGTGACCCGCTGAAGGACTTCTGCTCTGCACTGCTGTCGCCTTGTGAAACCCTTTTCACCTTTGATCGAACCAGAAGGCCTGTACTGGTGCTCCGTCCCTTGGAATAGCGGGAACAGCTATTCTCGGCATCTTCATAATCTCCTGCCAGTAAGCCTTCGGAAGCGTCTCTGGGCCATCCAGTTGACTGACCAGCTTACACGGGAGTCTTGCTCTGTAACCGCCGCCAGGTTGTGTTGTATTTCGAGTCCTTGTCACTCTCACACGCTTCGTACACTTGGCGTTCCCAGGTCGGAAGTGAGTAGTGTACATTTGGCTCAGATACACACGGCCGCTCCGTTGCCCTGCTGTGGTGACAAAACTGTGCAGGTTTCTTCGATTGGGACGTGTTTTTACTCAACACGACGAAGAGGCGTTCCCTGCTCTTCTGAACCTGCCAGCTGCTGAAATTGACGTGGAGAAGCCTGGCGCTGCTTGCATCGGGGACCGGTGAGTAGCATAGCTAGGATCTGGTCGCCCTCCTGCAGGAGCCCATTGCTTTTCCCCGCTGTGTCAAACAGCACCCTTTTGCCGTACTCGCGCTCTGCTTCTGCCCACTGTGGAGGCTGCGCTTGAGTCGCGGAACTTGTTCTTCTTCTGTAAGCACTAAACTGAACTGCCTGACTTCCTTCGAAGAGCTTCTCCTTTTGCCCGTTGGCACCAGCGCGTGCAGGTACTTTGAGCACAAGGCTCCACTCTTCGCAGGGCTCGGACTTCCATCTAGTTAGGTGCCTCTGAAGGCGAACTGAGTCTAAAGCATTGTATCGCACTGCCTGTTTTCCTTCCCTTGCAGGTGGACTACACATTTCGTGCATATAACCCTGGCGACTGTCGTATTTGTATATATATTGTGTTGATATGGTATGTGTTGGTTTAATATTGTGATATTGTGATTTTCTCGCTACGGTCATTGTTTTAAAGGCCTTAAAATAAATGTGTATATATTTTTGATATAACAACTGTTTGGAGTAGTTTGAAAGTGATCTTGCTTTGTGTGCTCATTGCGGGCTTTCAGTCACCCTCACCCCTCTTGAGACCTAGTCTTGACCGCCGCGATCACTACCTTGATTGGTCTGGCTCGTCCAGAGGTTACCCTGTTCCAAGTAATTAGGTTGGCCTTCTGAACTTCTGCGCCACCAGGACAGAGTTCAGAAATCCGTCTTAACACATGCTTTCAGAAGGGTTTCAGGATTAGAATGGGAAGGAGTTGGATATCACATCTCATGCTAAAGGGAGGGTCTCAGGTTTGGAAGGGGAAGGATTTGGATATCACATCTCATGTTATAGGAAGGATCTCAGGTTTGGTATTACAAGCATTGAGATATCACAGCTCATGCTATCGGAAGGATCTCAGGTTTGGTATTAGAGGCATTGAGATATCACATCTCATGCTATCGTTAGAGTCTCAGGATTGGAATAGGAAGGAGTTGGATATGACATCTCTTGTTATAGGGAGGGTCTCAGGTTTGGTATTAGAAGCACTGAGATATCAAATCACATCCTTTAGGAAGGGACTCGCGTTTGGTATTTTAAGGAGTGAGATAGTAAATCTCAACCTATCGGAAGGGTCTCGGGTTTGGTATTGGAAGAAATGAGATTTCAAATCTCAGGCTGTGGGAATGGTCTCAGGTTTGGAAGTGGAAGGATTTGGATATCACATCTCATGTTATAGGAAGGATCTCAGGTTTGGTATTAGAAGCATTGAGGTATCACATCTCATGCTATAGGAAGGGTCTCAGGATTGGAATGGGAAGTAGTTGGATATCACATCTCATGCTAAAAGAAGGGTCTCAGTTTTGGTAGAAGCATTGAGATATCACATCTCATGCTATCGGAAGGGTCTCAGGATTGGAATGGGAAGGAGTTGGATATCACATCTCATGCCATAGGAAGGGTCTCAGGTTTGGTATAAGCATTGAGAGATATCATCTCTGCTATCGGAAGGATCTCAGGATTGGAATGAGAAGGACTTAGATATCACATCTCATGCTATAGGGAGGGTCTCAGTTTTGATATTAGAAGCATTGAGATATCACATCTCATGCTTTTGGAAGGGTGTCAGGATTGGAATGGGAGGAGCTGGATATCACATCTCATGCTAAAGGAAGGGTCTCAGGTTTGGAAGGTGAAGGATTTGGATATCACATCTCATGTTATAGGAAGGATCTCAGGTTTGGTATTAGAAGCATTGAGATATCACATCTCATGCTATAGGAAGGGTCTCAGGATTGGAATGGGAAGGAGTTGGATATCACATCTCATGCTAAAGGAAGGGTCTCAGTTTTGGTAGAAGCATTGAGATATCACATCTCATGCTATAGGAAGGGTCTCAGGATTGGAATGGGAAGGAGTTGGATATCACATCTCATGCCATAGGAAGGGTCTCAGGTTTGGTATAAGCATTGAGTTTTCACATCTCTGCTATCGGAAGGGTCTCAGGATTGGAATGGGAAGGAGTTGGATATCACATCTCATGCTAAAGGGAGGGTCTCAGGTTTGGAAGGGGAAGGATTTGGATATCACATCTCATGTCATAGGAAGGATCTCAGGTTTGGTATTAGAAGCATTGAGATATCTCATCTCATGCTATCGGAAGGATCTCAGGTTTGGTATTAGAAGCATTGAGATATCACATCTCATGCTATCAGAAGGGTCTCCGGATTGGAATGGGAAGGAGTCGGATATCACATCTCATGCTAAGGGAGGGTCTCAGGTTTGGAAGTGGAAGGATTTGGATATCACATCTCATGTTATAGGAAGGATCTCAGGTTTGGTATTAGAAGCATTGAGATATCACATCTCATGCTATAGGAAGGGTCTCAGGATTGGAATGGGAAGGAGTCGGATATCACATCTCATGCTAAGGGAGGGTCTCAGGTTTGGAAGTGGAAGGATTTGGATATCACATCTCATGTTATAGGAAGGATCTCAGGTTTGGTATTAGAAGCATTGAGGTATCACATCTCATGCTATAGGAAGGGTCTCGGGATTGGAATGGGAAGTAGTTGGATATCACATCTCATGCTAAAAGAAGGGTCTCAGTTTTGGTAGAAGCATTGAGATATCACATCTCATGCTATCGGAAGGGTCTCAGGATTGGAATGGGAAGGAGTTGGATATCACATCTCATGCCATAGGAAGGGTCTCAGGTTTGGTATAAGCATTGAGAGATATCATCTCTGCTATCGGAAGGATCTCAGGATTGGAATGAGAAGGACTTAGATATCACATCTCATGCTATAGGGAGGGTCTCAGTTTTGATATTAGAAGCATTGAGATATCACATCTCATGCTTTCGGAAGGGTCTCAGGATTGGAATGGGAGGAGCTGGATATCACATCTCATGCTAAAGGAAGGGTCTCAGGTTTGGAAGGTGAAGGATTTGGATATCACATCTCATGTTATAGGAAGGATCTCAGGTTTGGTATTAGAAGCATTGAGATATCACATCTCATGCTATAGGAAGGGTCTCAGGATTGGAATGGGAAGGAGTTGGATATCACATCTCATGCTAAAGGAAGGGTCTCAGTTTTGGTAGAAGCATTGAGATATCACATCTCATGCTATATGAAGGGTCTCAGGATTGGAATGGGAAGGAGTTGGATATCACATCTCATGCCATAGGAAGGGTCTCAGGTTTGGTATAAGCATTGAGTTTTCACATCTCTGCTATCGGAAGGGTCTCAGGATTGGAATGGGAAGGAGTTGGATATCACATCTCATGCTAAAGGGAGGGTCTCAGGTTTGGAAGGGGAAGGATTTGGATATCACATCTCATGTCATAGGAAGGATCTCAGGTTTGGTATTAGAAGCATTGAGATATCTCATCTCATGCTATCGGAAGGATCTCAGGTTTGGTATTAGAAGCATTGAGATATCACATCTCATGCTATCAGAAGGGTCTCCGGATTGGAATGGGAAGGAGTCGGATATCACATCTCATGCTAAGGGAGGGTCTCAGGTTTGGAAGTGGAAGGATTTGGATATCACATCTCATGTTATAGGAAGGATCTCAGGTTTGGTATTAGAAGCATTGAGATATCACATCTCATGCTATAGGAAGGGTCTCAGGATTGGAATGGGAAGGAGTTGGATATTACATCTCATGCTAAAGGAAGGGTCTCAGTTTTGGTAGAAGCATTGAGTTATCACATCTCATGCTATCGGAAGGGTCTCAGGATTGGAATGGGAAGGAGTTGGATATCACATCTCATGCCATAGGAAGGGTCTCAGGTTTGGTATAAGCATTGAGAGATCACATCTCTGCTATCGGAAGGGTCTCAGGATTGGAATGAGAAGGACTTAGATATCACATCTCATGCTATAGGGAGGGTCTCAGTTTTGATATTAGAAGCATTGAGATATCACATCTCATGCTTTCGGAAGGGTCTCAGGATTGGAATGGGAGGAGCTGGATATCACATCTCATGCTAAAGGAAGGGTCTCAAGTTTGGAAGTGGAAGGATTTGGATATCGCATCTCATGTTATTGGACGGGTCTCAGGTTTGGTATTAGAAGCATTGAGATATCACATCTCATGCTATAGGAAGAGTCTCAGGTTTGGAATGGGAAGGAGTTGGATATCACATCTCATGTTATAGGAAGGATCTCAGGTTTGGTATTAGAAGCATTGAGATATCACATCTCATGCTATATGAAGGGTCTCAGGATTGGAATGTGAAGGATTTGGATATCACATCTCATGCCATGGTATGGGTCTCAGGTTTTGTAGAAGCATTGGGATATCACATCTCATGCTATCGGAAGGGTATCGGGATTGGATTTGGAAGGAGTTGGATATCCCATCTCATGCTATAGGAAGGGTCTCTGGTTGGAATGGGAAGGAGTTGGATATCACATCTCATGTTATAGGAAGGGTCTCAGGATTGAAATGGGAAGGACTTGGATATCACATCTCATGCTGTAGGAAGGCTCTCAAGTTTGGAAGGGGAAGGAGTTGGATATCACATCTCATGTTATAGGAAGGATCTCAGGTTTGGTATTAGAAGCATTGAGATATCACATCTCATGCTATATGAAGGGTCTCAGGATTGGAATGTGAAGGATTTGGATATCACATCTCATGCTAAAGGGAGGGTCTCAGGTTTGGAAGGGGAAGGATGCATGAGATGTGATATCCAAATCCTTCACATTCCAATCCTGAGACCCTTCATATAGCATGAGATGTGATATCTCAATGCTTCTAATACCAAACCTGAGATCCTTCCTATAACATGAGATGTGATATCCAACTCCTTCCCATTCCAAACCTGAGACCCTTCTGATAGCATGAGATGTGATATCTCAATGCTTCTAAAACCAAACATGTGAACCATCCTATAAAATGAGATTTGAAATCCAAATCCTTCCCTTCCCAAACCTGAGACTCTTCCTATAGCATGAGATGTGATATCTCAATGCTTCTACCTGTTAAACGAATCTTCACGGGATCGTGGTTTACCTCTTTTCCCTGTAGACCGTGGAGTTGAGGTTGCCAGTCTGTCGAAGTCTTGATAGCCGATGAAAGAATAACGCGAGAAATTAGCCCAATCCCTTCCTGACGGTATAAGACAGGACGGCACTGAACCAACTCCCAACGCCACGGGTGGCACTTCTCAGAATTAGCGTGACGTCGGGACAGTGTTTCCACTGGCTGAGAAGGCTTGATGAAATCACCGATGAAAACGGGGAGGAACTCAGGAACTTCCAAGGCAGTAAGGCACAGGTACCGGCAGGGCACAAGACAGGCAAAGGAAAGCAAACTGCAAGAAGAAGCAGTACTGACAGGGGGGTCCCCACTACAACTAGGAACCCAGACAGAACCTCCTCCACCCTGAACCAGGGACTGACTAGTAACGAAATAAGGGAAGAAAGGGTAGGAGGACCAGGAAGCAAGAAGAAGTAAGGAGAAGAGGCAGGACTGGGCAGGAAAAGGTAGACCTGGAAACTGGAGGACTGGAAAACGAGCGCCAGGGCTCCAGCAGCGCATACACAGTAACAACCGCGTTGAGACGCGTTGTCCCTGTGTATGCGGTGCCTATTTATGGTCCGGGGTCAAAACGAGGCTTGGAACGCATGTTCCGATGCTGCGCATGCGCGGGACGTCGAATACTGACGATCCGCTGTTAGGAAAGATTTCGTAATTGTAGGGAATTTTCCTTCCATGTGGCAACCCCTAAACTTTTTGCTATTGTTTTTAACCTTGTTCTTGACTTTGCCAGAGAAGTACAGCCTTCTGCCGCACTTCTCTGGGCTTTCGCTCCTTTCTTACGGGGAAACTGACATGCCCTTAAGACAGTCAGTACCGGGGAACGTGGTTTCCCGTAGTTTCTTTTATCGTGTCGCAGCTTTAGTGCAACACGACACAAGAGGGCACTGTAAGCTAAGTTACAGCTCTCTTGGGTCTCTAGCCTTCTACAGACCCTAGATACTCTTTTAGGATGGTATTTGATCGGTGCAAGTCATTCAGGGACTCTCAGGGACTCGAATGGTGGCAGCGATCGTTTTGTTTATTTTGAGCTCCTTTTGGCGTTCTGAGCACGTTTTTGCACTGAACTCAAAATGGTGGCCTGGCTCTCCAAAATGGCCAGACCACGAGGCTCCTTTGTCTTGTCCACTGACCGTCTTGCTCCCTTCACCTTCCCCAGGTCGGGCGACCCGGGGCCTTCCTTATTTGGGCATGTACTTTCCCGCGAAACGTAGTTGCTTTCGCGGGCTTCTACATGTCGTTTGTGTGCCTCCAGGGTGTGGGCTGGGATGTCTGGTCCCAATACACATCCTGGGTGCCAGAGAGTCTGGGGTAGTGTGAATGCCTGGGACCACCGTGGTCCGTGATTGGTCCACGTATGGTATGTGTGTTGATGAGCGGATCTCCCATTGGCTCCCCTCCGTTTTGGCGCGAAGGGAACCGTGGATAAGAGGGAGCTGGAAACACCACTGCCAGGTCGATCTCCTGAGTTCTCACGAACGAAGGAATACAGGAGCCAAGTATCCTGCAACCAAGAGGCTGGACCGAGGAATCGCTGGTGACCCGCTGAAGGAATCCTCCTTTGCACTGCTGTCGTCCTGTGAAGCCCTTTCCTCCTTGGATCGAACCAGAAGGCCTGTACTGGTGCTTCGACCTTTGGAATAGCAGGAACAGCTATTCCCGGCGACTTCATCATCTCCTGCCAAGTAAGCCTTCGGAAGTGTCTCTGGGCCATCCAGTTGACTGACCAGCTTACAAGGGAGTCCTGCTCTGTAACTGCCGCCAGGTTGTGTTGTATTTCGGGTCCTTGTCACTCTCCCATGCTTCGTACGCTTGGCGTCCCCAGGTCTGAAGGGAAGAGTGTACATTTGGCTTGAATACACACAGCCGCTCCGTTGTCCTGCTGCGGCAACAAAACTGTGCTGGTTTCGTCGATTGGGACGTCTTTTTGCTCTACACGACTACGAGGCGTTCCCTGCTCTTCTGAACCTGCCAGCTGCTGAAACTAACGTGGAGAAGCCTGGGTCTGCTTGCTTCGGGGACCGGTGAGTAGTTTAGCTAGGATCTGGTCGCCCTCCTGCAGTATCCCATTGCTTTTCCCTGCTGTGTAAAAACAGCACCCTTTTGGCCGTACTCGCGCTCTGCTTCTGCCTGCTGTGGAGGCTGCGCTTGAGTTGCGGAACCTGTTCTCCTTCTGCTGTGCACTAACCCGAACTGCCTGACTTCCTCCGAAGAGCTTCCCCTTTTGCCCGTTGGCACCGGCGTGGCAGGTACTTTGAGCACAAGGCTCCACTCTTCGCAGGGCTCGGACTTCCATCTAGTTAGGTGCCTCTAAAGGCGAACTGAGTCTAAAGCGTTATCGCACTGCCTGTTTTCCTTTCCTTTCAGGTGGACTACATATTTCGTGCTTGAAACGCTTGCGACTGTGTATTTGTATATATATTGTGTTGATATGGTATGTGTTGGTTTAATATTGTGATATTGTGATTTTCTCGCTACGGTCGTTGTTTTAAAGGCCTTAAAATAAATGTGTTTATATTTTTGATATAACAACTGTTTGGAGTAGTTTGTAAGCGCTCTTGCTTTGTGTGCTCATTGCGGGCTTCCAGTCACCCTCACCCCTCTTGAGACCTAGTCTTGACCGCCGCGATCGCTACCTTGATTGGTCTGGCTTGTCCAGAGGTTACCCTGTTCCAAGTAATTAGGTTGGCCTTCTGAACTTCTGCGCCACCAGGACAGAGTTCAGAAATCCGTCTTAACAAATTGGTGTACAGCGGTGGGATACGACTGAAAGTATCCAGTGTTGCGCTCGAACTAAGGCATTTCAGGTTATTCCAAACAGTACACGTAGTGAATTGTTGTAATATAACTTTAAAAAGGCCATAGTCCTATCTAACAGTATGGAAACAAATACCTTGTTAACTTTAAATGCTTCCAAATCAGAAACGCTGAAAAAGATGTGTGCGGAGAGAGGTGTTTCCTCTCAAGGCACAAAATTGGAAATGATCCAGAGAATCGTGGCGTGGCAAGAAGCGCAGCTTGACGCTATAACTTCCGAGGACAGTGCAGAAGGTGGTGGGGCTGCTCTCACTGGCAGAACCGACGGTTCTGCCGCTGCACTGATCCATCGCGACCACGAGGACAGGGAGGATGTAATGTCTAATGTTTCCTCTGCCAGTGTTGATGGGGAGGCTATGCTTGAATTCAAGAAGCAAGAGCTGCGGTTTAGGCAGCAGGAGCTTGAATTCAGCATAGCCAAACTAAAAATCGAACAGGCAGAAAAACAGAAAGACAGGGATCACCAGTTGGAACTGGCCAAGCTTCAGGTTGCAAATGGATCCAAGGGTCCTAGACATGGGTCTGGGGCTTCCTCTCATCCACGGTTTCCAAAAGATCTGCTCAGTGTGTATGAAGAAAGGAATGACATTATGGACTGGCTGAATGCTTTTGAGTATGCATGCGAGGTCCAGGAAGTTGACAATGCTGATAAGATTGCGTGGTTGCTCAGTAGACTGCCCCATTCTGGCTGCAGTGCCATTATGGAAATGTCGAAGGCTGAGCGGGCTGATTTCGCAATGTTAAAGCAAACTCTCATTTTAAAGTTTGGGAAGACTCCGGCCCAATATTTAAAGCGTTTTCGAGAGTATAAGAAAAAGGAAGGTGGTACTTGGGTATCTTATGTCGCTGAATCTTTGAAAAACTTAACTGGCTGGGTCGAAGGTTATAAGGTTTCTACCTTCGAAGGCATGATCAATCTGGTCATGCTGGAACACATTTTTGCTTCTTCTTCCCCGGAGCTTAAGCAGCATTTGGCCGATTCGAAGGAGATAGATCCTAAGAAGCTGGCCATTGCAGCAGATTTATGGGTGTCACATCGAGTGTCCCATAAGGACAAAACTCATCCTGGTAAGCAGGAGGAAGGGAAAAAGTCTAAAGATGTGGAGGGTGGGGAATCTGCTAAATCTTCTTCCCATAAGGGCCACAAAAAGAAAAACAAGGGTAAGACACAAGAGAACTCACAGGGTAGTGGAGGTCAGCCTCCGAAACAGAACTCTGGTTACAATAAGCCTCCCTACGTAAACAGACCCAATGGGGCTTGTTTTTCTTGTGGAGCAACTGACCATGTGAAGGGGGATCCCCGTTGTAAGGTTAGACCTTTGGGGGTCCACTCCGCTAATCTGGCCTTCTCCTCCTACGAGGAAGAAGAGATTACAGGAGCATCCTTCTCCTCAGACTCATTTCCCAGCGGAATAGAGGCTGAGGTAGTTTTAGTGTCCCTGGGTTCCTGGGAGCCTAAAGTCGCAGAGGCTTATGCTAGGATTCCGGATAATACCAAGCACTACTTTAAAGACAGTGTGCTGATCAATGGAGTGGATACTCCAGCTCTTAGGGATAGTGGGTGCAGTCGAACTGTAGTGGATTCTACCTTGGTAGACTCAGAGGAAGTTGCCAGAGCTACTCTGATGCCCACTAAGTTGGCTGACGGCCCCCTCCGTATGTTTCCCGTGATCCCTGTAAATCTTACTTTAAATGGTACAGCAGTCAGGATTCCAGTGAGCATTCAGAGAAACGTCCCGGGAAAGGTCTTGTTGGGCAATGATCTCAGAGCTTTAGGGCTCGTAGGAGACACTGCCGAAAGACCCTATACACGGTCTCAAGAACGGGCAGCATTGGCCAAGTCCAATACGCCGCCCCAGCCGAAGGGGAAACCCAAGGCGAAAGGAGTCTACAAGTCAAGACGAGGGAAAGAGAATATTCCCCCGAGCTCGCCTACCACTGCGGTGGAGGAAGTTGGTCAATCGCCCGGGCCTGACGAGGAGGTGGCGATGCCTGAAGTATTCGACCCCAACGATCATCCTGAACTAAAAGACTTGTTAGTTGAAGGAGGTCCTGATAGGGACGAATTCAGTAAAGGCCAACGTGAGTGCCCATCTCTGGAAGGCCTAAGGAGACAGGCCTGCTCCCAGCTTGAGGGTGAGCCTCCTGGGAAGCATAGGATTTATTGGGAAGGTGGACTCCTGTATAGTGAGCCCACAGAGTCTACATAAGGAGACCATAGGAGGTTGGTGGTTCCCCTTGCTGTTAGGCCCTTCCTCCTGCAGTTGGCGCATGAAGTTCCCCTTGCTGGTCACCTTGGTATTAAGAGGACCAAGCAAAGGTTATCCATGCACTTCTACTGGCCCAAGATGGGGGTGCAAGTAGAAAGTCACTGTAGGAGTTGTGCCTCCTGCCAGTTGTCTGGTAAGGTTGGCGCGACAATCCAAGCTCCGTTGGTACCGCTCCCAGTTGTGGGGGTACCATTTGAAAGGGTAGGGATCGACATCGTTGGTCCCCTTGACCCGCAAACATCCTCGGGCAATAGGTTTATCCTGGTGCTGGTCGACCATGCAACCAGGTATCCTGAGGCCATCCCATTGAAAACTGTAACTGCCAAGTCAGTTGCAAAAGCTTTACTCGGCATATTTACTAGGGTTGGCTTCCCTAAAGAAGTTGTGTCAGATCGTGGCAGCAACTTTATGTCGAAGTATATGCAGGCTATGTGGAAAGAATGTGGGGTCACCTACAAGTTCTCTTCTGCATACCACCCCCAGACCAATGGTCTGGTGGAACGTTTCAACAGAACGTTAAAGAGCATGATTGGGGCTCTGGAGGAGCCCCAGAGAAGAAAATGGGATCTTCTTTTACCATGCCTACTGTTTGCCTACCGAGAGGTACCACAGGAGGGTGTTGGCTTCAGCCCCTTCGAACTTCTGTTCGGTCATCCCGTACGGGGACCCTTAGCCATCGTCAAAGAGGGATGGGAGATGCCCACTCCCCCTGTTACTACCAATGTAGTTGATTATGTGCTAGGGCTCAGAAAACGGATGGTACTTCTGATGGGCTTGGCTAGTGATAAATTGAAGGCAGGGCAAGCGCTGGTGAAACATTGGTACGACCAGAAAGCTTCCCTCATCAACTTTACACCTGGTCAGCAAGTCCTGATCATGAATCCAATAAGGCCTCGAGCTTTACAGGACAAATGGTCAGGCCCTTACACAGTGGTGGAGCCCCTGGGTGAGGTGAACTATTTAGTGGACCTTGGAAGGCCTGGACAGGCTCCAAAAGTGTTCCACGTGAATAGGCTGAAGGCTTTCGTCCCAAGAGTCGAAATCGCAGCACTGCTACTGGCTTCAGATGTTGAGGAAGAGGAGTCAGAACCTCTCCCCGACCTGTTCCAAAGCGGTCCTTCAGATAGCTCCGTTGAGGGTGTCCGAGTGGCCCCTCACCTGACTTCTGATCAGCAGGCTGAGGTGAAAAGTTTGCTTAGGCAGTTTTCCCCCCTGTTTTCACAGTCCCCTGGTTTGACACCTTGGTGCAAACATAACATTGACACAGGAGACAGTGTACCTACCAAAAGTAGGGGATACAGGATGACAGATAAAGTACGGTCTTATATTAAGACCGAGGTCAACAAGATGTTAGACCTTGGGGTGATTGAACCCTCTAGTAGTCCTTGGTCCAGTCCTGTGGTGTTGGTTCCAAAAGCAGGCACTTCTGAATTGAGGTTCTGCGTGGATTACAGGGCTCTGAATGCTGTCACCAAGACAGATGCACACCCCTTGCCTCGAACGGATGAGCTGGTGGATACTTTGGGTGCCTCCAAGTACGTCAGCACGTTTGACCTCACTGCTGGCTATTGGCAAATAGCTTTAGCAGAACATGCCAAGGAGAAGACAGCATTTTCTACTCCAGACGGCCTTTACCAATTCCGGGTAATGCCGTTCGGGTTGAAGAATGCACCTGCCACTTTCCAGAGGCTTGTGAATCATGTGTTGAATGGGTTGGACGAATTCTGTCTTGCATATCTAGACGATATAGCAGTTTTCAGTGCCACCTGGGAAGACCATGTGAAACACCTCAGGATTGTGCTCCAGGCTCTTCAGAAAGCCCACTTGACCATAAAGGCTAGTAAATGCCAGATTGGACAAGGCTCAGTGGTTTACCTTGGACATGAAGTATGTGGAGGGAGGATACAGCCTCTACCCAGTAAAGTACAAGCAGTACAAGACTGGCCTACCCCCACTACGCAAACCCAAGTGAGAGCCTTTTTAGGACTCACGGGGTATTACCGCAATTTTGTGGCAGACTATGGCACCATAGCTGCTCCTCTGACTGCCCTCACAACTCCGAAGAAACCCAAGAAGGTAACTTGGACCGACGAGTGTGAGAAGGCCTTCAATGGCTTAAAAGACTCCTTGTGCCAGGCCCCTGTGCTCAGGGCCCCTGATTATCAAAGACCTTTTATCGTGCAGACGGATGCCTCTGACACTGGGATAGGAGCTGTACTATCACAAGTAGATGAGAAGGGTAAGGAACACCCTATCGGTTTTATTAGTCGCCAGCTTAAGGACAGAGAGCTCAGATGGTCCACGGTAGAGAAAGAATGTTTCTCTGTTGTGTGGGCCCTAAGGAAACTGAGGCCCTACCTCTATGGGACCCACTTCACTGTGCAGACTGACCATAAGCCGTTAAAGTGGCTAATGAACATGAAGGGGGAGAATCCAAAGTTGCTTAGGTGGTCCATAAGTCTACAAGGCTTCGACTTCACTATTGAGCATAGGCCAGGTGTCCAACATAGCAATGCTGATGGGTTGTCCAGAATGTTTTACCGACCTGAACAAGAGACTCATCCAGGGGTGGATTAGTTCCCCCTGTCCATAGTCTGGGAGGGGCGAGTGTTAGGAAAGATTTCGTAATTGTAGGGAATTTTCCTTCCATGTGGCAACCCCTAAACTTTTTGCTATTGTTTTTAACCTTGTTCTTGACTTTGCCAGAGAAGTACAGCCTTCTGCCGCACTTCTCTGGGCTTTCGCTCCTTTCTTACGGGGAAACTGACATGCCCTTAAGACAGTCAGTACCGGGGAACGTGGTTTCCCGTAGTTTCTTTTATCGTGTCGCAGCTTTAGTGCAACACGACACAAGAGGGCACTGTAAGCTAAGTTACAGCTCTCTTGGGTCTCTAGCCTTCTACAGACCCTAGATACTCTTTTAGGATGGTATTTGATCGGTGCAAGTCATTCAGGGACTCGAATGGTGGCAGCGATCGTTTTGTTTATTTTGAGCTCCTTTTGGCGTTCTGAGCACGTTTTTGCACTGAACTCAAAATGGTGGCCTGGCTCTCCAAAATGGCCAGACCACGAGGCTCCTTTGTCTTGTCCACTGACCGTCTTGCTCCCTTCACCTTCCCCAGGTCGGGCGACCCGGGGCCTTCCTTATTTGGGCATGTACTTTCCCGCGAAACGTAGTTGCTTTCGCGGGCTTCTACATGTCGTTTGTGTGCCTCCAGGGTGTGGGCTGGGATGTCTGGTCCCAATACACATCCTGGGTGCCAGAGAGTCTGGGGTAGTGTGAATGCCTGGGACCACCGTGGTCCGTGATTGGTCCACGTATGGTATGTGTGTTGATGAGCGGATCTCCCATTGGCTCCCCTCCGTTTTGGCGCGAAGGGAACCGTGGATAAGAGGGAGCTGGAAACACCACTGCCAGGTCGATCTCCTGAGTTCTCACGAACGAAGGAATACAGGAGCCAAGTATCCTGCAACCAAGAGGCTGGACCGAGGAATCGCTGGTGACCCGCTGAAGGAATCCTCCTTTGCACTGCTGTCGTCCTGTGAAGCCCTTTCCTCCTTGGATCGAACCAGAAGGCCTGTACTGGTGCTTCGACCTTTGGAATAGCAGGAACAGCTATTCCCGGCGACTTCATCATCTCCTGCCAAGTAAGCCTTCGGAAGTGTCTCTGGGCCATCCAGTTGACTGACCAGCTTACAAGGGAGTCCTGCTCTGTAACTGCCGCCAGGTTGTGTTGTATTTCGGGTCCTTGTCACTCTCCCACGCTTCGTACGCTTGGCGTCCCCAGGTCTGAAGGGAAGAGTGTACATTTGGCTTGAATACACACAGCCGCTCCGTTGTCCTGCTGCGGCAACAAAACTGTGCTGGTTTCGTCGATTGGGACGTCTTTTTGCTCTACACGACTACGAGGCGTTCCCTGCTCTTCTGAACCTGCCAGCTGCTGAAACTAACGTGGAGAAGCCTGGGTCTGCTTGCTTCGGGGACCGGTGAGTAGTTTAGCTAGGATCTGGTCGCCCTCCTGCAGTATCCCATTGCTTTTCCCTGCTGTGTAAAAACAGCACCCTTTTGGCCGTACTCGCGCTCTGCTTCTGCCTGCTGTGGAGGCTGCGCTTGAGTTGCGGAACCTGTTCTCCTTCTGCTGTGCACTAACCCGAACTGCCTGACTTCCTCCGAAGAGCTTCCCCTTTTGCCCGTTGGCACCGGCGTGGCAGGTACTTTGAGCACAAGGCTCCACTCTTCGCAGGGCTCGGACTTCCATCTAGTTAGGTGCCTCTAAAGGCGAACTGAGTCTAAAGCGTTATCGCACTGCCTGTTTTCCTTTCCTTTCAGGTGGACTACATATTTCGTGCTTGAAACGCTTGCGACTGTGTATTTGTATATATATTGTGTTGATATGGTATGTGTTGGTTTAATATTGTGATATTGTGATTTTCTCGCTACGGTCGTTGTTTTAAAGGCCTTAAAATAAATGTGTTTATATTTTTGATATAACAACTGTTTGGAGTAGTTTGTAAGCGCTCTTGCTTTGTGTGCTCATTGCGGGCTTCCAGTCACCCTCACCCCTCTTGAGACCTAGTCTTGACCGCCGCGATCGCTACCTTGATTGGTCTGGCTTGTCCAGAGGTTACCCTGTTCCAAGTAATTAGGTTGGCCTTCTGAACTTCTGCGCCACCAGGACAGAGTTCAGAAATCCGTCTTAACAAATTGGTGTACAGCGGTGGGATACGACTGAAAGTATCCAGTGTTGCGCTCGAACTAAGGCATTTCAGGTTATTCCAAACAGTACACGTAGTGAATTGTTGTAATATAACTTTAAAAAGGCCATAGTCCTATCTAACAGTATGGAAACAAATACCTTGTTAACTTTAAATGCTTCCAAATCAGAAACGCTGAAAAAGATGTGTGCGGAGAGAGGTGTTTCCTCTCAAGGCACAAAATTGGAAATGATCCAGAGAATCGTGGCGTGGCAAGAAGCGCAGCTTGACGCTATAACTTCCGAGGACAGTGCAGAAGGTGGTGGGGCTGCTCTCACTGGCAGAACCGACGGTTCTGCCGCTGCACTGATCCATCGCGACCACGAGGACAGGGAGGATGTAATGTCTAATGTTTCCTCTGCCAGTGTTGATGGGGAGGCTATGCTTGAATTCAAGAAGCAAGAGCTGCGGTTTAGGCAGCAGGAGCTTGAATTCAGCATAGCCAAACTAAAAATCGAACAGGCAGAAAAACAGAAAGACAGGGATCACCAGTTGGAACTGGCCAAGCTTCAGGTTGCAAATGGATCCAAGGGTCCTAGACATGGGTCTGGGGCTTCCTCTCATCCACGGTTTCCAAAAGATCTGCTCAGTGTGTATGAAGAAAGGAATGACATTATGGACTGGCTGAATGCTTTTGAGTATGCATGCGAGGTCCAGGAAGTTGACAATGCTGATAAGATTGCGTGGTTGCTCAGTAGACTGCCCCATTCTGGCTGCAGTGCCATTATGGAAATGTCGAAGGCTGAGCGGGCTGATTTCGCAATGTTAAAGCAAACTCTCATTTTAAAGTTTGGGAAGACTCCGGCCCAATATTTAAAGCGTTTTCGAGAGTATAAGAAAAAGGAAGGTGGTACTTGGGTATCTTATGTCGCTGAATCTTTGAAAAACTTAACTGGCTGGGTCGAAGGTTATAAGGTTTCTACCTTCGAAGGCATGATCAATCTGGTCATGCTGGAACACATTTTTGCTTCTTCTTCCCCGGAGCTTAAGCAGCATTTGGCCGATTCGAAGGAGATAGATCCTAAGAAGCTGGCCATTGCAGCAGATTTATGGGTGTCACATCGAGTGTCCCATAAGGACAAAACTCATCCTGGTAAGCAGGAGGAAGGGAAAAAGTCTAAAGATGTGGAGGGTGGGGAATCTGCTAAATCTTCTTCCCATAAGGGCCACAAAAAGAAAAACAAGGGTAAGACACAAGAGAACTCACAGGGTAGTGGAGGTCAGCCTCCGAAACAGAACTCTGGTTACAATAAGCCTCCCTACGTAAACAGACCCAATGGGGCTTGTTTTTCTTGTGGAGCAACTGACCATGTGAAGGGGGATCCCCGTTGTAAGGTTAGACCTTTGGGGGTCCACTCCGCTAATCTGGCCTTCTCCTCCTACGAGGAAGAAGAGATTACAGGAGCATCCTTCTCCTCAGACTCATTTCCCAGCGGAATAGAGGCTGAGGTAGTTTTAGTGTCCCTGGGTTCCTGGGAGCCTAAAGTCGCAGAGGCTTATGCTAGGATTCCGGATAATACCAAGCACTACTTTAAAGACAGTGTGCTGATCAATGGAGTGGATACTCCAGCTCTTAGGGATAGTGGGTGCAGTCGAACTGTAGTGGATTCTACCTTGGTAGACTCAGAGGAAGTTGCCAGAGCTACTCTGATGCCCACTAAGTTGGCTGACGGCCCCCTCCGTATGTTTCCCGTGATCCCTGTAAATCTTACTTTAAATGGTACAGCAGTCAGGATTCCAGTGAGCATTCAGAGAAACGTCCCGGGAAAGGTCTTGTTGGGCAATGATCTCAGAGCTTTAGGGCTCGTAGGAGACACTGCCGAAAGACCCTATACACGGTCTCAAGAACGGGCAGCATTGGCCAAGTCCAATACGCCGCCCCAGCCGAAGGGGAAACCCAAGGCGAAAGGAGTCTACAAGTCAAGACGAGGGAAAGAGAATATTCCCCCGAGCTCGCCTACCACTGCGGTGGAGGAAGTTGGTCAATCGCCCGGGCCTGACGAGGAGGTGGCGATGCCTGAAGTATTCGACCCCAACGATCATCCTGAACTAAAAGACTTGTTAGTTGAAGGAGGTCCTGATAGGGACGAATTCAGTAAAGGCCAACGTGAGTGCCCATCTCTGGAAGGCCTAAGGAGACAGGCCTGCTCCCAGCTTGAGGGTGAGCCTCCTGGGAAGCATAGGATTTATTGGGAAGGTGGACTCCTGTATAGTGAGCCCACAGAGTCTACATAAGGAGACCATAGGAGGTTGGTGGTTCCCCTTGCTGTTAGGCCCTTCCTCCTGCAGTTGGCGCATGAAGTTCCCCTTGCTGGTCACCTTGGTATTAAGAGGACCAAGCAAAGGTTATCCATGCACTTCTACTGGCCCAAGATGGGGGTGCAAGTAGAAAGTCACTGTAGGAGTTGTGCCTCCTGCCAGTTGTCTGGTAAGGTTGGCGCGACAATCCAAGCTCCGTTGGTACCGCTCCCAGTTGTGGGGGTACCATTTGAAAGGGTAGGGATCGACATCGTTGGTCCCCTTGACCCGCAAACATCCTCGGGCAATAGGTTTATCCTGGTGCTGGTCGACCATGCAACCAGGTATCCTGAGGCCATCCCATTGAAAACTGTAACTGCCAAGTCAGTTGCAAAAGCTTTACTCGGCATATTTACTAGGGTTGGCTTCCCTAAAGAAGTTGTGTCAGATCGTGGCAGCAACTTTATGTCGAAGTATATGCAGGCTATGTGGAAAGAATGTGGGGTCACCTACAAGTTCTCTTCTGCATACCACCCCCAGACCAATGGTCTGGTGGAACGTTTCAACAGAACGTTAAAGAGCATGATTGGGGCTCTGGAGGAGCCCCAGAGAAGAAAATGGGATCTTCTTTTACCATGCCTACTGTTTGCCTACCGAGAGGTACCACAGGAGGGTGTTGGCTTCAGCCCCTTCGAACTTCTGTTCGGTCATCCCGTACGGGGACCCTTAGCCATCGTCAAAGAGGGATGGGAGATGCCCACTCCCCCTGTTACTACCAATGTAGTTGATTATGTGCTAGGGCTCAGAAAACGGATGGTACTTCTGATGGGCTTGGCTAGTGATAAATTGAAGGCAGGGCAAGCGCTGGTGAAACATTGGTACGACCAGAAAGCTTCCCTCATCAACTTTACACCTGGTCAGCAAGTCCTGATCATGAATCCAATAAGGCCTCGAGCTTTACAGGACAAATGGTCAGGCCCTTACACAGTGGTGGAGCCCCTGGGTGAGGTGAACTATTTAGTGGACCTTGGAAGGCCTGGACAGGCTCCAAAAGTGTTCCACGTGAATAGGCTGAAGGCTTTCGTCCCAAGAGTCGAAATCGCAGCACTGCTACTGGCTTCAGATGTTGAGGAAGAGGAGTCAGAACCTCTCCCCGACCTGTTCCAAAGCGGTCCTTCAGATAGCTCCGTTGAGGGTGTCCGAGTGGCCCCTCACCTGACTTCTGATCAGCAGGCTGAGGTGAAAAGTTTGCTTAGGCAGTTTTCCCCCCTGTTTTCACAGTCCCCTGGTTTGACACCTTGGTGCAAACATAACATTGACACAGGAGACAGTGTACCTACCAAAAGTAGGGGATACAGGATGTCAGATAAAGTACGGTCTTATATTAAGACCGAGGTCAACAAGATGTTAGACCTTGGGGTGATTGAACCCTCTAGTAGTCCTTGGTCCAGTCCTGTGGTGTTGGTTCCAAAAGCAGGCACTTCTGAATTGAGGTTCTGCGTGGATTACAGGGCTCTGAATGCTGTCACCAAGACAGATGCACACCCCTTGCCTCGAACGGATGAGCTGGTGGATACTTTGGGTGCCTCCAAGTACGTCAGCACGTTTGACCTCACTGCTGGCTATTGGCAAATAGCTTTAGCAGAACATGCCAAGGAGAAGACAGCATTTTCTACTCCAGACGGCCTTTACCAATTCCGGGTAATGCCGTTCGGGTTGAAGAATGCACCTGCCACTTTCCAGAGGCTTGTGAATCATGTGTTGAATGGGTTGGACGAATTCTGTCTTGCATATCTAGACGATATAGCAGTTTTCAGTGCCACCTGGGAAGACCATGTGAAACACCTCAGGATTGTGCTCCAGGCTCTTCAGAAAGCCCACTTGACCATAAAGGCTAGTAAATGCCAGATTGGACAAGGCTCAGTGGTTTACCTTGGACATGAAGTAGGTGGAGGGAGGATACAGCCTCTACCCAGTAAAGTACAAGCAGTACAAGACTGGCCTACCCCCACTACGCAAACCCAAGTGAGAGCCTTTTTAGGACTCACGGGGTATTACCGCAATTTTGTGGCAGACTATGGCACCATAGCTGCTCCTCTGACTGCCCTCACAACTCCGAAGAAACCCAAGAAGGTAACTTGGACCGACGAGTGTGAGAAGGCCTTCAATGGCTTAAAAGACTCCTTGTGCCAGGCCCCTGTGCTCAGGGCCCCTGATTATCAAAGACCTTTTATCGTGCAGACGGATGCCTCTGACACTGGGATAGGAGCTGTACTATCACAAGTAGATGAGAAGGGTAAGGAACACCCTATCGGTTTTATTAGTCGCCAGCTTAAGGACAGAGAGCTCAGATGGTCCACGGTAGAGAAAGAATGTTTCTCTGTTGTGTGGGCCCTAAGGAAACTGAGGCCCTACCTCTATGGGACCCACTTCACTGTGCAGACTGACCATAAGCCGTTAAAGTGGCTAATGAACATGAAGGGGGAGAATCCAAAGTTGCTTAGGTGGTCCATAAGTCTACAAGGCTTCGACTTCACTATTGAGCATAGGCCAGGTGTCCAACATAGCAATGCTGATGGGTTGTCCAGAATGTTTTACCGACCTGAACAAGAGACTCATCCAGGGGTGGATTAGTTCCCCCTGTCCATAGTCTGGGAGGGGCGAGTGTTAGGAAAGATTTCGTAATTGTAGGGAATTTTCCTTCCATGTGGCAACCCCTAAACTTTTTGCTATTGTTTTTAACCTTGTTCTTGACTTTGCCAGAGAGGTACAGCCTTCTGCCGCACTTCTCTGGGCTTTCGCTCCTTTCTTACGGGGAAACTGACATGCCCTTAAGACAGTCAGTACCGGGGAACGTGGTTTCCCGTAGTTTCTTTTATCGTGTCGCAGCTTTAGTGCAACACGACACAAGAGGGCACTGTAAGCTAAGTTACAGCTCTCTTGGGTCTCTAGCCTTCTACAGACCCTAGATACTCTTTTAGGATGGTATTTGATCGGTGCAAGTCATTCAGGGACTCGAATGGTGGCAGCGATCGTTTTGTTTATTTTGAGCTCCTTTTGGCGTTCTGAGCACGTTTTTGCACTGAACTCAAAATGGTGGCCTGGCTCTCCAAAATGGCCAGACCACGAGGCTCCTTTGTCTTGTCCACTGACCGTCTTGCTCCCTTCACCTTCCCCAGGTCGGGCGACCCGGGGCCTTCCTTATTTGGGCATGTACTTTCCCGCGAAACGTAGTTGCTTTCGCGGGCTTCTACATGTCGTTTGTGTGCCTCCAGGGTGTGGGCTGGGATGTCTGGTCCCAATACACATCCTGGGTGCCAGAGAGTCTGGGGTAGTGTGAATGCCTGGGACCACCGTGGTCCGTGATTGGTCCACGTATGGTATGTGTGTTGATGAGCGGATCTCCCATTGGCTCCCCTCCGTTTTGGCGCGAAGGGAACCGTGGATAAGAGGGAGCTGGAAACACCACTGCCAGGTCGATCTCCTGAGTTCTCACGAACGAAGGAATACAGGAGCCAAGTATCCTGCAACCAAGAGGCTGGACCGAGGAATCGCTGGTGACCCGCTGAAGGAATCCTCCTTTGCACTGCTGTCGTCCTGTGAAGCCCTTTCCTCCTTGGATCGAACCAGAAGGCCTGTACTGGTGCTTCGACCTTTGGAATAGCAGGAACAGCTATTCCCGGCGACTTCATCATCTCCTGCCAAGTAAGCCTTCGGAAGTGTCTCTGGGCCATCCAGTTGACTGACCAGCTTACAAGGGAGTCCTGCTCTGTAACTGCCGCCAGGTTGTGTTGTATTTCGGGTCCTTGTCACTCTCCCACGCTTCGTACGCTTGGCGTCCCCAGGTCTGAAGGGAAGAGTGTACATTTGGCTTGAATACACACAGCCGCTCCGTTGTCCTGCTGCGGCAACAAAACTGTGCTGGTTTCGTCGATTGGGACGTCTTTTTGCTCTACACGACTACGAGGCGTTCCCTGCTCTTCTGAACCTGCCAGCTGCTGAAACTAACGTGGAGAAGCCTGGGTCTGCTTGCTTCGGGGACCGGTGAGTAGTTTAGCTAGGATCTGGTCGCCCTCCTGCAGTATCCCATTGCTTTTCCCTGCTGTGTAAAAACAGCACCCTTTTGGCCGTACTCGCGCTCTGCTTCTGCCTGCTGTGGAGGCTGCGCTTGAGTTGCGGAACCTGTTCTCCTTCTGCTGTGCACTAACCCGAACTGCCTGACTTCCTCCGAAGAGCTTCCCCTTTTGCCCGTTGGCACCGGCGTGGCAGGTACTTTGAGCACAAGGCTCCACTCTTCGCAGGGCTCGGACTTCCATCTAGTTAGGTGCCTCTAAAGGCGAACTGAGTCTAAAGCGTTATCGCACTGCCTGTTTTCCTTTCCTTTCAGGTGGACTACATATTTCGTGCTTGAAACGCTTGCGACTGTGTATTTGTATATATATTGTGTTGATATGGTATGTGTTGGTTTAATATTGTGATATTGTGATTTTCTCGCTACGGTCGTTGTTTTAAAGGCCTTAAAATAAATGTGTTTATATTTTTGATATAACAACTGTTTGGAGTAGTTTGTAAGCGCTCTTGCTTTGTGTGCTCATTGCGGGCTTCCAGTCACCCTCACCCCTCTTGAGACCTAGTCTTGACCGCCGCGATCGCTACCTTGATTGGTCTGGCTTGTCCAGAGGTTACCCTGTTCCAAGTAATTAGGTTGGCCTTCTGAACTTCTGCGCCACCAGGACAGAGTTCAGAAATCCGTCTTAACAAATTGGTGTACAGCGGTGGGATACGACTGAAAGTATCCAGTGTTGCGCTCGAACTAAGGCATTTCAGGTTATTCCAAACAGTACACGTAGTGAATTGTTGTAATATAACTTTAAAAAGGCCATAGTCCTATCTAACAGTATGGAAACAAATACCTTGTTAACTTTAAATGCTTCCAAATCAGAAACGCTGAAAAAGATGTGTGCGGAGAGAGGTGTTTCCTCTCAAGGCACAAAATTGGAAATGATCCAGAGAATCGTGGCGTGGCAAGAAGCGCAGCTTGACGCTATAACTTCCGAGGACAGTGCAGAAGGTGGTGGGGCTGCTCTCACTGGCAGAACCGACGGTTCTGCCGCTGCACTGATCCATCGCGACCACGAGGACAGGGAGGATGTAATGTCTAATGTTTCCTCTGCCAGTGTTGATGGGGAGGCTATGCTTGAATTCAAGAAGCAAGAGCTGCGGTTTAGGCAGCAGGAGCTTGAATTCAGCATAGCCAAACTAAAAATCGAACAGGCAGAAAAACAGAAAGACAGGGATCACCAGTTGGAACTGGCCAAGCTTCAGGTTGCAAATGGATCCAAGGGTCCTAGACATGGGTCTGGGGCTTCCTCTCATCCACGGTTTCCAAAAGATCTGCTCAGTGTGTATGAAGAAAGGAATGACATTATGGACTGGCTGAATGCTTTTGAGTATGCATGCGAGGTCCAGGAAGTTGACAATGCTGATAAGATTGCGTGGTTGCTCAGTAGACTGCCCCATTCTGGCTGCAGTGCCATTATGGAAATGTCGAAGGCTGAGCGGGCTGATTTCGCAATGTTAAAGCAAACTCTCATTTTAAAGTTTGGGAAGACTCCGGCCCAATATTTAAAGCGTTTTCGAGAGTATAAGAAAAAGGAAGGTGGTACTTGGGTATCTTATGTCGCTGAATCTTTGAAAAACTTAACTGGCTGGGTCGAAGGTTATAAGGTTTCTACCTTCGAAGGCATGATCAATCTGGTCATGCTGGAACACATTTTTGCTTCTTCTTCCCCGGAGCTTAAGCAGCATTTGGCCGATTCGAAGGAGATAGATCCTAAGAAGCTGGCCATTGCAGCAGATTTATGGGTGTCACATCGAGTGTCCCATAAGGACAAAACTCATCCTGGTAAGCAGGAGGAAGGGAAAAAGTCTAAAGATGTGGAGGGTGGGGAATCTGCTAAATCTTCTTCCCATAAGGGCCACAAAAAGAAAAACAAGGGTAAGACACAAGAGAACTCACAGGGTAGTGGAGGTCAGCCTCCGAAACAGAACTCTGGTTACAATAAGCCTCCCTACGTAAACAGACCCAATGGGGCTTGTTTTTCTTGTGGAGCAACTGACCATGTGAAGGGGGATCCCCGTTGTAAGGTTAGACCTTTGGGGGTCCACTCCGCTAATCTGGCCTTCTCCTCCTACGAGGAAGAAGAGATTACAGGAGCATCCTTCTCCTCAGACTCATTTCCCAGCGGAATAGAGGCTGAGGTAGTTTTAGTGTCCCTGGGTTCCTGGGAGCCTAAAGTCGCAGAGGCTTATGCTAGGATTCCGGATAATACCAAGCACTACTTTAAAGACAGTGTGCTGATCAATGGAGTGGATACTCCAGCTCTTAGGGATAGTGGGTGCAGTCGAACTGTAGTGGATTCTACCTTGGTAGACTCAGAGGAAGTTGCCAGAGCTACTCTGATGCCCACTAAGTTGGCTGACGGCCCCCTCCGTATGTTTCCCGTGATCCCTGTAAATCTTACTTTAAATGGTACAGCAGTCAGGATTCCAGTGAGCATTCAGAGAAACGTCCCGGGAAAGGTCTTGTTGGGCAATGATCTCAGAGCTTTAGGGCTCGTAGGAGACACTGCCGAAAGACCCTATACACGGTCTCAAGAACGGGCAGCATTGGCCAAGTCCAATACGCCGCCCCAGCCGAAGGGGAAACCCAAGGCGAAAGGAGTCTACAAGTCAAGACGAGGGAAAGAGAATATTCCCCCGAGCTCGCCTACCACTGCGGTGGAGGAAGTTGGTCAATCGCCCGGGCCTGACGAGGAGGTGGCGATGCCTGAAGTATTCGACCCCAACGATCATCCTGAACTAAAAGACTTGTTAGTTGAAGGAGGTCCTGATAGGGACGAATTCAGTAAAGGCCAACGTGAGTGCCCATCTCTGGAAGGCCTAAGGAGACAGGCCTGCTCCCAGCTTGAGGGTGAGCCTCCTGGGAAGCATAGGATTTATTGGGAAGGTGGACTCCTGTATAGTGAGCCCACAGAGTCTACATAAGGAGACCATAGGAGGTTGGTGGTTCCCCTTGCTGTTAGGCCCTTCCTCCTGCAGTTGGCGCATGAAGTTCCCCTTGCTGGTCACCTTGGTATTAAGAGGACCAAGCAAAGGTTATCCATGCACTTCTACTGGCCCAAGATGGGGGTGCAAGTAGAAAGTCACTGTAGGAGTTGTGCCTCCTGCCAGTTGTCTGGTAAGGTTGGCGCGACAATCCAAGCTCCGTTGGTACCGCTCCCAGTTGTGGGGGTACCATTTGAAAGGGTGGGGATCGACATCGTTGGTCCCCTTGGCCCGCAAACATCCTCGGGCAATAGGTTTATCCTGGTGCTGGTCGACCATGCAACCAGGTATCCTGAGGCCATCCCATTGAAAACTGTAACTGCCAAGTCAGTTGCAAAAGCTTTACTCGGCATATTTACTAGGGTTGGCTTCCCTAAAGAAGTTGTGTCAGATCGTGGCAGCAACTTTATGTCGAAGTATATGCAGGCTATGTGGAAAGAATGTGGGGTCACCTACAAGTTCTCTTCTGCATACCACCCCCAGACCAATGGTCTGGTGGAACGTTTCAACAGAACGTTAAAGAGCATGATTGGGGCTCTGGAGGAGCCCCAGAGAAGAAAATGGGATCTTCTTTTACCATGCCTACTGTTTGCCTACCGAGAGGTACCACAGGAGGGTGTTGGCTTCAGCCCCTTCGAACTTCTGTTCGGTCATCCCGTACGGGGACCCTTAGCCATCGTCAAAGAGGGATGGGAGATGCCCACTCCCCCTGTTACTACCAATGTAGTTGATTATGTGCTAGGGCTCAGAAAACGGATGGTACTTCTGATGGGCTTGGCTAGTGATAAATTGAAGGCAGGGCAAGCGCTGGTGAAACATTGGTACGACCAGAAAGCTTCCCTCATCAACTTTACACCTGGTCAGCAAGTCCTGATCATGAATCCAATAAGGCCTCGAGCTTTACAGGACAAATGGTCAGGCCCTTACACAGTGGTGGAGCCCCTGGGTGAGGTGAACTATTTAGTGGACCTTGGAAGGCCTGGACAGGCTCCAAAAGTGTTCCACGTGAATAGGCTGAAGGCTTTCGTCCCAAGAGTCGAAATCGCAGCACTGCTACTGGCTTCAGATGTTGAGGAAGAGGAGTCAGAACCTCTCCCCGACCTGTTCCAAAGCGGTCCTTCAGATAGCTCCGTTGAGGGTGTCCGAGTGGCCCCTCACCTGACTTCTGATCAGCAGGCTGAGGTGAAAAGTTTGCTTAGGCAGTTTTCCCCCCTGTTTTCACAGTCCCCTGGTTTGACACCTTGGTGCAAACATAACATTGACACAGGAGACAGTGTACCTACCAAAAGTAGGGGATACAGGATGTCAGATAAAGTACGGTCTTATATTAAGACCGAGGTCAACAAGATGTTAGACCTTGGGGTGATTGAACCCTCTAGTAGTCCTTGGTCCAGTCCTGTGGTGTTGGTTCCAAAAGCAGGCACTTCTGAATTGAGGTTCTGCGTGGATTACAGGGCTCTGAATGCTGTCACCAAGACAGATGCACACCCCTTGCCTCGAACGGATGAGCTGGTGGATACTTTGGGTGCCTCCAAGTACGTCAGCACGTTTGACCTCACTGCTGGCTATTGGCAAATAGCTTTAGCAGAACATGCCAAGGAGAAGACAGCATTTTCTACTCCAGACGGCCTTTACCAATTCCGGGTAATGCCGTTCGGGTTGAAGAATGCACCTGCCACTTTCCAGAGGCTTGTGAATCATGTGTTGAATGGGTTGGACGAATTCTGTCTTGCATATCTAGACGATATAGCAGTTTTCAGTGCCACCTGGGAAGACCATGTGAAACACCTCAGGATTGTGCTCCAGGCTCTTCAGAAAGCCCACTTGACCATAAAGGCTAGTAAATGCCAGATTGGACAAGGCTCAGTGGTTTACCTTGGACATGAAGTAGGTGGAGGGAGGATACAGCCTCTACCCAGTAAAGTACAAGCAGTACAAGACTGGCCTACCCCCACTACGCAAACCCAAGTGAGAGCCTTTTTAGGACTCACGGGGTATTACCGCAATTTTGTGGCAGACTATGGCACCATAGCTGCTCCTCTGACTGCCCTCACAACTCCGAAGAAACCCAAGAAGGTAACTTGGACCGACGAGTGTGAGAAGGCCTTCAATGGCTTAAAAGACTCCTTGTGCCAGGCCCCTGTGCTCAGGGCCCCTGATTATCAAAGACCTTTTATCGTGCAGACGGATGCCTCTGACACTGGGATAGGAGCTGTACTATCACAAGTAGATGAGAAGGGTAAGGAACACCCTATCGGTTTTATTAGTCGCCAGCTTAAGGACAGAGAGCTCAGATGGTCCACGGTAGAGAAAGAATGTTTCTCTGTTGTGTGGGCCCTAAGGAAACTGAGGCCCTACCTCTATGGGACCCACTTCACTGTGCAGACTGACCATAAGCCGTTAAAGTGGCTAATGAACATGAAGGGGGAGAATCCAAAGTTGCTTAGGTGGTCCATAAGTCTACAAGGCTTCGACTTCACTATTGAGCATAGGCCAGGTGTCCAACATAGCAATGCTGATGGGTTGTCCAGAATGTTTTACCGACCTGAACAAGAGACTCATCCAGGGGTGGATTAGTTCCCCCTGTCCATAGTCTGGGAGGGGCGAGTGTTAGGAAAGATTTCGTAATTGTAGGGAATTTTCCTTCCATGTGGCAACCCCTAAACTTTTTGCTATTGTTTTTAACCTTGTTCTTGACTTTGCCAGAGAAGTACAGCCTTCTGCCGCACTTCTCTGGGCTTTCGCTCCTTTCTTACGGGGAAACTGACATGCCCTTAAGACAGTCAGTACCGGGGAAAGTGGTTTCCCGTAGTTTCTTTTATCGTGTCGCAGCTTTAGTGCAACACGACACAAGAGGGCACTGTAAGCTAAGTTACAGCTCTCTTGGGTCTCTAGCCTTCTACAGACCCTAGATACTCTTTTAGGATGGTATTTGATCGGTGCAAGTCATTCAGGGACTCGAATGGTGGCAGCGATCGTTTTGTTTATTTTGAGCTCCTTTTGGCGTTCTGAGCACGTTTTTGCACTGAACTCAAAATGGTGGCCTGGCTCTCCAAAATGGCCAGACCACGAGGCTCCTTTGTCTTGTCCACTGACCGTCTTGCTCCCTTCACCTTCCCCAGGTCGGGCGACCCGGGGCCTTCCTTATTTGGGCATGTACTTTCCCGCGAAACGTAGTTGCTTTCGCGGGCTTCTACATGTCGTTTGTGTGCCTCCAGGGTGTGGGCTGGGATGTCTGGTCCCAATACACATCCTGGGTGCCAGAGAGTCTGGGGTAGTGTGAATGCCTGGGACCACCGTGGTCCGTGATTGGTCCACGTATGGTATGTGTGTTGATGAGCGGATCTCCCATTGGCTCCCCTCCGTTTTGGCGCGAAGGGAACCGTGGATAAGAGGGAGCTGGAAACACCACTGCCAGGTCGATCTCCTGAGTTCTCACGAACGAAGGAATACAGGAGCCAAGTATCCTGCAACCAAGAGGCTGGACCGAGGAATCGCTGGTGACCCGCTGAAGGAATCCTCCTTTGCACTGCTGTCGTCCTGTGAAGCCCTTTCCTCCTTGGATCGAACCAGAAGGCCTGTACTGGTGCTTCGACCTTTGGAATAGCAGGAACAGCTATTCCCGGCGACTTCATCATCTCCTGCCAAGTAAGCCTTCGGAAGTGTCTCTGGGCCATCCAGTTGACTGACCAGCTTACAAGGGAGTCCTGCTCTGTAACTGCCGCCAGGTTGTGTTGTATTTCGGGTCCTTGTCACTCTCCCACGCTTCGTACGCTTGGCGTCCCCAGGTCTGAAGGGAAGAGTGTACATTTGGCTTGAATACACACAGCCGCTCCGTTGTCCTGCTGCGGCAACAAAACTGTGCTGGTTTCGTCGATTGGGACGTCTTTTTGCTCTACACGACTACGAGGCGTTCCCTGCTCTTCTGAACCTGCCAGCTGCTGAAACTAACGTGGAGAAGCCTGGGTCTGCTTGCTTCGGGGACCGGTGAGTAGTTTAGCTAGGATCTGGTCGCCCTCCTGCAGTATCCCATTGCTTTTCCCTGCTGTGTAAAAACAGCACCCTTTTGGCCGTACTCGCGCTCTGCTTCTGCCTGCTGTGGAGGCTGCGCTTGAGTTGCGGAACCTGTTCTCCTTCTGCTGTGCACTAACCCGAACTGCCTGACTTCCTCCGAAGAGCTTCCCCTTTTGCCCGTTGGCACCGGCGTGGCAGGTACTTTGAGCACAAGGCTCCACTCTTCGCAGGGCTCGGACTTCCATCTAGTTAGGTGCCTCTAAAGGCGAACTGAGTCTAAAGCGTTATCGCACTGCCTGTTTTCCTTTCCTTTCAGGTGGACTACATATTTCGTGCTTGAAACGCTTGCGACTGTGTATTTGTATATATATTGTGTTGATATGGTATGTGTTGGTTTAATATTGTGATATTGTGATTTTCTCGCTACGGTCGTTGTTTTAAAGGCCTTAAAATAAATGTGTTTATATTTTTGATATAACAACTGTTTGGAGTAGTTTGTAAGCGCTCTTGCTTTGTGTGCTCATTGCGGGCTTCCAGTCACCCTCACCCCTCTTGAGACCTAGTCTTGACCGCCGCGATCGCTACCTTGATTGGTCTGGCTTGCCCAGAGGTTACCCTGTTCCAAGTAATTAGGTTGGCCTTCTGAACTTCTGCGCCACCAGGACAGAGTTCAGAAATCCGTCTTAACATCCGCGCTTGCGCAGATCCTCGCAAGATGGTGGCGTCCACGGCGCCCATCCGAACCGCGGGTCGGCGTGAAGAGAGTCGCCACCGCGGGTACAGCCTCCATGAAGGAGGAGACCGCTGTGGCCGTGGACCAGGGACCCAGGTAAGTGGCGCCGGCGCCCGCGAGCGAGCGCGCGGCGTGACACCATACCCCCTCCCGGACAACCCCGGAGCACCGGGTTTCCAAGGAAAGCGGAGATAGAAATCCCGAACCAGGCGCGGTGCATGCACGAAGGAGCGCGGTTCCCAAGTGCGGTCACAAGCTGGATAACCCTTCCAGCTGACCAGGAGCTGCAGAACACCGCGCCAAATCCGTGAATCACAAATCTCCTGCACCTCGAATTCAGGGACCACCCGAACCAATATCGGAGCAGGACGGGAACAGGTACGACCCATAACATCGGGCACATAGGGCTTTAAAAGGGAAACATGAAAGACAGGATGGATCCTCCAAGAGCGAGGCAAAGACAAACGAAAGGCAACAGAGGAAATACGCTCAGAGACGCGGAAGGGACCAAAAAAGCGTAGGGCTAGTTTCACAGGTAAGTTGCGTACTGGTAGATTCTTGGAGGATAGCCAAACCATGTCCCCAACATGAAGGACAGGCTCCGGGCTCCGTCTCTTGTCAGCCTGCTCCTTCATATGTGCTTGTGCCGCTGCCAAGGTACTGGCCGCCAGACGATGTTGATCGCGGATCAGGGACACCAGGGCATCTGCAGATGGAACGGTGCTGGAATATGTTGGATGAACAGGCAGCAGGCGAGGATGAAGACCAGTAGAGCAAAAAAAGGGGCTGAGTCCAGTAGCGGAATGAACAGCGTTGTTGTAAGCTGCTTCCGCGGTGTCCAACCATTCCGACCAGTTGTCTTGGGTAGCATTGGCATAACAACGTAGGTATTGCTCAAGGGTCTGATTGGTACGTTCTGTCTGTCCATTAGTCTGCGGATGATAGCCGGAACTCAGGGCTCGCTGAATGTCCAAATGCCGACACAGTTGGCCCCAAAAGGAAGAGATGTATTGAGACCCCCGGTCTGACAAGATCTTCTCCGGAAGACCATGAAGACGATACACCTCATGTAGAAAACATCGTGCCATCTGAGATGCAGTGGGCAGTTTAGGAAAGGGCAGGAAATGAGCCGTCTTGGTGAAACAATCCACCACCACCATTATACAGGTAAATCCACCGGACAAGGGCAGGTCAACGATGAAATCCGTGGCGATGGTATGCCAAGGGTACGGAGGCGTAGGCGTGGGTTTCAGAAGGCCAATTGGCCTTTTGCGAGGAATCTTGGTCTGGGCACATACAGGACAGGAGTCCACGTATTGCTTTACCAGTGTAGCCCATCCAGGCCACCAGTACTGTCGTGCAACCAGTTCTTGTGTTGTGCGGACTCCACGGTGACCGCAAACGACGGAATCATGGCAATTCTGTAGAATGATTTTCTGGAGTTCCAATGTGGGAACGTACAGACGATCCTTGAAGAACAACAAGCCGTCACGTTCCTTAATGTCGGCACGTTGTAGTATCTGTGCTCTTGTGGGATCCGTACGAGTGGCCTCAACAAACTGTTGGAGCCGGGGAGTCAGCATCAATAGAAAATGTTTGGATGCTATCAGAGGTTCCGGTTCCTTGACACCTTCAACGTTGTTTTCCAAAGAACGAGACAAGGCATCAGCCTTCGTGTTCTGGGAACAAGGAATGTACGTGACAGTGAAATCAAACTGTGAAAAGAAAAAGGCCCAACGAGCATGACGGGAAGTTCTGCATTGCAAAGAGCGCAGGAACTGTAGATTGCGGTGATCTGTGCGAACCACCACCGAGTACCTCCCACCCAGCAAGTGATGTCTCCATTCCTCGAAGGCAGCTTTTATTGCCAGTAATTCCTTTTCTATCACTGCATAGTTTCTCTCGCTCACTGACAATTTCCTTGAGTAATATGCCACCGGGTGCTCTATTCCTGTGACTGCATCTTGCTGTAGTAAGACCGCACCGATTGCGTAGTCCGAAGCGTCTGTCTCAACCACAAATGGTTTTTCATCATCTGGATGTCTAAGAACAGGAGCCAACATGAAGGATTTCTTTAATTCCAGGAATGCCTCCTCGGCCTGCGTGTCCCAGATAAACGGCACCTTGGTACTGGTCAGGCGAGTTAGACTGTTGGCCAGTTGAGAAAAGCGTGGGATGAAACGCCGATAAAAGTTGGCAAAGCCCAAGAACCTTTGAAGTGACTTCACGCCATGTGGTGGTTTCCATTCTTGTATAGCTTGCAGTTTTGCGGGATCCATCTGTACTCCTGTGTTGCTGATCACATAACCCAGAAACTCCATGCTTTCCTTATGAAATTGGCATTTTTCGATTTTGGCATACAGGCCGTTGTGTATTAATCTCCGGAGGACTTCCTGAACATGCGCTACGTGTGCAGTACGAGTGTCAGAAAAAAACAATATGTCGTCAAGGTAAACCCAGACAGAAATCCCAATAAGGTCAGAAAAGACATCGTCCATGAACCGTTGGAAGACTGCCGGGGCGTTGCAGAGTCCAAACGGCATCACCCTGTATTCGAAGTGACCAATAGGTGTTTTGAAGGCCGTCTTCCACTCATCTCCATTCCTAATCCGCACCAAGTGATAGGCCCCTCTTAGATCCAGTTTGGTGAAGATCTGTGCTGATTTCAGAGATTCGATGATGTCCCGGATGAGTGGTAACGGGTATCTGTCTTTCCTCGTGATTTCGTTTAATTGACGATAGTCGATACAAGGGCGCAAAGTGCCCTCTTTCTTCTTGACGAAGAATAACGGGAATCCCGCAGGGGATTTGGAGGGTATAATGTAGCCTTTGTTCAGGCAATCCGTAATGTACTCCTGTAGGATGCCTTTCTCGAGTTGAGTCAACGAATAAATCTTGCCGTGGGGAATGATCGCACCAGGCAGAATGTCAATGGAACAATCAAAGTACCGATGAGGTGGTAGTGGTATGTCTTCAGGCTTGGAGAACCCCTTGTGGTAGTCAGCATATTCATGAGGTACCGATTGAGTGGCACATAGACGAGTAGATACGTCAGCAGGATTGAGGGACTCCATAACTGCAGGAAAGGTTTCATGGATTACACAATCACTAGGACAACGTGTCGAAGTAAACATCAAAGAGCGAGCGGTCCAGTCGACCTGGGGATTGTGATACAACAACCATGGTAACCCCAGCACCACCGGAAATGAGGGGGACTTGATGACGTCCAAGGAGATACGTTCGAGATGCCCTTCTACAGAGAGCCACAAGGGATCAGAGTGTTGGCAAACAGGACCCGAAGACAAAGTAGAACCATCGATCACCTCGACCACCGTAGGTCGTTCCTTGTTATGTAAACGGATCCCATTGGCAATCGCAAATGAGGCATCGATGTAGTTGCCGGATGCTCCGCAATCCAAAAGGGCCCAGGTCTGCACACATTTTCCAAGCCAGGCAACACCGATTTTCAGGATCAACAAAGATACTGAGTTCATGGGAGGAAGGACGGAATCAGAAGGGCGGCCCGTTGCTGCCTTCGCCTCAAACAACGGGCCTGTTAGTTTTCCTGTTTCTTCAGCGGGCGCAGCGGACAGGTGCCTAAAAAGTGGTCAGAACCACCGCAATACAGGCACAAATTCTTCTGTCGTCTTCTTTTCTTTTCGGTCTCGGACAACGGACCTCGGACGGCACCCAACTGCATGGGTTCTGGACCTACTTCAGTAGAAACAGCTGGTCCGGGGTTCTGTGCAAGAGGAATCGGTTGATACCTATCAGACCTGCGGCGTTCACTCCGTCGTTCGGTCAACCTGTGGTCAATGCGTAAGACTTGTTCCACCAAAGCAGGCAATGTTTCTGGCTCCTGAATGTGCAGTAGTTCATCCTTGTACTCCTCTCGTAATCCCCGACGAAACAAGGTTTTTTGAGTAATTTCAGGCCATTGTGAATCAGTTGCTAATTGTCGAAACCGACTGATGTAGTGGATTATGTCACCCGACCCTTGCTTGATCTCCATTAATTGATTCTGAGCCATGGCTGCCAAATTGGGTGGTTTAAAGACGTCCAAAAAGGCTTTCTCAAAGGCAGTGAAATCACCCAACAGAGGACTGTTAGTAGAGACCAGAGGTGCGGCCCAGGCGAGTGCATTGCCGGTCAGATTGCCAAGGATGTACCCGATCTTGGCCTTGTCTTGAGCAAAATGAGTCGACCTGAACTGGAAATGGATCCGACAATGAGTACAGAACTCAGCCACTCGACGCGGATCACCATCATACTTCATCGGAGTAGTGTAAGCCATGGAGTTCTCTGGCGGTGTGACAGGTTGTGCGGGACTAGCCAAACACCAATCCAATGCCTGTCTGAGGGTGTTGTTCTCCTGGCGGAGAGTGGTCATTTCAAGACGCATGGCACGCATTTCTTCACGTAGTTCCTGTATGTCGTCCATGTCGGAACTGGGGTTAAGGCGTCTCAATCTGTTAAACGAATCTTCACGGGATCGTGGTTTACCTCTTTTTCCTGTAGACCGTGGAGTTGAGGTTGCCAGTCTGTCGAAGTCTTGATAGCCGATGAAAGAGTAACGCGAGAAATTAGCCCAATCCCTTCCTGACGGTATAAGACAGGACGGCACTGAACCAACTCCCAACGCCACGGGTGGCACTTCTCAGAATTAGCGTGACGTCGGGACAGTGTTTCCACTGGCTGAGAAGGCTTGATGAAATCACCGATGAAAACGGGGAGGAACTCAGGAACTTCCAAGGCAGTAAGGCACAGGTACCGGCAGGGCACAAGACAGGCAAAGGAAAGCAAACTGCAAGAAGAAGCAGTACTGACAGGGGGGTCCCCACTACAACTAGGAACCCAGACAGAACCTCCTCCACCCTGAACCAGGGACTGGCTAGTAACGAAATAAGGGAAGAAAGGGTAGGAGGACCAGGAAGCAAGAAGAAGTAAGGAGAAGAGGCAGGACTGGGCAGGAAAAGGTAGACCTGGAAACTGGAGGACTGGAAAACGAGCGCCAGGGCTCCAGCAGCGCATACACAGTAACAACCGCATTGAGACGCGTTGTCCCTGTGTATGCGGTGCCTATTTATGGTCCGGGGTCAAAACGAGGCTTGGAACGCATGTTCCGATGCTGCGCATGCGCGGGACGTCGAATACTGACGATCCGCGCATGCGCAGATCCTCGCAAGATGGTGGCGTCCACGGCGCCCATCCGAACCGCGGGTCGGCGTGAAGAGAGTCGCCACCGCGGGTACAGCCTCCATGAAGGAGGAGACCGCTGTGGCCGTGGACAAGGGACCCAGGTAAGTGGCGCGGCGCCCGCGAGCGAGCGCGCGGCGTGACACTACCAAACCTGAGACCCTTCCTATAGCATGAGATGTGATATCCAACATCTTCCCATTCCAATCCTCAGACACTTCCTATAGCATGAGATGTGATATCTCAATGCTTCTAATACCAAACCTGAGACCCTTCCTATGGCATGAGATTTGATATCAAACTCCTTCCCATTCCAATACTGAGACCCTTCCTAATGCATGTGATATGATATCCAACTCCTTCCCATTCCAATCCTGAAACCCTTCCTATACCATGAGATGTGATATCTCAATGCTTCTAATACCAAACCTGAGACCCGTCCTATAACATGAGATGTGATATCCAAATCCTTCCCTTTCCAAACCTGAGACCCTTCCTTTAGCATGAGATGTGATATCCAGCTCCTCCCATTCCAATCCTGAGACCCTTCCGATAGCATGAGATGTGATATCTCAATGCTCCTAATATCAAAACTGAGACCCTCCCTATAGCATGAGATGTCCTATCTAAGTCCTTCCCATTCCAATCCTGAGACCCTTCCGATAGCAGAGATGTGATATCTCAATGCTTATACAAAACCTGAGACCCTTCCTATAGCATGAGATGTGATATCCAACTCCTTCCCATTCCAATCCTGAGACCCTTCCTATAGCATGAGATGTGATATGTCAATGCTTCTACCAAAACTGAGACCCTTCCTTTAGCATGAGATGTGATATCCAACTCCTTCCCATTCCAATCCTGAGACCCTTCCTATAGCATGAGATGTGATATCACAATGCTTCCAATACCAATCCTGAGACCCTTCCTATAGCATGACATGTGATATCGAACTTCCCATTCCAATCCTGAGACTCAGACCTCCCCGTCTAACCTTCTCACCACTCCTAGCTCCCGGATTGATCATGCCCTCCTGCTGACTCTTCTCTCCCTTCTTCTGCTTCCATTCCTCTCTCCTTCCTCATCTGCCCTAGGTCAGGCTCCTTCTACACCTCCGCAGGGATTACTGATTGGTACCCCTCCCCACTCTCAACTCTCACTCAGTTTCAAACACTCATCTGACATCTGCCATTTCCTGGAAGTACCCGACCTTGATGTCCTTGGTCTAACCGAGACATGGTTGACGGCCAGCGCTGTCTCGAGCTTTGACACTTTCCTCCCTGATGACAAGTTCCTCTCCATGCCCAGATCCAACCGTTCTTGACGGGGAGTATCCTTGATTCCTGTAGTAAATTGCTTTCCTTTGCAGGCCGACACCTCTCTCGAATGCCTTGTCTGCATGCATTCTCTCTTTCCTGGCCATTCTCTCACCGTGGCTATTTGCCTACCCCCTTCCTCTCTCAGTGCATCGACTTCTCCATCCTAGCCTCCAACCACTTAACTACGCCTACTTGGAGAATTCAACACGAACCTGTATGTTTCCCGACCTGGACTTTTACGAGATCTGCAACTCTTCATGTCGCTGGCCCTACACACTGCAGGGAACACTCAGGATTTTCTGATCTCAGACCTCCCCCTCTGTAACTCTCAACAATCCTCTCCCGTGGTGATCAAGTTCTCATCAGCAAAGGCTAACTGCCAGCTGTTCCTCCTCAGAGGAGTTCTCCCTTTCTGTCCCTGCACCCTGCACCGTTTCGCGTTGCAAACAGTCGCTTGCCTGCTCTCTGGTTTAGACGCTTTTCCTTCTCGGAGGCCTTCTTCCTTTCTGTCCTTTCTCTCTGCAACGTTTCGCGTTGCAAGTACTCGCTTCCCAGCTCTGGTTTAGACGCGTTTCCTGCCTTCTCTCCTCTTCCCGCTGCCTTCAAATCAACAAATGAGTTTCAAAAGATACACAGTGCTCAGAATGCTTTATAACACCCATTATGCCAGATATAGCTGTAACCCGCTAGACGTATTGAAAAGTGCTAAAAACTAGCAAAAATAGCTAGAAAATGTCCTTTCCTCGCGTTTTGGTAAATGCGAATTCTGGTGGATTCCCATTTTGTACTCTGTTCGTGCATTTGTTCAGTCGAATCCTGATGTTTTTAACCACTCGTCACCCAATCAAGGGGGTGGATCAAAATCTACTGTTCACAGGCTGAATGTATACTGCTGAAATCTTCAATGCATTATCGGGTAATCCGACTTTTCTGGAAAGTGTATTTGCGATCTGTTATTCCAGTCACCATGTTTTCATCGTCACTTCTTGTTTCAAGGCTGCACTCCCGTGGTGATCACGTACTCTTCTCCAAAGAAGGCTAACTAACAGCTGTTCCTCCTCAGAGGCGTTCTTCTTTTCTGTCCCTGCTCCCTGCACAGTTTCGCGTTGCAAGTACTCGCTTCCCAGCTCTCTGGTTTAGAAGCGTGCTCCCTGCCTTCTCTCCTCTTCCCGCTGCCTTCAAATCAACAAATGAGCTCCAAAAGCTACACAGTGCTCAGAATGCTTTATATCACCCATTATTCAACATATAGCCGTAACCCGCTAGACGTATTGAAACGTGCTGTAAACTAGCAAAAACAGCTAGAAACTGTACTTTCATCGCGTTTTTGTAAATGCGAAATCTGATGGGTTCCCATGTATGTACTGTGTCGGTGCGTTTGTTGTCGAATCCTGAAGTTTTAACCACTGTTCTCCCATACTAGAGGGGGGGTCAACATCTACTGCTGTTCACAGGCTGAATGTATACGGCTGAAATCTTCAATGCATTATCAGCTTTCCTGACTGTTTTGGAACGTTGATTTGCCATCTGTTAATGCAGTCGTCCTGTGTTCATCTTCCCTTCTAGTTTACAGGCTGCACTCCCCTGGTGATCACATTCTCCTCTCCAGAGCAGGCTAACTACCAGCTGCTCCTCCTAAGAGGCGTTCCTCCTTTCTGTCCCTGCTCCCTGCACCGTTTCGCGTTGCATGTACTCGCTTCCCAGCTCTCTAGTTCAGATGCGTGTTCCCTGCCTTCTCTCCTCTTCCTACAGCCTTCCAATGAGCTCCACAAGATAAAGTGGTTAGAATGCTTTATAACCCCATTATTCAACATACAGCTGTAACCCGCTAGACGTTTTGAAACGTGCTAAAAACTAGCAAAAATAGCTAGAAAATGTACTCCCCTCGCGTTTTTGTAAATGCGAATAATGGTGGGTTGCCATGTGGTATGTACTGTGTCCGTGCGTTTGTTGTCGAATCCTGAAGTTTTTAACCACTGTTCTCCCATACTAGGGGGGGGGGGTCAACATCTACGGCTGTTCACAGGCTGAATGTATACGGCTGAAATCTTCAATGCATTATCAGCTTTCCTGACTATTTTGGAACGTGTATTTGCCATCTGTTAATGCAGTCGCCCTGTGTTCATCGTCCCTTCTAGTTTACAGGCTGCACTCCCCTGGTGATCACATTCTCCTCTCCAGATCAGCTAACTACCAGCTGCTCCTCCTCATAGGCGTTCATCCTTTCTGTCCCTGCTCCCTGCACCGTTTCGCGTTGCTTGTACTCTCTTCCCAGTTCCCTGGTTTAGATGCGTGTTGTTAAGACGGATTTCTGAACTCTGTCCTGGTGGCGCAGAAGTTCAGAAGGCCAACCTAATTACTTGGAACAGGGTAACCTCTGGACAAGCCAGACCAATCAAGGTAGCGATCGCGGCGGTCAAGACTAGGTCTCAAGAGGGGGGAGGGTGACTGAAAGCCCGCAATGAGCACACAAAGCAAGAGCGCTTACAAACTACTCCAAACAGTTGTTATATCAAAAATAGATACACATTTATTTTAAGGCCTTTAAAATAATGACCGTAGCAAGAAAATCACAATATCACAATATTAAACCAACACATACCATATCAACACAATATATATACAAATACACAGTCGCAAAGCGTTTAAAGCACGAAATATGTAGTCCACCTGAAAGGAAAGGAAAACAGGCAGTGCGATAACGCTTTAGACTCAGTTCGCCTTTAGAGGCACCTAACTAGATGGAAGTCCGAGCCCTGCGAAGAGTGGAGCCTTGTGCTCAAAGTACCTGCCACGCCGGTGCCAACGGGCAAAAGGGGAAGCTCTTCGGAGGAAGTCAGGCAGTTCGGGTTAGTGCACAGCAGAAGGAGAACAGGTTCCGCAACTCAAGCGCAGCCTCCACAGTGGGCAGAAGCAGAGCGCGAGTACGGCCAAAAGGGTGCTGTTTTTACACAGCAGGGAAAAGCAATGGGATACTGCAGGAGGGCGACCAGATCCTAGCTAAACTACTCACCGGTCCCAGAAGCAAGCAGACCCAGGCTTCTCCACGTTAGTTTCAGCACCTGGCAGGTTCAGAAGTGCAGGGAACGCCTCGTAGTCGTGTAGAGCAAAAAGACGTCCCAATCGACGAAACCAGCACAGTTTTGTTGCCGCAGCAGGACAACAGAGCGGCTGTGTGTATTCAAGCCAAATGTACACTCCTCCCTTCAGACTTGGGAACGCCAAGTGTACGAAGCGTGGGAGAGTGACAAGGACTCGGAATACAACACAACCTGGCGGCAGTTACAGAGCAGGACTCCCTTGTAAGCTGGTCAGTCAACTGGATGGCCCAGAGACACTTCCGAAGGCTTACTTGGCAGGAGATGATGAAGTCGCCGGGAATAGCTGTTCCTGCTATTCCAAAGGTCGAAGCACCAGTACAGGCCTTCTGGTTCGATCCAAGGAGGAAAGGGTTTCACAGGACGACAGCAGTGCAAAGGAGGATTCCTTCAGCGGGTCACCAGCGATTCCTCGGTCCAGCCTCTGGGTTGCAGGATACTTGGCTCCTGTATTCCTTCGTTCGTGAGAACTCAGGAGATCGACATGGTAGTGGTGTTTCCAGCTCCCTCTTATCCACGGTTCCCTTCGCGCCAAAACGGAGGGGAGCCAATGGGAGATCCGCTCATCAACACACATACCATACGTGGACCAATCACGGACCACGGTGGTCCCAGGCATTCACACTACCCCAGACTCTCTGGCACCCAGGATGTGTATTGGGACCAGACATCCCAGCCCACACCCTGGAGGCACACAAACGACATGTAGAAGCCCGCGAAAGCAACCACGTTTCGCGGGAAAGTACATGCCCAAATAAGGAAGGCCCCGGGTCTGCTTGCTTCGACATAAAGTTGCTGCCACGATCTGACACAACTTCTTTAGGGAAGCCAACCCTAGTAAATATGCCGAGTAAAGCTTTTGCAACTGACTTGGCAGTTACAGTCTTCAATGGGATGGCCTCAGGATACCTGGTTGCATGGTCGACCAGCACCAGGATAAACCTATTGCCCGAGGATGTTTGTGGGTCAAGGGGACCAACGATGTCGATCCCTACCCTTTCAAATGGTACCCCCACAACTGGGAGCGGTACCAACGGAGCTTGGATTGTCGCGCCAACCTTACCAGACAACTGGCAGGAGGCACAACTCCTGCAGTGACTTTCTACTTGCACCGCCATCTTGGGCCAGTAGAAGTGCATGGATAACCTTTGCTTGGTCCTCTTCATACCAAGGTGACCAGCAAGGGGAACTTCATGCGCCAACTGCAGGAGGAAGGGCCTAACAGCAAGGGGAACCACCAACCTCCTATGGTCTCCTTCTGTAGACTCTGTGGGCTCACTATACAGGAGTCCACCTTCCCAATAAATCCTATGCTTCCCAGGAGGCTCACCCTCAAGCTGGGAGCAGGCCTGTCTCCTTAGGCCTTCCAGAGATGGGCACTCACGTTGGCCTTTACTGAATTCGTCCCTATCAGGACCTCCTTCAACTAACAAGTCTTTTAGTTCAGGATGATCGTTGGGGTCGAATACTTCAGGCATCGCCACCTCCTCGTCAGGCCCGGGCGATTGACCAACTTCCTCCACCGCAGTGGTAGGCGAGTTCGGGGGAATATTCTCTTTCCCTCGTCTTGACTTGTAGACTCCTTTCGCCTTGGGTTTCCCCTTTGGCTGGGGCGGCGTATTGGACTTGGCCAATGCTGCCCGTGCTTGAGACCGTGTGTAGGGTCTTTCGGCAGTGTCTCCTACGAGCCCTAAAGCTCTGAGATCATTGCCCAACAAGACCTTTCCCGGGACGTTTCTCTGAATGCTCACTGGAATCCTGACTGCTGTACCATTTAAAGTAAGATTTACAGGGATCACGGGAAACATACGGAGGGGGCCGTCAGCCAACTTAGTGGGCATCAGAGTAGCTCTGGCAACTTCCTCTGAGTCTACCAAGGTAGAATCCACTACAGTGCGACTGCACCCACTATCCCTAAGAGCTGGAGTATCCACTCCATTGATCAGCACACTGTCTTTAAAGTAGTGCTTGGTATTATCCGGAATCCTAGCATAAGCCTCTGCGACTTTAGGCTCCCAGGAACCCAGGGACACTAAAACTACCTCAGCCTCTATTCCGCTGGGAAATGAGTCTGAGGAGAAGGATGCTCCTGTAATCTCTTCTTCCTCGTAGGAGGAGAAGGCCAGATTAGCGGAGTGGACCCCCAAAGGTCTAACCTTACAACGGGGATCCCCCTTCACATGGTCAGTTGCTCCACAAGAAAAACAAGCCCCAGTGGGTCTGTTTACATAGGGAGGCTTATTGTAACCAGAGTTCTGTTTTGGAGGCTGACCTCCACTACCCTGTGAGTTCTCTTGTGTCTTACCCTTGTTTTTCTTTTTGTGGCCCTTATGGGAAGAAGATTTAGCAGATTCCCCACCCTCCATATCTTTGGACTTTTTCCCTTCCTCCTGCTTACCAGGATGAGTTTTGTCCTTATGGGACACTCGATGTGACACCCATAAGTCTGCTGCAATGGCCAGCTTCTTAGGATCTATCTCCTTCGAATCAGCCAAATGCTGCTTAAGCTCCGGGGAAGAAGAAGCAAAAATGTGTTCCAGCATGACCAGATTGATCATGCCTTCGAAGGTAGAAACCTTATAACCTTCGACCCAGCCAGTTAAGTTTTTCAAAGATTCAGCGACATAAGATACCCAAGTACCACCTTCCTTTTTCTTATACTCTCGAAAACGCTTTAAATATTGGGCCGGAGTCTTCCCAAACTTTAAAATGAGAGTTTGCTTTAACATTGCGAAATCAGCCCGCTCAGCCTTCGACATTTCCATAATGGCACTGCAGCCAGAATGGGGCAGTCTACTGAGCAACCACGCAATCTTATCAGCATTGTCAACTTCTTGAACCTCGCATGCATACTCAAACGCATTCAGCCAGTCCATAATGTCATTCCTTTCTTCATACACACTGAGCAGATCTTTTGGAAACCGTGGATGAGAGGAAGCCCCAGACCCATGTCTAGGACCCTTGGATCCATTTGCAACCTGAAGCTTGGCCAGTTCCAACTGGTGATCCCTGTCTTTTTGTTTTTCTGCCTGTTCGATTTTTAGCTTGGCTATGCTGAATTCAAGCTCCTGCTGCCTAAACCGCAGCTCTTGCTTCTTGAATTCAAGCATAGCCTCCCCATCAACACTGGCAGAGGAAACATTAGACATTACATCCTCCCTGTCCTCGTGGTCGCGATGGATCAGTGCAGCGGCAGAACCGTCGGTTCTGCCAGTGAGAGCAGCCCCACCACCTTCTGCACTGTCCTCGGAAGTTATAGCGTCAAGCTGCGCTTCTTGCCACGCCACGATTCTCTGGATCATTTCCAATTTTGTGCCTTGAGAGGAAACCCCTCTCTCCGCACACATCTTTTTCAGCGTTTCTGATTTGGAAGCATTTAAAGTTAACAACGTATTTGTTTCCATACTGTTTGATACGACTATGGCCTTTTTAAAGTTATATTACAACAATTCACTACGTGCACTGTTTGGAATAACCTGAAATGCCTTAGTTCGAGCGCAACACTGGATACCTTCAGTCGTATCCCACCGCTGCCACCAATTTGTTAAGACGGATTTCTGAACTCTGTCCTGGTGGCGCAGAAGTTCAGAAGGCCAACCTAATTACTTGGAACAGGGTAACCTCTGGACAAGCCAGACCAATCAAGGTAGTGATCGCGGCGGTCAAGACTAGGTCTCAAGAGGGGTGAGGGTGACTGAAAGCCCGCAATGAGCACACAAAGCAAGAGCGCTTACAAACTACTCCAAACAGTTGTTATATCAAAAATAGATACACATTTATTTTAAGGCCTTTAAAATAATGACCGTAGCAAGAAAATCACAATATCACAATATTAAACCAACACATACCATATCAACACAATATATATACAAATACACAGTCGCAAAGCGTTTAAAGCACGAAATATGTAGTCCACCTGAAAGGAAAGGAAAACAGGCAGTGCGATAACGCTTTAGACTCAGTTCGCCTTTAGAGGCACCTAACTAGATGGAAGTCCGAGCCCTGCGAAGAGTGGAGCCTTGTGCTCAAAGTACCTGCCACGCCGGTGCCAACGGGCAAAAGGGGAAGCTCTTCGGAGGAAGTCAGGCAGTTCGGGTTAGAGCACAGCAGAAGGAGAACAGGTTCCGCAACTCAAACGCAGCCTCCACAGTGAGCAGAAGCAGAGCGCGAGTACGGCCAAAAGGGTGCTGTTTTTACACAGCAGGGAAAAGCAATGGGATACTGCAGGAGGGCGACCAGATCCTAGCTAAACTACTCACCGGTCCCCGAAGCAAGCAGACCCAGGCTTCTCCACGTTAGTTTCAGCAGCTGGCAGGTTCAGAAGTGCAGGGAACGCCTCGTAGTCGTGTAGAGCAAAAAGACGTCCCAATCGACGAAACCAGCACAGTTTTGTTGCCGCAGCAGGACAACAGAGCGGCTGTGTGTATTCAAGCCAAATGTACACTCCTCCCTTCAGACTTGGGAACGCCAAGTGTACGAAGCGTGGGAGAGTGACAAGGACTCGGAATACAACACAACCTGGCGGCAGTTACAGAGCAGGACTCCCTTGTAAGCTGGTCAGTCAACTGGATGGCCCAGAGACACTTCCGAAGGCTTACTTGGCAGGAGATGATGAAGTCGCCGGGAATAGCTGTTCCTGCTATTCCAAAGGTCGAAGCACCAGTACAGGCCTTCTGGTTCGATCCAAGGAGGAAAGGGTTTCACAGGACGACAGCAGTGCAAAGGAGGATTCCTTCAGCGGGTCACCAGCGATTCCTCGGTCCAGCCTCTGGGTTGCAGGATACTTGGCTCCTGGATTCCTTCGTTCGTGAGAACTCAGGAGATCGACATGGTAGTGGTGTTTCCAGCTCCCTCTTATCCACGGTTCCCTTCGCGCCAAAACGGAGGGGAGCCAATGGGAGATCCGCTCATCAACACACATACCATACGTGGACCAATCACGGACCACGGTGGTCCCAGGCATTCACACTACCCCAGACTCTCTGGCACCCAGGATGTGTATTGGGACCAGACATCCCAGCCCACACCCTGGAGGCACACAAACGACATGTAGAAGCCCGCGAAAGCAACCACGTTTCGCGGGAAAGTACATGCCCAAATAAGGAAGGCCCCGGGTCGCCCGACCTGGGGAAGGTGAAGGGAGCAAGACGGTCAGTGGACAAGACAAAGGAGCCTCGTGGTCTGGCCATTTTGGAGAGCCAGGCCACCATTTTGGGTTCAGGGCAAAAACGTGCTCAGAACGCCAAAAGGAGCTCAAAATAAACAAAACGATCGCTGCCACCATTCGAGTCCCTGAATGACTTGCACCGATCCAATATCATCTTAAAAGAGTATCTAGGGTCTGTAGGAGGCTAGAGACCCAAGAGAGCTGTAACTTAGCTTACAGTGCCCTCTTGTGTCATGTTGCACTAAAGCCGCAACACGATAAAAGAAACTATGGGAAACAGCGTTCCCCGGTACTGACTGTCTTAAGGGCATGTCAGTTTCCCCGTAAGAAAGGAGCGAAAGCCCAGAGAAGTGCGGCAGAGGGCTGTACTTCTCTGGCAAAGTCAAGAACAAGGTTAAAAACAATAGCAAAAAGTTTAGGGGTTGCCACATGGAAGGAAAATTCCCTACAATTACGAAATCTTTCCTAACACGTGTTCCCTGCCTTCTCTCCTCTTCCTACAGCCTTCCAATGAGCTCCACAAGATACAGTGGTTAGAATGCTTTATAACCCCATTATTCAACATATAGCCGTAACCCGCTAGACGTATTGAAACGTGCTGTAAAATAGCAAAAACAGCTAGAAACTGTACTTTCATCGCGTTTTTGTAAATGCGAAATCTGATGGGTGCCCATGTATGTACTGTGTCCGTGCGTTTGTTGTCGAATCCTGAAGTTTTTAACCACTGTTCTCCCATACAAGGGGGGGTCAACTTCTACTGCTGTTCAAAGGCTGAATGTATACGGCTGAAATCTTCAAGGCATTATCAACTTTCCTGACTGTTTTGGAACGTGTATTTGCCATCTGTTAATGCAGTCGCCCTGTGGTCATCGTCCCTTTTAGTTTACAGGCTGCACTCCCCTGGTGATCACATTCTCCTCTCCAGAGCAGGCTAACTACCAGCTGCTCCTCATAAGAGGCGTTCCTCCTTTCTGTCCCTGCTCCCTGCACCGTTTCGCGTTGCATGTACTCGCTTCCCAGCTCTCTAGTTCAGATGCGTGTTCCCTGCCTTCTCTCCTCTTCCTACAGCCTTCCAACGAGCTCCACAAGATAGTGTTCAGAATGCTTTATAACACCCTTTATTCAACATATAGCTGTACCCCGCTAGACGTATTGAAACGTGCTAAAAAAACTAGCAAAAACAGCTAGAAAATGTACTTCCCTCGTGTTTTGGTAAATGCAGGGTACATGCGTCTAAACCAGAGAGCAGGGAAGCGAGCATTTCAGCAGTATAAATTCAGCCTGTGAACAACATTTACCAAAACGCGAGGAAAGTACATTTTCTTGCTGTTTTTGCCAATTTTTAGCACGTTTCAATATGTCTAGCGGGTTACGGCTATATGTTGAATAATGGGTGTTATAAAGCTTTCTGAACACTGTATCTTGTGGAGCTCATTGGAAGACCGTAGGAAGAGGAGAGAAGGCAGGGAACACGCATCTGAACCAGAGATCTGGGAAGCGAGTACATGCAACGCGAAACGGTGCAGGGAGCAGGGACAGAAATGATGAACACCTATGAGGAGGAGCAGCTGGTAGTTAGCCTGCTCTGGAGAGGAGAATGTGATCACCAGGGGAGTGCAGCCTGTAAACTAGAAGGGAAGATGAACACAGGACGACTGCATTAACAGATGGCAAATAAACGTTCCAAAACAGTCAGGAAAGCTGATAATGCATTGAAGATTTCAGCCGTATACATTCAGCCTTTGAACAGCAGTAGATGTTGACCCCCCCTTGTATGGGAGAACAGTGGTTAAAAACTTCAGTATTCGACAACAAACGCACGGACAGAGTACATACATGGGAACCCATCAGAATTCGCATTTACAAAAACGCGAGGAAAGTACATTTTCTAGCTGTTTTTGCCAGTTTACAGCACGTTTCAATATGTCTAGCGGGTTACGGCTACATGTTGAATAATGGGTGTTATAAAGCATTCTGAGCACTGTGTATCTTTTGGAGCTCATTTGTTGATTTGAAGGCATCGGGAAGAGGAGAGAAGGCTGGGAACACGCTTCTAAACCAGAGAGCTGGGAAGCGAGTACTTGCAATGCGAAACTGTGCAGGGAGCAGGGACAGAAAAGAACGCCTCTGAGGAGGAACAGCGTCTAAACCAGATAGCAGGGAAGCGAGTGTTTGCAACGCGAAACGGTGCAGGGACATGAGACAGAAAGGAAGAACGCCTCTGAGGAGGAACAGCTGTTAGATAGCCTTCTTTGGAGAAGAGAACGTGATCACAACGGGAGTGCAGCCTTGAAACAAGACGGGACGATGAAAACATGGTGACTGGAATAACAGATGGCAAACCGACTTTCCAGAACAGTCGGATTACCCGATAATGCATTGAAGATTTCAGCAGTATACATTCAGCATGTGAACAGTAGATTTTGATCCCCCCCCCTTGTATGGATGACGAGTGGTTAAAAACATCAGGATTCGACTGAACAAATGCACGAACAGAGTACAAAATGGGAATCTACCAGAATTCGCATTTACCAAAACGCGAGGAAAGGACATTTTCTAGCTATTTTTGCTAGTTTTTAGCACTTTTCAATACGTCTAGCGGGTTACAGCTATATCTGGCATAATGGGTTTTATAAAGCATTCTGAGCACCGTGTATCTTTTGAAGCTCATTTGTTGATTTGAAGGCAGCGGGAAGAGGAGAGAAGGCAGGGAACACGCGTCTAAACCAGAGAGCTGGGAAGCGAGTACTTGCAACGCGAAACGGTGCAGGGAGCAGGGACAGAAAGGGAGAACTCCTCTGAGGAGGAACAGCTGTTAGCCTTCTTTGGAGATGAGAACTTGATCACGGTGAGAGAATGGCCAGGAAAGAGAGAATGCATGCAGACAAGGCATTCGTGAGAGGAGTCGGCCTGCAAAGGAAAGCAATTTACTACATGAATCAAAGATACTCCCCCTCAAGAACGGTTGGATCTGAGCATGGAGAGGAAGTTGTCATCGGGGAGGAAAGTGTCAAAGCTTGAGACAGCGCTGGCCGTCAACCATGTCTCGGTTAGACCAAGGACATCAAGGTCGGGTTCATCCAGGAAATGGCAAATGTCAGACGAGTGTTTAAAACTGAGTGAGAGTTGAGAGTGGGGAGGGGTACAAATCAGTAATCCCTGCGGAGGTGTAGAAGGAGCCTGACCTAGGGCAGATGAGGAAGGAGAGAGGAAAGGAAGCAGAAGAAGGCAGAGAAGAGACAGCAGGATTGCATGATCAATCCCGGAGCTAGGAGTGGTGAGAAGGTTAGACGGGGAGGTCTGAGTCTCAGGATTGGAATGGTGTTAGGAAAGATTTCGTAATTGTAGGTCATTTTCCTTCCATGTGGCAACCTCTAAACTTTTTGCTGTTGTTTTTCACCTTGTTCTTGACTTTGCCAGAGAAGTGCAGCCTTCTGCTGCACTCCTCTGGGCTTTCGCTCCTTATCTTATGGGGAAACTGACATGCCCTTAAGACAGTCAGTACCGGGGAACGCTGTTTCCCGTAGTTTCTTTTATCATGTTGCGGCTTTAGTGCAACATGACACAAGAGGGCACTGTAAGCTAAGTTACAGCTCTCTTGGGTCTCTAGCCTTCTACAGGCCCTAGATACTCGTTTAGGATTGTATTTGATCGGTGCAAGTAATTCAGGGACGGGAATGGTGGCAGCGATCGTTTCTTTGTATTTTGAGCTCCTTTTGGCGTTCTAAGCGCTTTTTCTGCACTTAACCCAAAATGGTGGCCTGGCTCCCAAAATGGCCAGACCACGAGGCTCCTTTGTCCTGTCCGCTGACCGTCTTGCTACCTTCACCTTCCCTAGGTCGAGCCGACCGGGGCCTTCCTTATTTGGGCATGTACTTTACGCGAAACACGGATGCTTTCGTGGGCTTCTACATGTCTTTTGTGCGCCTCCAGGGTGTGGGCTGGGATGTCTGGTCCCAATACACATCCTGGGTGCCAGAGAGTCTAGGGTGGTGTGAATGCCTGGGACCATCGTGGTCCGTGATTGGTCCACGAATGGTGTGAGTGTTGATGAGCGGATCTCCCATTGGGTCCCCTCCGTTTTGGCACAAAGGGAACCGTGGATAAGAGGGGGCTGGAAACACCACTACCATGTCGATCTCCTGAGTTCTCACGAACGAAGGAATACAGGAGCCAAGTATCCTGCAAACAAGAGGCTGGACCGAGGAATCGCTGGTGACCCGCTGAAGGACTTCTGCTCTGCACTGCTGTCGCCTTGTGAAACCCTTTTCACCTTTGATCGAACCAGAAGGCCTGTACTGGTGCTCCGTCCCTTGGAATAGCGGGAACAGCTATTCTCGGCATCTTCATAATCTCCTGCCAGTAAGCCTTCGGAAGCGTCTCTGGGCCATCCAGTTGACTGACCAGCTTACACGGGAGTCTTGCTCTGTAACCGCCGCCAGGTTGTGTTGTATTTCGAGTCCTTGTCACTCTCACACGCTTCGTACACTTGGCGTTCCCAGGTCGGAAGTGAGTAGTGTACATTTGGCTCAGATACACACGGCCGCTCCGTTGCCCTGCTGTGGTGACAAAACTGTGCAGGTTTCTTCGATTGGGACGTGTTTTTACTCAACACGACGAAGAGGCGTTCCCTGCTCTTCTGAACCTGCCAGCTGCTGAAACTGACGTGGAGAAGCCTGGCGCTGCTTGCATCGGGGACCGGTGAGTAGCATAGCTAGGATCTGGTCGCCCTCCTGCAGGAGCCCATTGCTTTTCCCCGCTGTGTCAAACAGCACCCTTTTGCGTACTCGCGCTCTGCTTCTGCCCACTGTGGAGGCTGCGCTTGAGTCGCGGAACTTGTTCTTCTTCTGTAAGCACTAAACTGAACTGCCTGACTTCCTTCGAAGAGCTTCTCCTTTTGCCCGTTGGCACCAGCGCGTGCAGGTACTTTGAGCACAAGGCTCCACTCTTCGCAGGGCTCGGACTTCCATCTAGTTAGGTGCCTCTGAAGGCGAACTGAGTCTAAAGCATTGTATCGCACTGCCTGTTTTCCTTCCCTTGCAGGTGGACTACACATTTCGTGCATATAACCCTGGCGACTGTCGTATTTGTATATATATTGTGTTGATATGGTATGTGTTGGTTTAATATTGTGATATTGTGATTTTCTCGCTACGGTCATTGTTTTAAAGGCCTTAAAATAAATGTGTATATATTTTTGATATAACAACTGTTTGGAGTAGTTTGTAAGTGATCTTGCTTTGTGTGCTCATTGCGGGCTTTCAGTCACCCTCACCCCTCTTGAGACCTAGTCTTGACCGCCGCGATCACTACCTTGATTGGTCTGGCTCGTCCAGAGGTTACCCTGTTCCAAGTAATTAGGTTGGCCTTCTGAACTTCTGCGCCACCAGGACAGAGTTCAGAAATCCGTCTTAACACATGCTTTCAGAAGGGTCTCAGGATTAGAATGGGAAGGATTTGGATATCACATCTCATGTTATAGGAAGGATCTCAGGTTTGGTATTAGAAGCATTGAGATATCACATCTCATGCTATCGGAAGGATCTCAGGTTTGGTATTAGAGGCATTGAGATATCACATCTCATGCTATCGTTAGAGTCTCAGGATTGGAATAGGAAGGAGTTGGATATGACATCTCTTGTTATAGGGAGGGTCTCAGGTTTGGTATTAGAAGCACTGAGATATCAAATCACATCCTTTAAAAAGGGACTCGCGTTTGGTATTTTAAGGAGTGAGATAGTAAATCTCAACCTATCGGAAGGGTCTCGGGTTTGGTATTGGAAGAAATGAGATTTCAAATCTCAGGCTGTGGGAATGATCTCGGGTTTGGTATTGGAAGGGGTGAGAAATCACATTTCATGCTACAGAAAGGGTCACAAGCTTGGAATGGGAAGGAGTTGGATATCACATATACTACGGGAAGGGGCTCAGGTTTGGTATTAGAAGCATAGAGATATCACATATAATGTTATAGGAAGGGTCTCAGGATTGGAATGGGAAGGAGTTGGATATCACATCTCATGCTATAGGGAGGGTCTCAGTTTTGATATTAGAAGCATTGATATATCACATGCTATTGGAAGGGTCTCAGTATTGGAATTGGAAGGAGTTGGATATCACATCTCATGCTATAGGGAGGATCTCAGGTTTGGTATTAGAAGCATTGAGATATCACATCTCATGCTATCGGAAGGATCTCAGGTTTGGTTTTAGAAGCATTGAGATATCACATCTCATACTATCAGAAGGGTCTCAGGATTGGAATGGGAAGGAGTCGGATATCACATCTCATGCTAAGGGAGGGTCTCAGGTTTGGAAGTGGAAGGATTTGGATATCACATCTCATGTTATAGGAAGGATCTCAGGTTTGGTATTAGAAGCATTGAGGTATCACATCTCATGCTATAGGAAGGGTCTCAGGATTGGAATGGGAAGTAGTTGGATATCACATCTCATGCTCCCCCCTCGGCTGACTCCCACCCTGACGCAGCCCTCTCCATGCTCTACTCCTCTATATCTGATACTCTCGATATCCTTGCCCCCGTCATGAGAATCCGCCTGAAGCCCAAAGCCAAATGCAACTCCTGGTATGACTCGGATCTCGTCACCCTAAAACGCAAGTGCAGGGTGGCAGAGAGGAAATGGCGTGCTTCATGTTTATCCTCTGACAAACTGGCCTGCCGCCTGCTCCAAAGGCAATACCGGCTCTCCGTTCTCACCAAGAAGAGAGCCCTTATCCAAGCCCGCATCTCTGAGGCATCTAACAACTCGGCCGAACTCTTTAAAATCTGCAAGGAGCTGGCCAACCCTGCTGCAGTCTCTACCTCTCCTGTCCCCTCCCAGGCCCTCTGCACTGCACTGGCCTCGCACTTCATCTCAAAAACTCAGGACATCCTGTCCTCGCTCTCCTCCTCTCTCCTCCCTCCCTCTCTTCCCTGCTCTTCCTCTTGCTCTCCTGCAGCCGCCCCTCCGCCCTCCTTCTCTGCTTTTCCACCTTTTTCTGCTGATGAGGTTTCCAGACAAGTCCGATCTATGAAAACCTCGTCTAAACAGGTTCACCCCTGTTCCTCCAAAACCTTCAAGGACCACATCGACTCCCTGGCTCCTGCCCTGGCTGACTTTTGCAACCACTCATTCGCCTCTGGAGTCTTCCCATCCCCCCTCAAGCACTCCCTTGTGCACCCCCTCCTCAAGAAACCCTCTTCTGACCCCTCCTGCCCGGCCAACTATCGCCCAATCTCCATTACTCCCTTCCTGGGCAAGCTCCTGGAGAAATTGGCCATCTCCCAGCTTAACCTCCATGCTGAATATGTTGGTAATCTTCATGACCATCAATCCGGCTTCAGAGCGGCCAGAAGCACGGAAACTGCTCTCCTGAACATCCGTGAGGACCTGCTCCTGAACCTCGATTCCAACACTCCCTGTGTTCTCATTCTGCTCGATCTCTCCTCTGCCTTTGACACTGTCAACCATGCCATCCTGCTCAACCGTCTCCGTGATAACCTGGGTATCACTGGTCAGGCTCTGGCATGGCTGACCTCTTTCCTTTCTGGTCGACCTTCCCAGGTCCAAATGGGCTCCTTCCTCTCTGACATCTTTTTCTCCACCTGTGGTGTCCCCCAGGGATCCAACCTCTCTCCCTGGCTTTTCAATCAGTATCTGGCACTCCTTGCCCACCGCATCGCCGCTCTCTGCCCCCACTTTCAGTGCTATGCGGACGATACCCAGCTCATTTTCAGGCTACCCTCGGCCTCCTCCTCTCCTTCCCTCATCTCCGACTGTCTGTCTGCTATCCAGGAATGGTGTGCCGCCAATGACCTCTGCCTTAACGCCAGTAAGACTGAGATTCTACTCATCGGCACACCCACTCCCTCCTTTCCTGCAGCTCTCTGGCCGGCCTCCCTTGGCCCCCTTCCTGCCACTACCTGCAAAGCTAAAAACCTCGGGGTCATCTTCGACTCCACACTCTCCTTCTCTCCTCATATTTCCGACGTCTCTAAGAAGTCACATTACCAGCTGCACCTCCTCAGAGGTATTCTTCCCTTCCTCTCCTTCCCCCAGAAGCTCACTGTCTCCCGAGCCCTGGTTCTCTCAAGGCTGGACTACTGTAATAGCCTCTATCTTAATCTGCCTGCCTCCACTCTCCGCCCTCTGCAACTTATCCAGAACAGAACTGCGAGACTTGTCCTTGGCCTCAAGCCCAGGGACCGTATCTCTCCAGGACTGAAATCTCTTCACTGGCTCCCAGTGGCTGCGAGGATTAAGTTCAAAACCCTCTGCATTGTCCACAAGGCCTTCTGGGGCCTGGGGCCACAATACCTTCAACTCTCTCTTCCTAAATATCTGCCTTCACGAGCCCTTCGCTCATCCGTCTCCAACTCCCTCATGGTCAGCCGCTTCTCGAAGCAACGAGCTGGGGGCAGATCTCTCTCCGCAGCAGGGGCCTCCCTCTGGAACAGCCTTCCTGCTTCCCTGAAACTTGAGGAGAACCATCTCCGGTTCCGGAAGCACCTCAAAACCTTCCTCTTCGCTTCTGCCTTCTCTCTCCCTCTCCCCTGCTAAACCTGCTAAACTCCCCTCCGAAGTCTGCACTTAACCTGCATCTGGGCCACTCTGTGACCTCGGCCCAGGGCCCAGCCACTCTCCACTTGCACTGCCTCCCTGGCTCCCCCTGCACTGCGGGACTGTCACTGCATCCCTACAGCCCCCTTCCCAGCACTTGCTCTGCACTTACCTCGCACTTGCCACCAGCTGGCCCTTTTATTTATTATTTATTATTTTATTACGCTACTTACCTTGTATTGCACTTTCCCCCCCACCTCCTCCCCCTGCACTTCTCCTTTCCCCCTTACCTCTGCACTTGCGCGATCTGAATGACACCTGGCCTAGTAGGATCGTTTGTCTGTCTTCCCCTTGTTTCCCCCCCTCCCTGCCTCGTCGCGCCTTGAAACACTCGTGTATAGGCGCGTTACAAATACCATATCATATCATATCATGCTAAAAGAAGGGTCTCAGTTTTGGTAGAAGCATTGAGATATCACATCTCATGCTATCGGAAGGGTCTCAGGATTGGAATGGGAAGGAGTTGGATATCACATCTCATGCCATAGGAAGGGTCTCAGGTTTGGTATAAGCATTGAGAGATATCATCTCTGCTATCGGAAGGATCTCAGGATTGGAATGAGAAGGACTTAGATATCACATCTCATGCTATAGGGAGGGTCTCAGTTTTGATATTAGAAGCATTGAGATATCACATCTCATGCTTTCGGAAGGGTGTCAGGATTGGAATGGGAGGAGCTGGATATCACATCTCATGCTAAAGGAAGGGTCTCAGGTTTGGAAGGTGAAGGATTTGGATATCACATCTCATGTTATAGGAAGGATCTCAGGTTTGGTATTAGAAGCATTGAGATATCACATCTCATGCTATAGGAAGGGTCTCAGGATTGGAATGGGAAGGAGTTGGATATCACATCTCATGCTAAAGGAAGGGTCTCAGTTTTGGTAGAAGCATTGAGATATCACATCTCATGCTATAGGAAGGGTCTCAGGATTGGAATGGGAAGGAGTTGGATATCACATCTCATGCCATAGGAAGGGTCTCAGGTTTGGTATAAGCATTGAGTTTTCACATCTCTGCTATCGGAAGGGTCTCAGGATTGGAATGGGAAGGAGTTGGATATCACATCTCATGCTAAAGGGAGGGTCTCAGGTTTGGAAGGGGAAGGATTTGGATATCACATCTCATGTCATAGGAAGGATCTCAGGTTTGGTATTAGAAGCATTGAGATATCTCATCTCATGCTATCGGAAGGATCTCAGGTTTGGTATTAGAAGCATTGAGATATCACATCTCATGCTATCAGAAGGGTCTCCGGATTGGAATGGGAAGGAGTCGGATATCACATCTCATGCTAAGGGAGGGTCTCAGGTTTGGAAGTGGAAGGATTTGGATATCACATCTCATGTTATAGGAAGGATCTCAGGTTTGGTATTAGAAGCATTGAGATATCACATCTCATGCTATAGGAAGGGTCTCAGGATTGGAATGGGAAGGAGTCGGATATCACATCTCATGCTAAGGGAGGGTCTCAGGTTTGGAAGTGGAAGGATTTGGATATCACATCTCATGTTATAGGAAGGATCCCAGGTTTGGTATTAGAAGCATTGAGGTATCACATCTCATGCTATAGGAAGGGTCTCAGGATTGGAATGGGAAGTAGTTGGATATCACATCTCATGCTAAAAGAAGGGTCTCAGTTTTGGTAGAAGCATTGAGATATCACATCTCATGCTATCGGATGGGTCTCAGGATTGGAATGGGAAGGAGTTGGATATCACATCTCATGCCATAGGAAGGGTCTCAGGTTTGGTGTAAGCATTGAGAGATATCATCTCTGCTATCGGAAGGATCTCAGGATTGGAATGAGAAGGACTTAGATATCACATCTCATGCTATAGGGAGGGTCTCAGTTTTGATATTAGAAGCATTGAGATATCACATCTCATGCTTTCGGAAGGGTCTCAGGATTGGAATGGGAGGAGCTGGATATCACATCTCATGCTAAAGGAAGGGTCTCAGGTTTGGAAGGTGAAGGATTTGGATATCACATCTCATGTTATAGGAAGGATCTCAGGTTTGGTATTAGAAGCATTGAGATATCACATCTCATGCTATAGGAAGGGTCTCAGGATTGGAATGGGAAGGAGTTGGATATCACATCTCATGCTAAAGGAAGGGTCTCAGTTTTGGTAGAAGCATTGAGATATCACATCTCATGCTATAGGAAGGGTCTCAGGATTGGAATGGGAAGGAGTTGGATATCACATCTCATGCCATAGGAAGGGTCTCAGGTTTGGTATAAGCATTGAGTTTTCACATCTCTGCTATCGGAAGGGTCTCAGGATTGGAATGGGAAGGAGTTGGATATCACATCTCATGCTAAAGGGAGGGTCTCAGGTTTGGAAGGGGAAGGATTTGGATATCACATCTCAATGAGATGTGATATCTCAATGCTCCTAATATCAAAACTGAGACCCTCCCTATAGCATGAGATGTCCTATCTAAGTCCTTCCCATTCCAATCCTGAGACCCTTCCGATAGCAGAGATGTGATATCTCAATGCTTATACAAAACCTGAGACCCTTCCTATAGCATGAGATGTGATATCCAACTCCTTCCCATTCCAATCCTGAGACCCTTCCTATAGCATGAGATGTGATATGTCAATGCTTCTACCAAAACTGAGACCCTTCCTTTAGCATGAGATGTGATATCCAACTCCTTCCCATTCCAATCCTGAGACCCTTCCTATAGCATGAGATGTGATATCCCAATGCTTCCAATACCAATCCTGAGACCCTTCCTATAGCATGACATGTGATATCGAACTTCCCATTCCAATCCTGAGACTCAGACCTCCCCGTCTAACCTTCTCACCACTCCTAGCTCCCGGATTGATCATGCCCTCCTGCTGACTCTTCTCTCCCTTCTTCTGCTTCCTTTCCTCTCTCCTTCCTCATCTGCCCTAGGTCAGGCTCCTTCTACACCTCTGCAGGGATTACTGATTGGTACCCCTCCCCACTCTCAACTCTCACTCAGTTTCAAACACTCATCTGACATCTGCCATTTCCTGGAAGAACCCGACCTTGATGTCCTTGGTCTAACCGAGACATGGTTGACGGCCAGCGCTGTCTCGAGCTTTGACACTTTCCTCCCTGATGACAAGTTCCTCTCCATGCCCAGATCCAACCGTTCTTGACAGGGAGTATCCTTGATTCCTGTAGTAAATTGCTTTCCTTTGCAGGCCGACACCTCTCTCGAATGCCTTGTCTGCATGCATTCTCTCTTTCCTGGCCGTTCTCTCACCGTGGCTATTTGCCTACCCCCTTCCTCTCTCAGTGCATCGACTTCTCCATCCTAGCCTCCAACCACTTAACTCCGCCTACTTGGAGAATTCAACACGAACCTGTATGTTTCCCGACCTGGACTTTTACGAGATCTGCAACTCTTCATGTCGCTGGCCCTACACACTGCAGGGAACACTCAGGATTTTCTGATCTCAGACCTCCCCCTCTGTAACTCTCAACAATCCTCTCCCGTGGTGATCAAGTTCTCATCAGCAAAGGCTAACTGCCAGCTGTTCCTCCTCAGAGGAGTTCTCCCTTTCTGTCCCTGCACCCTGCACCGTTTCGCGTTGCAAACAGTCGCTTGCCTGCTCTCTGGTTTAGACGCTTTTCCTTCTCGGAGGCCTTCTTCCTTTCTGTCCTTTCTCTCTGCAACGTTTCGCGTTGCAAGTACTCGCTTCCCAGCTCTGGTTTAGACGCGTTTCCTGCCTTCTCTCCTCTTCCCGCTGCCTTCAAATCAACAAATGAGTTTCAAAAGATACACAGTGCTCAGAATGCTTTATAACACCCATTATGCCAGATATAGCTGTAACCCGCTAGACGTATTGAAAAGTGCTAAAAACTAGCAAAAATAGCTAGAAAATGTCCTTTCCTCGCGTTTTGGCAAATGCGAATTCTGGTGGATTCCCATTTTGTACTCTGTTCGTGCATTTGTTCAGTCGAATCCTGATGTTTTTAACCACTCGTCACCCATACAAGGGGGTGGATCAAAATCTACTGTTCACAGGCTGAATGTATACTGCTGAAATCTTCAATGCATTATCGGGTAATCCGACTTTTCTGGAAAGTGTATTTGCGATCTGTTATTCCAGTCACCATGTTTTCATCGTCACTTCTTGTTTCAAGGCTGCACTCCCGTGGTGATCACGTACTCTTCTCCAAAGAAGGCTAACTAACAGCTGTTCCTCCTCAGAGGCGTTCTTCTTTTCTGTCCCTGCTCCCTGCAGTTTCGCGTTGCAAGTACTCGCTTCCCAGCTCTCTGGTTTAGAAGCGTGCTCCCTGCCTTCTCTCCTCTTCCCGCTGCCTTCAAATCAACAAATGAGCTCCAAAAGCTACACAGTGCTCAGAATGCTTTATATCACCCATTATTCAACATATAGCCGTAACCCGCTAGACGTATTGAAACGTGCTGTAAACTAGCAAAAACAGCTAGAAACTGTACTTTCATCGCGTTTTTGTAAATGCGAAATCTGATGGGTTCCCATGTATGTACTGTGTCGGTGCGTTTGTTGTCGAATCCTGAAGTTTTAACCACTGTTCTCCCATACTAGAGGGGGGGTCAACATCTACTGCTGTTCACAGGCTGAATGTATATGGCTGAAATCTTCAATGCATTATCAGCTTTCCTGACTGTTTTGGAACGTTGATTTGCCATCTGTTAATGCAGTCGTCCTGTGTTCATCTTCCCTTCTAGTTTACAGGCTGCACTCCCCTGGTGATCACATTCTCCTCTCCAGAGCAGGCTAACTACCAGCTGCTCCTCCTAAGAGGCGTTCCTCCTTTCTGTCCCTGCTCCCTGCACCGTTTCGCGTTGCATGTACTCGCTTCCCAGCTCTCTAGTTCAGATGCGTGTTCCCTGCCTTCTCTCCTCTTCCTACAGCCTTCCAATGAGCTCCACAAGATAAAGTGGTTAGAATGCTTTATAACCCCATTATTCAACATACAGCTGTAACCCGCTAGACGTTTTGAAACGTGCTAAAAACTAGCAAAAATAGCTAGAAAATGTACTCCCCTCGCGTTTTTGTAAATGCGAATAATGGTGGGTTGCCATGTGGTATGTACTGTGTCCGTGCGTTTGTTGTCGAATCCTGAAGTTTTTAACCACTGTTCTCCCATACTAGGGGGGGGGGTCAACATCTACGGCTGTTCACAGGCTGAATGTATACGGCTGAAATCTTCAATGCATTATCAGCTTTCCTGACTATTTTGGAACGTGTATTTGCCATCTGTTAATGCAGTCGCCCTGTGTTCATCGTCCCTTCTAGTTTACAGGCTGCACTCCCCTGGTGATCACATTCTCCTCTCCAGATCAGCTAACTACCAGCTGCTCCTCCTCATAGGCGTTCATCCTTTCTGTCCCTACTCCCTGCACCGTTTCGCGTTGCTTGTACTCTCTTCCCAGTTCCCTGGTTTAGATGCGTGTTGTTAAGACGGATTTCTGAACTCTGTCCTGGTGGCGCAGAAGTTCAGAAGGCCAACCTAATTACTTGGAACAGGGTAACCTCTGGACAAGCCAGACCAATCAAGGTAGCGATCGCGGCGGTCAAGACTAGGTCTCAAGAGGGGTGAGGGTGACTGAAAGCCCGCAATGAGCACACAAAGCAAGAGCGCTTACAAACTACTCCAAACAGTTGTTATATCAAAAATAGATACACATTTATTTTAAGGCCTTTAAAATAATGACCGTAGCAAGAAAATCACAATATCACAATATTAAACCAACACATACCATATCAACACAATATATATACAAATACACAGTCGCAAAGCGTTTAAAGCACGAAATATGTAGTCCACCTGAAAGGAAAGGAAAACAGGCAGTGCGATAACGCTTTAGACTCAGTTCGCCTTTAGAGGCACCTAACTAGATGGAAGTCCGAGCCCTGCGAAGAGTGGAGCCTTGTGCTCAAAGTACCTGCCACGCCGGTGCCAACGGGCAAAAGGGGAAGCTCTTCGGAGGAAGTCAGGCAGTTCGGGTTAGTGCACAGCAGAAGGAGAACAGGTTCCGCAACTCAAGCGCAGCCTCCACAGTGGTCAGAAGCAGAGCGCGAGTACGGCCAAAAGGGTGCTGTTTTTACACAGCAGGGAAAAGCAATGGGATACTGCAGGAGGGCGACCAGATCCTAGCTAAACTACTCACCGGTCCCCGAAGCAAGCAGACCCAGGCTTCTCCACGTTAGTTTCAGCAGCTGGCAGGTTCAGAAGTGCAGGGAACGCCTCGTAGTCGTGTAGAGCAAAAAGACGTCCCAATCGACGAAACCAGCACAGTTTTGTTGCCGCAGCAGGACAACAGAGCGGCTGTGTGTATTCAAGCCAAATGTACACTCCTCCCTTCAGACTTGGGAACGCCAAGTGTACAAAGCGTGGGAGAGTGACAAGGACTCGGAATACAACACAACCTGGCAGCAGTTACAGAGCAGGACTCCCTTGTAAGCTGGTCAGTCAACTGGATGGCCCAGAGACACTTCCGAAGGCTTACTTGGCAGGAGATGATGAAGTCGCCGGGAATAGCTGTTCCTGCTATTCCAAAGGTCGAAGCACCAGTACAGGCCTTCTGGTTCGATCCAAGGAGGAAAGGGTTTCACAGGACGACAGCAGTGCAAAGGAGGATTCCTTCAGCGGGTCACCAGCGATTCCTCGGTCCAGCCTCTGGGTTGCAGGATACTTGGCTCCTGGATTCCTTCGTTCGTGAGAACTCAGGAGATCGACATGGTAGTGGTGTTTCCAGCTCCCTCTTATCCACGGTTCCCTTCGCGCCAAAACGGAGGGGAGCCAATGGGAGATCCGCTCATCAACACACATACCATACGTGGACCAATCACGGACCACGGTGGTCCCAGGCATTCACACTACCCCAGACTCTCTGGCACCCAGGATGTGTATTGGGACCAGACATCCCAGCCCACACCCTGGAGGCACACAAACGACATGTAGAAGCCCGCGAAAGCAACCACGTTTCGCGGGAAAGTACATGCCCAAATAAGGAAGGCCCCGGGTCTGCTTGCTTCGACATAAAGTTGCTGCCACGATCTGACACAACTTCTTTAGGGAAGCCAACCCTAGTAAATATGCCGAGTAAAGCTTTTGCAACTGACTTGGCAGTTACAGTCTTCAATGGGATGGCCTCAGGATACCTGGTTGCATGGTCGACCAGCACCAGGATAAACCTATTGCCCGAGGATGTTTGTGGGTCAAGGGGACCAACGATGTCGATCCCTACCCTTTCAAATGGTACCCCCACAACTGGGAGCGGTACCAACGGAGCTTGGATTGTCGCGCCAACCTTACCAGACAACTGGCAGGAGGCACAACTCCTGCAGTGACTTTCTACTTGCACCCCCATCTTGGGCCAGTAGAAGTGCATGGATAACCTTTGCTTGGTCCTCTTCATACCAAGGTGACCAGCAAGGGGAACTTCATGCGCCAACTGCAGGAGGAAGGGCCTAACAGCAAGGGGAACCACCAACCTCCTATGGTCTCCTTCTGTAGACTCTGTGGGCTCACTATACAGGAGTCCACCTTCCCAATAAATCCTATGCTTCCCAGGAGGCTCACCCTCAAGCTGGGAGCAGGCCTGTCTCCTTAGGCCTTCCAGAGATGGGCACTCACGTTGGCCTTTACTGAATTCGTCCCTATCAGGACCTCCTTCAACTAACAAGTCTTTTAGTTCAGGATGATCGTTGGGGTCGAATACTTCAGGCATCGCCACCTCCTCGTCAGGCCCGGGCGATTGACCAACTTCCTCCACCGCAGTGGTAGGCGAGTTCGGGGGAATATTCTCTTTCCCTCGTCTTGACTTGTAGACTCCTTTCGCCTTGGGTTTCCCCTTTGGCTGGGGCGGCGTATTGGACTTGGCCAATGCTGCCCGTGCTTGAGACCGTGTGTAGGGTCTTTCGGCAGTGTCTCCTACGAGCCCTAAAGCTCTGAGATCATTGCCCAACAAGACCTTTCCCGGGACGTTTCTCTGAATGCTCACTGGAATCCTGACTGCTGTACCATTTAAAGTAAGATTTACAGGGATCACGGGAAACATACGGAGGGGGCCGTCAGCCAACTTAGTGGGCATCAGAGTAGCTCTGGCAACTTCCTCTGAGTCTACCAAGGTAGAATCCACTACAGTGCGACTGCACCCACTATCCCTAAGAGCTGGAGTATCCACTCCATTGATCAGCACACTGTCTTTAAAGTAGTGCTTGGTATTATCCGGAATCCTAGCATAAGCCTCTGCGACTTTAGGCTCCCAGGAACCCAGGGACACTAAAACTACCTCAGCCTCTATTCCGCTGGGAAATGAGTCTGAGGAGAAGGATGCTCCTGTAATCTCTTCTTCCTCGTAGGAGGAGAAGGCCAGATTAGCGGAGTGGACCCCCAAAGGTCTAACCTTACAACGGGGATCCCCCTTCACATGGTCAGTTGCTCCACAAGAAAAACAAGCCCCAGTGGGTCTGTTTACGTAGGGAGGCTTATTGTAACCAGAGTTCTGTTTTGGAGGCTGACCTCCACTACCCTGTGAGTTCTCTTGTGTCTTACCCTTGTTTTTCTTTTTGTGGCCCTTATGGGAAGAAGATTTAGCAGATTCCCCACCCTCCATATCTTTGGACTTTTTCCCTTCCTCCTGCTTACCAGGATGAGTTTTGTCCTTATGGGACACTCGATGTGACACCCATAAGTCTGCTGCAATGGCCAGCTTCTTAGGATCTATCTCCTTCGAATCAGCCAAATGCTGCTTAAGCTCCGGGGAAGAAGAAGCAAAAATGTGTTCCAGCATGACCAGATTGATCATGCCTTCGAAGGTAGAAACCTTATAAACTTCGACCCAGCCAGTTAAGTTTTTCAAAGATTCAGCGACATAAGATACCCAAGTACCACCTTCCTTTTTCTTATACTCTCAAAAACGCTTTAAATATTGGGCCGGAGTCTTCCCAAACTTTAAAATGAGAGTTTGCTTTAACATTGCGAAATCAGCCCGCTCAGCCTTCGACATTTCCATAATGGCACTGCAGCCAGAATGGGGCAGTCTACTGAGCAACCACGCAATCTTATCAGCATTGTCAACTTCTTGAACCTCGCATGCATACTCAAACGCATTCAGCCAGTCCATAATGTCATTCCTTTCTTCATACACACTGAGCAGATCTTTTGGAAACCGTGGATGAGAGGAAGCCCCAGACCCATGTCTAGGACCCTTGGATCCATTTGCAACCTGAAGCTTGGCCAGTTCCAACTGGTGATCCCTGTCTTTTTGTTTTTCTGCCTGTTCGATTTTTAGCTTGGCTATGCTGAATTCAAGCTCCTGCTGCCTAAACCGCAGCTCTTGCTTCTTGAATTCAAGCATAGCCTCCCCATCAACACTGGCAGAGGAAACATTAGACATTACATCCTCCCTGTCCTCGTGGTCGCGATGGATCAGTGCAGCGGCAGAACCGTCGGTTCTGCCAGTGAGAGCAGCCCCACCAAATTCTGCACTGTCCTCGGAAGTTATAGCGTCAAGCTGCGCTTCTTGCCACGCCACGATTCTCTGGATCATTTCCAATTTTGTGCCTTGAGAGGAAACCCCTCTCTCCGCACACATCTTTTTCAGCGTTTCTGATTTGGAAGCATTTAAAGTTAACAACGTATTTGTTTCCATACTGTTTGATAGGACTATGGCCTTTTTAAAGTTATATTACAACAATTCACTACGTGCACTGTTTGGAATAACCTGAAATGCCTTAGTTCGAGCGCAACACTGGATACCTTCAGTCGTATCCCACCGCTGCCACCAATTTGTTAAGACGGATTTCTGAACTCTGTCCTGGTGGCGCAGAAGTTCAGAAGGCCAACCTAATTACTTGGAACAGGGTAACCTCTGGACAAGCCAGACCAATCAAGGTAGCGATCGCGGCGGTCAAGACTAGGTCTCAAGAGGGGTGAGGGTGACTGAAAGCCCGCAATGAGCACACAAAGCAAGAGCGCTTACAAACTACTCCAAACAGTTGTTATATCAAAAATAGATACACATTTATTTTAAGGCCTTTAAAATAATGACCGTAGCAAGAAAATCACAATATCACAATATTAAACCAACACATACCATATCAACACAATATATATACAAATACACAGTCGCAAAGCGTTTAAAGCACGAAATATGTAGTCCACCTGAAAGGAAAGGAAAACAGGCAGTGCGATAACGCTTTAGACTCAGTTCGCCTTTAGAGGCACCTAACTAGATGGAAGTCCGAGCCCTGCGAAGAGTGGAGCCTTGTGCTCAAAGTACCTGCCACGCCGGTGCCAACGGGCAAAAGGGGAAGCTCTTCGGAGGAAGTCAGGCAGTTCGGGTTAGTGCACAGCAGAAGGAGAACAGGTTCCGCAACTCAAGCGCAGCCTCCACAGTGGGCAGAAGCAGAGCGCGAGTACGGCCAAAAGGGTGCTGTTTTTACACAGCAGGGAAAAGCAATGGGATACTGCAGGAGGGCGACCAGATCCTAGCTAAACTACTCACCGGTCCCCGAAGCAAGCAGACCCAGGCTCCTCCACGTTAGTTTCAGCAGCTGGCAGGTTCAGAAGTGCAGGGAACGCCTCGTAGTCGTGTAGAGCAAAAAGACGTCCCAATCGACGAAACCAGCACAGTTTTGTTGCCGCAGCAGGACAACAGAGCGGCTGTGTGTATTCAAGCCAAATGTACACTCCTCCCTTCAGACTTGGGAACGCCAAGTGTACGAAGCGTGGGAGAGTGACAAGGACTCGGAATACAACACAACCTGGCGGCAGTTACAGAGCAGGACTCCCTTGTAAGCTGGTCAGTCAACTGGATGGCCCAGAGACACTTCCGAAGGCTTACTTGGCAGGAGATGATGAAGTCGCCGGGAATAGCTGTTCCTGCTATTCCAAAGGTCGAAGCACCAGTACAGGCCTTCTGGTTCGATCCAAGGAGGAAAGGGTTTCACAGGACGACAGCAGTGCAAAGGAGGATTCCTTCAGCGGGTCACCAGCGATTCCTCGGTCCAGCCTCTGGGTTGCAGGATACTTGGCTCCTGTATTCCTTCGTTCGTGAGAACTCAGGAGATCGACATGGTAGTGGTGTTTCCAGCTCCCTCTTATCCACGGTTCCCTTCGTGCCAAAACGGAGGGGAGCCAATGGGAGATCCGCTCATCAACACACATACCATACGTGGACCAATCACGGACCACGGTGGTCCCAGGCATTCACACTACCCCAGACTCTCTGGCACCCAGGATGTGTATTGGGACCAGACATCCCAGCCCACACCCTGGAGGCACACAAACGACATGTAGAAGCCCGCGAAAGCAACCACGTTTCGCGGGAAAGTACATGCCCAAATAAGGAAGGCCCCGGGTCGCCCGACCTGGGGAAGGTGAAGGGAGCAAGACGGTCAGTGGACAAGACAAAGGAGCCTCGTGGTCTGGCCATTTTGGAGAGCCAGGCCACCATTTTGGGTTCAGGGCAAAAACGTGCTCAGAACGCCAAAAGGAGCTCAAAATAAACAAAACGATCGCTGCCACCATTCGAGTCCCTGAATGACTTGCACCGATCAAATACCATCCTAAAAGAGTATCTAGGGTCTGTAGGAGGCTAGAGACCCAAGAGAGCTGTAACTTAGCTTACAGTGCCCTCTTGTGTCATGTTGCACTAAAGCCGCAACACGATAAAAGAAACTATGGGAAACAGCGTTCCCCGGTACTGACTGTCTTAAGGGCATGTCAGTTTCCCCGTAAGAAAGGAGCGAAAGCCCAGAGAAGTGCGGCAGAGGGCTGTACTTCTCTGGCAAAGTCAAGAACAAGGTTAAAAACAATAGCAAAAAGTTTAGGGGTTGCCACATGGAAGGAAAATTCCCTACAATTACGAAATCTTTCCTAACACGTGTTCCCTGCCTTCTCTCCTCTTCCTACAGCCTTCCAATGAGCTCCACAAGATGCAGTGGTTAGAATGCTTTATAACCCCATTATTCAACATATAGCCGTAACCCGCTAGACGTATTGAAACGTGCTGTAAACTAGCAAAAACAGCTAGAAACTGTACTTTCATCGCGTTTTTGTAAATGCGAAATCTGATGGGTGCCCATGTATGTACTGTGTCCGTGCGTTTGTTGTCGAATCCTGAAGTTTTTAACCACTGTTCTCCCATACAAGGGGGGGTCAACTTCTACTGCTGTTCAAAGGCTGAATGTATACGGCTGAAATCTTCAAGGCATTATCAACTTTCCTGACTGTTTTGGAACGTGTATTTGCCATCTGTTAATGCAGTCGCCCTGTGGTCATCGTCCCTTTTAGTTTACAGGCTGCACTCCCCTGGTGATCACATTCTCCTCTCCAGAGCAGGCTAACTACCAGCTGCTCCTCATAAGAGGCGTTCCTCCTTTCTGTCCCTGCTCCCTGCACCGTTTCGCGTTGCATGTACTCGCTTCCCAGCTCTCTAGTTCAGATGCGTGTTCCCTGCCTTCTCTCCTCTTCCTACAGCCTTCCAACGAGCTCCACAAGATAGTGTTCAGAATGCTTTATAACACCCTTTATTCAACATATAGCTGTACCCCGCTAGACGTATTGAAACGTGCTAAAAAAACTAGCAAAAACAGCTAGAAAATGTACTTCCCTCGTGTTTTGGTAAATGCAGGGTACATGCGTCTAAACCAGAGAGCAGGGAAGCGAGCATTTCAGCAGTATAAATTCAGCCTGTGAACAACATTTACCAAAACGCGAGGAAAGTACATTTTCTTGCTGTTTTTGCCAATTTTTAGCACGTTTCAATATGTCTAGCGGGTTACGGCTATATGTTGAATAATGGGTGTTATAAAGCTTTCTGAACACTGTATCTTGTGGAGCTCATTGGAAGACCGTAGGAAGAGGAGAGAAGGCAGGGAACACGCATCTGAACCAGAGAGCTGGGAAGCGAGTACATGCAACGCGAAACGGTGCAGGGAGCAGGGACAGAAATGATGAACACCTATGAGGAGGAGCAGCTGGTAGTTAGCCTGCTCTGGAGAAGAGAATGTGATCACCAGGGGAGTGCAGCCTGTAAACTAGAAGGGAAGATGAACACAGGACGACTGCATTAACAGATGGCAAATAAACGTTCCAAAACAGTCAGGAAAGCTGATAATGCATTGAAGATTTCAGCCGTATACATTCAGCCTTTGAACAGCAGTAGATGTTGACCCCCCCTTGTATGGGAGAACAGTGGTTAAAAACTTCAGTATTCGACAACAAACGCACGGACAGAGTACATACATGGGAACCCATCAGAATTCGCATTTACAAAAACGCGAGGAAAGTACATTTTCTAGCTGTTTTTGCCAGTTTACAGCACGTTTCAATATGTCTAGCGGGTTACGGCTACATGTTGAATAATGGGTGTTATAAAGCATTCTGAGCACTGTGTATCTTTTGGAGCTCATTTGTTGATTTGAAGGCATCGGGAAGAGGAGAGAAGGCTGGGAACACGCTTCTAAACCAGAGAGCTGGGAAGCGAGTACTTGCAATGCGAAACTGTGCAGGGAGCAGGGACAGAAAAGAACGCCTCTGAGGAGGAACAGCGTCTAAACCAGATAGCAGGGAAGCGAGTGTTTGCAACGCGAAACGGTGCAGGGACATGAGACAGAAAGGAAGAACGCCTCTGAGGAGGAACAGCTGTTAGATAGCCTTCTTTGGAGAAGAGAACGTGATCACAACGGGAGTGCAGCCTTGAAACAAGACGGGACGATGAAAACATGGTGACTGGAATAACAGATGGCAAACCGACTTTCCAGAACAGTCGGATTACCCGATAATGCATTGAAGATTTCAGCAGTATACATTCAGCCTGTGAACAGTAGATTTTGATCCCCCCCCCTTGTATGGATGACGAGTGGTTAAAAACATCAGGATTCGACTGAACAAATGCACGAACAGAGTACAAAATGGGAATCTACCAGAATTCGCATTTACCAAAACGCGAGGAAAGGACATTTTCTAGCTATTTTTGCTAGTTTTTAGCACTTTTCAATACGTCTAGCGGGTTACAGCTATATCTGGCATAATGGGTTTTATAAAGCATTCTGAGCACCGTGTATCTTTTGAAGCTCATTTGTTGATTTGAAGGCAGCGGGAAGAGGAGAGAAGGCAGGGAACACGCGTCTAAACCAGAGAGCTGGGAAGCGAGTACTTGCAACGCGAAACGGTGCAGGGAGCAGGGACAGAAAGGGAGAACTCCTCTGAGGAGGAACAGCTGTTAGCCTTCTTTGGAGATGAGAACTTGATCACGGTGAGAGAATGGCCAGGAAAGAGAGAATGCATGCAGACAAGGCATTCGTGAGAGGAGTCGGCCTGCAAAGGAAAGCAATTTACTACATGAATCAAAGATACTCCCCCTCAAGAACGGTTGGATCTGAGCATGGAGAGGAAGTTGTCATCGGGGAGGAAAGTGTCAAAGCTTGAGACAGCGCTGGCCGTCAACCATGTCTCGGTTAGACCAAGGACATCAAGGTCGGGTTCGTCCAGGAAATGGCAAATGTCAGACGAGTGTTTAAAACTGAGTGAGAGTTGAGAGTGGGGAGGGGTACAAATCAGTAATCCCTGCGGAGGTGTAGAAGGAGCCTGACCTAGGGCAGATGAGGAAGGAGAGAGGAAAGGAAGCAGAAGAAGGCAGAGAAGAGACAGCAGGATTGCATGATCAATCCCGGAGCTAGGAGTGGTGAGAAGGTTAGACGGGGAGGTCTGAGTCTCAGGATTGGAATGGTGTTAGGAAAGATTTCGTAATTGTAGGTCATTTTCCTTCCATGTGGCAACCTCTAAACTTTTTGCTGTTGTTTTTCACCTTGTTCTTGACTTTGCCAGAGAAGTGCAGCCTTCTGCTGCACTCCTCTGGGCTTTCGCTCCTTATCTTATGGGGAAACTGACATGCCCTTAAGACAGTCAGTACCGGGGAACGCTGTTTCCCGTAGTTTCTTTTATCATGTTGCGGCTTTAGTGCAACATGACACAAGAGGGCACTGTAAGCTAAGTTACAGCTCTCTTGGGTCTCTAGCCTTCTACAGGCCCTAGATACTCGTTTAGGATTGTATTTGATCGGTGCAAGTAATTCAGGGACGGGAATGGTGGCAGCGATCGTTTCTTTGTATTTTGAGCTCCTTTTGGCGTTCTAAGCGCTTTTTCTGCACTTAACCCAAAATGGTGGCCTGGCTCCCAAAATGGCCAGACCACGAGGCTCCTTTGTCCTGTCCGCTGACCGTCTTGCTACCTTCACCTTCCCTAGGTCGAGCCGACCGGGGCCTTCCTTATTTGGGCATGTACTTTCCGCGAAACACGGATGCTTTCGCGGGCTTCTACATGTCTTTTGTGCGCCTCCAGGGTGTGGGCTGGGATGTCTGGTCCCAATACACATCCTGGGTGCCAGAGAGTCTAGGGTGGTGTGAATGCCTGGGACCACCGTGGTCCGTGATTGGTCCACGAATGGTGTGAGTGTTGATGAGCGGATCTCCCATTGGGTCCCCTCCGTTTTGGCACGAAGGGAACCGTGGATAAGAGGGGGCTGGAAACACCACTACCATGTCGATCTCCTGAGTTCTCACGAATGAAGGAATACAGGAGCCAAGTATCCTGCAAACAAGAGGCTGGACCGAGGAATCGCTGGTGACCCGCTGAAGGACTTCTGCTCTGCACTGCTGTCGCCTTGTGAAACCCTTTTCACCTTTGATCGAACCAGAAGGCCTGTACTGGTGCTTCGTCCCTTGGAATAGCGGGAACAGCTATTCTCGGCATCTTCATAATCTCCTGCCAGTAAGCCTTCGGAAGCGTCTCTGGGCCATCCAGTTGACTGACCAGCTTACACGGGAGTCTTGCTCTGTAACCGCCGCCAGGTTGTGTTGTATTTCGAGTCCTTGTCACTCTCACACGCTTCGTACACTTGGCATTCCCAGGTCGGAAGTGAGTAGTGTACATTTGGCTCAGATACACACGGCCGCTCCGTTGCCCTGCTGTGGTGACAAAACTGTGCAGGTTTCTTCGATTGGGACGTGTTTTTACTCAACACGACGAAGAGGCGTTCCCTGCTCTTCTGAACCTGCCAGCTGCTGAAACTGACGTGGAGAAGCCTGGCGCTGCTTGCATCGGGGACCGGTGAGTAGCATAGCTAGGATCTGGTCGCCCTCCTGCAGGAGCCCATTGCTTTTCCCCGCTGTGTCAAACAGCACCCTTTTGCCGTACTCGCGCTCTGCTTCTGCCCACTGTGGAGGCTGCGTTTGAGTCGCGGAACTTGTTCTTCTTCTGTAAGCACTAAACTGAACTGCCTGACTTCCTTCGAAGAGCTTCTCCTTTTGCCCGTTGGCACCAGCGCGTGCAGGTACTTTGAGCACAAGGCTCCACTCTTCGCAGGGCTCGGACTTCCATCTAGATAGGTGCCTCTGAAGGCGATCTGAGTCTAAAGCATTGTATCGCACTGCCTGTTTTCCTTCCCTTGCAGGTGGACTACACATTTCGTGCATATAACGCTGGCGACTGTCGTATTTGTATATATATTGTGTTGATATGGTATGTGTTGGTTTAATATTGTGATATTGTGATTTTCTCGCTACGGTCATTGTTTTAAAGGCCTTAAAATAAATGTGTATATATTTTTGATATAACAACTGTTTGGAGTAGTTTGTAAGTGATCTTGCTTTGTGTGCTCATTGCGGGCTTTCAGTCACCCTCACCCCTCTTGAGACCTAGTCTTGACCGCCGCGATCGCTACCTTGATTGGTCTGGCTCGTCCAGAGGTTACCCTGTTCCAAGTAATTAGGTAGGCCTTCTGAACTTCTGCGCCACCAGGACAGAGTTCAGAAATCCGTCTTAACACATGCTTTCAGAAGGGTCTCAGGATTAGAATGGGAAGGAGTTGGATATCACATCTCATGCTAAAGGGAGGGTCTCAGGTTTGGAAGGGGAAGGATTTGGATATCACATCTCATGTTATAGGAAGGATCTCAGGTTTGGTATTAGAAGCATTGAGATATCACATCTCATGCTATCGGAAGGATCTCAGGTTTGGTATTAGAGGCATTGAGATATCACATCTCATGCTATCGTTAGAGTCTCAGGATTGGAATAGGAAGGAGTTGGATATGACATCTCTTGTTATAGGGAGGGTCTCAGGTTTGGTATTAGAAGCACTGAGATATCAAATCACATCCTTTAGGAAGGGACTCGCGTTTGGTATTTTAAGGAGTGAGATAGTAAATCTCATCCTATCGGAAGGGTCTCGGGTTTGGTATTGGAAGAAATGAGATTTCAAATCTCAGGCTGTGGGAATGGTCTCGGGTTTGGTATTGGAAGGGGTGAGAAATCACATTTCATGCTACAGAAAGGGTCACAAGCTTGGAATGGGAAGGAGTTGGATATCACATATACTACGGGAAGGGGCTCAGGTTTGGTATTAGAAGCATAGAGATATCACATATGTTATAGGAAGGGTCTCAGGATTGGAATGGGAAGGAGTTGGATATCACATCTCATGCTATAGGGAGGGTCTCAGTTTTGATATTAGAAGCATTGAGATATCACATGCTATTGGAAGGGTCTCAGTATTGGAATTGGAAGGAGTTGGATATCACATCTCATGCTATAGGGAGGATCTCAGGTTTGGTATTAGAAGCATTGAGATATCACATCTCATGCTATCGGAAGGATCTCAGGTTTGGTTTTAGAAGCATTGAGATATCACATCTCATGCTATCAGAAGGGTCTCAGGATTGGAATGGGAAGGAGTCGGATATCACATCTCATACTAAGGGAGGGTCTCAGGTTTGGAAGTGGAAGGATTTGGATATCACATCTCATGTTATAGGAAGGATCTCAGGTTTGGTATTAGAAGCATTGAGGTATCACATCTCATGCTATAGGAAGGGTCTCAGGATTGGAATGGGAAGTAGTTGGATATCACATCTCATGCTAAAAGAAGGGTCTCAGTTTTGGTAGAAGCATTGAGATATCACATCTCATGCTATCGGAAGGGTCTCAGGATTGGAATGGGAAGGAGTTGGATATCACATCTCATGCCATAGGAAGGGTCTCAGGTTTGGTGTAAGCATTGAGAGATATCATCTCTGCTATCGGAAGGATCTCAGGATTGGAATGAGAAGGACTTAGATATCACATCTCATGCTATAGGGAGGGTCTCAGTTTTGATATTAGAAGCATTGAGATATCACATCTCATGCTTTCGGAAGGGTCTCAGGATTGGAATGGGAGGAGCTGGATATCACATCTCATGCTAAAGGAAGGGTCTCAGGTTTGGAAGGTGAAGGATTTGGATATCACATCTCATGTTATAGGAAGGATCTCAGGTTTGGTATTAGAAGCATTGAGATATCACATCTCATGCTATAGGAAGGGTCTCAGGATTGGAATGGGAAGGAGTTGGATATCACATATCATGCTAAAGGAAGGGTCTCAGTTTTGGTAGAAGCATTGAGATATCACATCTCATGCTATAGGAAGGGTCTCAGGATTGGAATGGGAAGGAGTTGGATATCACATCTCATGCCATATGAAGGGTCTCAGGTTTGGTATAAGCATTGAGTTTTCACATCTCTGCTATCGGAAGGGTCTCAGGATTGGAATGGGAAGGAGATGGATATCACATCTCATGCTAAAGGGAGGGTCTCAGGTTTGGAAGGGGAAGGATTTGGATATCACATCTCATGTCATAGGAAGGATCTCAGGTTTGGTATTAGAAGCATTGAGATATCTCATCTCATGCTATCGGAAGGATCTCAGGTTTGGTATTAGAAGCATTGAGATATCACATCTCATGCTATCAGAAGGGTCTCCGGATTGGAATGGGAAGGAGTCGGATATCACATCTCATGCTAAGGGAGGGTCTCAGGTTTGGAAGTGGAAGGATTTGGATATCACATCTCATGTTATAGGAAGGATCTCAGGTTTGGTATTAGAAGCATTGAGATATCACATCTCATGCTATAGGAAGGGTCTCAGGATTGGAATGGGAAGGAGTTGGATATTACATCTCATGCTAAAGGAAGGGTCTCAGTTTTGGTAGAAGCATTGAGATATCACATCTCATGCTATCGGAAGGGTCTCAGGATTGGAATGGGAAGGAGTTGGATATCACATCTCATGCCATAGGAAGGGTCTCAGGTTTGGTATAAGCATTGAGAGATCACATCTCTGCTATCGGAAGGGTCTCAGGATTGGAATGAGAAGGACTTAGATATCACATCTCATGCTATAGGGAGGGTCTCAGTTTTGATATTAGAAGCATTGAGATATCACATCTCATGCTTTCGGAAGGGTCTCAGGATTGGAATGGGAGGAGCTGGATATCACATCTCATGCTAAAGGAAGGGTCTCAGGTTTGGAAGGGGAAGGATTTGGATATCGCATCTCATGTTATTGGACGGGTCTCAGGTTTGGTATTAGAAGCATTGAGATATCACATCTCATGCTATAGGAAGAGTCTCAGGTTTGGAATGGGAAGGAGTTGGATATCACATCTCATGCTATAGGAAGGCTCTCAGGTTTGGAATGGGAAGGAGTTGTATATGACATCTCATGCTAAATGGAGGGTCTCAGGTTTGGAAGGGGAAGGATTTGGATATCACATCTCATGTTATAGGAAGGATCTCAGGTTTGGTATTAGAAGCATTGAGATATCACATCTCATGCTATCGGAAGGGTCTCAGGTTTGGTATAAGCATTGAGATATCACATCTCATGCTATAGGAAGGGTCTCAGGATTGGAATGGGAAGGACTTGGATATCACAATTCATGTTATAGGAAGGGTCTCAGGTTTGGTAATAGAAGCATTGAGATATCACATCTCATGCTATAGGAAGGGTCTCAGGAATGGAATGGGAAGGACTTGGATATCACATCTCATGATAAAGGAAGGGTCTAAGGTTTGGAAGGGGAAGGATTTGGATATCACATCTCATGTTATTGGACCGGTCTCAGGTTTGGTATTAGAAACATTGAGATATCAAGTCTCATGGTACAGGACGGGAGTTTGATATCACATCTCATGCCATGGTATGGGTCTCAGGTTTTGTAGAAGCATTGGGATATCACATCTCATGCTATCGGAAGGGTATCGGGATTGGATTTGGAAGGAGTTGGATATCCCATCTCATGCTATAGGAAGGGTCTCAGGTTGGAATGGGAAGGAGTTGGATATCACATCTCATGTTATAGGAAGGGTCTCAGGATTGAAATGGGAAGGACTTGGATATCACATCTCATGCTGTAGGAAGGCTCTCAAGTTTGGAAGGGGAAGGAGTTGGATATTACATTTCATGTTAGAGGTAGGATCTCAGGTTTGGTATTAGAGGCATTGAGATATCACATCTCCTGCTATCAGAAGGGTCTCAGGATTGGAATGGGAAGGATTTGGATATCACATCTCATGCTAAAGGGAGGGTCTCAGGTTTGGAAGGGGAAGGATGCATGAGATGTGATATCCAAATCCTTCACATTCCAATCCTGAGACCCTTCATATAGCATGAGATGTGATATCTCAATGCTTCTAATACCAAACCTGAGATCCTTCCTATAACATGAGATGTGATATCCAACTCCTTCCCATTCCAAACCTGAGACCCTTCCGATAGCATGAGATGTGATATCTCAATGCTTCTAAAACCAAACATGAGAACCATCCTATAAAATGAGATTTGAAATCCAAATCCTTCCCTTCCCAAACCTGAGACTCTTCCTATAGCATGAGATGTGATATCTCAATGCTTCTACCAAACCTGAGACCCTTCCTATAGCATGAGATGTGATATCCAACATCTTCCCATTCCAATCCTCAGACACTTCCTATAGCATGAGATGTGATATCTCAATGCTTCTAATACCAAACCTGAGACCCTTCCTATGGCATGAGATTTGATATCAAACTCCTTCCCATTCCAATACTGAGACCCTTCCTAATGCATGTGATATGATATCCAACTCCTTCCCATTCCAATCCTGAAACCCTTCCTATACCATGAGATGTGATATCTCAATGCTTCTAATACCAAACCTGAGACCCGTCCTATAACATGAGATGTGATATCCAAATCCTTCCCTTTCCAAACCTGAGACCCTTCCTTTAGCATGAGATGTGATATCCAGCTCCTCCCATTCCAATCCTGAGACCCTTCCGATAGCATGAGATGTGATATCTCAATGCTCCTAATATCAAAACTGAGACCCTCCCTATAGCATGAGATGTCCTATCTAAGTCCTTCCCATTCCAATCCTGAGACCCTTCCGATAGCAGAGATGTGATATCTCAATGCTTATACAAAACCTGAGACCCTTCCTATAGCATGAGATGTGATATCCAACTCCTTCCCATTCCAATCCTGTGACCCTTCCTATAGCATGAGATGTGATATGTCAATGCTTCTACCAAAACTGAGACCCTTCCTTTAGCATGAGATGTGATATCCAACTCCTTCCCATTCCAATCCTGAGACCCTTCATATAGCATGAGATGTGATATCTCAATGCTTCTAATACCAAACCTGAGATCCTTCCTATAACATGAGATGTGATATCCAAATCCTTCCACTTCCAAACCTGAGACCCTCCCTTTAGCATGAGATGTGATATCCGACTCCTTCCCATTCCAATCCTGAGACCCTTCTGATAGCATGAGATGTGATATCTCAATGCCTCTAATACTAAACCTGAGATCCTTCCGATAGCATGAGATGTGATATCTCAATGCTTCTAATACCAAATCTGAGATCTTCCTATAACATGAGATGTGATATCCAAATCCTTCCCCTTCCAAACCTGAGACCCTCCCTTTAGCATGAGATGTGATATCCAACTGCTTCCCATTCCAATCCTGAGACCCTTCTGATAGCATGAGATGTGATATCTCAATGCCTCTAATACCAGACCTGAGACCCTTCCTATAACATGAGATGTGATATCCAAGTCCTTCCCATTCCAATCCTGACACCCTTCCTATAGCATGAGATGTGATATCTCAATGCTTCTAATACCAAACCTGAGACCCTTCCTATAACATGAGATGTGATATCCAAGTCCTTCCCATTCCAATCCTGAGACCCTTCCTATAGCTTGAGATGTGATATCTCAATGCTTCTAATACCGAACTTGAGACCCTTCCTATAACGAGATGGGATATCCAACTCCTTCCCATTCCAATCCTGAGACCCTTCCGATAGCAGAGATGTGATATCTCAATGCTTATACCAAACCTGAGACCCTTCCTATGGCATGAGATGTCATATACAACTCCTTCCGATTCCAAACCTGAGACCCTTCCTATAGCATGAGATGGGATATCCCAATGCTAATACCAAACCGGAGATCCTTCCTATAACATGAGATGTGATATCCAAATCCTTCCCCTTCCAAACCCGAGACCCTCCCTTTAGCATGAGATGTGATATCCAACTTCTTCCCATTCCAATCCTGAGACCCTTCTGATAGCATGAGATGTGATATCTCAATGCCTCTAATACCAAACCTGAAATCCTTCCGATAGCATGAGATGTGATATCTCAATGCTTCTAATACCAAACCTGAGACCCTCCCTTTAGAATGAGATGTGATATCAGACTCCTTCCCATTCCAATCCTGAGACCCTTCTGATAGCATGAGATGTGATATCTCAATGCCTCTAATACCAAACCTGAGATCCTTCCGATAGCATGAGATGTGATATCTCAATTCTTCTAATACCAAACCTGAGATCCTTCCTATAACATGAGATGTGATATCCAAATCCTTCCACTTCCAAACCTGAGACCCTCCCTTTAGCATGTGATGTGATATCCAACTCCTTCCCATTGCAATCCTGAGATCCTTCTGATAGCATGAAATGTGATATCTCAATGCCTCTAATACCAAACCTGAGATCCTACCTCTAACATGAAATGTGATATCCAACTCCTTCCCCTTCCAAACCTGAGAGCCTTCCTATAGCATGAGATGTGATATCCAAGTCCTTCTCATTCCAATCCTGAGACCCTTCCTATAACATGAGATGTGATATCCAACTCCTTCCCATTCCAACCTGAGACCCTTCCTATAGCATGAGATGGGATATCCAACTCCTTCCAAGTCCAATCCTGATACCCTTCCGATAGCATGAGATGTGATATCCCAATGCTTCTACAAAACCTGAGACCCATACATGGCATGAGATGTGATATCAAACTCCTTCCCATTCCAATCCTGAGACCCTTCCTATAGCTTGAGATGTGATATCCAACTCCTTCCCATTCCAATTCTGAGACCCTTCCTATAGCATGAGATGTGATATCTCAATGCTTCTAATACCAAACCTGAGACCCTTCCTATAACATGCGATGTGATATCCAAGTCCTTCCCATTCCAATCCTGGGACCCTTCCTATAGCATGAGATGTGATATCTCAATACTTCTAATACCAAACCTGAGACCCTTCCTATAACATGAGACGTGATATCCAAGTCCTTCCCATTCCAATCCTGAGACCCTTCCTATAGCTTGAGATGTGATATCCAACTCCTTCCCATTCCAATTTTGAGACCCGTCCTATACCATGAGACTTGATATCTCAATGCTTCTAATACGAAACCTGAGACCGGTCCTATAACATGAGATGTGATATCCAAATCCTTCCCCTTCCAAACCTTAGACCCTTCCTTTATCATGAGATGTGATATCCAAGTCCTTCCCATTCCAATCCTGAGACCCTTCCTATAGCATGAGATGTGATATCTCAATGCTTCTAATACCAAACCTGAGACCCTTCCTATAACATGAGATGTTATATCCAAGTCCTTCCCATTCCAATCCTGAGACCCTTCCTATAGCATGAGATGTGATATCTCAATGCTTCTAATACCAAACTTGAGACCCTTCCTATAACGAGATGGGATATCCAATGCTTCTAAAACCAAACATGAGAACCATCCTATAACATGAAATGTGAAATCCAAATCCTTCCCTTTCCAAACCTGAGACCCTTCCTATAGCTTGAGATGTGATATCAAACTCCTTCCCATTCCAATCCTGAGATATCTTGAGATGTGATATCCAACTCCTTCCCATTCCAATCCTGAGACCCTTCCAATACCATGAGATGTGATATCTCAATGCTTCTAATACCAAACCTGAGACCCGTCCTAAAACATGAGATGTGAGATCCAAATCCTTCCCCTTCCAAACCTGAGACCCTTCCTATAGCTTGAGATGTGATATCAAACTCCTTCCCATTCCAATCCTGAGATAGCTTGAGATGTGATATCCAACTCCACCCTATTCCAATCCTGAGACCCTTCCGATAGCATGAGATGTGATATCTCAATGCTTCTAATATCAAAACTGACACCCTCCCTATAGTATGAGATGTGATATCTAAGTCCTTCCCATTCCTATCCTGAGACCCTTCCGATAGCAGAGATGTGATATCTCAATGCTTATACCAAACCTGATGACCCTTCCTATGGCATGAGATGTGATATCCACCTCCTTCCCATTCCAATCCTGAGTTCCTTCCTATAGCATGAGATGTGATATCTCAATGCTTCTATCAAACCTGAGACCCTTCCTTTAGCATGAGATGTGATATCCAACTCCTTCCCATTCCAATCCTGAGACCCTTCCTATAACATGAGACGTGATATCCAACTCCTTCCCATTCCAATCGTGAGACTCTTCCTATAGCATGAGATGTGATATCTCAATGCTTCTAATACCAAACCTGGGACCCGTTCTATAACATGAGATATGATATCCAAATCCTTCCCCTTCCAAACCTGAGACCATTCCATTAGCATGAGATTTGATATCCAAATCCTTCCCATTCCAATCCTGAAAACCTTCCTATAGCATGAGATGTGATATCTCAATGTTTCTAATAAAAAACCTGAGACCCTTCATTGATATCTCAATGCTTCTAATAAAAAACCTGAGACCCTTCCTATAGCAAGAGATGTGATATCCAAATCCTTCCCATTCCAATCCTGAGATCCTTTCTATAACATGAGATGTGATATCCAATTCCTTCCCATTCCAAACCTGAGACCCTTCCTATTGGATGAGATGTGATATCCAACTCCTTCCCATTCCAATCCTGAGACCCTTCCTATACCATGAGATGTGATATCTCAATGCTTCTAATACCAAACCTGGGACCTTTCTTATAGCAAGAGATGTGATATCCAAGTCCTTCCCATTCCAATCCTGAGACCCTTCCTATAACATGAGATGTGATATCTCAATGCTTCTAATACCAAACCTGAGACCCTTCCTATAACATGAGATGTGATAGCCAAGTCCTTCCCATTCCAATCCTGAGACCCTTCCTATAGCTTGTGATGTGATATCCAACTCCTTCCCATTCCAATTCTGAGACCCGCCCTATACCATGAGATGTGATATCTCAATGCTTCTAATACCAAACCTGAGACCCTTCCTATAACGAGAGGGGATATCCAACTCCTTCCCATTCCAATCCTGAGACCCTTCCGATAGCAGAGATGTGATATCTCAATGCTTATACCAAACCTGAGACCCTTCCTATGGCATGAGATGTCATATACAACTCCTTCCGATTCCAATCCTGAGACCCTTCTGATAGCATGAGATGTGATATCTCAATGCCTCTAATACCAAACCTGAGATCCTTCCGATAGCATGAGGTGTGATATCTCAATGCTTCTAATACCAAACCAGAGATCCTTCCTATAATATGAGATGTGATATCCAAATCCTTCCCCTTCCAAACCTCAGACCCTCCCTTTAGCATGAGATGTGATATCCAACTCCTTTCCATTCTAATCCTGAGATCCTTCTGATAGCATGAAATATGATATCTCAATGCCTCTAATACCAAACCTGAGATCCTACCTCTAACATGAAATGTGATATCCAACTCCTTCCCCTTCCAAACCTGAGAGCCTTCCTATAGCATGAGATGTGATATCCAAGTCATTCCCATTCCAATCCTGAGACCCTTCCTATAGCATGAGATGGGATATCCAACTCCTTCCAAATCCAATCCTGATACCCTTCCGATAGCATGAGATGTGATATCCCAATGCTTCTACAAAACCTGAGACCCATACATGGCATGAGATGTGATATCAAACTCCTTCCCATTCCAATCCTGAGACCCTTCCTATAGCTTGAGATATGATATCCAACTCCTTCCCATTCCAATTCTGACACCCTTCCTATAGCATGAGATGTGATATCTCAATGCTTCTAATACCAAACCTGAGACCCTTCCTATAACATGAGATGTGATATCCAAGTCCTTCTCATTCCAATCCTGGGACCCTTCCTATAGCATGAGATTGATATCTCAATGCTTCTAATACCAAACCTGAGACCCTTCCTATAACATGAGACGTGATATCCAAGTCCTTCCCATTCCAATCCTGAGACCCTTCCTATAGCTTGAGATGTGATATCCAACTCCTTCCCATTCCAATTCTGAGACCCATCCTATACCATGAGATGTGATATCTCAATGCTTCTAATACCAAACCTGAGACCCTTCCTATAACGAGATGGGATAACCAACTCCTTCCCATTCCAATCCTGAGACCCTTCCGATAGCAGAGATGTGATATCTCAATGCTTATACCAAACCTTAGACCCTTCCTATGGCATGAGATGTCATATACAACTCCTTCCGATTCCAAACCTGAGACCCTTCATATAGCATGAGATGGGATATCTCAATGCTTATACCAAACCTGAGACCCTTCCTATAGCATGAGATGTGATATCCAAATCCTTCCCCTTCCAATCCTGAGACCCTTCCTATAGCTTGAGATGTGATATCCAAATCCTTCCCCTTCCAAACCCGAGACCCTGCCTTTAGCATGAGATGTGATATCCAACTCCTTCCCATTCCAATCCTGATACCCTTCCTATAACATGAGATGTGATATCCAAATCCTTGCACTTCCAAACCTGAGACCCTCCCTTTAGCATGAGATGTGATATCCGACACCTTCCCATTCCAATCCTGAGTCCCTTCTGATAGCATGAGATGTGATATCTCAATGCCTCTAATACCAAACCTGAGATCCTTCTGATAGCATGAGATGTGATATCCAACTCCTTCCCATTTCAATCCTGAGACCCTTCTGATAGCATGAGATTTGATATCTCAATGCCTCTAATACCAAACCTGAGATCCTACCTCTAACATGAAATGTGATATCCAACTCCTTCCCCTTCCAAACCTGAGAGCCTTCCTATAGCATGAGATGTGATATCCAAGTCCTTCCCATTCCAATCCTGAGACCCTTCCTATAACATGAGATGTGATCTCCAACTCCTTCCCATTCCAACCTGAGACCCTTCCTATAGCATGAGATGGGATATCCAACTCCTTCCAAATCCAATCCTGATACCCTTCCGATAGCATGAGATGTGATATCCCAATGCTTCTACAAAACCTGAGACCCATACATGGCATGAGATGTGATATCAAACTCATTCCCATTCCAATCATGAGACCCTTCCTATAGCTTGAGATGTGATATCCAACTCCTTCCCATTCCAATACTGTGACCCTTCCTATAGCTTGAGATGTGATATCCAACTCCTTCCCATTCCAATCCTGAGACCCTTCCTATAGCATGAGATGTGATATCTCAATGCTTCTAATACCAAACCTGAGATCCTTCCTATAACATGAGATGTTATATCCAAATCCTTCCACTTCCAAACCTGAGACCCTACCTTTAGCATGAGATGTGATATCCAACTCCTTCCCATTCCAATCCTGAGATCCTTCTGATAGCATGAGATGTGATATCTCAATGCCTCTAATACCAAACCTGAGATCCTACCTCTAACATGAAATGTGATATCCAACTCCTTCCCCTTCCAAACCTGAGAGCCTTCCTATAGCATGAGATGTGATATCCAAGTCCTTCCCATTCCAATCCTGAGACCCTTCCTATAACATGAGATGTGATATCCAACTCCTTCCCATTCCAACCTGAGACCCTTCCTATAGCATGAGATGGGATATCCAACTCCTTCCAAATCCAATCCTGATACCCTTCCGATAGCATGAGATGTGATATCCCAATGCTTCTACAAAACCTGAGACCCATACATGGCATGAGATGTGATATCAAACTCCTTCCCATTCCAATTCTGAGACCCTTCCTATAGCATGAGATGTGATATCTCAATACTTATAATACCAAACCTGAGACCCTTCCTATAACATGAGATGTGATATCCAAGTCCTTCTCATTCCAATCCTGGGACCCTTCCTATAGCATGAGATGTGATATCTCAATGCTTCTAATACCAAACCTGAGACCCTTCCTATAACATGAGACGTGATATCCAAGTCCTTCCCATTCCAATCCTGAGACCCTTCCTATAGCTTGAGATGTGATATCCAACTCCTTCCCATTCCAATTCTGAGACCCGTCCTATACCAAGAGATGTGATATCTCAATGCTTCTAATACCAAACCTGAGACCCTTCCTATAACGAGGTGGGATATCCAACTCCTTCCCATTCCAATCCTGAGACCCTTCCGATAGCAGAGATGTGATATCTTTATGCTTATACCAAACCTGAGACCCTTCCTATGGCATGAGATGCCATATACAACTCCTTCCGATTCCAAACCTGTGACCCTTCCTATAGCATGAGATGGGATATCTCAATGCTTATACCAAACCTGAGACCCTTCCTATAGCATGAGATGTGATATCCAAATCCTTCCCCTTCCAATCCTGAGACCCTTCCTATAGCTTGAGATGTGATATCCAAATCCTTCCCCTTCCAAACCCGAGACCCTCCCTTTAGCATGAGATGTGATATCCAACTCCTTCCCATTCCAATCATGAGACCCTTCTGATAGCATGAGATGTGATATCCAAATCCTTCCCATTCCAATCCTGATACCCTTCCTATAACATGAGATGTGATATTTCAATGCTTCTAATACCAAACCTGAGACCCTTCCTATAACGAGATGGGATATCCAACTCCTTACCATTCCAATCCTGAGACCCTTCCGATAGCAGAGATGTGATATCTCAATGCTTATACCAAACCTGAGACCCTTCCTATGGCATGAGATGGCATATACAACTCGTTCCGATTCCAAACTTGAGACCCTTCCTATAGCATGAGATGGGATATCTCAATGCTAATACCAAACCTGAGATCCTTCCTGTAACATGAGATGTGATATCCAAATCCTTCCCCTTCCAAACCCGAGACCCTCCCTTTAGCATGAGATGTGATATCCAACTCCTTCCCATTCCAATCCTGAGACCCTTCTGATAGCATGAGATGTGATATCTCAATGCCTCTAATACCAAACCTGAGATCCTTCCGATAGCATGAGATGTGATATCTTAATGCTTCTAATACCAAACCTGAGATCCTACCTATAACATGAGATGTGATATCCAAATCCTTCCCCTTCCAAACCTGAGACCCTTCCTATAGCATGAGATGGGATATCCAACTCCTTCCAAATCCAATCCTGATAAACTTCCGATAGCATGAGATGTGATATCCCAATGCTTCTACAAAACCTGAGACCCATACATGGCATGCGATGTGATATCAAACTCCTTCCCATTCCAATCCTGAGACCCTTCCTATAGCTTGAGATGTGATATCCAACTCCTTCCCATTCCAATTCTGAGACCCTTCCTATAGCATGGAATGTGATATCTCAATGCTTCTAATACCAAACCTGAGACCCTTCCTATAACATGAGATGTGATATCCAAGTCCTTCCCATTCCAATCCTAAGACCCTTCCTATAGCATGAGATGTGATATGTCAATGCTTCTAATACCAAACCTGAGACCCTTCCTATAACATGAGATGTGATATCCAAGTCCTTCCCATTCCAATCCTGAGACCCTTCCTATAGCTTGAGATGTGATATCTCAATGCTTCTAATACCGAACCTGAGACCCTTCCTATAACGAGATGGGATATCCAACTCCTTCCCATTCCAATCCTGAGACCCTTCCGATAGCAGAGATGTGATATCTCAATGCTTATACCAAACCTGAGACCCTTCCTATGGCATGAGATGTCATATACAACTCCTTCCGATTCCAAACCTGAGACCCTTCCTATAGCATGAGATGGGATATCCCAATGCTAATACCAAACCTGAGATCGTTCCTATAACATGAGATGTGATATCCAAATCCTTCCCCTTCCAAACCCGAGACCCTCCCTTTAGCATGAGATGTGATATCCAACTCCTTCCCATTCCAATCCTGAGACCCTTCTGATAGCATGAGATGTGATATCTCAATGCCTCTAGTACCAAGCCTGAAATCCTTCCGATAGCATGAGATGTGATATCTCAATGCTTCTAATACCAAACCTGAGATACTTCCTATAACATGAGATGTGATATCCAAATCCTTCCCCTTCCAAACCTGAGACCCTCCCTTTAGCATGAGATGTGATATCCGACTCCTTCCCATTCCAATCCTGAGACCCTTCTGATAGCATGAGATGTGATATCTCAATGCCTCTAATACCAAACCTGAGATCCTTCCTATAACATGAGATTTGATATCTCAATGCTTCTAATACCAAACCTGAGACCCTCCCTTTAGCATGAGATGTGATATCCGACTCCTTCCCATTCCAATCCTGAGAGCCTTCTGATAGCATGAGATGTGATATCTCAATGCCTCTAATACCAAACCTGAGATCCTTCCGATAGCATGAGATGTGATATCTCAATGCTTCTAATACCAATGCTGAGATCCTTCCTATAACATGAGATGTGATATCCAAATCCTTCCCCTTCCAAACCTGAGACCCTCCCTTTAGCATGAGATGTGATATCCAACTCCTTCCCATTCTAATCCTGAGATCCTTCTGCTAGCATGAAATGTGATATCTCAATGCCTCTAATACCAAACCTGAGATCCTACCTCTAACATGAAATGTGATATCCAACTCCTTCCCCTTCCAAACCTGAGAGCCTTCCTATAACATGAGATGTGATATCCAACTCCTTCCTATTCCAACCTGAGACCCTTCCTATAGCATGAGATGGGATATCCAACTCCTTCCAAATCCAATCCTGATACCCTTCCGATAGCAAGAGATGTGATATCCCAATGCTTCTACAAAACCTGAGACCCATACATGGCATGAGATGTGATATCAAACTCCTTCCCATTCCAATCCTAAGACCCTTCCTATAGCTTGAGATATGATATCCAACTCCTTACCATTCCAATTCTGAGACCCTTCCTATAGCATGAGATGTGATATCTCAATGCTTCTAATACCAAACCTGAGACCCTTCCTATAACATGAGATGTGATATCCAAGTCCTTCTCATTCAAATCCTGGGACCCTTCCAATAGCATGAGATGTGATATCTCAATGCTTCTAATACCAAAACTGAGACCCTTCCTATAACATGAGACGTGATATCCAAGTCCTTCCCATTCCAATCCTGAGACCCTTCCTATAGCTTGAGATGTGATATCCAACTCCTTCCCATTCCAATTCTGAGACCCGTCCTATACCATGAGATGTGATATCTCAATCCTTCTAATACCAAACCTGAGACCCTTCCTATAACGAGATGGGATATCCAACTCCTTCCCATTCCAATCCTGAGACCCTTCCGATAGCAGAGATGTGATATCTCAATGCTTATACCAAACCTGAGACCCTTCCTATGGCATGAGATGTCATATACAACTCCTTCCGATTCCAAACCTGAGACCCTTCCTATAGCATGAGATGGGATATCTCAATGCTTATACCAAACCTGAGACCCTTCCTATAGCATGAGATGTGATATCCAAATCCTTCCCCTTCCAATCCTGAGACCCTTCCTATAGCTTGAGATGTGATATCCAAATCCTTCCCCTTCCAAACCTGAGACCCTCCCTTTAGCATGAGATGTGATATCCAACTCCTTCCCATTCCAATCCTGAGACCCTTCTGATAGCATGAGATGTGATATCCAAATCCTTCCCATTCCAATCCTGATACCCTTCCTATAACATGAGATGTGATATCCAAATCCTTCCACTTCCAAACCTGAGACCCTCCCTTTAGCATGAGATGTGATATCCGACACCTTCCCATTCCAATCCTGAGTCCCTTCTGATAGCATGAGATGTGATATCTCAATGCCTCTAATACCAAACCTGAGATCCTTCTGATAGCATGAGATGTGATATCCAACTCCTTCCCATTTCAATCCCGAGACCCTTCTGATAGCATGAGATGTGATATCTCAATGCCTCTAATACCAAACCTGAGATCCTACCTCTAACATGAAATTTGATATCCAACTCCTTCCCCTTCCAAACCTGAGAGCCTTCCTATAGCATGAGATGTGATATCCAAGTCCTTCCCATTCCAATCCTGAGACCCTTCCTATAACATGAGATTTGATCTCCAACTCCTTCCCATTCCAACCTGAGACCCTTCCAATAGCATGAGATGTGATATCCCAATGCTTCTACAAAACCTGAGACCCATACATGGCATGAGATGTGATATCAAACTGATTCCCATTCCAATCATGAGACCCTTCCTATAGCTTGAGATGTGATATCCAACTCCTTCCCATTCCAATTAGGAGACCCTTCCTATAGCATGAGATGTCATATACAACTCCTTCCGATCCCAAACCTGAGACCCTTCCTATAGCATGAGATGGGATATCTCAATGCTTATACCAAACCTGAGACCCTTCCTATAGCATGAGATGTGATATCCAACTCCTTCCCATTCCAACCCTGAGACCCTTCCTATAGCTTGAGATGTGATATCCAACTCCTTCGCATTCCAATCCTGAGACCCTTCCTATAGCTTGAGATGTGATATCCAACTCCTTCCCATTCCAATTCGGAGACCCTTCCTATAGCATGAGAGGTGATATCTCAATGCTTCTAATACCAAACCTGAGACCCTTCCTATAACATGAGATGTGATATCCAAGTCCTTCCCATTCCAATCCTGAGACCCTTCCTATAGCATGAGATGTAATATCTCAATGCTGCTAATACCAAACCTGAGACCCTTCCTATAACATGAGATGTGATATCCAAGTCCTTCCCATTCCAATCCTGAGACCCTTCCTATAGCTTGAGATGTGATATCCAACTCCTTCCCATTCCAATTCTGAGACCCGTCCTATACCATGAGATGTGATATCTCAATGCTTCTAATACCAAACCTGAGACCCTTCCTATAACGAGATGGGATATCCTACTCCTTCCCATTCCAATCCTGAGACCCTTCTGATAGCAGAGATGTGATATCTCAATGCTTATACCAAACCTGAGACCCTTCCTATAGCATGAGATGTGATATCCAACTCCTTCCCATTCCAACCCTGAGACCCTTCCTATAGCTTGAGATGTGATATCCAACTCCTTCACATTCCAATCCTGAGACCCTTCCTATAGCTTGAGATGTGATATCCAACTCCTTCCCATTCCAATCCTGAGACCCTTCCGATAGCATGAGATGTGATATTTCAATGCTTCTAATACCAAACCTGAGATCCTTCCCATAACATGAGATGTGATATCCAAATCCTTCCACTTCCATACCTGAGACCCTCCCTTTAGCATGAGATGTGATATCCGACTCCTTCCCTTTCCAATCCTGAGACCCTTCTGATAGCATGAGATGTGATATCTCAATGCCTCTAATACCAAACCTGAGATCCTTCCGATAGCATGAGATGTGATATCTCAATGCTTCTAATACCAAACCTGAGATCCTTCCTATAACATGAGATGTGATATCCAAATCCTTCCCCTTCCAAACCTGAGACCCTCCCTTTAGCATGAGATATGATATCCAACTCCTTAGCATTCCAATCCTGAGATCCTTCCGATAGCATGAAATGTGATATCTCAATGCCTCTAATACCAAACCTGAGATCCTACCTCTAACATGAAATGTGATATCCAACTCCTTCCCCTTCCAAACCTGAGAGCCTTCCTATAGCATGAGATGTGATATCCAAGTCCTTCCCATTCCAATCCTGAGACCCTTCCTATAACATGAGATGTGATATCCAACTCCTTCCCATTCCAACCTGAGACCCTTCCTATATCATGAGATGGGATATCCAACTCCTTCCAAATCCTATCCTGATACCCTTCCGATAGCATGAGATGTGATATCCCAATGCTTCTACAAAACCTGAGACCCATACATGGCATGAGATGTGATATCAAACTCCTTCCCATTCCAATCCTGAGACACTTCCTATAGCTGAGATGTGATATCCAACTCCTTCCCATTCCAATTCTGAGACCCTTCCTATAGCATGAGATGTGATATCTCAATGCTTCTAATACCAAACCTGAGACCCTTCCTATAACATGAGATGTGATATCCAGGTCCTTCCCTTTCCAATCCTGGGACCCTTCCTATAGCATGAGATGTGATATCTCAATGCTTCTAATACCAAACCTGAGACCCTTCCTATAACATGAGATGTGATATCCAAGTCCTTCCCATTCCAATCCTGAGACCCTTCCTATAGCTTGAGATGTGATATCCAACTCCTTCCCATTCCAATTCTGAGACCCGTCCTATACCATGAGATGTGATATCTCAATGCTTCTAATACCAAACCTGAGACCCTTCCTATAACGAGATGGGATATCCAACTCTTTCCCATTCCAATCCTGAGACCCTTCCGATAGCAGAGATGTGATATCTCAATGTTTATACCAAACCTGAGACCATTCCTATGGCATGAGATGTCATATACAACTCCTTCCGATTCCAAACCTGAGACCCTTCCTATAGCATGAGATGGGATATCCAACTCCTTCCCATTCCAATCCTGAGACCCTTCCTATAGCTTGAGATGAGATATCCAAATCCTTCCCCTTCCAATCCTGAGTCCCTTCCTTTAGCATGAGATGTGATATCCAACTCCTTCCCATTCCAATTCTGAGACCCGTCCTATACCAAGAGATGTGATATCTCAATGCTTCTAATACCAAACCTGAGACCCTTCCTATAACGAGATGGGATATCCAACTCCTTCCCATTCCAATCCTGAGACCCTTCCGATAGCAGAGATGTGATATCTCAATGCTTATACCAAACCTGAGACCCTTCCTATGGCATGAGATGCCATATACAACTCCTTCCGATTCCAAACCTGAGACCCTTCCTATAGCATGAGATGGGATATCTCAATGCTTATACCAAACCTGAGACCCTTCCTATAGCATGAGATGTGATATCCAAATCCTTCCCCTTCCAATCCTGAGACCCTTCCTATAGCTTGAGATGTGATATCCAAATCCTTCCCCTTCCAAACCCGAGACCCTCCCTTTAGCATGAGATGTGATATCCAACTCCTTCCCATTCCAATCATGAGACCCTTCTGATAGCATGAGATGTGATATCCAAATCCTTCCCATTCCAATCCTGATACCCTTCCTATAACATGAGATGTGATATCCAAATCCTTCCACTTCCAAACCTGAGACCCTCCCTTTAGCATGAAATGTGATATCCGACACCTTCCCATTCCAATCCTGAGTCCCTTCTGATAGCATGAGATGTGATATCTCAATGCCTCTAATACAAAACCTGAGATCCTTCTGATAGCATGAGATGTGAAATCCAACTCCTTCCCATTTCAATCCTGAGACCCTTCTGATAGCATGAGATGTGATATCTCAATGCCTCTAATACCAAACCTGAGATCCTACCTCTAACATGAAATGTGATATCCAACTCCTTCCCCTTCCAAACCTGAGAGCCTTCCTATAGCATGAGATGTGATATCCAAGTCCTTCCCATTCCAATCCTGAGACCCTTCCTATAACATGAGATTTGATCTCCAACTCCTTCCCATTCCAACCTGAGACCCTTCCTATAGCATGAGATGGGATTTCCAACTCCTTCCAAATCCAATCCTGATACCCTTCCGATAGCATGAGATGTGATATCCCAATGCTTCTACAAAACCTGAGACCCATACATGGCATGAGATGTGATATCAACTCATTCCCATTCCAATCATGAAACCCTTCCTATAGCTTGAGATGTGATATCCAACTCCTTCCCATTCCAATTCTGAGACCCTTCCTATAGCATGAGATGTGATATCTCAATGCTGCTAATACCAAACCTGAGACCCTTCCTATAACATGAGATGTGATATCCAAGTCCTTCCCATTCCAATCCTGAGACCCTTCCTATAGCTTGAGATGTGATATCCAACTCCTTCCCATTCCAATTCTGAGACCCGTCCTATACCATGAGATGTGATATCTCAATGCTTCTAATACCAAACATGAGACCCTTCCTATAACGAGATGGGATATCCAACTCCTTCCCATTCCAATCCTGAGACCCTTCTGATAGCAGAGATGTGATATCTCAATGCTTATACCAAACCTGAGACCCTTCCTATGGCATGAGATGTCATATACAACTCCTTCCGATTCCAAACCTGAGACCCTTCCTATAGCATGAGATGGGATATCTCAATGCTTATACCAAACCTGAGACCCTTCCTATCGCATGAGATGTGATATCCAACTCCTTCCCATTCCAACCCTGAAACCCTTCCTATAGCTTGAGATGTGATATCCAACTCCTTCACATTCCAATCCTGAGACCCTTCCTATAGCTTGAGATGTGATATCCAACTCCTTCCCATTCCAATCCTCAGACCCTTCCTATAGCATGAGATGTGATATTTCAATGCTTCTAATACCAAACCTGAGATCCTACCTATGACATGAGATGTGATATCCAAATCCTTCCCCTTCCAAACCTGAGACCCTTCCTGTAGCATGAGATGGGATATCCAACTCCTTCCAAATCCAATCCTGATAACCTTCCGATAGCATGAGATGTCATATCCCAATGCTTCTACAAAACCTGAGACCCATACATGGCATGAGATGTGATATCAAACTCCTTCCCATTCCAATCCTGAGACCCTTCCTATAGCTTGAGATGAGATATCCAACTCCTTCCCATTCCAATTCTGAGACCCTTCCTATAGCATGAGATGTGATATCTCAATGCTTCTAATACCAAACCTGAGACCCTTCCTATAACATGAGATGTGATATCCAAGTCCTTCCCATTCCAATCCTGAGACCCTTCCTATAGCATGAGATGTGATATCTCAATGCTTCTAATACCAAACCTGAGACCCTTCCTATAACATGAGATGTGATATCCAAGTCCTTCCCATTCCAATCCTGAGACCCTTCCTATAGCTTGAGATGTGATATCTCAATGCTTCTAATACCGAACCTGAGACCCTTCCTATAACGTGAGATGTGATATCCAACTCCTTCCCATTCCAATCCTGAGACGCTTCCGATAGCAGAGATGTGATATCTCAATGCTTATACCAAACCTGAGACCCTTCCTATGGCATGAGATGTCATATACAACTCCTTCCGATTCCAAACCTGAGACCCTTCCTATAGCATGAGATGGGATATCCCAATGCTAATACCAAACCTGAGATCGTTCCTATAACATGAGATGTGATATCCAAATCCTTCCCCTTCCAAACCCGAGACCCTGCCTTTAGCATGACATGTGATATCCAACTCCTTCCCATTCCAAACCTGAGACCCTTCTGATAGCATGAGATGTGATATCTCAATGCCTCTAGTACCAAGCCTGAAATCCTTCCGATAGCATGAAATGTGATATCTCAATGCTTCTAATACCAAACCTGAGATCCTTCCTATAACATGAGATGTGATATCCAAATCCTTCCCCTTCCAAACCTGAGACCCTCCCTTTAGCATGAGATGTGATATCCGACCCCTTCCCATTCCAATCCTGAGACCCTTCTGATAGCATGAGATGTGATATCTCAATGCCTCTAATACCAAACCTGAGATCCTTCCTATAACATGAGATTTGATATCTCAATGCTTCTAATACCAAACCTGAGACCCTCCCTATAGCATGAGATGTGATATCCGACTCCTTCCCATTCCAATCCTGAGACCCTTCTGATAGCATGAGATGTGATATCTCAATGCCTCTAATTCCAAACCTGAGATCCTTCCGATAGCATGAGATGTGATATCTCAATGCTTCTAATACCAAACCTGAGATCCTTCCTATAACATGAGATGTGATATCCAAATCCTTCCCCTTCCAAACCTGAGACCCTCCCTTTAGCATGAGATGTGATATCCAACTCCTTCCCATTCCAATCCTGAGATCCTTCTGATAGCATGAAATGTGATATCTCAATGCCTCTAATACCAAACCTGAGATCCTACCTCTAACATGAAATGTGATATCCAACTCCTTCCCCTTCCAAACCTGAGAGCCTTCCTATAGCATGAGATGTGATATCCAAGTCCTTCCCATTCCAATCCTGAGACCCTTCCTATAACATGAGATGTGATATCCAACTCCTTCCCATTCCAACCTGAGACCCTTCCTATAGCATGAGATGGGATATCCAACTCCTTCCAAATCCAATCCTGATACCCTTCCGATAGCATGAGATGTGATATCCCAATGCTTCTACAAAACCTGAGACCCATACATGGCATGAGATGTGATATCAAACTCCTTCCCATTCCAATTCTGAGACCCTTCCTATAGCATGAGATGTGATATCTCAATACTTATAATACCAAACCTGAGACCCTTCCTATAACATGAGATGTGATATCCAAGTCCTTCTCATTCCAATCCTGGGACCCTTCCTATAGCATGAGATGTGATATCTCAATGCTTCTAATACCAAACCTGAGACCCTTCCTATAACATGAGACGTGATATCCAAGTCCTTCCCATTCCAATCCTGAGACCCTTCCTATAGCTTGAGATGTGATATCCAACTCCTTCCCATTCCAATTCTGAGACCCGTCCTATACCAAGAGATGTGATATCTCAATGCTTCTAATACCAAACCTGAGACCCTTCCTATAACGAGATGGGATATCCAACTCCTTCCCATTCCAATCCTGAGACCCTTCCGATAGCAGAGATGTGATATCTTTATGCTTATACCAAACCTGAGACCCTTCCTATGGCATGAGATGCCATATACAACTCCTTCCGATTCCAAACCTGAGACCCTTCCTATAGCATGAGATGGGATATCTCAATGCTTATACCAAACCTGAGACCCTTCCTATAGCATGAGATGTGATATCCAAATCCTTCCCCTTCCAATCCTGAGACCCTTCCTATAGCTTGAGATGTGATATCCAAATCCTTCCCCTTCCAAACCCGAGACCCTCCCTTTAGCATGAGATGTGATATCCAACTCCTTCCCATTCCAATCATGAGACCCTTCTGATAGCATGAGATGTGATATCCAAATCCTTCCCATTCCAATCCTGATAGCCTTCCTATAACATGAGATGTGATATCTCAATGCTTCTAATACCAAACCTGAGACCCTTCCTATAACGAGATGGGATATCCAACTCCTTACCATTCCAATCCTGAGACCCTTCCGATAGCAGAGATGTGATATCTCAATGCTTATACCAAACCTGAGACCCTTCCTATGGAATGAGATGGCATATACAACTCCTTCCGATTCCAAACTTGAGACCCTTCCTATAGCATGAGATGGGATATCTCAATGCTAATACCAAACCTGAGATCCTTCCTGTAACATGAGATGTGATATCCAAATCCTTCCCCTTCCAAACCCGAGACCCCCCCTTTAGCATGAGATGTGATATCCAACTCCTTCCCATTCCAATCCTGAGACCCTTCTGATAGCATGAGATGTGATATCTCAATGCCTCTAATACCAAACCTGAGATCCTTCCGATAGCATGAGATGTGATATCTTAATGCTTCTAATACCAAACCTGAGATCCTACCTATAACATGAGATGTGATATCCAAATCCTTCCCCTTCCAAACCTGAGACCCTTCCTATAGCATGAGATGGGATATCCAACTCCTTCCAAATCCAATCCTGATAAACTTCCGATAGCATGAGATGTGATATCCCAATGCTTCTACAAAACCTGAGACCCATACATGGCATGCGATGTGATATCAAACTCCTTCCCATTCCAATCCTGAGACCCTTCCTATAGCTTGAGATGTGATATCCAACTCCTTCCCATTCCAATTCTGAGACCCTTCCTATAGCATGGAATGTGATATCTCAATGCTTCTAATACCAAACCTGAGACCCTTCCTATAACATGAGATGTGATATCCAAGTCCTTCCCATTCCAATCTTAAGACCCTTCCTATAGCATGAGATGTGATATGTCAATGCTTCTAATACCAAACCTGAGACCCTTCCTATAACATGAGATGTTATATCCAAGTCCTTCCCATTCCAATCCTGAGACCCTTCCTATAGCTTGAGATGTGATATCTCAATGCTTCTAATACCGAACCTGAGACCCTTCCTATAACGAGATGGGATATCCAACTCCTTCCCATTCCAATCCTGAGACCCTTCCGATAGCAGAGATGTGATATCTCAATGCTTATACCAAACCTGAGACCCTTCCTATGGCATGAGATGTCATATACAACTCCTTCCGATTCCAAACCTGAGACCCTTCCTATAGCATGAGATGGGATATCCCAATGCTAATACCAAACCTGAGATCGTTCCTATAACATGAGATGTGATATCCAAATCCTTCCCCTTCCAAACCCGAGACCCTCCCTTTAGCATGAGATGTGATATCCAACTCCTTCCCATTCCAATCCTGAGACCCTTCTGATAGCATGAGATGTGATATCTCAATGCCTCTAGTACCAAGCCTGAAATCCTTCCGATAGCATGAGATGTGATATCTCAATGCTTCTAATACCAAACCTGAGATACTTCCCATAACATGAGATGTGATATCCAAATCCTTCCCCTTCCAAACCTGAGACCCTCCCTTTAGCATGAGATGTGATATCCGACTCCTTCCCATTCCAATCCTGAGACCCTTCTGATAGCATGAGATGTGATATCTCAATGCCTCTAATACCAAACCAGAGATCCTTCCTATAACATGAGATTTGATATCTCAATGCTTCTAATACCAAACCTGAGACCCTCCCTTTAGCATGAGATGTGATATCCGACTCCTTCCCATTCCAATCCTGAGACCCTTCTGATAGCATGAGATGTGATATCTCAATGCCTCTAATACCAAACCTGAGATCCTTCCGATAGCATGAGATGTGATATCTCAATGCTTCTAATACCAATGCTGAGATCCTTCCTATAACATGAGATGTGATATCCAAATCCTTCCCCTTCCAAACCTGAGACCCTCCCTTTAGCATGAGATGTGATATCCAACTCCTTCCCATTCTAATCCTGAGATCCTTCTGCTAGCATGAAATGTGATATCTCAATGCCTCTAATACCAAACCTGAGATCCTACCTCTAACATGAAATGTGATATCCAACTCCTTCCCCTTCCAAACCTGAGAGCCTTCCTATAACATGAGATGTGATATCCAACTCCTTCCCATTCCAACCTGAGACCCTTCCTATAGCATGAGATGGGATATCCAACTCCTTCCAAATCCAATCCTGATACCCTTTCGATAGCAAGAGATGTGATATCCCAATGCTTCTACAAAACCTGAGACCCATACATGGCATGAGATGTGATATCAAACTCCTTCCCATTCCAATCCTAAGACCCTTCCTATAGCTTGAGATATGATATCCAACTCCTTACCATTCCAATTCTGAGACCCTTCCTATAGCATGAGATGTGATATCTCAATGCTTCTAATACCAAACCTGAGACCCTTCCTATAACATGAGATGTGATATCCAAGTCCTTCTCATTCCAATCCTGGGACCCTTCCAATAGCATGAGATGTGATATCTCAATGCTTCTAATACCAAACCTGAGACCCTTCCTATAACATGAGACGTGATATCCAAGTCCTTCCCATTCCAATCCTGAGACCCTTCCTATAGCTTGAGATGTGATATCCAACTCCTTCCCATTCCAATTCTGAGACCCGTCCTATACCATGAGATGTGATATCTCAATCCTTCTAATACCAAACCTGAGACCCTTCCTATAACGAGATGGGATATCCAACTCCTTCCCATTCCAATCCTGAGACCCTTCCGATAGCAGAGATGTGATATCTCAATGCTTATACCAAACCTGAGACCCTTCCTATGGCATGAGATGTCATATACAACTCCTTCCGATTCCAAACCTGAGACCCTTCCTATAGCATGAGATGGGATATCTCAATGCTTATACCAAACCTGAGACCCTTCCTATAGCATGAGATGTGATATCCAAATCCTTCCCCTTCCAATCCTGAGACCCTTCCTATAGCTTGAGATGTGATATCCAAATCCTTCCCCTTCCAAACCTGAGACCCTCCCTTTAGCATGAGATGTGATATCCAACTCCTTCCCATTCCAATCCTGAGACCCTTCTGATAGCATGAGATGTTATATCCAAATCCGTCCCATTCCAATCCTGATACCCTTCCTTTAACATGAGATGTGATATCCAAATCCTTCCACTTCCAAACCTGAGACCCTCCCTTTAGCATGAGATGTGATATCCGACACCTTCCCATTCCAATCCTGAGTCCCTTCTGATAGCATGAGATGTGATATCTCAATGCCTCTAATACCAAACCTGAGATCCTTCTGATAGCATGAGATGTGATATCCAACTCCTTCCCATTTCAATCCTGAGACCCTTCTGATAGCATGAGATGTGATATCTCAATGCCTCTAATACCAAACCTGAGATCCTACCTCTAACATGAAATGTGATATCCAACTCCTTCCCCTTCCAAACCTGAGAGCCTTCCTATAGCATGAGATGTGATATCCAAGTCCTTCCCATTCCAATCCTGAAACCCTTCCTATAACATGAGATTTGATCTCCAACTCCTTCCCATTCCAACCTGAGACCCTTCCTATAGCATGAGATGGGATATCCAACTCCTTCCAAATCCAATCCTGATACCCTTCCGATAGCATGAGATGTGATATCCCAATGCTTCTACAAAACCTGAGACCCATACATGGCATGAGATGTGATATCAAACTGATTCCCATTCCAATCATGAGACCCTTCCTATAGCTTGAGATGTGATATCCAACTCCTTCCCATTCCAATTAGGAGACCCTTCCTATAGCATGAGATGTGATATCTCAATGCTTCTAATACCAAACCTGAGACCCTTCCTATGGCATGAGATGTCATATACAACTCCTTCCGATCCCAAACCTGAGACCCTTCCTATAGCATGAGATGGGATATCTCAATGCTTATACCAAACCTGAGACCCTTCCTATAGCATGAGATGTGATATCCAACTCCTTCCCATTCCAACCCTGAGACCCTTCCTATAGCTTGAGATGTGATATCCAACTCCTTCACATTCCAATCCTGAGACCCTTCCTATAGCTTGAGATGTGATATCCAACTCCTTCCCTTTCCAATTCGGAGACCCTTCCTATAGCATGAGAGGTGATATCTCAATGCTTCTAATACCAAACCTGAGACCCTTCCTATAACATGAGATGTGATATCCAAGTCCTTCCCATTCCAATCCTGAGACCCTTCCTATAGCTTGAGATGTGATATCCAACTCCTTCCCATTCCAATTCTGAGACCCGTCCTATACCATGAGATGTGATATCTCAATGCTTCTAATACCAAACCTGAGACCCTTCCTATAACGAGATGGGATTTCCTACTCCTTCCCATTCCAATCCTGAGACCCTTCTGATAGCAGAGATGTGATATCTCAATGCTTATACCAAACCTGAGACCCTTCCTATGGCATGAGATGTCATATACAACTCCTTCCGATCCCAAACCTGAGACCCTTCCTATAGCATGAGATGGGATATCTCAATGCTTATACCAAACCTGAGACCCTTCCTATAGCATGAGATGTGATATCCAACTCCTTCCCATTCCAACCCTGAGACCCTTCCTATAGCTTGAGATGTGATATCCAACTCCTTCACATTCCAATCCTGAGACCCTTCCTATAGCTTGAGATGTGATATCCAACTCCTTCCCATTCCAATCCTGAGACCCTTCCTATAGCATGAGATGTGATATTTCAATGCTTCTAATACCAAACCTGAGATCCTTCCCATAACATGAGATGTGATATCCAAATCCTTCCACTTCCATACCTGAGACCCTCCCTTTAGCATGAGATGTGATATCCGACTCCTTCCCTTTCCAATCCTGAGACCCTTCTGATAGCATGAGATGTGATATCTCAATGCCTCTAATACCAAACCTGAGATCCTTCCGATAGCATGAGATGTGATATCTCAATGCTTCTAATACCAAACCTGAGATCCTTCCTGTAACATGAGATGTGATATCCAAATCCTTCCCCTTCCAAACCTGAGACCCTCCCTTTAGCATGAGATATGATATCCAACTCCTTAGCATTCCAATCCTGAGATCCTTCTGATAGCATGAAATGTGATATCTCAATGCCTCTAATACCAAACCTGAGATCCTACCTCTAACATGAAATGTGATATCCAACTCCTTCCCCTTCCACACCTGAGAGCCTTCCTATAGCATGAGATGTGATATCCAAATCCTTCCCATTCCAATCCTGAGACCCTTCCTATAACATGAGATGTGATATCCAACTCCTTCCCATTCCAACCTGAGACCCTTCCTATATCATGAGATGGGATATCCAACTCCTTCCAAATCCTATCCTGATACCCTTCCGATAGCATGAGATGTGATATCCCAATGCTTCTACAAAACCTGAGACCCATACATGGCATGAGATGTGATATCAAACTCCTTCCCATTCCAATCCTGAGACACTTCCTATAGCTTGAGATGTGATATCCAACTCCTTCCCATTCCAATTCTGAGACCCTTCCTATAGCATGAGATGTGATATCTCAATGCTTCTAATACCAAACCTGAGACCCTTCCTATAACATGAGATGTGATATCCAAGTCCTTCCCATTCCAATCCTGAGACCCTTCCTATAGCTTGAGATGTGATATCCAACTCCTTCCCATTCCAATTCTGAGACCCGTCCTATACCATGAGATGTGATATCTCAATGCTTCTAATACCAAACCTGAGACCCTTCCTATAACGAGATGGGATATCCAACTCTTTCCCATTCCAATCCTGAGACCCTTCCGATAGCAGAGATGTGATATCTCAATGTTTATACCAAACCTGAGACCATTCCTATGGCATGAGATGTCATATACAACTCCTTCCGATTCCAAACCTGAGACCCTTCCTATAGCATGAGATGGGATATCCAACTCCTTCCCATTCCAATCCTGAGACCCTTCCTATAGCTTGAGATGAGATATCCAAATCCTTCCCCTTCCAATCCTGAGTCCCTTCCTTTAGCATGAGATGTGATATCCAACTCCTTCCCATTCCAATTCTGAGACCCGTCCTATACCAAGAGATGTGATATCTCAATGCTTCTAATACCAAACCTGAGACCCTTCCTATAACGAGATGGGATATCCAACTCCTTCCCATTCCAATCCTGAGACCCTTCCGATAGCAGAGATGTGATATCTCAATGCTTATACCAAACCTGAGACCCTTCCTATGGCATGAGATGCCATATACATCTCCTTCCGATTCCAAACCTGAGACCCTTCCTATAGCATGAGATGGGATATCTCAATGCTTATACCAAACCTGAGACCCTTCCTATAGCATGAGATGTGATATCCAAATCCTTCCCCTTCCAATCCTGAGACCCTTCCTATAGCTTGAGATGTGATATCCAAATCCTTCCCCTTCCAAACCCGAGACCCTCCCTTTAGCATGAGATGTGATATCCAACTCCTTCCCATTCCAATCATGAGACCCTTCTGATAGCATGAGATGTGATATCCAAATCCTTCCCATTCCAATCCTGATACCCTTCCTATAACATGAGATGTGATATCCAAATCCTTCCACTTCCAAACCTGAGACCCTCCCTTTAGCATGAGATATGATATCCGACACCTTCCCATTCCAATCCTCAGTCCCTTCTGATAGCATGAGATGTGATATCTCAATGCCTCTAATACAAAACCTGAGATCCTTCTGATAGCATGAGATGTGAAATCCAACTCCTTCCCATTTCAATCCTGAGACCCTTCTGATAGCATGAGATGTGATATCTCAATGCCTCTAATACCAAACCTGAGATCCTACCTCTAACATGAAATGTGATATCCAACTCCTTCCCCTTCCAAACCTGAGAGCCTTCCTATAGCATGAGATGTGATATCCAAGTCCTTCCCATTCCAATCCTGAGACCCTTCCTATAACATGAGATTTGATCTCCAACTCCTTCCCATTCCAACCTGAGACCCTTCCTATAGCATGAGATGGGATATCCAACTCCTTCCAAATCCAATCCTGATACCCTTCCGATAGCATGAGATGTGATATCCCAATGCTTCTACAAAACCTGAGACCCATACATGGCATGAGATGTGATATCAAACTCATTCCCATTCCAATCATGAAACCCTTCCTATAGCTTGAGATGTGATATCCAACTCCTTCCCATTCCAATTCTGAGACCCTTCCTATAGCATAAGATGTGATATCTCAATGCTGCTAATACCAAACCTGAGACCCTTCCTATAACATGAGATGTGATATCCAAGTCCTTCCCATTCCAATCCTGAGACCCTTCCTATAGCTTGAGATGTGATATCCAACTCCTTCCCATTCCAATTCTGAGACCCGTCCTATACCATGAGATGTGATATCTCAATGCTTCTAATACCAAACATGAGACCCTTCCTATAACGAGATGGGATATCCAACTCCTTCCCATTCCAATCCTGAGACCCTTCTGATAGCAGAGATGTGATATCTCAATGCTTATACCAAACCTGAGACCCTTCCTATGGCATGAGATGTCATATACAACTCCTTCCGATTCCAAACCTGAGACCCTTCCTATAGCATGAGATGGGATATCTCAATGCTTATACCAAACCTGAGACCCTTCCTATAGCATGAGATGTGATATCCAACTCCTTCCCATTCCAACCCTGAAACCCTTCCTATAGCTTGAGATGTGATATCCAACTCCTTCACATTCCAATCCTGAGACCCTTCCTATAGCTTGAGATGTGATATCCAACTCCTTCCCATTCCAATCCTCAGACCCTTCCTATAGCATGAGATGTGATATTTCAATGCTTCTAATACCAAACCTGAGATCCTTCCCATAACATGAGATGTGATATCCAAATCCTTCCACTTCCATACCTGAGACCCTCCCTTTAGCATGTGATGTGATATCCGACTCCTTCCCTTTCCAATCCTGAGACCCTTCTGATAGCATGAGATGTGATATCGCAATGCCTCTAATACCAAACCTGAGATCCTTCGATAGCATGAGATGTGATATCTCAATGCTTCTAATACCAAACCTGAGATCCTTCCTATAACATGAGATGTGATATCCAAATCCTTCCCATTCCAAAGCTGAGACGCTCCCTTTAGCATGAGATGTGATATCCAAATCCTTCCCATTCCAATCCTGAGACCCTTCCGATAGCATGAGATGTGATATCTCAATGCCTCTAATACCAAACCTAAGATCCTACCTCTAACATGAAATGTGATATCCAACTGCTTCCCCTTCCAAACGTGAGAGCCTTCCTATAGCATGAGATGTGATATCCAAGTCCTTCCCATTCCAATCCTGAGACCCTTCCTATAACATGAGATGTGATATCCAACTCCTTCCCATTCCAACCTGAGACCCTTCCTATAACATGAGATGTGATATCCAACTCCTTCCCATTCCAACCTGAGACCCTTCCTATAGCATGAGATGGGATATCCAACTCCTTCCAAATCCAATCCTGATACCCTTCCGATAGCATGAGATGTGATATCCCAATGCTTCTACAAAACCTGAGACCCATACATAGCATGAGATGTGATATCAAACTCCTTCCCATTCCAATCCTGAGACCCTTCCTATAGCTTGAGATGTGATATCCAACTCCTTCCCATTCCAATTCTGAGACCCGTCCTATACCATGAGACTTGATATCTCAATGCTTCTAATACCAAACCTGAGACCGGTCCTATAACATGAGATGTGATATCCAAATCCTTCCCCTTCCAAACCTTAGACCCTTTCTTTATCATGAGATGTGATATCCAAGTCCTTCCCATTCCAATCCTGAGACCCTTCCTATAGCATGAGATGTGATATCTCAATGCTTCTAATACCAAACCTGAGACCCTTCCTATAACATGAGATGTGATATCCAAGTCCTTCCCATTCCAATCCTGAGACCCTTCCTATAGCATGAGATGTGATATCTCAATGCTTCTAATACCAAACCTGAGACCCATCCTATAACACGAGATGTGATATCCAAGTCCTTCCCATTCCAATCCTGAGACCCTTCCTATAGCTTGAGATGTGATATCCAACTCCTTCCCATTCCAATTCTGAGACCCGTCCTATACCATGAGATGTGATATCTCAATGCTTCTAATACCAAACCTGAGACCCTTCCTATAACGAGATGGGATATCCAACTCCTTACCATTCCAATCCTGAGACCCTTCCGATAGCAGAGATGTGATATCTCAATGCTTATACCAAACCTGAGACCCTTCCTATGGCATGAGATGGCATATACAACTCCTTCTGATTCCAAACTTGAGACCCTTCCTATAGCATGAGATGGGATATCTCAATGCTAATACCAAACCTGAGATCCTTCCTATAACATGAGATGTGATATCCAAATCCTTCCCCTTCCAAACCCGAGACCCTCCCTTTAGCATGAGATGTGATATCCAACTCCTTCCCATTCCAATCCTGAGACCCTTCTGATAGCATGAGATGTGATATCTCAATGCCTCTAATACCAAACCTGAGATCCTTCCGATAGCATGAGATGTGATATCTTAATGCTTCTAATACCAAACCTGAGATCCTACCTATAACATGAGATGTGATATCCAAATCCTTCCCCTTCCAAACCTGAGACCCTTCCTATAGCATGAGATGGGATATCCAACTCCTTCCAAATCCAATCCTGATAACCTTCCGATAGCATGAGATGTGATATCCCAATGCTTCTACAAAACCTGAGACCCATACATGGCATGCGATGTGATATCAAACTCCTTCCCATTCCAATCCTGAGACCCTTCCTATAGCTTGAGATGTGATATCCAACTCCTTCCCATTCCAATTCTGAGACCCTTCCTATAGCATGGAATGTGATATCTCAATGCTTCTAATACCAAACCTGAGACCCTTCCTATAACATGAGATGTGATATCCAAGTCCTTCCCATTCCAATCCTAAGACCCTTCCTATAGCATGAGATGTGATATCTCAATGCTTCTAATACCAAACCTGAGACCTTTCCTATAACATGAGATGTGATATCCAAGTCCTTCCCATTCCAATCCTGAGACCCTTCCTATAGCTTGAGATGTGATATCTCAATGCTTCTAATACCGAACCTGAGACCCTTCCTATAACGAGATGGGATATCCAACTCCTTCCCATTCCAATCCTGAGACCCTTCCGATAGCAGAGATGTGATATCTCAATGCTTATACCAAACCTGAGACCCTTCCTATGGCATGAGATGTCATATACAACTCCTTCCGATTCCAAACCTGAGACCCTTCCTATAGCATGAGATGGGATATCCCAATGCTAATACCAAACCTGAGATCGTTCCTATAACATGAGATGTGATATCCAAATCCTTCCCCTTCCAAACCCGAGACCCTCCCTTTAGCATGAGATGTGATATCCAATTCCTTCCCATTCCAATCCTGAGACCCTTATGATAGCATGAGATGTGATATCTCAATGCCTCTAGTACCAAGCCTGAAATCCTTCCGATAGCATGAGATGTGATATCTCAATGCTTCTAATACCAAACCTGAGATCCTTCCTATAACATGAGATGTGATATCCAAATCCTTCCCCTTCCAAACCTGAGACCCTCCCTTTAGCATGAGATGTGATATCCGACTCCTTCCCATTCCAATCCTGAGACCCTTCTGATAGCATGAGATGTGATATCTCAATGCCTCTAATACCAAACCTGAGATCCTTCCTATAACATGAGATTTGATATCTCAATGCTTCTAATACCAAACCTGAGACCCTCTCTTTAGCATGAGATGTGATATCCGACTCCTTCCCATTCCAATCCTGAGACCCTTCTGATAGCATAAGATGTGATATCTCAATGCCTCTAATACCAAACCTGAGATCCTTCCGATAGCATGAGATGTGATATCTCAATGCTTCTAATACCAATGCTGAGATCCTTCCTATAACATGAGATGTGATATCCAAATCCTTCCCCTTCCAAACCTGAGACCCTCCCTTTAGCATGAGATGTGATATCCGACTCCTTCCCATTCCAATCCTGAGACCCTTCTGATAGCATGAGATGTGATATCTCAATGCCTCTAATACCAAACCTGAGATCCTTCCTATAACATGAGATTTGATATCTCAATGCTTCTAATACCAAACCTGAGACCCTCTCTTTAGCATGAGATGTGATATCCGACTCCTTCCCATTCTAATCCTGAGATCCTTCTGCTAGCATGAAATGTGATATCTCAATGCCTCTAATACCAAACCTGAGATCCTACCTCTAACATGAAATGTGATTTCCAACTCCTTCCCCTTCCAAACCTGAGAGCCTTCCTATAACATGAGATGTGATATCCAACTCCTTCCCATTCCAACCTGAGACCCTTCCTATAGCATGAGATGGGATATCCAACTCCTTCCAAATCCAATCCTGATACCCTTCCGATAGCAAGAGATGTGATATCCCAATGCTTCTACAAAACCTGAGACCCATACATGGCATGAGATGTGATATCAAACTCCTTCCCATTCCAATCCTAAGACCCTTCCTATAGCTTGAGATATGATATCCAACTCCTTCCCATTCCAATTCTGAGACCCTTCCTATAGCATGAGATGTGATATCTCAATGCATCTAATACCAAACCTGAGACCCTTCCTATAACATGAGATGTGATATCCAAGTCCTTCTCATTCCAATCCTGGGACCCTTCCAATAGCATGAGATGTGATATCTCAATGCTTCTAATACCAAACCTGAGACCCTTCCTATAACATGAGACATGATATCCAAGTCCTTCCCATTCCAATCCTGAGACCCTTCCTATAGCTTGAGATGTGATATCCAACTCCTTCCCATTCCAATTCTGAGACCCGTCCTATACCATGAGATGTGATATCTCAATCCTTCTTATACCAAACCTGAGACCCTTCCTATAACGAGATGGGATATCCAACTCCTTCCCATTCCAATCCTGAGACCCTTCCGATAGCAGAGATGTGATATCTCAATGCTTATACCAAACCTGAGACCCTTCCTATGGCATGAGATGTCATATACAACTCCTTCCGATTCCAAACCTGAGACCCTTCCTATAGCATGAGATGGGATATCTCAATGCTTATACCAAACCTGAGACCCTTCCTATAGCATGAGATGTGATATCCAAATCCTTCCCCTTCCAATCCTGAGACCCTTCCTATAGCTTGAGATGTGATATCCAAATCCTTCCCCTTCCAAACCTGAGACCCTCCCTTTAGCATGAGATGTGATATCCAACTCCTTCCCATTCCAATCCTGAGACCCTTCTGATAGCATGAGATGTGATATCCAAATCCTTCCCATTCCAATCCTGATACCCTTCCTATAACATGAGATGTGATATCCAAATCCTTCCACTTCCAAACCTGAGACCCTCCCTTTAGCATGAGATGTGATATCCGACACCTTCCCATTCCAATCCTGAGTCCCTTCTGATAGCATGAGATGTGATATCTCAATGCCTCTAATACCAAACCTGAGATCCTTCTGATAGCATGAGATGTGATATCCAACTCCTTCCCATTTCAATCCTGAGACCCTTCTGATAGCATGAGATGTGATATCTCAATGCCTCTAATACCAAACCTGAGATCCTACCTCTAACATGAAATGTGATATCCAACTCCTTCCCCTTCCAAACCTGAGAGCCTTCCTATAGCATGAGATGTGATATCCAAGTCCTTCCCATTCCAATCCTGAGACCCTTCCTATAACATGAGATGTGATATCCAACTCCTTCCCATTCCAACCTGAGACCCTTCCTATAACATGAGATGTGATATCCAACTCCTTCCCATTCCAACCTGAGACCCTTCCTATAGCATGAGATGGGATATCCAACTCCTTCCAAATCCAATCCTGATACCCTTCCGATAGCATGAGATGTGATATCCCAATGCTTCTACAAAACCTGAGACCCATACATAGCATGAGATGTGATATCAAACTCCTTCCCATTCCAATCCTGAGACCCTTCCTATAGCTTGAGATGTGATATCCAACTCCTTCCCATTCCAATTCTGAGACCCGTCCTATACCATGAGACTTGATATCTCAATGCTTCTAATACCAAACCTGAGACCGGTCCTATAACATGAGATGTGATATCCAAATCCTTCCCCTTCCAAACCTTAGACCCTTTCTTTATCATGAGATGTGATATCCAAGTCCTTCCCATTCCAATCCTGAGACCCTTCCTATAGCATGAGATGTGATATCTCAATGCTTCTAATACCAAACCTGAGACCCTTCCTATAACATGAGATGTGATATCCAAGTCCTTCCCATTCCAATCCTGAGACCCTTCCTATAGCATGAGATGTGATATCTCAATGCTTCTAATACCAAACCTGAGACCCATCCTATAACACGAGATGTGATATCCAAGTCCTTCCCATTCCAATCCTGAGACCCTTCCTATAGCTTGAGATGTGATATCCAACTCCTTCCCATTCCAATTCTGAGACCCGTCCTATACCATGAGATGTGATATCTCAATGCTTCTAATACCAAACCTGAGACCCTTCCTATAACGAGATGGGATATCCAACTCCTTACCATTCCAATCCTGAGACCCTTCCGATAGCAGAGATGTGATATCTCAATGCTTATACCAAACCTGAGACCCTTCCTATGGCATGAGATGGCATATACAACTCCTTCTGATTCCAAACTTGAGACCCTTCCTATAGCATGAGATGGGATATCTCAATGCTAATACCAAACCTGAGATCCTTCCTATAACATGAGATGTGATATCCAAATCCTTCCCCTTCCAAACCCGAGACCCTCCCTTTAGCATGAGATGTGATATCCAACTCCTTCCCATTCCAATCCTGAGACCCTTCTGATAGCATGAGATGTGATATCTCAATGCCTCTAATACCAAACCTGAGATCCTTCCGATAGCATGAGATGTGATATCTTAATGCTTCTAATACCAAACCTGAGATCCTACCTATAACATGAGATGTGATATCCAAATCCTTCCCCTTCCAAACCTGAGACCCTTCCTATAGCATGAGATGGGATATCCAACTCCTTCCAAATCCAATCCTGATAACCTTCCGATAGCATGAGATGTGATATCCCAATGCTTCTACAAAACCTGAGACCCATACATGGCATGCGATGTGATATCAAACTCCTTCCCATTCCAATCCTGAGACCCTTCCTATAGCTTGAGATGTGATATCCAACTCCTTCCCATTCCAATTCTGAGACCCTTCCTATAGCATGGAATGTGATATCTCAATGCTTCTAATACCAAACCTGAGACCCTTCCTATAACATGAGATGTGATATCCAAGTCCTTCCCATTCCAATCCTAAGACCCTTCCTATAGCATGAGATGTGATATCTCAATGCTTCTAATACCAAACCTGAGACCTTTCCTATAACATGAGATGTGATATCCAAGTCCTTCCCATTCCAATCCTGAGACCCTTCCTATAGCTTGAGATGTGATATCTCAATGCTTCTAATACCGAACCTGAGACCCTTCCTATAACGAGATGGGATATCCAACTCCTTCCCATTCCAATCCTGAGACCCTTCCGATAGCAGAGATGTGATATCTCAATGCTTATACCAAACCTGAGACCCTTCCTATGGCATGAGATGTCATATACAACTCCTTCCGATTCCAAACCTGAGACCCTTCCTATAGCATGAGATGGGATATCCCAATGCTAATACCAAACCTGAGATCGTTCCTATAACATGAGATGTGATATCCAAATCCTTCCCCTTCCAAACCCGAGACCCTCCCTTTAGCATGAGATGTGATATCCAATTCCTTCCCATTCCAATCCTGAGACCCTTATGATAGCATGAGATGTGATATCTCAATGCCTCTAGTACCAAGCCTGAAATCCTTCCGATAGCATGAGATGTGATATCTCAATGCTTCTAATACCAAACCTGAGATCCTTCCTATAACATGAGATGTGATATCCAAATCCTTCCCCTTCCAAACCTGAGACCCTCCCTTTAGCATGAGATGTGATATCCGACTCCTTCCCATTCCAATCCTGAGACCCTTCTGATAGCATGAGATGTGATATCTCAATGCCTCTAATACCAAACCTGAGATCCTTCCTATAACATGAGATTTGATATCTCAATGCTTCTAATACCAAACCTGAGACCCTCTCTTTAGCATGAGATGTGATATCCGACTCCTTCCCATTCCAATCCTGAGACCCTTCTGATAGCATAAGATGTGATATCTCAATGCCTCAAATACCAAACCTGAGATCCTTCCGATAGCATGAGATGTGATATCTCAATGCTTCTAATACCAATGCTGAGATCCTTCCTATAACATGAGATGTGATATCCAAATCCTTCCCCTTCCAAACCTGAGACCCTCCCTTTAGCATGAGATGTGATATCCGACTCCTTCCCATTCCAATCCTGAGACCCTTCTGATAGCATGAGATGTGATATCTCAATGCCTCTAATACCAAACCTGAGATCCTTCCTATAACATGAGATTTGATATCTCAATGCTTCTAATACCAAACCTGAGACCCTCTCTTTAGCATGAGATGTGATATCCGACTCCTTCCCATTCTAATCCTGAGATCCTTCTGCTAGCATGAAATGTGATATCTCAATGCCTCTAATACCAAACCTGAGATACTACCTCTAACATGAAATGTGATTTCCAACTCCTTCCCCTTCCAAACCTGAGAGCCTTCCTATAACATGAGATGTGATATCCAACTCCTTCCCATTCCAACCTGAGACCCTTCCTATAGCATGAGATGGGATATCCAACTCCTTCCAAATCCAATCCTGATACCCTTCCGATAGCAAGAGATGTGATATCCCAATGCTTCTACAAAACCTGAGACCCATACATGGCATGAGATGTGATATCAAACTCCTTCCCATTCCAATCCTAAGACCCTTCCTATAGCTTGAGATATGATATCCAACTCCTTCCCATTCCAATTCTGAGACCCTTCCTATAGCATGAGATGTGATATCTCAATGCATCTAATACCAAACCTGAGACCCTTCCTATAACATGAGATGTGATATCCAAGTCCTTCTCATTCCAATCCTGGGACCCTTCCAATAGCATGAGATGTGATATCTCAATGCTTCTAATACCAAACCTGAGACCCTTCCTATAACATGAGACATGATATCCAAGTCCTTCCCATTCCAATCCTGAGACCCTTCCTATAGCTTGAGATGTGATATCCAACTCCTTCCCATTCCAATTCTGAGACCCGTCCTATACCATGAGATGTGATATCTCAATCCTTCTTATACCAAACCTGAGACCCTTCCTATAACGAGATGGGATATCCAACTCCTTCCCATTCCAATCCTGAGACCCTTCCGATAGCAGAGATGTGATATCTCAATGCTTATACCAAACCTGAGACCCTTCCTATGGCATGAGATGTCATATACAACTCCTTCCGATTCCAAACCTGAGACCCTTCCTATAGCATGAGATGGGATATCTCAATGCTTATACCAAACCTGAGACCCTTCCTATAGCATGAGATGTGATATCCAAATCCTTCCCCTTCCAATCCTGAGACCCTTCCTATAGCTTGAGATGTGATATCCAAATCCTTCCCCTTCCAAACCTGAGACCCTCCCTTTAGCATGAGATGTGATATCCAACTCCTTCCCATTCCAATCCTGAGACCCTTCTGATAGCATGAGATGTGATATCCAAATCCTTCCCATTCCAATCCTGATACCCTTCCTATAACATGAGATGTGATATCCAAATCCTTCCACTTCCAAACCTGAGACCCTCCCTTTAGCATGAGATGTGATATCCGACACCTTCCCATTCCAATCCTGAGTCCCTTCTGATAGCATGAGATGTGATATCTCAATGCCTCTAATACCAAACCTGAGATCCTTCTGATAGCATGAGATGTGATATCCAACTCCTTCCCATTTCAATCCTGAGACCCTTCTGATAGCATGAGATGTGATATCTCAATGCCTCTAATACCAAACCTGAGATCCTACCTCTAACATGAAATGTGATATCCAACTCCTTCCCCTTCCAAACCTGAGAGCCTTCCTTTAGCATGAGATGTGATATCCAAGTCCTTCCCATTCCAATCCTGAGACCCTTCCTATAACATGAGATTTGATCTCCAACTCCTTCCCATTCCAACCTGAGACCCTTCCTATAGCATGAGATGGGATATCCAACTCCTTCCAAATCCAATCCTGATACCCTTCCGATAGCATGAGATGTGATATCCCAATGCTTCTACAAAACCTGAGACCCATACATGGCATGAGATGTGATATCAAACTGATTCCCATTCCAATCATGAGACCCTTCCTATAGCTTGAGATATGATATCCAACTCCTTCCCATTCCAATTAGGAGACCCTTCCTATAGCATGAGATGTGATATCTCAATGCTTCTAATACCAAACCTGAGACCCTTCCTATGGCATGAGATGTCATATACAACTCCTTCCGATCCCAAACCTGAGACCCTTCCTATAGCATGAGATGGGATATCTCAATGCTTATACCAAACCTGAGACCCTTCCTATAGCATGAGATGTGATATCCAACTCCTTCCCATTCCAACCCTGAGACCCTTCCTATAGCTTGAGATGTGATATCCAACTCCTTCACATTCCAATCCTGAGACCCTTATTATAGCTTGAGATGTGATATCCAACTCCTTCCCATTCCAATTCGGAGACCCTTCCTATAGCATGAGATGTGATATCTCAATGCTTCTAATACCAAACCTGAGACCCTTCCTATAACATGAGATGTGATATCCAAGTCCTTCCCATTCCAATCCTGAGACCCTTCCTATAGCATGAGATGTAATATCTCAATGCTGCTAATACCAAACCTGAGACCCTTCCTATAACATGAGATGTGATATCCAAGTCCTTCCCATTCCAATCCTGAGACCCTTCCTATAGCTTGAGATGGGATATCCAACTCCTTCCAAATCCAATCCTGATACCCTTCCGATAGCATGAGATGTGATATCCCAATGCTTCTACAAAACCTGAGACCCATACATGGCATGAGATGTGATATCAAACTGATTCCCATTCCAATCATGAGACCCTTCCTATAGCTTGAGATGTGATATCCAACTCCTTCCCATTCCAATTAGGAGACCCTTCCTATAGCATGAGATGTGATATCTCAATGCTTCTAATACCAAACCTGAGACCCTTCCTATGGCATGAGATGTCATATACAACTCCTTCCGATCCCAAACCTGAGACCCTTCCTATAGCATGAGATGGGATATCTCAATGCTTATACCAAACCTGAGACCCTTCCTATAGCATGAGATGTGATATCCAACTCCTTCCCATTCCAACCCTGAGACCCTTCCTATAGCTTGAGATGTGATATCCAACTCCTTCACATTCCAATCCTGAGACCCTTATTATAGCTTGAGATGTGATATCCAACTCCTTCCCATTCCAATTCGGAGACCCTTCCTATAGCATGAGATGTGATATCTCAATGCTTCTAATACCAAACCTGAGACCCTTCCTATAACATGAGATGTGATATCCAAGTCCTTCCCATTCCAATCCTGAGACCCTTCCTATAGCATGAGATGTAATATCTCAATGCTGCTAATACCAAACCTGAGACCCTTCCTATAACATGAGATGTGATATCCAAGTCCTTCCCATTCCAATCCTGAGACCCTTCCTATAGCTTGAGATGTGATATCCAACTCCTTCCCATTCCAATTCTGAGACCCGTCCTATACCATGAGATGTGATATCTCAATGCTTCTAATACCAAACCTGAGACCCTTCCTATAACGAGATGGGATATCCAACTCCTTCCCATTCCAATCCTGAGACCCTTCTGATAGCAGATATGTGATATCTCAATGCTTATACCAAACCTGAGACCCTTCCTATGGCATGAGATGTCATATACAACTCCTTCCGATCCCAAACCTGAGACCCTTCCAATAGCATGAGATGGGATATCTCAATGCTTATACCAAACCTGAGACCCTTCCTATAGCATGAGATGTGATATCCAACTCCTTCCCATTCCAACCCTGAGACCCTTCCTATAGCTTGAGATGTGATATCCAACTCCTTCACATTCCAATCCTGAGACCCTTCCTATAGCTTGAGATGTGATATCCAACTCCTTCCCATTCCAATCCTGAGACCCTTCCTATAGCATGAGATGTGATATTTCAATGCTTCTAATACCAAACCTGAGATCCTTCCCATAACATGAGATGTGATATCCAAATCCTTCCATTTCCATACCTGAGACCCTCCCTTTAGCATGAGATGTGATATCCGACTCCTTCCCTTTCCAATCCTGAGACCCTTCTGATAGCATGAGATGTGATATCTCAATGCCTCTAATACCAAACCTGAGATCCTTCCGATAGCATGAGATGTGATATCTCAATGCTTCTAATACCAAACCTGAGATCCTTCCTATAACATGAGATGTGATATCCAAATCCTTCCCCTTCCAAACCTGAGACCCTCCCTTTAGCATGAGATATGATATCCAACTCCTTAGCATTCCAATCCTGAGATCGTTCTGATAGCATGAAATGTGATATCTCAATGCCTCTAATACCAAACCTGAGATCCTACCTCTAACATGAAATGTGATATCCAACTCCTTCCCCTTCCAAACCTGAGAGCCTTCCTATAGCATGAGATGTGATATCCAAGTCCTTCCCATTCCAATCCTGAGACCCTTCCTATAACATGAGATGTGATATCCAACTCCTTCCCATTCCAACCTGAGACCCTTCCTATATCATGAGATGGGATATCCAACTCCTTCCAAATCCTATCCTGATACCCTTCCGATAGCATGAGATGTGATATCCCAATGCTTCTACAAAACCTGAGACCCATACATGGCATGAGATGTGATATCAAACTCCTTCCCATTCCAATCCTGAGACACTTCCTATAGCTTGAGATGTGATATCCAACTCCTTCCCATTCCAATTCTGAGACCCATACTATAGCATGAGATGTGATATCTCAATGCTTCTAATACCAAACCTGAGACCCTTCCTATAACATGAGATGTGATATCCAGGTCCTTCCCATTCCAATCCTGGGACCCTTCCTATAGCATGAGATGTGATATCTCAATGCTTCTAATACCAAACCTGAGACCCTTCCTATAACATGAGATGTGATATGCAAGTCCTTCCCATTCCAATCCTGAGACCCTTCCTATAGCTTGAGATGTGATATCCAACTCCTTCCCATTCCAATTCTGAGACCCGTCCTATACCATGAGATGTGATATCTCAATGCTTCTAATACCAAACCTGAGACCCTTCCTATAACGAGATGGGATATCCAACTCTTTCCCATTCCAATCCTGAGACCCTTCCGATAGCAGAGATGTGATATCTCAATGTTTATACCAAACCTGAGACGATTCCTATGGCATGAGATGTCATATACAACTCCTTCCGATTCCAAACCTGAGACCCTTCCTATAGCATGAGATGGGATATCCAACTCCTTCCCATTCCAATCCTGAGACCCTTCCTATAGCTTGAGATGAGATATCCAAATCCTTCCCCTTCCAATCCTGAGTCCCTTCCTTTAGCATGAGATGTGATATCCAACTCCTTCCCATTCCAATCCTGAGACCCTTCTGATAGCATGAGATGTGATATCCAAATCCTTCCCATTCCAATCCTGAGACCCTTCCTATAACATGAGATGTGATATCCAAATCCTTCCACTTCCAAACCTGAGACCCTCCCTTTAGCATGAGATGTGATATCCGACACCTTCCCATTCCAATCCTGAGTCCCTTCTGATAGCATGAGATGTGATATCTCAATGCCTCTAATACCAAACCTGAGATCCTTCTGATAGCATGAGATGTGATATCCAACTCCTTCCCATTCCAATCCTGAGACCCTTCTGATAGCATGAGATGTGATATCTCAATGCCTCTAATGCCAAACCTGAGATCCTACCTCTAACATGAAATGTGATATCCAACTCCTTCCCCTTCCAAACCTGAGAGCCTTCCTATAGCATGAGATGTGATATCCAAGTCCTTCCCATTCCAATCCTGAGACCCTTCCTATAGCATGAGATGTGATATCCCAATGCTTCTACAAAACCTGAGACCCATACATGGCATGAGATGTGATATCAAACTCCTTCCCATTCCAATCATGAGACCCTTCCTATAGCTTGAGATGTGATATCCAACTCCTTCCCAATCCAATCCTGAGACCCTTCCGATAGTAGAGATTTGATATCTCAATGCTTATACCAAACCTGAGACCCTTCCTATGGCATGAGATGTGATATCCAACTCCTTCCCATTCCAATCCTAGGACCATTCCTATAGCATGAGATGTGATATCTCAATGCTTCTAATACCAAACCTGAGACCCTTCCTATAACATGAGATGTAATATACAAGTCCTTCCCATTCCAATCCTGAGACCCTTCCTATAGCTTGAGATGTGATATCCAACTCCTTCCCATTCCAATTCTGAGACCCGTCCTATACCATGAGATGTGATATCTCAATGCTTCTAATACCAAACCTGAGACCCTTCCTATAACGAGATGTGATATCCAAGTCCTTCCCATTCCAATCCTGAGACCCTTCCTATAACATGAGATGTGATATCCAACTCCTTCCCATTCCAACCTGAGACCCTTCCTATATCATGAGATGGGATATCCAACTCCTTCCAAATCCTATCCTGATACCCTTCCGATAGCATGAGATGTGATATCCCAATGCTTCCACAAAACCTGAGACCCATACATGGCATGAGATGTGATATCAAACTCCTTCCCATTCCAATCCTGAAACACTTCCTATAGCTTGAGATGTGATATCCAACTCCTTCCCATTCCAATTCTGAGACCCTTCCTATAGCATGAGATGTGATATCCAGGTCCTTCCCATTCCAATCCTGGGACCCTTCCTATAGCATGAGATGTGATATCTCAATGCTTCTAATACCAAACCTGAGACCCTTCCTATAACATGAGATGTGATATCCAGGTCCTTCCCATTCCAATCCTGGGACCCTTCCTATAGCATGAGATGTGATATCTCAATGCTTCTAATACCAAACCTGAGACCCTTCCTATAACATGAGATGTGATATCCAAGTCCTTCCCATTCCAATCCTGAGACCCTTCCTATAGCTTGAGATGTGATATCCAACTCCTTCCCATTCCAATTCTGAGACCCGTCCTATACCATGAGATGTGATATCTCAATGCTTCTAATACCAAACCTGAGACCCTTCCTATAACGAGATGGGATATCCAACTCTTTCCCATTCCAATCCTGAGACCCTTCCGATAGCAGAGATGTGATATCTCAATGTTTATACCAAACCTGAGACCATTCCTATGGCATGAGATGTGATATCCAACTCCTTCCCATTCCAATCCTGAGACCCTTCCTATAGCTTGAGATGAGATATCCAAATCCTTCCCCTTCCAATCCTGAGTCCCTTCCTTTAGCATGAGATGTGATATCCAACTCCTTCCCATTGCAATCCTGAGACCCTTCTGATAGCATGAGATGTGATATCCAAATCCTTCCCATTCCAATCCTGAGACCCTTCCTATAACATGAGATGTGATATCCAAATCCTTCCACTTCCAAACCTGAGACCCTCCCTTTAGCATGAGATGTGATATCCGACACCTTCCCATTCCAATCCTGAGTCCCTTCTGATAGCATGAGATGTGATATCTCAATGCCTCTAATACCAAACCTGAGATCCTTCTGATAGCATGAGATGTGATATCCAACTCCTTCCCATTGCAATCCTGAGACCCTTCTGATAGCATGAGATGTGATATCTCAATGCCTCTAATACCAAACCTGAGATCCTACCTCTAACATGAAATGTGATATCCAACTCCTTCCCCTTCCAAACCTGAGAGCCTTCCTATAGCATGAGATGTGATATCCAAGTCCTTCCCATTCCAATCCTGAGACCCTTCCTATAGCATGAGATGTGATATCCCAATGCTTCTACAAAACCTGAGACCCATACATGGCATGAGATGTGATATCAAACTCCTTCCCATTCCAATCATGAGACCCTTCCTATAGCTTGAGATGTGATATCCAACTCCTTCCCAATCCAATCCTGAGACCCTTCCGATAGTAGAGATGTGATATCTCAATGCTTATACCAAACCTGAGACCCTTCCTATGGCATGAGAAGTGATATCCAACTCCTTCCCATTCCAATCCTGGGACCCTTCCTATAGCATGAGATGTGATATCTCAATGCTTCTAATACCAAACCTGAGACCCTTCCTATAACATGAGATGTAATATACAAGTCCTTCCCATTCCAATCCTGAGACCCTTCCTATAGCTTGAGATGTGATATCCAACTCCTTCCCATTCCAATTCTGAGAACCGTCCTATACCATGAGATGTGATATCTCAATGCTTCTAATACCAAACCTGAGACCCTTCCTATAACGAGATGGGATATCCAACTCCTTCCCATTCCAATCCTGAGACCCTTCCGATAGCAGAGATGTGATATCTCAATGCTTATACCAAACCTGAGACCCTTCCTATGGCATGAGATGTCATATACAACTCCTTCCGATTCCAAACCTGAGACCCTTCCTATAGCATGAAATGGGATATCTCAATGCTTATACCAAACCTGAGACCCTTCCTATAGCATGAGATGTGATATCCAACTGCTTCCCATTCCAATCCTGAGACCCTTGCTATAGCTTGAGATGTGATATCCAAATCCTTCCCCTTCCAAACCCGAGACCCTCCCTTTAGCATGAGATGTGATATCCAACTCCTTCCCATTCCAATCCTGAGACCCTTCTGATAGCATGAGATGTGATATCCAAATCCTTCCCATTCCAATCCTGAGACCCTTCCTATAACATGAGATGTGATATCCAAATCCTTCCACTTCCAAACCTGAGACCCTCCCTTTAGCATGAGATGTGATATCCGACACCTTCACATTCCAATCCTGAGTCCCTTCTGATAGCTTGAGATGTGATATCTCAATGCCTCTAATACCAAACCTGAGATCCTTCTGATAGCATGAGATGTGATATCCAACTCCTTCCCATTCCAATCCTGAGACCCTTCTGATAGCATGAGATGTGATATCTCAATGCCTCTAATACCAAACCTGAGATCCTACCTCTAACATGAAATGTGATATCCAACTCCTTCCCCTTCCAAACCTGAGAGCCTTGCTATAGCATGAGATTTGATATCCAAGTCCTTCCCATTCCAATCCTGAGACCCTTCCTATAACATGAGATGTGATATCCAACTCCTTCCCATTCCAACCTGATACCCTTCTGATAGCATGAGATGTAATATCCCAATGCTTCTACAAAACCTGAGATCCATACATTGCATGAGATGTGATATCAAACTCCTTCCCATTAAAATCATGTGACCCTTCCTATAGCTTGAGATGTGATATCCAACTCCTTCCCATTCCAATTCTGAGACCCTTCCTATAGCATGAAATGTGATATCTCAATGCTTCTAATACAAAACCTGAGACCCTTCCTATAACATGAGATGTGATATCCAAGTCCTTCCCATTCCAATCCTGAGACCCTTCCTATAGCATGAGATGTGATATCTCAATGCTTCTAATACCAAACCTGAGACCCTTCCTATAACATGAGATGTGATATCCAAGTCCTTCCCATTCCAATCCTGAGACCCTTCCTATAGCTTGAGATGTGATATTCAACTCCTTCCCATTCCAATTCTGAGACCCGTCCTATACCATGAGATGTGATATCTCAATGCTTCTAATACCAAACCTGAGACCCTTCCTATAACGAGATGGGATATCCAACTCCTTCCCATTCCAATCCTGAGACCCTTCTGATAGCAGAGATGTGATATCTCAATGCTTATACCAAACCTGAGACCCTTCCTATGGCATGAGATGTCATATACAACTCCCTCCGATTCCAAACCTGAGACCCTTCCTATAGCATGAGATGGGATATCTCAATGCTTATACCAAACCTGAGACCCTTCCTATAGCATGAGATGTGATATCCAACTCCTTCCCATTCCAACCCTGAGACCCTTCCTATAGCTTGAGATGTGATATCCAACTCCTTCACATTCCAATCCTGAGACCCTTCCTATAGCTTGAGATGTGATATCCAACTCCTTCCCATTCCAATCCTGAGACCCTTCCTATAGCATGAGATGTGATATTTCAATGCTTCTAATACCAAACCTGAGATCCTTCCCATAACATGAGATGTGATATCCAAATCCTTCCATTTCCATACCTGAGACCCTCCCTTTAGCATGAGATGTGATATCCGACTCCTTCCCTTTCCAATCCTGAGACCCTTCTGATAGCATGAGATGTGATATCTCAATGCCTCTAATACCAAACCTGAGATCCTTCCGATAGCATGAGATGTGATATCTCAATGCTTCTAATACCAAACCTGAGATCCTTCCTATAACATGAGATGTGATATCCAAATCCTTCCCCTTCCAAACCTGAGACCCTCCCTTTAGCATGAGATATGATATCCAACTCCTTAGCATTCCAATCCTGAGATCGTTCTGATAGCATGAAATGTGATATCTCAATGCCTCTAATACCAAACCTGAGATCCTACCTCTAACATGAAATGTGATATCCAACTCCTTCCCCTTCCAAACCTGAGAGCCTTCCTATAGCATGAGATGTGATATCCAAGTCCTTCCCATTCCAATCCTGAGACCCTTCCTATAACATGAGATGTGATATCCAACTCCTTCCCATTCCAACCTGAGACCCTTCCTATATCATGAGATGGGATATCCAACTCCTTCCAAATCCTATCCTGATACCCTTCCGATAGCATGAGATGTGATATCCCAATGCTTCTACAAAACCTGAGACCCATACATGGCATGAGATGTGATATCAAACTCCTTCCCATTCCAATCCTGAGACACTTCCTATAGCTTGAGATGTGATATCCAACTCCTTCCCATTCCAATTCTGAGACCCATACTATAGCATGAGATGTGATATCTCAATGCTTCTAATACCAAACCTGAGACCCTTCCTATAACATGAGATGTGATATCCAGGTCCTTCCCATTCCAATCCTGGGACCCTTCCTATAGCATGAGATGTGATATCTCAATGCTTCTAATACCAAACCTGAGACCCTTCCTATAACATGAGATGTGATATGCAAGTCCTTCCCATTCCAATCCTGAGACCCTTCCTATAGCTTGAGATGTGATATCCAACTCCTTCCCATTCCAATTCTGAGACCCGTCCTATACCATGAGATGTGATATCTCAATGCTTCTAATACCAAACCTGAGACCCTTCCTATAACGAGATGGGATATCCAACTCTTTCCCATTCCAATCCTGAGACCCTTCCGATAGCAGAGATGTGATATCTCAATGTTTATACCAAACCTGAGACGATTCCTATGGCATGAGATGTCATATACAACTCCTTCCGATTCCAAACCTGAGACCCTTCCTATAGCATGAGATGGGATATCCAACTCCTTCCCATTCCAATCCTGAGACCCTTCCTATAGCTTGAGATGAGATATCCAAATCCTTCCCCTTCCAATCCTGAGTCCCTTCCTTTAGCATGAGATGTGATATCCAACTCCTTCCCATTCCAATCCTGAGACCCTTCTGATAGCATGAGATGTGATATCCAAATCCTTCCCATTCCAATCCTGAGACCCTTCCTATAACATGAGATGTGATATCCAAATCCTTCCACTTCCAAACCTGAGACCCTCCCTTTAGCATGAGATGTGATATCCGACACCTTCCCATTCCAATCCTGAGTCCCTTCTGATAGCATGAGATGTGATATCTCAATGCCTCTAATACCAAACCTGAGATCCTTCTGATAGCATGAGATGTGATATCCAACTCCTTCCCATTCCAATCCTGAGACCCTTCTGATAGCATGAGATGTGATATCTCAATGCCTCTAATGCCAAACCTGAGATCCTACCTCTAACATGAAATGTGATATCCAACTCCTTCCCCTTCCAAACCTGAGAGCCTTCCTATAGCATGAGATGTGATATCCAAGTCCTTCCCATTCCAATCCTGAGACCCTTCCTATAGCATGAGATGTGATATCCCAATGCTTCTACAAAACCTGAGACCCATACATGGCATGAGATGTGATATCAAACTCCTTCCCATTCCAATCATGAGACCCTTCCTATAGCTTGAGATGTGATATCCAACTCCTTCCCAATCCAATCCTGAGACCCTTCCGATAGTAGAGATTTGATATCTCAATGCTTATACCAAACCTGAGACCCTTCCTATGGCATGAGATGTGATATCCAACTCCTTCCCATTCCAATCCTAGGACCATTCCTATAGCATGAGATGTGATATCTCAATGCTTCTAATACCAAACCTGAGACCCTTCCTATAACATGAGATGTAATATACAAGTCCTTCCCATTCCAATCCTGAGACCCTTCCTATAGCTTGAGATGTGATATCCAACTCCTTCCCATTCCAATTCTGAGACCCGTCCTATACCATGAGATGTGATATCTCAATGCTTCTAATACCAAACCTGAGACCCTTCCTATAACGAGATGTGATATCCAAGTCCTTCCCATTCCAATCCTGAGACCCTTCCTATAACATGAGATGTGATATCCAACTCCTTCCCATTCCAACCTGAGACCCTTCCTATATCATGAGATGGGATATCCAACTCCTTCCAAATCCTATCCTGATACCCTTCCGATAGCATGAGATGTGATATCCCAATGCTTCCACAAAACCTGAGACCCATACATGGCATGAGATGTGATATCAAACTCCTTCCCATTCCAATCCTGAAACACTTCCTATAGCTTGAGATGTGATATCCAACTCCTTCCCATTCCAATTCTGAGACCCTTCCTATAGCATGAGATGTGATATCCAGGTCCTTCCCATTCCAATCCTGGGACCCTTCCTATAGCATGAGATGTGATATCTCAATGCTTCTAATACCAAACCTGAGACCCTTCCTATAACATGAGATGTGATATCCAGGTCCTTCCCATTCCAATCCTGGGACCCTTCCTATAGCATGAGATGTGATATCTCAATGCTTCTAATACCAAACCTGAGACCCTTCCTATAACATGAGATGTGATATCCAAGTCCTTCCCATTCCAATCCTGAGACCCTTCCTATAGCTTGAGATGTGATATCCAACTCCTTCCCATTCCAATTCTGAGACCCGTCCTATACCATGAGATGTGATATCTCAATGCTTCTAATACCAAACCTGAGACCCTTCCTATAACGAGATGGGATATCCAACTCTTTCCCATTCCAATCCTGAGACCCTTCCGATAGCAGAGATGTGATATCTCAATGTTTATACCAAACCTGAGACCATTCCTATGGCATGAGATGTGATATCCAACTCCTTCCCATTCCAATCCTGAGACCCTTCCTATAGCTTGAGATGAGATATCCAAATCCTTCCCCTTCCAATCCTGAGTCCCTTCCTTTAGCATGAGATGTGATATCCAACTCCTTCCCATTGCAATCCTGAGACCCTTCTGATAGCATGAGATGTGATATCCAAATCCTTCCCATTCCAATCCTGAGACCCTTCCTATAACATGAGATGTGATATCCAAATCCTTCCACTTCCAAACCTGAGACCCTCCCTTTAGCATGAGATGTGATATCCGACACCTTCCCATTCCAATCCTGAGTCCCTTCTGATAGCATGAGATGTGATATCTCAATGCCTCTAATACCAAACCTGAGATCCTTCTGATAGCATGAGATGTGATATCCAACTCCTTCCCATTGCAATCCTGAGACCCTTCTGATAGCATGAGATGTGATATCTCAATGCCTCTAATACCAAACCTGAGATCCTACCTCTAACATGAAATGTGATATCCAACTCCTTCCCCTTCCAAACCTGAGAGCCTTCCTATAGCATGAGATGTGATATCCAAGTCCTTCCCATTCCAATCCTGAGACCCTTCCTATAGCATGAGATGTGATATCCCAATGCTTCTACAAAACCTGAGACCCATACATGGCATGAGATGTGATATCAAACTCCTTCCCATTCCAATCATGAGACCCTTCCTATAGCTTGAGATGTGATATCCAACTCCTTCCCAATCCAATCCTGAGACCCTTCCGATAGTAGAGATGTGATATCTCAATGCTTATACCAAACCTGAGACCCTTCCTATGGCATGAGAAGTGATATCCAACTCCTTCCCATTCCAATCCTGGGACCCTTCCTATAGCATGAGATGTGATATCTCAATGCTTCTAATACCAAACCTGAGACCCTTCCTATAACATGAGATGTAATATACAAGTCCTTCCCATTCCAATCCTGAGACCCTTCCTATAGCTTGAGATGTGATATCCAACTCCTTCCCATTCCAATTCTGAGAACCGTCCTATACCATGAGATGTGATATCTCAATGCTTCTAATACCAAACCTGAGACCCTTCCTATAACGAGATGGGATATCCAACTCCTTCCCATTCCAATCCTGAGACCCTTCCGATAGCAGAGATGTGATATCTCAATGCTTATACCAAACCTGAGACCCTTCCTATGGCATGAGATGTCATATACAACTCCTTCCGATTCCAAACCTGAGACCCTTCCTATAGCATGAAATGGGATATCTCAATGCTTATACCAAACCTGAGACCCTTCCTATAGCATGAGATGTGATATCCAACTGCTTCCCATTCCAATCCTGAGACCCTTGCTATAGCTTGAGATGTGATATCCAAATCCTTCCCCTTCCAAACCCGAGACCCTCCCTTTAGCATGAGATGTGATATCCAACTCCTTCCCATTCCAATCCTGAGACCCTTCTGATAGCATGAGATGTGATATCCAAATCCTTCCCATTCCAATCCTGAGACCCTTCCTATAACATGAGATGTGATATCCAAATCCTTCCACTTCCAAACCTGAGACCCTCCCTTTAGCATGAGATGTGATATCCGACACCTTCACATTCCAATCCTGAGTCCCTTCTGATAGCTTGAGATGTGATATCTCAATGCCTCTAATACCAAACCTGAGATCCTTCTGATAGCATGAGATGTGATATCCAACTCCTTCCCATTCCAATCCTGAGACCCTTCTGATAGCATGAGATGTGATATCTCAATGCCTCTAATACCAAACCTGAGATCCTACCTCTAACATGAAATGTGATATCCAACTCCTTCCCCTTCCAAACCTGAGAGCCTTGCTATAGCATGAGATTTGATATCCAAGTCCTTCCCATTCCAATCCTGAGACCCTTCCTATAACATGAGATGTGATATCCAACTCCTTCCCATTCCAACCTGATACCCTTCTGATAGCATGAGATGTAATATCCCAATGCTTCTACAAAACCTGAGATCCATACATTGCATGAGATGTGATATCAAACTCCTTCCCATTAAAATCATGTGACCCTTCCTATAGCTTGAGATGTGATATCCAACTCCTTCCCATTCCAATTCTGAGACCCTTCCTATAGCATGAAATGTGATATCTCAATGCTTCTAATACAAAACCTGAGACCCTTCCTATAACATGAGATGTGATATCCAAGTCCTTCCCATTCCAATCCTGAGACCCTTCCTATAGCATGAGATGTGATATCTCAATGCTTCTAATACCAAACCTGAGACCCTTCCTATAACATGAGATGTGATATCCAAGTCCTTCCCATTCCAATCCTGAGACCCTTCCTATAGCTTGAGATGTGATATTCAACTCCTTCCCATTCCAATTCTGAGACCCGTCCTATACCATGAGATGTGATATCTCAATGCTTCTAATACCAAACCTGAGACCCTTCCTATAACGAGATGGGATATCCAACTCCTTCCCATTCCAATCCTGAGACCCTTCTGATAGCAGAGATGTGATATCTCAATGCTTATACCAAACCTGAGACCCTTCCTATGGCATGAGATGTCATATACAACTCCCTCCGATTCCAAACCTGAGACCCTTCCTATAGCATGAGATGGGATATCTCAATGCTTATACCAAACCTGAGACCCTTCCTATAGCATGAGATGTGATATCCAACTCCTTCCCATTCCAATCCTGAGACCCTTCTTATAGCTTGAGATGTGATATCCAACTCCTTCCCATTCCAATCCTGAGACCCTTCCTATAGCTTGAGATGTGATATCCAACTCCTTCCCATTCCAATCCTGAGACCCTTCCTATAGCATGAGATGTGATATCTCAATGCTTATACCAAACCCACCTCCTTCCGCACTGTCCTCAGAAGTTATAGCGTCAACCTGCGCTTCTTGCCACGCCACGATTCTTTGGATCATATCCAATTTCGTGCCTTGAGAGGAAACACCACTCTCCGCACACATCTTTTTCAATGTTTCTGATTTGGAAGCATTTAAAGTTAACAAGGTATTTGTTTCCATACTGTTAGATAGGACTATGGCCTTTTTAAAGTTAAACTATAACAATTCACTACGTGCCCTGGTAGGAATAACTTGAAATGCCTTAGTTCGTGCTCAACACTGGATACCTCAGTCGTGTCCCACCGCTGTACACCAATTTGTTAAGATGGATTTCTGAACTCTGTCCTGGTGGCGCAGATGTTCAGAAGGCCAACCTAATTACTTGGAACAGGGTAACCTCTGGACAAGCCAGACCAATCAGGGTAGAGATCGCGGCGGTCAAGACTAGGTGTCAAGAGGGGTGAGGGTGACTGAAAGCCCGCAATGAGCACATAAAGCAAGGACACTTACAAACTACTCCAAACAGGTGTTATATTAAAAATATATACACATTTATTCCAAGGCCTTTAAAACAATGACCGTAGCGAGAAATCACAATACAACTCTAGTAAACCAACACATACCATACCAATACAATATATATACAAATACAAACAAGTCTAAAGCGTTAGATGCACAAAATGTGTAGTCCACCTAAAAGGAAAGGAAAACAGGCAGTGCGAAATAATGCTTAGACCCAGTCCGCCTTCAGAGGCACCTCACTAAAAGGAAGTCCGAGCCCTACGAAGAGTGGAGCCTTGTGCTCAAAAGTACCTGCACACGCTGGTGCCAACGGGCAAAAAGGGAAGTCTCTTCGAGGGAATCAGGCAGTTCAGTTTAGTGCACAAATGAAGAAGAACAGAGTTCCGCGACTCAAGCGCAGCCTCCACTGTGGGCAGAAGCAGAGCGCGAGTACAGAAAGGCGTGCTGTTTTGACACAGCGGGGAAAAGCTATGGGCTCCTGCAGGAGGGCGACCAGTTCCTAGCTATGCTACTCACCGGTCCCCGATGCAAGCAGACCCAGGCTTCTCTGCGTCAGTTTCAGTCGCTGGCCGGTTCAGGAGAGCAGGGGACATCTCATCGTCGTGTTGATTCTGCAGCAGCAGAGTTGAGTTAAAGATGTCCCAAACGAAATGAACCCGCACAGTTTGTTACCACAGCAGGGCAACGGAGCGGCCGTGTGTATCTCAGTCAAATGTACACTACTCACTTCAGACCTGGGAACGCCAAGTGTACGAATTGTGTGAGAGTGACAAGGACTAGGAATACTACACAACCTGTAGGCGGTTACAGAGCAAGACTCCTGTGTAGGCTGGTCAGTCTGCTGGATGGCCCAGAGACACTTCCGAAGGCGTACGAGCAGGAGATGGTGAAGATGCCGAGAATAGCTGTTCCCGCTATTCCAAAGGTCGAAGTACCAGTACAGGCCTTCTGGTTCGATCAGAGGTAAAAAGGGTTTCACAAGGCGACAGCAGTGCAGAGGAGCAGTCCTTCAGCGGGTCACCAGCAATTCCTCGGTTCAGCCTCGTGGTTGCAGGATACTGGGCTCCTGTATTCCTTCGTTCGTGAGAACTCAGGAGATCGACATGGTAGTGGTGTTTCCAGCCCCCTCTTATCCACGGTTCCCTTCGCGCCAAAACGGAGGGGACCCAATGGGAGATCCGCTCATCAACATTCACACCATATGTGGACCCATCATGGACCACGGTGGTCCCAGGCATTCACACCACCCTAGACTCTCTGGCACCCAGGATGTGTATTGGGACCAGACATCCCAGCCCACATCCTGGAGGCACACACAAGGCCTGTAGAAGCCCGCGAAAGCATCCGTGTTTCGCGGGAAAGTACATGCCCAAATAAGGAAGGCCCCGGGTCGGCTCGACCTGGGGAAGGTGAAGGGAGCAAGACGGTCAGTGGACAGGACAAAGGAGCCTCGTGGTCTGGCCATTTTGGGAGCCAGGCCACCATTTTGGGTTAAGCGCGAGAAACGCGCTTAAAACGCCAAAAGGAGCTCAAAACACAAGAAACGATCGCTGCCACCATTCGCGTCCATGATTCACTTTCACGGATCAGTTACAATCCAAAAAGAGTATCTAGGGCCTGTAGAAGGCTAGAGACCCAAGAGAGCAGTAACTTAGCTTACAGTGCCCTCTTGTGTCATGTTGCACGAAAGCCGCAATATGATAAAAGAAACTACGGAAAACAGCGTTTCCCGGTACTGACTGTTTTAAGGGCATGTCAGTTTCCCCGTAAGAATGGAGCGAAAGCCCAGAGGAGTGCGGCAGAAGGCTGTACTTCTCTGGCAAAGTCTAGATCATGGTGAGAAACAACAGCAAAAAGTTTAGGGGTTGCCACATGGAAGGAAAATTACCCACAATTACGAAATCTTTCCTAACACTCGCCCTTCCCAGACTATGGACAGGGGGAACTAATCCACCCCTGGATGAGTCTCTTGTTCAGGTCGGTTAAACATTCTGGACAACACATCAGCATTGCTATGTTGGACACCTGGCCTATGCTCAATAGTGAAGTCGAAGCCTTGTAGACTTATGGACCACCTAAGCAACTTTGGATTCTCTCCCTTCATGTTCATTAGCCACTTTAAGGGCTTATGGTCAGTTTGCACAGTGAAGTTGGTCCCATAGAGGTAGGGCCTCAGCTTCCGTAGGGCCCACACAACAGAGAAACATTCTTTCTCTACCGTGGACCATCTGAGCTCTCTGTCCTTAAGCTGGCGACTAATAAAACCAATAGGGTGTTCCTTACCCTTCTCATCTACTTGCGATAGTACAGCTCCTATCCCAGTGTCAGAGGCATCAGTCTGCATGATAAAAGGTCTTTGATAATCAGGGGCCCTGAGGACAGGGGCCTGGCACAAGGAGTCTTTTAAGCCGTTGAAGGCCTTCCCACACTCGTCGGTCCAAGTTACCTTCTTGGGTTTCTTCGGAGTGGTGAGGGCAGTCAGAGGGGCAGCTATGGTGCCATAGTCTGCCACAAAATTGCGGTAATACCCCGTGAGTCCTAAGAAGGCTCTCACTTGGGTTTGTGTAGTGGGGGTAGGCCAGTCTTGTACTGCTTGTACTTTACTGGGAAGAGGCTGTATCCTCCCTCCACCTACTTCATGTCCAAGTTAAACCACTGAGCCTTGTCCAATCTGGCATTTACTAGCCTTTATGGTCAGGTGTGCTTTCTGAAGAGCCTGGAGCACAATCCCGAGGTGTTTCACATGGTCTTCCCAGGTGGCACTGAAAACTGCTATATCGTCCAGATATGCAAGACAGAATTCGTCCAACCCATTCAAAACATGATTCACAAGCCTCTGGAAAGTGGCAGGTGCATTCTTCAACCCAAATGGCATTACCCGGAATTGGTAAAGGCCGTCTGGAGTAGAAAATGCTGTCTTCTCCTTGGCATGTTCTGCTAAAGCTATTTGCCAATAGCCAGCAGTGAGGTCAAACGTGCTGAGGTATTTGGAGGCACCCAAAGTATCCACCAGCTCATCTGTTCGAGGCAAGGGGTGTGCATCTGTCTTGGTGACAGCATTCAGAGCCCTGTAATCCATGCAGAACCTCAAATCAGAAGTGCCTGCCTTTGGAACCAAAACCACAGGGCTGGACCAAGGACTACTAGAGGGTTCAATCACCCCAAGGTCTAACATCTTGTTGACCTCGGTCTTAATATAAGACGGTACTTTGTCTGACATCCTGTATCCCCTACTTTTGGTAGGTACACTGTCTCCTGTGTCTATGTTATGTTTGCACCAAGGTGTCAAACCAGGCGACTGTGAAAACAGGGGGGAAAACTGCCTAAGCAATCTTTTCACCTCAGCCTGCTGATCAGAAGTCAGGTGAGGGGCCACTCGGACACCCTCAAAGGAGCTATCTGAAGGACCGCTTTGGAACAGGTCGGGAGAGGTTCAGACTCCTCTTCCTCAACATCTGAAGCCAGTAGCAGTGCTGTGATTTCGACTCTTGGGACGAAAGCCTTCAGCCTATTTACGTGAAACACTTTTGGAGCCTGTCCAGGCCTTCCAAGGTCCACTAAATAGTTAACCTCACCCAGGGGCTCCACCACTGTGTAAGGGCCTGACTATTTGTCCTGTAAAGCTCGAGGCCTTATGGGATTCATGATCAGGACTTGCTGACCAGGTGTAAAGTTGATGAGGGAAGCTTTCTGGTCGTACCAATGTTTCACCAGCGCTTGTCCTGCCTTCAATTTATCACTAGCCAAGCCCATCAGAAGTACCATCCGTTTTCTGAGCCCCAGCACATAATCTACTACGTTGGTAGTAACAGGGGGAGTGGGCATCTCCCATCCCTCTTTGACTATGGCTAAGGGTCCCCGTACAGGATGACCGGACAGAAGTTCGAAGGGGCTGAAGCCAACACCCTCCTGTGGTACCTCTCGGTAGGCAAACAGTAAGCATGGTAAAAGAAGATCCCATTTTCTTCTCTGAGGTTCTTCCAGAGCCCCAATCATGCTCTTTAACATTCTGTTGAAACGTTCCACCAGACCATTGGTCTGGGGGTGGTATGCAGAAGAGAGCTTGTAGGTGACCCCACATTCTTTCCACATAGCCTGCATATATTTCGACATAAAGTTGCTGCCACGATCCGACACAACTTCTTTAGGGAAGCCAACCCTAGTAAATATGCCAAGTAACGCTTTTGCAACTGACTTGGCAGTTACAGTTTTCAATGGGATGGCCTCAGGATGTCTGGTTGCATGGTCGACCAGCACCAAGGATAAACCTATTGCCTGAGGATGTTTGCGGGTCAAGGGGACCAACGATGTCGATCCCTACCCTTTTGAATGGTATTCCCACAAATGGGAGTGGTACCAATGGAGCTTGGATTGTCAAGCCAACCTTGCCAGATAACTGGCAGGAGGCACAACTCCTGCAGTGACTTTCTACTTGCACCCCCATCTTGGGCCAGTAGAAGTGCATGGATAACCTTTGCTTGGTCCTCTTAATACCAAGGTGACTAGCAAGGGGCACTTCATGCGCCAACTGCAGGAGGAAGGGTCTTACAGCAAGGGGAACCACCAACCTCCTATGGTCTCCTTCTGTAGACTCTGTGGGCTCACTATACAGGAGTCCACCTTCCCAATAAATCCGATGCGTCCCAGGAGGTTCACCCTCAAGCTGGGAGCAGGCCTGTCTCCTTAGGCCTTCCAGAGATGGGCACTCACGTTGGCCTTTACTGAATTTGTCCCTATCAAGACCACCTTCTACTAACAAGTCTTTTAGTTCAGGATGGTCGTTGGGGTCAAATACTTCAGGCATCGCCACCTCCTCGTCAGTCCCGGGCGATTGAACAACTTCCTCCACCGCAGTGGTAGGCGAGCTCGGGGGAATATTCTCTTTCCCTCGACTTGACTTGTTTACTCCTTTCGCCTTGGGTTTCCCCTTCGGCTGGGGCGGCGTATTGGTCTTGGCCAATGCTGCCCGTGCTTGAGACCGTGTGTAGGGTCTTTCGGCAGTGTCTCCTACGAGCCCTAAAGCTCTGAGATCATTACCTAACAAGACCTTTCCTGGGACGTTTCTCTGCATGCTCACTGGAATCCTGACTGCTCTACCATTTAAAGTAAGATTTACAGGTATTACTGGGAACATACGGAGTGGGCCGTCAGCCAACTTAGTGGGCAGCAGAGTAGCTCTGGCAACTTCCTCTGAGTCTACCAAGGTAGAATCCACTACAGTTCGACTGCACCCACTATCCCTAAGAGCTGGAGTATCCACTCCATTGATCAGCACACTGTCTTTAAAGTAGTGCTTGGTATTATCTGGAATCCTAGCATAAGCCTCTGCGACTTTAGGCTCCCAGGAACCCAGGGAAACTAAAACTACCTCAGCTTCTATCCCGCTGGGAAACAAGTCTGAGGGGAAGGATGCTCCTGTAATCTCTTCTTCCTCGTAGGAGGAGAAGGCCAGATTAGCGGAGTGGACCCCCAAAGGTTTAACCTTACACCGGGGATCCCCCTTCACGTGGTCAGTTGCTCCACAAGCAAAACAAGATCCGTTGGGTCTGTTTACATAGGGAGGCTTATTGTAACCAGAGTTCTGTTTCGGAGGCTGACCTCCACTACCCTGTGAGTTCTCTTGTGCCTTACCCTTATTTTTCTTTTTGTGGCCCTTTTGGGAAGAAGATTTATCAGATTCTCCACCCTCCTTATCTTTGGACTTTTTCCCTTCCTCCTGCTTACCAGGATGAGTTTTGTCCTTATGGGACACTCGATGTGACACCCATAAGTCTGCTGCAATGGCCAGCTTCTTAGGATCTATCTCCTTTGAATCGGCCAAATGCTGCTTAAGCTCCGGGGAAGAAGATGCAAAAATGTGTTCCAGCATGACAAGATTTATCATGCCTTCAAAGGTAGAAACCTTATAACCTTTGACCCAGTCAGTTAAGTTTTTTAAGGATTTAGTTACATAAGATACCCAAGTACCACCTTCTTTTTCCTTATACTCTCTGAATCGTTTTAAATATTGGGCCGGAGGCTTCCCAAACTTTAAAATGAGAGTTTGCTTTAACATTGCGAAATCAGCTTGCTCAGCCTTCGACATTTCCATAATGGCACTACAGCCAGAATGGGGCAGTCTGCTGAGTAACCAGGCAATTTTATCAGCATTGTAAACTTGTTGAACTTCGCATGCATACTCAAACGCATTCAGCCAGTCCATAATGTCATTCCTTTCCTCATACACACTGAGCAGATCTTTCGGAAACCGTGGATGAGAGGAGGCCCCAGACCCATGTCCAGGACCCTTGGACCCATTTGCAACCTGAAGCTTGGCCAGTTCCAACTGGTGATCCCTGTCTTTCTGTTTTTCTGCCTGTTCGATTTTTAGTTTGGCTATGCTGAATTCAAGCTCCTTCTGCCTAAACCGCAGCTCTTGCTTCTTGAATTCAAGCATAGCCTCCCCATCAGCACTGGCAGAGGAAACATTCGATATCTCATCCTCTCTGTCCTCGTGGTCGCGGTGGATCAGTGCAGCGGGAGAACCGTTGGTTCTACCAGTGAGAGCAGCCCCACCTCCTTCCGCACTGTCCTCAGAAGTTATAGCGTCAAGCTGCGCTTCTTGCCACGCCACGATTCTTTGGATCATATCCAATTTCGTGCCTTCAGAGGAAACACCACTCTCCGCACACATCTTTTTCAATGTTTCTGATTTGGAAGCATTTAAAGTTAACAAGGTATTTGTTTCCATACTGTTATATAGGACTATGGCCTTTTTAAAGTTAAACTATAACAATTCACTATGTGTCTTGGTAGGAATAACTTGAAATGCATTAGTTCGTGCGCAACACTGGATACCTTCAGTCGTATCCCACCGCTGTACACCAATTTGTTAAGACGGATTTCTGAACTCTGTCCTGGTGGCGCAGAAGTTCAGAAGGGCAACCTAATTACTTGGAACAGGGTAACCTCTGGACAAGCCAGACCAATCAGGGTAGCGATCGCGGCGGTCAAGACTAGGTCTCAAGAGGGGTGAGGGTGACTGAAAGCCCGCAATGAGCACACAAAGCAAGGACACTTACAAACTACTCCAAACAGGTGTTATATTAAAAATATATACACATTTATTCCAAGGCCTTTAAAACAATGACCGTAGCGAGAAATCACAGTACAACTCTAGTACACCAACACATACCATACCAATACAATGTATATACAAATACAAACAAGTCTAAAGCGTTAGATGCACGAAATGTGTAGTCCACCTAAAAGGGAAGGAAAACAGGCAGTGCGAAATAATGCTTAGACCCAGTCCTCCTTCAGAGGCACCTCACTAAAAGGAAGTCCGAGCCCTACGAAGAGTGGAGCCTTGTGCTCAAAAGTACCTGCACACGCTGGTGCCAACGGGCAAAAAGGGAAGTCTCTTCAAGGGAATCAGGCAGTTCAGTTTAGTGCACAAATGAAGAAGAACAGAGTTCCGCGACTCAAGCGCAGCCTCCACTGTGGGCAGAAGCAGAGCGCGAGTACGGAAAGGCGTGCTGTTTCCACAGCGGGGAAAAGCTATGGGCTCCTGCAGGAGGGCGACCAGTTCCTAGCTATGCTACTCACCGGTCCCCGATGCAAGCAGACCCAGGCTTCTCCGCGTCAGTTTCAGTCGCTGGCAGGTTCAGGAGAGCAGGGGACGTCTCATCGTCGTGTTGATTCTGCAGCAGCAGAGTTGAGTTAAAGATGTTCCAAACAAACTGAACCCGCACAGTTTGTTACCACAGCAGGGCAACGGAGCGGCCGTGTGTATCTCAGTCAAATGTACACTACTCACTTCAGACCTGGGAACGCCAAGTGTACGAATCTTGTGAGAGTGACAAGGATAGGAATACTACACAACCTGGCGGCGGTTAAAGAGCAAGAATCCTGTGTAGGCTGGTCAGTCTGCTGGATGGCCCAGAGACACTTCCGAAGGCTTACGAGCAGGAGATAGTGAAGATGCCGAGAATAGCTGTGCCCGCTATTCCAAGGGTTGAAGTACCAGTACAGGCCTTCTGGTTCGATCAGAGGTAAAAAGGGTTTCACAAGGCGACAGCAGTGCAGAGGAGCAGTCCTTCAGCGGGTCACCAGCGATTCCTCGGTTCGGCCTCGTGGTTGCAGGATACTTGGCTCCTGTATTCCTTCGTTCGTGAGACTCAGGAGATCGACATGGTAGTGGTGTTTCCAGCCCCCTCTTATCCACGGTTCCCTTTGCGCCAAAACGGAGGGGACCCAATGGGAGATCGGCTCATCAACACTCACACCATACGTGGACCTATCACGGACCACAGTGGTCCCAGGCATTCACACCACCCTAGACTCTCTGGCACCCAGGATGTGTATTGGGACGAGACATCCCAGCCCACATCCTGGAGGCACACACAAGGCCTGTAGAAGCCCGCGAAAGCATCCGTGTTTCGCGGGAAAGTACATGCCCAAATAAGGAAGGCCCCGGGCGGCTCGACCTGGGGAAGGTGAAGGGAGCGAGACGGTCAGCGGACAGGACAAAGGAGCCTCGTGGTCTGGCCATTTTGGGAACAAAGCCACCATTTTGGGCTAAGCGCGAGAAACACGCTTAAAACGCCAAAAGGAGCGCAAAACACAAGAAACGATCGCTGCCACCATTCCGTCCGTGATTCACTTGCATCGATCAGTTATAATCCAAAAAGAGTATCTAGGGCCTGTAGAAGGCTAGAGACTCAAGAGAGCAGTAACTTAGCTTACAGTGCCCTCTTGTGTCATGTTGCACGAAAGCCGCAACATGATAAAAGAAACTACGGAAAACAGCGTTTCCCGGTACTGACTGTCTTAAGGGCATGTCAGTTTCCCCGTAAGAATGGAGCGAAAGCCCAGGGGAGTGCGGCAGAAGGCTGCACTTCTCTGGCAAAGTCTAGATGATGATGAGAAACAACAGCAAAAAGTTTAGGGGTTGCCACATGGAAGGAAAATTACCCACAATTACGAAATCTTTCCTAACAGCATGAGATGTGATATCTCAATGCCTCTAATACCAAACCTGAGATCCTACCTCTAACATGAAATGTGCTATCCAACTCCTTCCCCTTCCAAACCTGAGAGCCTTCCTATAGCATAAGATGTGATATCCAAGTCCTTCCCATTCCAATCCTGAGACCCTTCCTATAACATGAGATGTGATATCCAACTCCTTCCCATTCCAACCTGAGACCCTTCCTATAGCATGAGATGGGATATCCAACTCCTTCCAAATCCAATCCTGATACCCTTCCGATAGCATGAGATGTGATATCCCAATGCTTCTACAAAACCTGAGACCCATACATGGCATGAGATGTGATATCAAACTCCTTCCCATTCCAATCCTGAGACCCTTCCTATAGCTTGAGATGTGATATCCAACTCCTTCCCATTCCAATTCTGAGACCGGTCCTATACCATGAGACTTGATATCTCAATGCTTCTAATACCAAACCTGAGACCGGTCCTATAACATGAGATGTGATATCCAAATCCTTCCCGTTCCAAACCTTAGACCCTTCCTTTATCATGAGATGTGATATCCAATTCCTTCCCATTCCAATCCTGACACCCTTCCTATAGCATGAGATGTGATATCTCAATGCTTCTAATACCATACCTGAGACCCTTCCTATAACATGAGATGTGATATCCAAGTCCTTCCCATTCCAATCCTGAGACCCTTCCTATAGCATGAGATGTGATATCTCAATGCTTCTAATACCAAACCTGAGACCCTTCCTATAACACGAGATGTGATATCCAAGTCCTTCCCATTCCAATCCTGAGACCCTTCCTAAAGCTTGAGATGTGATATCCAACTCTTTCCCATTCCAATTCTGAGACCCGTCCTATACCATGAGATGTGATATCTCAATGCTTCTAATACCAAACCTGAGACCCTTCCCATAACGAGATGGGATATCCAACTCCTTCCCATTCCAATCCTGAGACCCTTCCGATAGCAGAGATGTGATATCTCAATGCTCATACCAAACTTGAGACCCTTCCTATGGCATGAGATGTCATACACAACTCCTTCCGATTCCAAACCTGAGACCCTTCCTATAGCATGAGATGGGATATCTCAATGCTAATACCAAACCTGAGATACTTCCTATAACATGAGATGTGATATCCAAATCCTTCCCCTTCCAAACCCAAGACCCTCCCTTTAGCATGAGATGTGATATCCAACTCCTTCCCATTCCAATCCTGAGACCCTTCTGATAGCATGAGATGTGATATCTCAATGCCTCTAATACCAAACCTGAGATCCTTCCGATAGCATGAGATGCGATATCTCAATGCTTCTAATACCAAACCTGAGATCCTTCCTATAACATGAGATGTGATATCCAAATCCTTCCCCTTCCAAACCTGAGACCCTCCCTTTAGCATGAGATGTGATATCCGACTCCTTCCCATTCCAATCCTGAGACCCTTCTGATAGCATGAGATGTGATATCTCAATGCCTCTAATACCAAACCTGAGATCCTTCCTATAACATGAGATGTGATATCTCAATGCTTCTAAAACCAAACCTGAGACCCTCCCTTTAGCATGAGATGTGATATCCGACTCCTTCCCATTCCAATCCTGAGACCCTTCTGATAGCATGAGATGTGATATCTCAATGTCTCTAATACCAAACCTGAGATCTTTCCGATAGCATGAGATGTGATATCCAAGTCCTTCCCATTCCAATCCTGAGACCCTTCCTATAACATGAGATGTGATATCCAACTCCTTCCCATTCCAACCTGAGACCCTTCCTATAGCAAGAGATGGGATATCCAACTCCTTCCAAATCCAATCCTGATACCCTTCCGATAGCATGAGATGTGATATCCCAATGCTTCTATAAAACCTGAGACCCATACATGGCATGAGATGTGATATCAAACTCCTTCCCATTCCAATCCTGAGACCCTTCCTATAGCTTGAGATGTGATATCCAACTCCTTCCATACCAATTCTGAGACCATTCCTATAGCATGGAATGTGATATCTCAATGCTTCTAATACCAAACCTGAGACCATTCCTATAACATGAGATGTGATATCCAAGTCCTTCCCATTCCAATCCTGGGACCCTTCCTATAGCATGAGATGTGATATCTCAATGCTTCTAATACCAAACCTGAGATCCTTCCTATAACATGAGATGTGATATCCAAATCCTTCCCATTCCAATCCTGAGATCCTCCTGATAGCATGAAATGAGATATCTCAATGCCTCTAATACCAATCCTGAGATCCTACCTCTAACATGAAATGTGATATCCAACTCCTTCCCCTTCCAAACCTGAGAGCCTTCCTATAGCATGAGGTGTGATATCCAAGTCCTTCCCATTCCAATCCTGAGACCCTTCCTATAACATGAGATGTGATATCCAACTCCTTCCCATTCCAACCTGAGACCCTTCCCATAGCATGAGATGGGATATCCAACTCCTTCCAAATCCAATCCTGATACCCTTCTGATAGCATGAGATGTGATATCCCAATGCTTCTACAAAACCTGAGACCCATACATGGCATGAGATGTGATATCAAGCTCCTTCCCATTCCAATCCTGAGACCCTTCCTATAGCTTGAGATGTGATATCCAACTCCTTCCCATTCCAATTCTGAGACCGGTCCTATACCATGAGACTTGATATCTCAATGCTTCTAATACCAAACCTGAGACCGGTCCTATAACATGAGATGTGATATCCAAATCCTTCCCCTTCCAAACCTTAGACCCTTCCTTTATCATGAGATGTGATATCCAAGTCCTTCCCATTCCAATCCTGACACCCTTCCTATAGCATGAGATGTGATATCTCAATGCTTCTAATACCAAACCTGAGACCCTTCCTATAACATGAGATGTGATATCCAAGTCCTTCCCATTCCAATCCTGAGACCCTTCCTATAGCATGAGATGTGATATCTCAATGCTTCTAATACCAAACCTGAGACCCTTCCTATAACATGAGATGTGATATCCAAGTCCTTCCCATTCCAATCCTGAGACCCTTCCTAAAGCTTGAGATGTGATATCCAACTCCTTCCCATTCCAATTCTGAGACCCGTCCTATACCATGAGATGTGATATCTCAATGCTTCTAATACCAAACCTGAGACCCTTCCTATAACGAGATGGGATATCCAACTCCTTCCCATTCCAATCCTGAGACCCTTCCGATAGCAGAGATGTGATATCTCAATGCTTATACCAAACCTGAGACCCTTCCTATGGCATGAGATGTCATACACAACTCCTTCCGATTCCAAACCTGAGACCCTTCCTATAGCATGAGATGGGATATCTCAATGCTAATACCAAACCTGAGATACTTCCTATAACATGAGATGTGATATCCAAATCCTTCCCCTTCCAAACCCAAGACCCTCCCTTTAGCATGAGATGTGATATCCAACTCCTTCCCATTCCAATCCTGAGACCCTTCTGATAGCATGAGATGTGATATCTCAATGCCTCTAATACCAAACCTGAGATCCTTCCGATAGCATGAGATTATTATTATTATTATTATTATGTGATATCTCAATGCTTCTAATACCAAACCTGAGATCCTTCCTATAACATGAGATGTGATATCCAAATCCTTCCCCTTCCAAACCTGAGACCCTCCCTTTAGCATGAGATGTGATATCCGACTCCTTCCCATTCCAATCCTGAGACCCTTCTGATAGCATGAGATGTGATATCTCAATGCCTCTAATACCAAACCTGAGATCCTTCCTATAACATGAGATGTGATATCTCAATGCTTCTAATACCAAACCTGAGACCCTCCCTTTAGCATGAGTTGTGATATCCGACTCCTTCCCATTCCAATCCTGAGACCCTTCTGATAGCATGCGATGTGATATCTCAATGTCTCTAATACCAAACCTGAGATCCTTCCGATAGCATGAGATGTGATATCCAAGTCCTTCCCATTCCAATCCTGAGACCCTTCCTATAACATGAGATGTGATATCCAACTCCTTCCCATTCCAACCTGAGACCCTTCCTATAGCATGAGATGGGATATCCAACTCCTTCCAAATCCAATCCTGATACCCTTCCGATAGCATGAGATGTGATATCCCAATGCTTCTACAAAACCTGAGACCCATACATGGCATGAGATGTGATATCAAACTCCTTCCCATTCCAATCCCGAGACCCTTCCTATAGCTTGAGATGTGATATCCAACTCCTTCCCATTCCAATTCTGAGACCCTTCCTATAGCATGGAATGTGATATCTCAATGCTTCTAATACCAAATGTGAGACCCTTCCTATAACATGAGATGTGATATCCAAGTCCTTCCCATTCCAATCCTGAGACCCTTCCTATAGCATGAGATGTGATATCTCAATGCTTCTAATACCAAACCTGAGATCCTTCCTATAACATGAGATGTGATATCCAAATCCTTCCCATTCCAATCCTGAGATCCTTCTGATAGCATGAAATGAGATATCTCAATGCCTCTAATACCAAACCTGAGATCCTACCTCTAACATTAAATGTGATATCCAACTCCTTCCCCTTCCAAACCTGAGAGCCTTCCTATAGCATGAGATGTGATACCCAAGTCCTTCCCATTCCAATCCTGAGACCCTTCCTATAACATGAGATGTGATATCCAACTCCTTCCCATTCCAACCTGAGACCCTTCCTATAGCATGAGATGGGATATCCAACTCCTTCCAAATCCAATCCTGATACCCTTCCGATAGCATGAGATGTGATATCCCAATGCTTCTACAAAACCTGAGACCCATACATGGCATGAGATGTGATATCAAACTCCTTCCCATTCCAATCCTGAGACCCTTCCGATAGCAGAGATGTGATATCTCAATGCTTATACCAAACCTGAGACCCTTCCTATGGCATGAGATGTCATATACAACTCCTTCCGATTCCAAACCTGAGACCCTTCCTATAGCATGAGATGGGATATCCCAATGCTAATACCAAACCTGAGATCCTTCCTATAACATGAGATGTGATATCCAAATCCTTCCCCTTCCAAACCTGAGACCCTCCATTTAGCATGAGATGTGATATCCGACTCCTTCCCATTCCAATCCTGAGAACCTTCTGATAGCATGAGATGTGATATCGAAATGCCTCTAATACCAAACCTGAGATCCTTCCTATAACATGAGATGTGATATCTAAATGCTTCTAATACCAAACCTGAGACCCTCCCTTTAGCATAAGATGTGATATCCGACTCCTTCCCATTCCAATCCTGAGACCCTTCTGATAGCATGAGATGTGATATCTCAATGCTTCTAATACCAAACCTGAGATCCTTCCCATAACATGAGATGTGATATCCAAATCCTTCCCCTTCCAAACCTGAGACCCTCCTTTTAGCATGAGATGTGATATCCAACTCCTTCCCATTCCAATTCTGAGATCCTTCTGATAGCATGAAATGAGATATCTCAATGCCTCTAATACCAAACCTGAGATCCTACCTCTAACATGAAATGTGATATCCAACTCCTTCCCCTTCCAAACCTGAGAGCCTTCCTATAGCCTGAGATGTGATATCCAAGTCCTTCCCATTCCAATCCTGAGACCCTTCCTATAACATGAGATGTGATATCCAACTCCTTCTCATTCCAACCTGAGAACCTTCCTATAGCATGGGATGGGATATCCAACTCTTTCCAAATCCAATCCTGATACCCTTCCGATAGCATGAGATGTGATATCCCAATGCTTCTACAAAACCTGAGACCCATACATGGCATGAGATGTGATATCAAACTCCTTCCCATTCCAATCCTGAGACCCTTCCTATAGCTTGAGATGTGATATCCAACTCCTTCCCATTCCAATTCTGAGACCCTTCCTATAGCATGAGATGTGATATCTCAATGCTTCTAATACCAAACCTGAGACCCTTCCTATAACATGAGATGTGATATCCAAGTCCTTCCCATTTCAATCCTGGGACCCTTCCGATAGCATGAGATGTGATATATCAATGCTTCTAATACCAAACCTGAGACCCTTCCTATAGCATGAGACGTGATATCCAAGTCCTTCCCATTCCAATCCTGAGACCCTTCCTATAGCTTGAGATGTGATATCCAACTCCTTCCCATTCCAATTCTGAGACCCATCCTATACCATGAGATGTGATATCTCAATGCTTCTAATACCAAACCTGAGACCCTTCCTATAACGAGATGGGATATCAAACTCCTTCCCATTCCAATCCTGAGACCCTTCCGATAGCAGAGATGTGATATCTCAATGCTTATACCAAACCTGAGACCCTTCCTATGGCATGAGATGTCATATACAACTCCTTCCGATTCCAAACCTGAGACCCTTCCTATAGCATGAGATGGGATATCTCAATGCTTATACCAAACCTGAGACCCATCCTATAGCATGAGATGTGATATCCAAATCCTTCCCCTTCCAATCCTGAGACCCTTCCTATAGCTTGAGATGTGATATCCAAATCCTTCCCCTTCCAAACCCGAGACCCTCCCTTTGGCATGAGATGTGATATCCAACTCCTTCCCATTCCAATCCTGAGACCCTTCTGATAGCATGAGATGTGATATCCAAATCCTTCCCATTCCAATCCTGATACCCTTCCTATAACATGAGATGTGATATCCAAATCCTTCCACTTCCAAACCTGAGACCCTCCCTTTAGCATGAGATGTGATATCCGACACCTTCCCATTCCAATCCTGAGTCCCTTCTGATAGCTTGAGATGTGATATCTCAATGCCTCTAATACCAAACCTGAGATCCTTCTGATAGCATGAGATGTGATATCCAACTCCTTCCCATTTCAATCCTGAGACCCTTCTGATAGCATGAGATGTGATATCTCAATGCCTCTAATACCAAACCTGAGATCCTACCTCTAACATGAAATGTTATATCCAACTCCTTCCCCTTCCAAACCTGAGAGCCTTCCTATAGCATGAGATGTGATATCCAACTCCTTCCCATTCCAACCTGAGACCCTTCCTATAGCATGAGATGGGATATCCAACTCCTTCCAAATCCAATCCTGATACCCTTCCGATAGCATGAGATGTGATATCCCAATGCTTCTACAAAACCTGAGACCCATACATGGCATGAGATGTGATATCAAACTCCTTCCCATTCCAATCCTGAGACCCTTCCTATAGCTTGAGATGTGATATCCAACTCCTTCCCATTCCAATTCTGAGACCCTTCCTATAGCATGGAATGTGATATCTCAATGCTTCTAATACCAAACCTGAGACCCTTCCTATAACATGAGATGTGATATCCAAGTCCTTCCCATTCCAATCCTGAGACCCTTCCTATAGCATGAGATGTGATATCTCAATGCTTCTAATACCAAACCTGAGATCCTTCCTATAACATGAGATGTGATATCCAAATCCTTCCCATTCCAATCCTGAGATCCTTCTGATAGCATGAAATGAGATATCTCAATGCCTCTAATACCAAACCTGAGATCCTACCTCTAACATTAAATGTGATATCCAACTCCTTCCCCTTCCAAACCTGAGAGCCTTCCTATAGCATGAGATGTGATACCCAAGTCCTTCCCATTCCAATCCTGAGACCCTTCCTATAACATGAGATGTGATATCCAACTCCTTCCCATTCCAACCTGAGACCCTTCCTATAGCATGAGATGGGATATCCAACTCCTTCCAAATCCAATCCTGATACCCTTCCGATAGCATGAGATGTGATATCCCAATGCTTCTACAAAACCTGAGACCCATACATGGCATGAGATGTGATATCAAACTCCTTCCCATTCCAATCCTGAGACCCTTCCGATAGCAGAGATGTGATATCTCAATGCTTATACCAAACCTGAGACCCTTCCTATGGCATGAGATGTCATATACAACTCCTTCCGATTCCAAACCTGAGACCCTTCCTATAGCATGAGATGGGATATCCCAATGCTAATACCAAACCTGAGATCCTTCCTATAACATGAGATGTGATATCCAAATCCTTCCCCTTCCAAACCTGAGACCCTCCATTTAGCATGAGATGTGATATCCGACTCCTTCCCATTCCAATCCTGAGAACCTTCTGATAGCATGAGATGTGATATCGAAATGCCTCTAATACCAAACCTGAGATCCTTCCTATAACATGAGATGTGATATCTAAATGCTTCTAATACCAAACCTGAGAACCTCCCTTTAGCATAAGATGTGATATCCGACTCCTTCCCATTCCAATCCTGAGACCCTTCTGATAGCATGAGATGTGATATCTCAATGCTTCTAATACCAAACCTGAGATCCTTCCCATAACATGAGATGTGATATCCAAATCCTTCCCCTTCCAAACCTGAGACCCTCCTTTTAGCATGAGATGTGATATCCAACTCCTTCCCATTTCAATCCTGAGACCCTTCTGATAGCATGAGATGTGATATCTCAATGCCTCTAATACCAAACCTGAGATCCTACCTCTAACATGAAATGTTATATCCAACTCCTTCCCCTTCCAAACCTGAGAGCCTTCCTATAGCATGAGATGTGATATCCAAGTCCTTCCCATTCCAATCCTGAGACCCTTCCTATAACATGAGATGTGATCTCCAACTCCTTTCCATTCCAACCTGAGACTCTTCCTATAGCATGAGATGGGATATCCAACTCCTTCCAAATCCAATCCTGATACCATTCCGATAGCATGAGATGTGATATCCCAATGCTTCTACAAAACCTGAGACCCTTACATGGCATAAGATGTGATATCAAACTCATTCCCATTCCAATCATGAGACCCTTCCTATAGCTTGAGATGTGATATCCAATTCCTTCCCATTCCAATTCTGAGACCCTTCCTATAGCATGAGATGTGATATCTCAATGCTTCTAATACCAAACCTGAGACCCTTCCTATAACATGAGATGTGATATCCAAGTCCTTCCCATTCCAATCCTGAGACCCTTCCTATAACATGAGATGTGATATCTCAATGCTTCCAATACCAAACCTGAGACCCTTCCTATAACATGAGATGTGATATCCAAGTCCTTCCCATTCCAATCCTGAGACCCTTCCTATAGCTTGAGATGTGATATCCAACTCCTTCCCATTCCAATTCTGAGACCCGTCCTATACCATGAGATGTGATATCTCAATGCTTCTAATATCAAACCTGAGACCCTTCCTATAACGAGATGGGATATCCAACTCCTTCCAATTCCAAACCTGAGACCCTTCCTATAGCATGAGATGGGATATCTCAATGCTTATACCAAACCTGAGACCCTTCCTATAGCATGAGATGTGATATTCAACTCCTTCCCATTCCAACCCTGAGACCCTTCCTATAGCTTGAGCTGTGATATCCAACTCCTTCACATTCCAATCGTGAGACCCTTCCTATAGCTTGAGATGTGATATCCAACTCCTTCCCATTCCAATCCTGAGACCCTTCCTATAGCATGAGATGTGATATCTCAATGCTTCTAATACCAAACCTGAGATCCTTCCTATAACATGAGATGTGATATCCAAATCCTTCCCATTCCAAACCTGAGACCCTCCCTTTAGCATGAGATGTGATATCCAACTCCTTCCCATTCCAATCCTGAGACCCTTCCGATAGCATGAGTTGTGATATCTCAATGCCTCTAATACCAAACCTAAGATCCTACCTCTAACATGAAATGTGAAATCCAACTCCTTTCCCTTCCAAACCTGAGAGCCTTCCTATAGCATGAGATGTGATATCCAAGTCCTTCCCATTCCAAACCTGAGACCCTTCCTATAACATGAGATGTGATATCCAACTCCTTCCCATTCCAACCTGAGACCCTTCCTATAGCATGAGATGGGATATCCAACTCCTTCCAAATCCAATCCTGATACCCTTCCGATAGCATGAGATGTGATATCCCAATGCTTCTACAAAACCTGAGACCCAAACATGGCATGAGATGTGATATCAAACTCCTTCCCATTCCAATCCTGAGACCCTTCCTATAGCTTGAGATGTGATATCCAACTCCTTCCCATTCCAATTCTGAGACCCGTCCTATACCATGAGACTTGATATCTCAATGCTTCTAATACCAAACCTGAGACCGGTCCTATAACATGAGATGTGATATCCAAATCCTTCCCCTTCCAAACCTTAGACCCTTCCTTTATCATGAGATGTGATATCCAAGTCCTTCCCATTCAAATCCTGAGACCCTTCCTATAGCATGAGATGTGATATCTCAATGCTTCTAATACCAAACCTGAGACCCATCCTATAACATGAGATGTGATATCCAAGTCCTTCCCATTCCAATCCTGAGACCCTTCCTATAGCTTGAGATGTGATATCCAACTCTTTCCCATTCCAATTCTGAGACCCGTCCTATAACATGAGATGTGATATCCAAGTCCTTCCCATTCCAATCCTGAGACCCTTCCTATAGCATGAGATGTGATATCTCAATGCTTCTAATACCAAACCTGAGACCCTTCCTATAACATGAGATGTGATATCCAAGTCCTTCCCATTCCAATCCTGAGACCCTTCCTATAGCATGAGATGTGATATCTCAATGCTTCTAATACCAAACCTGAGACCCATCCTATAACATGAGATGTGATATCCAAGTCCTTCCCATTCCAATCCTGAGACCCTTCCTATAGCTTGAGATGTGATATCCAACTCCTTCCCATTCCAATTCTGAGACCCGTCCTATAACATGAGATGTGATATCCAAGTCCTTCCCATTCCAATCCTGAGACCCTTCCTATAGCATGAGATGTAATATCTCAATGCTTCTAATACCAAACCTGAGACCCTTCCTATAACATGAGATGTGATATCCAAGTCCTTCCCATTCCAATCCTGAGACCCTTTCTTTAGCTTGAGATGTGATATCCAACTCCTTCCCATTCCAATTCTGATACCCGTCCTATAGCATGAGATGTGATATCTCAATGCTTCTAATACCAAACCTGAGACCCTTCCTATAACGAGATGGGATATCCAACTCCTTCCCATTCCAATCCTGAGACCCTTCTGATAGCAGAGATGTGATATATCAATGCTTATACTAAACCTGAGACCCTTCCTATGGCATGAGATGTCATATACAACTCCTTCCGATTCCAAACCTGAGACCCTTCCTATAGCTTGAGATGTGATATCCAACTCCTTCACATTCCAATCCTGAGACCCTTCCAATAGCTTGAGATGTGATATCCAACTCCTTCCCATTCCAATCCTGAGACCCTTCCTATAGCATGAGATGTGATATCTCAATGCTTCTAATACCAAACCTGAGATCCTTCCCATAACATGAGATGTGATATCCAAATCCTTCCCATTCCAACCTGAGACCCTTCCTATAGCATGAGATGGGATATCCAACTCCTTCCAAATCCAATCCTGATACCCTTCCGATAGCATGAGATGTGATATCCCAATGCTTCTACAAAACCTGAGACCCATACATGGCATGAGATGTGATATCAAACTCCTTCCCATTCCAATCCTGAGACCCTTCCTATAGCTTGAGATGTGATATCCAACTCCTTCCCATTCCAATTCTGAGACCCGTCCTATACCATGAGACTTGATATCTCAATGCTTCTAATACCAAACCTGAGACCGGTCCTATAACATGAGATGTGATATCCAAATCCTTCCCCTTCCAAACCTTAGACCCTTCCTTTATCATGAGATGTGATATGCAAGTCCTTCCCATTCCAATCCTGAGACCCTTCCTATAGCATGAGATGTGATATCTCAATGCTTCTAATACCAAACCTGAGACCCATCCTATAACATGAGATGTGATATCCAAGTCCTTCCCATTCCAATCCTGAGACCCTTCCTATAGCTTGAGATGTGATATCCAACTCCTTCCCATTCCAATCCTGAGACCCTTCCTATAGCATGAGATGTGATATCTCAATGCTTCTAATACCAAACCTGAGACCCTTCCTATAACATGAGATGTGATATCCAAGTCCTTCCCATTCCAATCCTGAGACCCTTCCTATAGCATGAGATGTGATATCTCAATGCTTCTAATACCAAACCTGAGACCCATCCTATAACATGAGATGTGATATCCAAGTCCTTCCCATTCCAATCCTGAGACCCTTCCTATAGCTTGAGATGTGATATCCAACTCCTTCCCATTCCAATTCTGAGACCGGTCCTATAACATGAGATGTGATATCCAAGTCCTTCCCATTCCAATCCTGAGACCCTTCCTATAGCATGAGATGTGATATCTCAATGCTTCTAATACCAAACATGAGACCCTTCCTATAACATGAGATGTGATATCCAAGTCCTTCCCATTCCAATCCTGAGACCCTTCCTATAGCATGAGATGTGATATCTCAATGCTTCTAATACCAAACCTGAGACTCATCCTATAACATGAGATGTGATATCCAAGTCCTTCCCATTCCAATCCTTAGACCCTTCCTATAGCTTGAGATGTGATATCCAACTCCTTCCCATTCCAATTCTGAGACCCGTCCTATAACATGAGATGTGATATCCAAGTCCTTCCCATTCCAATCCTGAGGCCCTTCCTATACCATGAGATGTGATATCTCAATGCTTCTAATACCAAACCTGAGACCCTTCCTATAACATGAGAGGTGATATCCAAGTCCTTCCCATTCCAATCCTGAGACCCTTTCTTTAGCTTGAGATGTGATATCCAACTCCTTCCCATTCCAATTCTGAGACCCGTCCTATACCATGAGATGTGATATCTCAATGCTTCTAGTACCAAACCTGAGACCCTTCCTATAACGAGATGGGATATCCAACTCCTTCCCATTCCAATCCTGAGACCCTTCTGATAGCAGAGATGTGATATCTCAATGCTTATACCAAACCTGAGACCCTTCCTATGGCATGAGATGTCATATACAACTCCTTCCGATTCCAAACCTGAGACCCTTCCTATAGCATGAGATGGGATATCTCAATGCTTATACCAAACCTGAGACCCATCCTATACCATGAGATGTGATATCCAAATCCTTCCCCTTCCAATCCTGAGACCCTTCCTATAGCTTGAGATGTGATATCCAAATCCTTCCCCTTCCACACCCGAGACCCTCCCTTTGGCATGAGATGTGATATCCAACTCCTTCCCATTCCAATCCTGAGACCCTTCTGATAGCATGAGATGTGATATCCAAATCCTTCCCATTCCAATCCTGATAGCCTTCCTATAACATGAGATGTGATATCCAAATCCTTCCACTTCCAAACCTGAGACCCTCCCTTTAGCATGAGATGTGATATCCGACACCTTCCCATTCCAATCCTGAGTCCCTTCTGATAGCTTGAGATGTGATATCTCAATGCCTCTAATACCAAACCTGAGATCCTTCTGATAGCATGAGATGTGATATCCAACTCCTTCCCATTTCAATCCTGAGACCCTTCTGATAGCATGAGATGTGATATCTCAATGCCTCTAATACCAAACCTGAGATCCTACCTCTAACATGAAATGTGATATCCAACTCCTTCCCCTTCCAAACCTGAGAGCCTTCCTATAGCATGAGATGTGATATCCAAGTCCTTCCCATTCCAATCCTGAGACCCTTCCTATAACATGAGATGTGATCTCCAACTCCTTCCCATTCCAACCTGAGACTCTTCCTATAGCATGAGATGGGATATCCAACTCCTTCCAAATCCAATCCTGATACCCTTCCGATAGCATGAGATGTGATATCCCAATGCTTCTACAAAACCTGAGACTCATACATGGCATGAGATGTGATATCAAACTCATTCCCATTCCAATCATGAGACCCTTTCTATAGCTTGAGATGTGATATCCAATTCCTTCCCATTCCAATTCTGAGACCCTTCCTATAGCATGAGATGTGATATCTCAATGCTTCTAATACCAAACCTGAGACCCTTCCTATAACATGAGATGTGATATCCAAGTCCTTCCCATTCCAATCCTGAGACCCTTCCTATAGCATGAGATGTGATATCTCATTGCTTCCAATACCAAACCTGAGACCCTTCCTATAACATGAGATGTGATATCCAAGTCCTTCCCATTCCAATCCTGAGACCCTTCCTATAGCTTGAGATGTGATATCCAACTCCTTCCCATTCCAATTCTGAGACCCGTCCTATACCATGAGATGTGATATCTCAATGCTTCTAATATCAAACCTGAGACCCTTCCTATAACGAGATGGGATATCCAACTCCTTCCAATTCCAAACCTGAGACCCTTCCTATAGCATGAGATGGGATATCTCAATGCTTATACCAAACCTGAGACCCTTCCTATAGCATGAGATGTGATATCCAACTCCTTCCCATTCCAACCCTGAGACCCTTCCTATAGCTTGAGCTGTGATATCCAACTCCTTCACATTCCAATCGTGAGACCCTTCCTATAGCTTGAGATGTGATATCCAACTCCTTCCCATTCCAATCCTGAGACCCTTCCTATAGCATGAGATGTGATATCTCAATGCTTCTAATACCAAACCTGAGATCCTTCCCATAACATGAGATGTGATATCCAAATCCTTCCACTTCCAAACCTGAGACCCTCCCTTTAGCATGAGATGTGATATCCGACTCCGTCCCATTCCAATCCTGAGACCCTTCTGATAGCATGAGATGTGATATCTCAATGCCTCTAATACCAAACCTGAGATCCTTCCTATAGCATGAGATGTGATATCTCAATGCTTCTAATACCAAACCTGAGATCCTTCCTATAACATGAGATGTGATATCCAAATCCTTCCCATTCCAAACCTGAGACCTCCCTTTAGCATGAGATGTGATATCCAACTCCTTCCCATTCCAATCCTGAGACCCTTCCGATAGCATGAGATGTGATATCTCAATGCCTCTAATACCAAACCTAAGATCCTACCTCTAACATGAAATGTGAAATCCAACTCCTTCCCCTTCCAAACCTGAGAGCCTTCCTATAGCATGAGATGTGATATCCAAGTCCTTCCCATTCCAATCCTGAGACCCTTCCTATAACATGAGATGTGATATCCAACTCCTTCCCATTCCAACCTGAGACCCTTCCTATAGCATGAGATGGGATATCCAACTCCTTCCAAATCCAATCCTGATACGCTTCCGATAGCATGAGATGTGATATCCCAATGCTTCTACAAAACCTGAGACCCAAACATGGCATGAGATGTGATATCAAACTCCTTCCCATTCCAATCCTGAGACCCTTCCTATAGCTTGAGATGTGATATCCATCTCCTTCCCATTCCAATTCTGAGACCCGTCCTATACCATGAGACTTGATATCTCAATGCTTTTAATACCAAACCTGAGACCGGTCCTATAACATGAGATGTGATATCCAAATCCTTCCCCTTCCAAACCTTAGACCCTTCCTTTATCATGAGATGTGATATCCAAGTCCTTCCCATTCAAATCCTGAGACCCTTCCTATAGCATGAGATGTGATATCTCAATGCTTCTAATACCAAACCTGAGACCCATCATATAACATGAGATGTGATATCCAAGTCCTTCCCATTCCAATCCTGAGACCCTTCCTATAGCTTGAGATGTGATATCCAACTCCTTCCCATTCCAATTCTGAGACCCGTCCTATAACATGAGATGTGATATCCAAGTCCTTCCCATTCCAATCCTGAGACCCTTCCTATAGCATGAGATGTGATATCTCAATGCTTCTAATACCAAACCTGAGACCCTTCCTATAACATGAGATGTGATATCCAAGTCCTTCCCATTCCAATCCTGAGACCCTTCCTATAGCATGAGATGTGATATCTCAATGCTTCTAATACCAAACCTGAGACCCATCCTATAACATGAGATGTGATATCCAAGTCCTTCCCATTCCAATCCTGAGACCCTTCCTATAGCTTGAGATGTGATATCCAACTCCTTCCCATTCCAATTCTGAGACCCGTCCTATAACATGAGATGTGATATCCAAGTCCTTCCCATTCCAATCCTGAGACCCTTCCTATAGCATGAGATGTGATATCTCAATGCTTCTAATACCAAACCTGAGACCCTTCCTATAACATGAGATGTGATATCCAAGTCCTTCCCATTCCAATCCTGAGACCCTTTCTTTAGCTTGAGATGTGATATCCAACTCCTTCCCATTCCAATTCTGAGACCCGTCCTATACCATGAGATGTGATATCTCAATGCTTCTAATACCAAACCTGAGACCCTTCCTATAACGAGATGTGATATCCGACTCCGTCCCATTCCAATCCTGAGACCCTTCTGATAGCATGAGATGTGATATCTCAATGCCTCTAATACCAAACCTGAGATCCTTCCTATAGCATGAGATGTGATATCTCAATGCTTCTAATACCAAACCTGAGATCCTTCCTATAACATGAGATGTGATATCCAAATCCTTCCCATTCCAAACCTGAGACCCTCCCTTTAGCATGAGATGTGATATCCAACTCCTTCCCATTCCAATCCTGAGACCCTTCCGATAGCATGAGATGTGATATCTCAATGCCTCTAATACCAAACCTAAGATCCTACCTCTAACATGAAATGTGAAATCCAACTCCTTCCCCTTCCAAACCTGAGAGCCTTCCTATAGCATGAGATGTGATATCCAAGTCCTTCCCATTCCAATCCTGAGACCCTTCCTATAACATGAGATGTGATATCCAACTCCTTCCCATTCCAACCCGAGACCCTTCCTATAGCATGAGATGGGATATCCAACTCCTTCCAAATCCAATCCTGATACGCATCCGATAGCATGAGATGTGATATCCCAATGCTTCTACAAAACCTGAGACCCAAACATGGCATGAGATGTGATATCAAACTCCTTCCCATTCCAATCCTGAGACCCTTCATATAGCTTGAGATGTGATATCCAACTCCTTCCCATTCCAATTCTGAGACACGTCCTATACCATGAGACTTGATATCTCAATGCTTCTAATACCAAACCTGAGACCGGTTCTATAACATGAGATGTGATATCCAAATCCTTCCCCTTCCAAACCTTAGACCCTTCCTTTATCATGAGATGTGATATCCAAGTCCTTCCCATTCAAATCCTGAGACTCTTCCTATAGCATGAGATGTGATATCTCAATGCTTCTAATACCAAACCTGAGACCCTTCCTATAACATGAGATGTGATATCCAAGTCCTTCCCATTCCAATCCTGAGACCATTCCTATAGCATGAGATGTGATATCTCAATGCTTCTAATACCAAACCTGAGACCCATCCTATAACATGAGATGTGATATCCAAGTCCTTCCCATTCCAATCCTGAGACCCTTCCTATAGCTTGAGATGTGATATCCAACTCCTTCCCATTCCAATTCTGAGACCCGTCCTATAACATGAGATGTGATATCCAAGTCCTTCCCATTCCAATCCTGAGACCCTTCCTATAGCATGAGATGTGATATCTCAATGCTTCTAATACCAAACCTGAGACCCTTCCTATAACATGAGATGTGATATCCAAGTCCTTCCCATTCCAATCCTGAGACCCTTTCTTTAGCTTGAGATGTGATATCCAACTCCTTCCCATTCCAATTCTGAGACCCGTCCTATACCATGAGATGTGATATCTCAATGCTTCTAATACCAAACCTTAGACCCTTCCTATAACGAGATGGGATAGCCAACTCCTTCCCATTCCAATCCTGAGACCCTTCTGATAGCAGAGATGTGATATCTCAATGCTTATACCAAACCTGAGACCCTTCCTATGGCATGAGATGTCATATACAACTCCTTCCGATTCCAAACCTGAGACCCTTCCTATAGCTTGAGATGTGATATCCAACTCCTTCACATTCCAATCCTGAGACCCTTCCAATAGCTTGAGATGTGATATCCAACTCCTTCCCATTCCAATCCTGAGACCCTTCCTATAGCATGAGATGTGATATCTCAATGCTTCTAATACCAAACCTGAGATCCTTCCCATAACATGAGATGTGATATCCAAATCCTTCCCATTCCAACCTGAGACCCTTCCTATAGCATGAGATGGGATATCCAACTCCTTCCAAATCCAATCCTGATACCCTTCCGATAGCATGAGATGGGATATCTCAATGCTTATACCAAACCTGAGTCCCTTCCTATAGCATGAGATGTGATATCCAACTCCTTCCCATTCCAACCCTGAGACCCTTCCTATAGCTTGAGATGTGATATCCAACTCCTTCCCATTCCAATTCTGAGACCCTTCATATAGCATGGAATGTGATATCTCAATGCTTCTAATACCAAACCTGAGACCCTTCCTATAACATGAGATGTGATATCCAAGTCCTTCCCATTCCAATCCTGAGACCCTTCCTATAGCATGAGATGTGATATCTCAATGCTTCTAATACCAAACCTGAGATCCTTCCTATAACATGAGATGTGATATCCAAATCCTTCCCATTCCAATCCTGAGATCCTTCTGATAGCATGAAATGAGATATCTCAATGCCTCTAATACCAAACCTGAGATCCTACCTCTAACATGAAATGTGATATCCAACTCCTTCCCCTTCCAAACCTGAGAGCCGTCCTATAGCATGAGATGTGATATCCAGGTCCTTTCCATTCCAATCCTGAGACCCTTCCTATAACATGAGATGTGATATCCAACTCCTTCCCATTCCAACCTGAGACCCTTCCTATAGAATGAGATGGGATATCCAACTCCTTCCCATTCCAATCCTGATACCCTTCCTATAGCTTGAGATGTGATATCTCAATGCTTCTAATACCAAACCTGAGACCCTTCCTATAACATGAGATGTGATATCCAAGTCCTTCCCATTCCAATCCTGAAACCCTTCCTATAGCTTGAGATTGATATCTCAATGCTTCTAATACCAAACCTGAGACCCTTCCTATAACGAGATGGGATATCCAACTCCTTCCCATTCGAATCCTGAGACCCTTCCGATAGCAGAGATGTGATATCTCAATGCTTATACCAAACCTGAGACCCTTCCTATGGCATGAGATGTCATATACAACGCCTTCCGATTCCAAACCTGAGACCCTTCCTATAGCATGAGATGGGATATCCCAATGCTAATATCAAACCTGAGATCCTTCCTATAACATGAGATGTGATATCCAAATCCTTCCCCTTCCAAACCTGAGACCCTCCCTTTAGCATGAGATGTGATATCCAACTCCTTCCCATTCCAATCCTGAGACCCTTCTGATAGCATGAGATGTGATATCTCAATGCCTCTAATACCAAACCTGAAATCCTTCCGATAGCATGAGATGTGATATCTCAATGCTTCTAATACCAAACCTGAGATCCTTCCTATAACATGAGATGTGATATCCAAATCCTTCCCCTTCCAAACCTGAGACCCTCCCTTTAGCATGAGATGTGATATCCAACTCCGTCCCATTCCAATCCTGAGTTCCTTCTGATAGCATGAAATGAGATATCTCATTGCCTCTAATACCAAACCTGAGATCCTACCTCTAACATGAAATGTGATATCCAACTCCTTCCCCTTCCAAACCTGAGAGCCTTCCTATAGCATGAGATGTGATATCCAAGTCCTTCCCATTCCAATCCTCAGACCCTTCCTATAACATGAGATTTGATATCCAACTCCTTCCCATTCCAACCTGAGACCCTTCCTATAGCATGAGATGGGATATCCAACTCCTTCCAAATCCAATCCTGATACCCTTCCGATAGCATGAGATGTGATATCCCAATGCTTCTACAAAACCTGAGACCCATACATGGCATGAGATGTGATATCAAACTCCTTCCCATTCCAATCCTGAGACCCTTCCTATAGCTTGAGATGTGATATCCAACTCCTTCCCATTCCAATTCTCTGACCCGTCCTATACCATGAGATGTGATATCTCAATGCTTCTAATACCAAACCTGAGACCCTTCCTATAACGAGATGGGATATCCAACTCCTTCCCATTCCAATCCTGAGACCCTTCCGATAGCAGAGATGTGATATCTCAATGCTTATACCAAATCAGAGACCCTTCCTATGGCATGAGATGTCATATACAACTCCTTCCGATTCCAAACCTGAGACCCTTCCTATAGCATGAGATGGGATATCTCAATGCTTATACCAAACCTGAGACCCTTCCTATAGCATGAGATGTGATATCCAAATCCTTCCCCTTCCAATCCTGAGACCCTTCATATAGCTTGAGATGTGATATCCAAATCCTTCCCCTTCCAAACCCGAGACCCTCCCTTTGGCATGAGATGTGATATCCAACTCCTTCCCATTCCAATCCTGAGACCCTTCTGATAGCATGAGATGTGATATCCAAATCCTTCCCATTCCAATCCTGATACCCTTCCTATAACATGAGATGTGATATCCAAATCCTTCCACTTCCAAACCTGAGACCCTCCCTTTAGCATGAGATGTGATATCCGACACCTTCCCATTCCAATCCTGATTCCCTTCTGATAGCTTGAGATGTGATATCTCAATGCCTCTAATACCAAACCTGAGATCCTTCTGATAGCATGAGATGTGATAGCCAACTCCTTACCATTTCAATCCTGAGACCCTTCTGATAGCATGAGATGTGATATCTCAATGCCTCTAATACCAAACCTGAGATCCTACCTCTAACATGAAATGTGATATCCAACTCCTTCCCCTTCCAAACCTGAGACCCTTCCTATAGCATGAGATGGGATATCCAACTCCTTCCAAATCCAATCCTGATACCCTTCCGATAGCATGAGATGTGATATCCCAATGCTTCTACAAAACCTGAGACCCATACATGGCATGAGATGTGATATCAAACTCCTTCCCATTCCAATCCTGATACCCTTCCTATAGCTTGAGATGTGATATCTCAATGCTTCTAATACCAAACCCGAGACCCTTCCTATAACATGAGATGTGATATCCAAGTCCTTCCCATTCCAATCCTGAGACCCTTCCTATAGCTTGAGATGTGATATCTCAATGCTTCTAATACCGAACCTGAGACCCTTCCTATAACGAGATGGGATATCCAACTCCTTCCCATTCCAATCCTGAGACCCTTCAGATAGCAGAGATGTGATATCTCAATGCTTATACCAAACCTGAGACCCTTCCTTTGGCATGAGATGTCATATACAACGCCTTCCGATTCCAAACCTGAGACCCTTCCTATAGCATGAGATGGGATATCCCAATGCTAATACCAAACCTGAGATCCTTCCTATAACATGAGATGTGATATCCAAATCCTTCCCATTCCAAACCTGAGACCCTCCCTTTAGCATGAGATGTGATATCCAACTCCTTCCCATTCCAATCCTGAGACCCTTCTGATAGCATGAGATGTGATATCTCAATGCCTCTAATACCAAACCTGAAAATCTTCCGATAGCATGAGATGTGATATCTCAATGCTTCTAATACCAAACCTGAGATCCTTCCTATAACATGAGATGTGATATCCAAATCCTTCCCCTTCCAAACCTGAGACCCTCCCTTTAGCATGAGATGTGATATCCAACTCCTTCCCATTCCAATCCTGAGATCCTTCTGATAGCATGAAATGAGATATCACAATGCCTCTAATACCAAACCTGAGATCCTACCTCTAACATGAAATGTGATATCCAACTCCTTCCCCTTCCAAACCTGAGAGCCTTCCTATAGCATGAGATGTGATATCCAAGTCCTTCCATTCCAATCCTGAGACCCTTCCTATAACATGAGATTTGATATCCAACTCCTTCCCATTCCAACCTGAGACCCTTCCTATAGCATGAGATGGGATATCCAACTCCTTCCAAATCCAATCCTGATACCCTTCCGATAGCATGAGATGTGATATCCCAATGCTTCTACAAAACCTGAGACCCATACATGGCATGAGATGTGATATCAAACTCCTTCCCATTCCAATCCTGAGACCCTTCCTATAGCTTGAGATGTGATATCCAACTCCTTCCCATTCCAATTCTGAGACCCGTCCTATACCATGAGATGTGATATCTCAATGCTTCTAATACCAAACCTGAGACCCTTCCTATAACGAGATGGGATATCCAACTCCTTCCCATTCCAATCCTGAGACCATTCCGATAGCAGAGATGTGATATCTCAATGCTTATACCAAATCTGAGACCCTTCCTATGGCATGAGATGTCATATACAACTCCTTCCGATTCCAAACCTGAGACCCTTCCTATAGCATGAGATGGGATATCTCAATGCTTATACCAAACCTGAGACCCTTCCTATAGCATGAGATGTGATATCCAAATCCTTCCCCTTCCAATCCTGAGACCCTTCCTATAGCTTGAGATGTGATATCCAAATCCTTCCCCTTCCAAACCCGAGACCCTCCCTTTGGCATGAGATGTGATATCCAACTCCTTCCCATTCCAATCCTGAGACCCTTCTGATAGCATGAAATGTGATATCCAAATCCTTCCCATTCCAATCCTGATACCCTTCCTATAACATGAGATGTGATATCGAAATCCTTCCACTTCCAAACCTGAGACCCTCCCTTTAGCATGAGATGTGATATCCGACACCTTCACATTCCAATCCTGAGTCCCTTCTGATAGCTTGAGATGTGATATCTCAATGTCTCTAATACCAAACCTGATATCTTTCTGATAGCATGAGATGTGATATCCAACTCCTTCCCATTTCAATCCTGAGACCCTTCTGATAGCATGAGATGTGATATCTCAATGCCTCTAATACCAAACCTGAGATCCTACCTCTAACATGAAATGTGATATCCAACTCCTTCCCCTTCCAAACCTGAGAGCCTTCCTATAGCATGAGATGTGATATCCAAGTCCTTCCCATTCCAATCCTGAGACCCTTCCTATAACATGAGATGTGATCTCCAACTCCTTCCCATTCCAACCTGAGACTCTTCCTATAGCATGAGATGGGATATCCAACTCCTTCCAAATCCAATCCTGATACCCTTCCGATAGCATGAGATGTGATATCCCAATGCTTCTACAAAACCTGAGACCCATACATGGCATGAGATGTGATAGCAAACTCATTCCCATTCCAATCATGAGACCCTTCCTATAGCTTGAGATGTGATATCCAAGTCCTTCCCATTCCAATCCTGAGACCCTTCCTATAGCATGAGATGTGATATCTTAATGCTTCTAATACCAAACCTGAGACCCTTCCTATAACATGAGATGTGATATCAAAGTCCTTCCCATTCCAATCCTGAGACCCTTCCTATAGCTTGAGATGTGATATCCAACTCCTTCCCATTCCAATTCTGAGACCCGTCCTATACCATGAAATGTGATATCTCAATGCTTCTAATACCAAACCTGAGACCCTTCCTATAACATGAGATGTGATATCCAAGTCCTTCCCACTCCAATCCTGAGACCCTTCCTATAGCATGAGATGTGATATCTTAATGCTTCTAATACCAAACCTGAGACCCTTCCTATAACATGAGATGTGATATCAAAGTCCTTCCCATTCCAATCCTGAGACCCTTCCTATAGCTTGAGATGTGATATCCAACTCCTTCCCATTCCAATTCTGAGACCCGTCCTATACCATGAGATGTGATATCTCAATGCTTCTAATATCAAACCTGAGACCCTTCCTATAACGAGATGGGATATCCAACTCCTTCCCATTCCAATCCTGAGACCCTTCTGATAGCAGAGATGAGATATCTCATCTCAATGCTTATACCAAACCTGAGACCCTTCCTATGGCATGAGATGTCATATACAACTCCTTCCAATTCCAAACCTGAGACCCTTCCTATAGCATGAGATGGGATATCTCAATGCTTATACCAAACATGAGACCCTTCCTATAGCATGAGATGTGATATCCAACTCCTTCCCATTAGTACCCTGAGACCCTTCCTATAGCTTGAGATGTGATATCCAACTCCTTCACATTCCAATCGTGAGACCCTTCCTATAGCTTGAGATGTGATATCCAACTCCTTCCCATTCCAATCCTGAGACCCTTCCTATAACATGAGATGTGATATCTCAATGCTTCTAATACCAAACCTGAGATCCTTCCCATAACATGAGATGTAATATCCAAATCCTTCCACTTCCAAACCTGAGACCCTCCCTTTAGCATGAGATGTGATATCCGACTCATTCCCATTCCAATCCTGAGACCCTTCTGATAGCATGAGATGTGATATCTCAATGCCTCTAATACCAAACCTGAGATCCTTCCTATAGCATGAGATGTGATATCTCAATACTTCTAATACCAAACCTGAGATCCTTCCTATAACATGAGATGTGATATCCAAATCCTTCCCATTCCAAACCTGAGACCCTCCCTTTAGCATGAGATGTGATATCCAACTCCTTCCCATTCCAATCCTGAGAGCCTTCCTATAGCATGAGATGTGATATCCAAGTCCTTCCCATTCCAATCCTGAGACCCTTCCTATAACATGAGATGTGATATCCAACTCCTTCCCATTCCAACCTGAGACCCTTCCTATAGCATGAGATGGGATATCCAACTCCTTCCAAATCCAATCCTGATACCCTTCCGATAGCATGAGATGTGATATCCCAATGCTTCTACAAAACCTGAGACCCATACATGGCATGAGATGTGATATCAAACTCCTTCCCATTCCAATCCTGAGACCCTTCCTATAGCTTGAGATGTCATATCCAACTCCTTCCCATTCCAATTCTGAGACCCGTCCTATACCATGAGACTTGATATCTCAATGCTTATAATACCAAACCTGAGACCGGTCCTATAACATGAGATGTGATATCCAAATCCTTCCCCTTCCAAACCTTAGACCCTTCCTTTATCATGAGATGTGATATCCAAGTCCTTCCCATTCCAATCCTGAGACCCTTCCTACAGCATGAGATGTGATATCTCAATGCTTCTAATACCAAACCTGAGACCCTTCCTATAACATGAGATGTGATATCCAAGTCCTTCCCATTCCAATCCTGAGACCCTTCCTATAGCATGAGATGTGATATCTCAATGCTTCTAATACCAAACCTGAGACCCATCCTATAACATGAGATGTGATATCCAAGTCCTTCCCATTCCAATCCTGAGACCCTTCCTATAGCTTGAGATGTGATATCCAACTCCATCCCATTCCAATTCTGAGACCCGTCCTATAACATGAGATGTAATATCCAAGTCCTTCCCATTCCAATCCTGAGACCCTTCCTATAGCATGAGATGTGATATCTCAATGCTTCTAATACCAAACCTGAGACCCTTCCTATAACGAGATGGGATATCCAACTCCTTCCCATTCCAATCCTGAGACACTTCTGATAGCAGAGATGTGATATCTCAATGCTTATACCAAACCTGAGACCCTTCCTATGGCATGAGATGTCATATACAACTCCTTCCGATTCCAAACCTGAGACCCTTCCTATAGCATGAGATGGGATATCTCAATGCTTATACCAAACCTGAGACCCTTCCTATAACATGAGATGTGATATCCAACTCCTTCCCATTCTAACCCTGAGACCCTTCCTATAGCTTGAGATGTGATATCCAACTCCTTCACATTCCAATCCTGAGACCCTTCCAATAGCTTGAGATGTGATATCCAACTCCTTCCCATTCCAATCCTGAGACCCTTCCTATAGCATGAAATGTGATATCTCAATGCTTCTAATACCAAACCTGAGATCCTTCCCATAACATGAGATGTGATATCCAAATCCTTCCACTTCCAAACCTGAGACCCTCCCTTTAGCATGAGATGTGATATCCGACTCCTTCCCATTCCAATCCTGAGACCCTTCTGATAGCATGAGATGTGATATCTCAATGCCTCTAATACCAAACCTGAGATCCTTCCGATAGCATGAGATGTGATATCTCAATGCTTCTAATACCAAACCTGAGATCCTTCCTATAACATGAGATGTGATATCCAAATCCTTCCCATTCCAAACCTGAGACCCTCCCTTTACCATGAGATGTGATATCCAAGTCCTTCCCATTCCAATCCTGAGACCCTTCCTATAACATGAGATGTGATATCCAACTCCTTCCCATTCAAACCTGAGACCCTTCCTATAGCATGAGATGGGATATCCAACTCCTTCCAAATCCAATCCTGAGACCCTTCCGATAGCATGAGATGTGATATCCCAATGCTTCTACAAAACCTGAGACCCATACATGGCATGAGATGTGATATCAAACTCCTTCCCATTCCAATCCTGAGACCCTTCCTATAGCTTGAGATGTGATATCCAACTCCTTCCCATTCCAATTCTGAGACCCGTCCTATACCATGAGACTTGCTATCTCAATGCTTCTAATACCAAACCTGAGACTGGTCCTATAACATGAGATGTGATATCCAAATCCTTCCCCTTCCAAACCTTAGACCCTTCCTTTATCATGAGATGTGATATCCAAGTCCTTCCGATTCCAATCCCGAGACCCTTCCTATAGCATGAGATGTGATATCTCAATGCTTCTAATACCAAACCTGAGACCCTTCCTATAACATGAGATGTGATATCCAAGTCCTTCCCATTCCAATCCTGAGACCCTTCCTATAGCATGAGATGTGATATCTCAATGCTTCTAATACCAAACCTGAGACCCATCCTATAACATGAGATGTGATATCCAAGTCCTTCCCATTCCAATCCTGAGACCCTTCCTATAGCTTGAGATGTGATATCCAACTCCTTCCCATTAGAATTCTGAGACCCGTTCTATAACATGAGATGTGATATCCAAGTCCTTCCCATTCCAATCCTGAGACCCTTCCGATAGCAGAGATGGGATATCCAACTCCTTCCCATTCCAATCCTGAGACACTTCTGATAGCAGAGATGTGATATCTCAATGCTTATACCAAACCTGAGACCCTTCCTATGGCTTGAGATGTCATATACAACGCCTTCCCATTCCAATCCTGAGACCCTTCCTATAACATGAGATGTGATCTCCAACTCCTTCCCATTCCAACCTGAGACTCTTCCTATAGCATGAGATGGGATATCCAACTCCTTCCAAATCCAATCCTGATACCCTTCCGATAGCATGAGATGTGATATCCCAATGCTTCTACAAAACCTGAGACCCATACATGGCATGAGATGTGATAGCAAACTCATTCCCATTCCAATCATGAGACCCTTCCTATAGCTTGAGATGTGATATCCAACTCCTTCCCATTCCAATTCTGAGACCCTTCCTATAGCATGAGATGTGATATCTCAATGCTTCTAATATCAAACCTGAGACCCTTCCTATAACGAGATGGGATATCCAACTCCTTCCCATTCCAATCCTGAGACCCTTCTGATAGCAGAGATGAGATATCTCATCTCAATGCTTATACCAAACCTGAGACCCTTCCTATGGCATGAGATATCATATACAACTCCTTCCAATTCCAAACCTGAGACCCTTCCTATAACATGAGATGTGATATCCAAGTCCTTCCCATTCCAATCCTGAGACCCTTCCTATAGCATGAGATGTGATATCTTAATGCTTCTAATACCAAACCTGAGACCCTTCCTATAACATGAGATGTGATATCAAAGTCCTTCCCATTCCAATCCTGAGACCCTTCCTATAGCTTGAGATGTGATATCCAACTCCTTCCCATTCCAATTCTGAGACCCGTCCTATACCATGAGATGTGATATCTCAATGCTTCTAATATCAAACCTGAGACCCTTCCTATAACGAGATGGGATATCCAACTCCTTCCCATTCCAATCCTGAGACCCTTCTGATAGCAGAGATGAGATATCTCATCTCAATGCTTATACCAAACCTGAGACCCTTCCTATGGCATGAGATGTCATATACAACTCCTTCCAATTCCAAACCTGAGACCCTTCCTATAGCATGAGATGGGATATCTCAATGCTTATACCAAACATGAGACCCTTCCTATAGCATGAGATGTGATATCCAACTCCTTCCCATTAGTACCCTGAGACCCTTCCTATAGCTTGAGATGTGATATCCAACTCCTTCACATTCCAATCGTGAGACCCTTCCTATAGCTTGAGATGTGATATCCAACTCCTTCCCATTCCAATCCTGAGACCCTTCCTATAACATGAGATGTGATATCTCAATGCTTCTAATACCAAACCTGAGATCCTTCCCATAACATGAGATGTAATATCCAAATCCTTCCACTTCCAAACCTGAGACCCTCCCTTTAGCATGAGATGTGATATCCGACTCCTTCCCATTCCAATCCTGAGACCCTTCTGATAGCATGAGATGTGATATCTCAATGCCTCTAATACCAAACCTGAGATCCTTCCTATAGCATGAGATGTGATATCTCAATACTTCTAATACCAAACCTGAGATCCTTCCTATAACATGAGATGTGATATCCAAATCCTTCCCATTCCAAACCTGAGACCCTCCCTTTAGCATGAGATGTGATATCCAACTCCTTCCCATTCCAATCCTGAGAGCCTTCCTATAGCATGAGATGTGATATCCAAGTCCTTCCCATTCCAATCCTGAGACCCTTCCTATAACATGAGATGTGATATCCAACTCCTTCCCATTCCAACCTGAGACCCTTCCTATAGCATGAGATGGGATATCCAACTCCTTCCAAATCCAATCCTGATACCCTTCCGATAGCATGAGATGTGATATCCCAATGCTTCTACAAAACCTGAGACCCATACATGGCATGAGATGTGATATCAAACTCCTTCCCATTCCAATCCTGAGACCCTTCCTATAGCTTGAGATGTCATATCCAACTCCTTCCCATTCCAATTCTGAGACCCGTCCTATACCATGAGACTTGATATCTCAATGCTTCTAATACCAAACCTGAGACCGGTCCTATAACATGAGATGTGATATCCAAATCCTTCCCCTTCCAAACCTTAGACCCTTCCTTTATCATGAGATGTGATATCCACGTCCTTCACATTCCAATCCTGAGACCCTTCCTACAGCATGAGATGTGATATCTCAATGCTTCTAATACCAAACCTGAGACCCTTCCTATAACATGAGATGTGATATCCAAGTCCTTCCCATTCCAATCCTGAGACCCTTCCTATAGCATGAGATGTGATATCTCAATGCTTCTAATACCAAACCTGAGACCCATCCTATAACATGAGATGTGATATCCAAGTCCTTCCCATTCCAATCCTGAGACCCTTCCTATAGCTTGAGATGTGATATCCAACTCCATCCCATTCCAATTCTGAGACCCGTCCTATAACATGAGATGTAATATCCAAGTCCTTCCCATTCCAATCCTGAGACCCTTCCTATAGCATGAGATGTGATATCTCAATGCTTCTAATACCAAACCTGAGAACCTTCCTATAACGAGATGGGATATCCAACTCCTTCCCATTCCAATCCTGAGACATGTAAGGGTATTTGGCGTGTTACAGTACAGAGTACAGCAATACTGCACAAGTAGCACATTTTTTTTGCAGCACCACCACAAGGGTGCGGTGCATTGCTATATGGGTTGCCAGATTAACAAGGAAAGACAGGCTATTCAGTCAAAAACGATTTTAACATATAAGATGCAAATCTATTTTTACAGTTAAAAGCACACGTGCTCATTTAAAAATGCACACTATTTTTCACCTGAAATGCCTATATTGCTAGAGACACATTTGAAAATTAACAGCTAACCTATTAACAATTAACCTGACTAATAAAACCTTATTTAATATAACCCACTAATAAAATGTGTTCTCCACTGCAGAATTAGGCATACTCTGAAAACCATTTAAATGCGTGTGCAGATTTTTTTTGCTTCTCTTCTCTGCCTGATTCTCCGTGTTTTTGTGCACAGTAGCTGCAGGAAGAAGGAAGTCAGATTTGCAACAATTGCAAATGTATAAGCGAAGCTATTGTTGAAGAATAGGAGGATGGGAGATGATGGATTTCATTGGGACACGTCATACAGAGGGCTGAGAGGAAAGTTTTAGTGGGCAGTATCAAGGAAAAAGACAGGCAGACATCTTTCTGCACTATTGGGGAGAAGACCTGGCTGTGCTGCTCCTGACTGAATGCAGATTCCTGTGTCCTGCTGCAGTCGAGATTGGGGAGAGCTGAAAGAAGGACCTTTCCACTGGCTGAGGCATTCCTATCTGCAAAAGCTGAGAATTCCAGGCAATGACCCCGGTTTGAGAAGGCAAGCGTTCCTTTTTGCTGGAGTTAATCCAAGAGAGCCACATTCACAAAGAGAACAACTAAAAAGATAAGGTAATGAGAAGTGTGGGAGCTGAGTGTGTACGGTAATATGCAGTCAGTGTAGGATTCCTGTGCGTGTCTTAATCAAGTGATAATGTTGCAATTTGAGTTCTGTTCTCCGCCACTATCTTTGCAGAGTGTCACAGACAATGCTTTGACTGTACCATTTTATTTCTGTAAAGAATGAGATCGTTTTTAAATACAACTTTTATAATACAGAAAAATATTTGAAAACAGACGGGTGATGTTTATTGTTTACCATTACAATGCTGATGATGTGGGGAGATTTTTAAACAGTGCAATGGTCATTTTAAGACAGATGTGTGCATGTCAAAATCAGTATGAATAATTGTGAGTGACTGTAGCATAGCTTGTTGGAGGTACATGAGCCAACGGGAAGAGAGACTCTCTGAACATAGCTCCCTACCGTATATAAGGTAGTGGAAATTACCACAAGACTACCACATATAGCTCTCTGTCGTAAATAAGTCAGTGAGTTCGCCCATGGTGGCACACCAACACTATCACTGGAAAATGTGGTATTCCTAGAATGCAGGTCTGAGGTCTCTCTAGTGATCACACGAAAAATCTAAGCAAAGATAAGGGATTCTGGACATTGGGGCCACAAATAAAACAAGGGAATTATGCTCACCAAAATACCACCAACCACGTATACCAAATATGCAGGTCTGGGTGCTGAAATAATGCATGTCCATTGTATTATTGTTGCACATGGCCAAATCTGAATACAAAGAGTGATTATTGCTAAGTTATTTTTCGGCGGTAATAAAATACCGTCAGGCCCCAAATCTCCACAAAATACCCTACATATTTATGGTGCGTTGCAGGCCGGGAAAGTGATCATAGAGTACCTACTGGGCGTGGCAAGTGTGTCTCACACTGCCATTTGCACATTAAAGGGAACCCATTTTATAATAGCAGTGTGCCACTAAAAACGAATTTCAGAATGTCACAAAGGGAAACCACATTCTCAGATCTAGTGCAATATTTAGAGGCAAAGTTATTTGCAAATGGGAATTGGTCTTCGAATAGCACGTTAGAATTTAGTAACCGCATTCAGGGTGAGGTGCAGAAAGAAAAACTAGACAATATTTTTGCAGAAGGCAGCATAATTCAGGTCTGCCTTACAAGATTATTGAATGCAGCCGATAAAAGTGCAGAGAAAGACTGTTTAATATGGCTATGCGGCAAAATATGGTTTATTTTAAACAAGTCCCTGCGAATGCAAGAGAATGATACTCAGCTAATTAACAGGTTAAAGACTGAATTAGAGGGGGCAAGTAAAAATCAGGAAATGTTGAGAGCAGAATTGGATGTATGCCAAAAAGACATGCAATTAAAATGCAGAGACTTTGATACTCAGTTATCCAAAAGCAAGAAACAATTTGAAGATAGTGAGCAAGAATTGACACACTTAAAAGCCTTAGTGGATCACATTAGGCAGGATAAAGATGAGGTTGTTTCAGAAATGCAGATTTTACAAAAAGAACATTGTGAAAAAGAAGGTGATCTCCAGAGTGCAGAACAAGAAATGATTAAAATGATTCAAGAAAGAGACAAAAGAAATAAAGAGTTCAATGAATGCCAAATGCAAATGTGCGACATGCAGGAGGCGATTAATAAAATGAGCGATGAAAATAATTATTTGCAGAATGAAGAAACCAGACTCCTTAAAAAGTGTAAGGACTTAGAACAGCAAATGTGCATTCCCAGGTCCCAAGAGAGGCGGCAGGGTACCACATTCAATGGAGTGGAGGTGAATTCTAGCTCTGCCCAAAGAGCTAGTGCCCCAGTGACTGGGCCGGTGACTGAACTTGGTTGCAGCGCCCTTGGGGGATTTGATACTCCCATTGGGGGCAGTCACCAATCTCATACACCTGAAAACAGGATTGACTCACAAAATAGTGCAATTCCAAGTATTGCAACAAGTAGCCCCATAAAAATAATGAAATCCATTAAAGCCCTGATCAAACCATTTAAAAAGGGAGGTGAATGCTGCATTGAGGATCACTTAGAAGCGGTGCATGACATTTTTAAAGCACTCCAGATACCTAAGGAACAGTACAGACAATATTTTCATTTAACTTTAGATGCCCCGACGGCCAGCATCATAAGGGGATTAAATGAACAGCAGAATATGACATGGCTGGAGTTTGAAAAAGAAATTAGGCGTCATTTTTCTCCTTTTCAGTCATTGCAGGAGGCAAAGAAAGTCGCGTACACAATTACTGCTGGACCTAATACATCCCCTCGCCAATTTTTACAAGACTTAAAAAGAGCATTCTCTCGCTTTGATGTATCTTTTGACTCAAATTCCAATGAGTTTAAAACTGCATACTTCTATGGGCTACAGAAAGACATCATATCCCAATTGGTCCGTGAATTTGACCGTGACAAGTCCCTTGAATGGATTGTACATCAAAGCACAAAGCTATATGAGGTACTCTATTGTCAGGGTAGAGAAAGTGATAAAATGAAAGATACCAGGCATAAATCTAAAGAACCCTCAGCCACAGTAATGGAAATCAGGTCAGCCAAAATGTCCCTTGAGTCTGCTCAAAGTCAAGGTAAAAATAATGTGACACCTGAACAAAGGGGTAATCAACAAAGATCGCCATTTCCTGTACCAATATTCCAAACACATGATCCTAGTAATAGAGAGAGCTACATCAGCCCTAGATATTTAGGGGATAGACCCCGGGTAAGATACCGGTCTGATATGGCAGGTATGAACAATAACCAGAGACAAAATCAAGATCAAAGAAATGATGGTCCCTACCAGTCATTGGGGACACAGAGCAGATTTGATCCCAACACCATGATATATGGTAATCAGTATAGGCCCCGATATGTGGATCGATTTACTGATAATGGAAATCAACATAGGGGCCAGTACCCACAATCTGAGAGACAGGACATGAGGCAAAACGTGAACTACAGTCCACGCCAGTACGATGATTCCCCACCAAGGGACTATAATCAAAGGATGGGTGCAACCCGCTCCCCTCCACAAATGAATCAAGAGTTCAGAAACCATCCCAACCGGTATCAATCACCTGAGAGGTATCAGAATAGATCCAATCAGGGGGAAAACAACCATTATCGACCTAGGCCACAGAAAGAGGATCCTAGAGAGATGGAAAGGTTCCAGTGCCTTGAGGCCCAAGTGAAAATGTCAGCTGAGCAAATAGGAAAGCTCTATACAGCGCAAAAACAACCTTCCAAAGAGGGGGCTGATGGCCATAGCAATGACCGGGGGGCTTCCGAAAAGTGACTAAGTACTCATGATAACTGCAGTGCCAAAATGACAGATTGCTCTGATATAATTTTGCATAACGACTCTGAGATGCCTAATGGATTAAAAATGAAAGTACCAGTAAATGAAATTGTGACAGAAAGTGCAAATACTTCTAAAAAAGAGGTACGGTTTAGCTTAGAGCTAAATAAAACAGTAAAGATTTGCACAAATGAAAAAGAAACATTAGGAATTCCAAAAGAACAAAGGAACAGATTTAAGAAAAATGACTCATGCATGGGGAATACCAGTGAACAGGGAGTAAGTGGGGATGCCATAGCTCCTTCCCTGGGCAAGCAAAACAATGACCAAACACAGACAGAAAAAGGAAATACTCACAAGGCGGGTACAAGTCAATCACCTGAAAAATTCTTTGAGCCACATATTTTTGAAGAGGCTGAAAGGGCTGGTATTACACTAAATGATCACAAATGCACAGAATTAAAAAATGACAAATTGCTGAATGATGTTGTTACACATGTTCAGTTGGAAGGTTGTAATGTGGTCTCTGATGTTACCCAGATGGATGGGATACTATTATTCCTGCATTTACAAAACAGTTTGCAATAACACTGAAATGCAAAAATGGGCAGCAGATGAAAGGCTCTGATGCATTTGTATGCCTGAATGAATCCATAAAACAGCAAGGCCTGAATTATGAATACATTCCATTGGTAGACATTGGTGAGGGATCTGTAAAAATCATGGTAAATAATAAAGGTTGTCAGGATATTCATTTAGAGGAAAACTCCCCATTAGGAATGGCCATACAAAAATCACATTATACGGCAGATTTAAATAACATGGTGATTGGGAATATTCCTGAAAAATATGTAGATGCCAAGGGCGAGTTGCCAGAACACCTGGACTCTCAGCCCAAAGGAATATTTAAAATTCATTCTGTGTATCCTTATGATTCAAATGAGACAGTGTGCTGCCATCAAGAGGATTGCATAATATTTAATTTAAATGAAAATGAAACAGGAAATCAGCCCATTGAAGTGGAAGCTGATATGCCAAAATATTTAAAAGTGGCAGCTCTACAAAAAGGCACAGCCACACAGTTAGAGGAAAGCGCTGAGATTCCTTTACCAGAAGAGTTTCCAGAATTTTCCAGAATGGTAGAAGAGCAGATCTCCTTAGCGGATGCATGCGACAGCGATAAGGATAGAGACGACCTGAGGGAAATATTTATGGAGTTTAAGGATGTATTTGCAAAAGATGCTTTTGATTGTGGTTTAACTGATTTACATGTGGCCACACTACCAGAAGGTTGTAGCAGAAATCCAGTGTTTGTACGCCAGTATAGACTACCGCTGGCATGTTTAGAATCATTGGCAGAGATTATTAAAAATTTGGAATCACGGGGAATAATCAGGCCCATTCATAGCACATCCAATACGCCTATTTTAGGTGTGTTAAAGCCAAATGGTCAATGGCGGCTGTGTGCAGACTTAAGAGAGTTAAATAAAAGAGTACCAGTATCTAGATGGCCACTACCATTCATTGATCAGGGCCTAGCTCAGATACATGGTTCAAATGTATTTACCACGTTAGATCTCACATCTGGATATTGGTGTGTGCCATTGGCAGAGGAGATACAACACCTATTTTCCTTTACATTTGACAGGACTCAATATGCCTGGCTTAGAGCTCCATTCGGGTACATCAATAGTGGGAGTGAATTTGGCATATTTTTGAGAAAGGCCATGCCGGATGCAGCGGAAAGAGGAACAATAGTTTATGTGGATGATGTCCTGATAAAAAATGAAAACCTTAAAAGCCATTTTGATGAAATAAGACATGTGCTTGGCCAATTGCAGAAAGCAGGCGCCAAAGTATCTTTACAAAAAGCACAATGGTGCAAGAAAAAAGTGAACTTTCTAGGGCATGAAGTGACTGAACATGGGCTAAATCCACAAAGGAAGAAAATAGAGGCCATACAAAGATTAAAAGATCCTAAAAATGTGAAAGGAGTAAAAAGTTTATTAGGGATGACAGGCTATAACAGAAAGTTCATTGAGAATTATGCAGAAATCACTCAACCATTGAATAAACTGCTTAAACTAAATACTCCCTGGAGATGGGAAAGAGAGCAGTCTGATGCAGTGGCTAGATTGAAGGAATGTCTTGTAAAGGCACCATGTTTAGCATACCCCATAAAGGACAGGGATTTCTTTATAGAAATAGGCTTTTCTGAACATTGTATGTCAGCAGTGTTATCACAAAAACACGATTTGAATCCCAAAACCATTGCATATGCAAGTAAGGCATTTTCCCAAGTTGAAATGAAATTTAATGAATGCGAGAAGGCCCTATTAACCACTGTGTGGGTGCTACAACATTTTCGCCCCATTGTTCAGGGAGAAAAGGTGATTATTGAAACAAATCATCAACCTTTGCAATTTTTAGAGAGTAAAAGAATTAGATCAGGCAATCTAGCGCAATCCAGAATCACTTCATGGACGCTGGCATTACAAGGTTTTCCCGTAGAAGTAAGATATGGACAAAATAAAAAGAGCCCAATTGCTCAAGGGTTAGCTGACTTACATGACTGTGCAGCTGAACAAATACCAAATGAAATGGAAGTGGAAGCTAGTTTACAGGAATTTGAACAATCACCACACAAAGCTTTTGATGAAAAAACATGCAAGGATTTGCCAACTGTATATGTGGATGGTTGTGCTTTTCACATTGAAAATGACAGTAATAAACAATTAGTGGCAGGAATAGGAAATGTCTGGTTGAAATGTGAAGGCGTTCCTAGTATAGGGATGAGGATTGGAGATAGGAGCAGTCAGGTGGCGGAATTGGCAGCCATCTATAAAGCAATTGCTATTGCAGTTGATAAAAAGTTCAGTGAAATTGTCCTGGTGACTGATTCTGACTATGCACGGAATAGCTTTGTGGAGTATTTGCCTGGTTGGAAAGCAAGAGGCATGGTTACATACAACAAAAAACCACTTAAACATGGAAAAATGATACAAGCCATAGACAAATTGGTGTCAGAAAATAATTTAACAATATACTGGAGAAAAATTTGTGGGCATTTAAAAACACCAGGAGAGGATAAGGAGGGAAATGATAAGGCAGACCATCTGGCTAAGATTGGGGCTGTGATGGGAGAATTGCTACCTATTGATTATTTAATGGGTGAAATACAAATTGATGCAGTCACACGTTCTAAAGCACCAAAGGAGGTAGATCAACTGGTGGTGCAGTGGAGTCATGACACGCCAGACCAAGATTTGATTGAGGCACAAAAGAATGATCAAATTTTGGGAATCTATTATAATCATTTGATAGATCCTGAACGAAATCCTTTAACAGAAAAAGATTGCATGGGAAAAGAAGAGTTGAGGGTGTTATTAAAGAACAAAACACGAATCAGATTACAGGATGGACTCATGATTAGAGAGTCCATAACAGGACAAATACAGTGGGTAGTACCCCTTTCATTCAGAGGACTAATGCTACACCATGCACATGATGCCATAACTGCAGGCCATAGAGGTTCACAAAAAACATTGGAAATACTAAAAGATTATGCTTACTGGCCTCATATGTCCCAAGATGTGGAATTATATACTAGAGGATGTCTAGTATGCGCCCAATTTAAACCTGCTTCACCAATGCATAGAGCACCATTGATGAAAAGAGGCCTAACTCTCCCATGGTCAGATTTGCAAATAGACTATGTAGGTCCTTTAAAAAGGTCGAGCAGGGGACACCGTTATATTTTGAGTGTGGTATGTTTGATGTCGAAGTGGATTGAGTGCATCCCTGCACCAGATTGTAGTGCGCAAACAGCAGCCACATTACTGGTGAACCATGTGTTCTCAAGGTTTGGGTTGCCACAAAGAATTGAGTCAGACAGAGGAAGTCATTTCACAAGTACTCTAATGAGTAAGGTATGGCAAATACTAGGTGTGAAAAGGAAACTACATATCGCATATCGGGCGGCGTCTTCAGGTACAGTTGAAAGAAGCAATAGGTCTGTTGTGGATATTTTAAAGAAATTTGTGGCAGAAGCAGGTTCCAGCTGGGATTTGCGTTTACCATTGGTTTTGATGGCAATCAGGTCGACTCCTGCCAAAGCAACAGGTGTTAGCCCCCATGAGGTATTAACAGGTAGGAAAATGGTGTTACCACAACACCTACTATACAGAACGCATGAGCAAACCCTTGTGAGTGCATCCACAGTTCATGAATATATTGATGAACTGAGGAGGCATTTGCAACATGCATTTGCTTTTGTGCAGAGAAATCTGGAAAGGGCTGCTGACAGTGCTAAGTCATATTATGACAAAAAGACATCAGTAAAGGAATACAATGTAGGGGATCAGGTGTACAAGTTTCATTTTGGAAAAAGTAAACAGAAAAATTCTAAATTTCTAGCAGCCTGGCAGGGGCCATTTCGAATTATAGATAAGGTTTCTCCTGTAGTGTATAAAATTTTGAAAAATGAAGGTGAAACAGCAATAGAGCAGTTTGTCCATGTAAATCAAATCAAACCATGCCATCCCAGGCATGAGATCAGGCAGCTTGAGCATGTAGAAACAGATAGAATCACTTGAACACAAAAAGAGAAAATAAATGGGTACAATCAGGAGGCAGTGACAAAGAAGTTAAAAAGTTGATTGTTATGATGGCACATAAACACTGTAGTATATGTAAAATATAATATAAAATAAATATAAATAAATAAATAAATAAATAAATGCACATATAATGGAAGCTCATGGTTGGTGTGCAGAGAGAAAGTGTATTAAATATTGAATGCTGTTTTATATGTGTTTGTTTTCTTTTAACTTGTGTTTAATTTCAGAAGAAAGAAAAAAAAACGAAATATTTTTACCAAGCATGTTTTATTTTTGGCAAAAGGATGAAGTTAGTATTGTGCTATGTACTTAATCTGTTTATTTTCTATTTTGATTTAGACAATTAACATTATTTGGTCGGAGGTTCCGGGATCAGAGGCCACAGGAGACGATGGAGTCCCCTGGATGAAGACCAAAAGATGCCTGCCTCCAGGTGGAGGTGAAGACAAAATAACCGGAATGCCAAAAGAGATGACTACTGTGGATTCAAGATTGCCAAGATGAAAGAATACTCGAATGAACCGAATAACATCGCTGGTCGGGACATACCAAAAGAGACAAAACAAAAGTTCCGGCATATGAAGTTCCACGTATTTATTATTTTAATTATTTATTTTAACTTGTTATATTACTTAATTGTTTTAGTTAGTTGTTTTATTTCATTGTTTTTAATTGACTTGGAAAATTTAAACTTAAAGTAATGCCACTTCCACTGAGAAGGCAAATGTGGAACATTTTATGAACTGATGGACCCAGATGAAATGTTGATTGCAAATTTTCATTGATGCACATGAATATTCATTTGTTGGATTGCTATATTGTAAAAAAAAAAAAATAGAACAAGTTGTTTTTAGGAATTGGCTTGGATTATAGCCAAGTTCTAAAAACAAAAGGAGGGTATATGTAAGGATATTTGGCGTGTTACAGTACAGAGTACAGCAATACTGCACAAGTAGCACATTTTTTTTGCAGCACCACCACAAGGGTGCGGTGCATTGCTATATGGGTTGCCAGATTAACAAGGAAAGACAGGCTATTCAGTCAAAAACGATTTTAACATATAAGATGCAAATCTATTTTTACAGTTAAAAGCACACGTGCTCATTTAAAAATGCACACTATTTTTCACCTGAAATGCCTATATTGCTAGAGACACATTTGAAAATTAACAGCTAACCTATTAACAATTAACCTGACTAATAAAACCTTATTTAATATAACCCACTAATAAAATGTGTTCTCCACTGCAGAATTAGGCATACTCTGAAAACCATTTAAATGCGTGTGCAGATTTTTTTTGCTTCTCTTCTCTGCCTGATTCTCTGTGTTTTTGTGTACAGTAGCTGCAGGAAGAAGGAAGGATTTCAATGGATTTCATTGGGACACGTCATACAGAGGGCTGAGAGGAAAGTTTTAGTGGGCAGTATCAAGGAAAAAGACAGGCAGACATCTTTCTGCACTATTGGGGAGAAGACCTGGCTGTGCTGCTCCTGACTGAATGCAGATTCCTGTGTCCTGCTGCAGTCGAGATTGGGGAGAGCTGAAAGAAGGACCTTTCCACTGGCTGAGGCATTCCTATCTGCAAAAGCTGAGAATTCCAGGCAATGACCCCGGTTTGAGAAGGCAAGCGTTCCTTTTTGCTGGAGTTAATCCAAGAGAGCCACATTCACAAAGAGAACAACTAAAAAGATAAGGTAATGAGAAGTGTGGGAGCTGAGTGTGTACGGTAATATGCAGTCAGTGTAATATTCCTGTGCGTGTCTTAATCAAGTGATAATGTTGCAATTTGAGTTCTGTTCTCCGCCACTATCTTTGCAGAGTGTCACAGACAATGCTTTGACTGTACCATTTTATTTCTGTAAAGAATGAGATCGTTTTTAAATACAACTTTTATAATACAGAAAAATATTTGAAAACAGACGGGTGATGTTTATTGTTTACCATTACAATGCTGATGATGTGGGGAGATTTTTAAACAGTGCAATGGTCATTTTAAGACAGATGTGTGCATGTCAAAATCAGTATGAATAATTGTGAGTGACTGTAGCATAGCTTGTTGGAGGTACATGAGCCAACGGGAAGAGAGACTCTCTGAACATAGCTCCCTACCGTATATAAGGTAGTGGAAATTACCACAAGACTACCACATATAGCTCTCTGTCGTAAATAAGTCAGTGAGTTCGCCCATGGTGGCACACCAACACTATCACTGGAAAATGTGGTATTCCTAGAATGCAGGTCTGAGGTCTCTCTAGTGATCACACGAAAAATCTAAGCAAAGATAAGGGATTCTGGACATTGGGGCCACAAATAAAACAAGGGAATTATGCTCACCAAAATACCACCAACCACGTATACCAAATATGCAGGTCTGGGTGCTGAAATAATGCATGTCCATTGTATTATTGTTGCACATGGCCAAATCTGAATACAAAGAGTGATTATTGCTAAGTTATTTTTCGGCGGTAATAAAATACAGTCAGGCCCCAAATCTCCACAAAATACCCTACAGACACTTCTGATAGCAGAGATGTGATATCTCAATGCTTATACCAAACCTGAGACCCTTCCTATGGCATGAGATGTCATATACAACTCCTTCCGATTCCAAACCTGAGACCCTTCCTATAGCATGAGATGGGATATCTCAATGCTTATACCAAACCTGAGACCCTTCCTATAACATGAGATGTGATATCCAACTCCTTCCCATTCCAACCCTGAGACCCTTCCTATAGCTTGAGATGTGATATCCAACTCCTTCACATTCCAATCCTGAGACCCTTCCAATAGCTTGAGATGTGATATCGAACTCCTTCCCATTCCAATCCTGAGACCCTTCCTATAGCATGAAATGTGATATCTCAATGCTTCTAATACCAAACCTGAGATCCTTCCCATAACATGAGATGTGATATCCAAATCCTTCCACTTCCAAACCTGAGACCCTCCCTTTAGCATGAGATGTGATATCCGACTCCTTCCCATTCCAATCCTGAGACCCTTCTGATAGCATGAGATGTGATATCTCAATGCCTCTAATACCAAACCTGAGATCCTTCCGATAGCATGAGATGTGATATCTCAATGCTTCTAATACCAAACCTGAGATCCTTCCTATAACATGAGATGTGATATCCAAATCCTTCCCATTCCAAACCTGAGACCCTCCCTTTAGCATAAGATGTGATATCCAACTCCTTCCCATTCCAATCCTGAGACCCTTCCGATAGCATGAGATGTGATATCTCAATGCCTCTAATACCAAACCTAAGATCCTACCTCTAACATGAAATGTGATATCCAGCTCCTTCCCCTTCCAAACCTGAGAGCCTTCCTATAGCATGAGATGTGATATCCATGTCCTTCCCATTCCAATCCTGAGACCCTTCCTATAACATGAGATGTGATATCCAACTCCTTCCCATTCCAACCTGAGACCCTTCCTATAGCATGAGATGGGATATCCAACTCCTTCCAAATCCAATCCTGATACCCTTCCGATAGCATGAGATGTGATATCCCAATGCTTCTACAAAACCTGAGACCCATACATGGCATGAGATGTGATATCAAACTCCTTCCCATTCCAATCCTGAGACCCTTCCTATAGCTTGAGATGTGATATCCAACTCCTTCCCATTCCAATTCTGAGACCCGTGCTATACCATGAGACTTGCTATCTCAATGCTTCTAATACCAAACCTGAGACTGGTCCTATAACATGAGATGTGATATCCAAATCCTTCCCCTTCCAAACCTTAGACCCTTCCTTTATCATGAGATGTGATATCCAAGTCCTTCCCATTCCAATCCCGAGACCCTTCCTATAGCATGAGATGTGATATCTCAATGCTTCTAATACCAAACCTGAGACCCTTCCTATAACATGAGATGTGATATCCAAGTCCTTCCCATTCCAATCCTGAGACCCTTCCTATAGCATGAGATGTGATATCTCAATGCTTCTAATACCAAACCTGAGACCCATCCTATAACATGAGATCTGATATCCAAGTCCTTCCCATTCCAATCCTGAGACCCTTCCTATAGCTTGAGATGTGATATCCAACTCCTTCCCATTAGAATTCTGAGACCCGTCCTATAACATGAGATGTGATATCCAAGTCCTTCCCATTCCAATCCTGAGACCCTTCCGATAGCAGAGATGTGATATCTCAATGCTTATACCAAACCTCAGACCCTTCCTATGGCATGAGATGTCATATACAACTCCTTCCGATTCCAAACCTGAGACCCTTCCTATAGCATGAGATGGGATATCTCAATGCTAATACGAAACCTGAGATCCTTCCTATAACATGAGATGTAATATCCAAATCCTTCCCCTTCCAAACCCGAGACCCTCCCTTTGCATGAGATGTGATATCCAACTCCTTCCCATTCCAAACCTGAGACCCTTCTGATAGCATGAAATGTGATATCTCAATGCCTCTAACACCAAACCTGAGATCCTACCTCTGACATGAAATGTGATATCCAGCTCCTTCCCCTTCCAAACCTGAGAGCCTTCCTATAGCATGAGATGTGATATCCAACTCCTTCCCATTCCAACCTGAGACCCTTCCTATAGCATAAGATGGGATATCCAACTCCTTCCAAATCCAATCCTGATACCCTTCCGATAGCATGAGATGTGATATCCCAATGCTTCTACAAAACATGAGACCCATGCCATGGCATGTGATGTGATATCAAACTCCTTCCCATTCCAATCCTGAGACCCTTCCTATAGCTTGAGATGTGATATCCAACTCCTTCCCATTCCAATTCTGAGACCCGTCCTATACCATGAGACTTGATATCTCAATGCTTCTAATACCAAACCTGAGACCGGTCCTATAACATGAGAATTTATATCCAAATCCTTCCCCTTCCAAACCTTAGACCCTTCCTTTATCATGAGATGTGATATCCAAGTCCTTCCCATTCCAATCCTGAGACCCTTCCTATAGCATGAGATGTGATATCTCAATGCTTCTAATACCAAACCTGAGACCCTTCCTATAACATAAGATGTGATATCCAAGTCCTTCCCATTCCAAACCTGAGACCCTTCCTATAACATGAGATGTGATATCCAAGTCCTTCCCATTCCAATCCTGAGACCCTTCCTATAGCTTGAGATGTGATATCCAACTCCTTCCCATTCCAATTCTGAGACCTGTCCAATACCATGAGATGTGATATCTCAATGCTTCTAATACCAAACCTGAGACCCTTCCTATAACGAGATGGGATATCCAACTCCTTCCCATTTCAATCCCGAGACCCTTCTGATAGCAGAGATGTGATATCTCAATGCTTTTACCAAACCTGAGACCCTTCCTATAGCATGAGATGTGATATCCAACTCCTTCCCATTCCAATCCTGCGACCCTTCCTATAGCATGAGATGTGATATCTCAATGCTTCTAATACCAAACCTGAGATCCTTCCTATAACATGAGATGTGATATCCAACTCCTTCCCATTCCAAACCTGAGACCCTTCCGATAGCATGAGATGCGATATCAAACTCCTTCCCATTCCAATCCTGAGATAGCTTGAGGTGATATCCAACTCCTTCCCATTCCTATCCTGAGACCCTTCCTGTACCATGAGATGTGATATCTCAATGCTTCTAATACCAAACCTGAGACCCGTCCTATAACATGAGATGTGATATCCAACTCCTTCCCATTCCAATCCTGAGACCCTTCTGATAGCATGAGATGTGATATCTCAATGCCTCTAATAGCAAACCTGAAATCCTTCCGATAGCATGAGATGTGATATCTCAATGCTTCTAATACCAAACCTGAGATCCTTCCTATAACATGAGATGTGATATCCAAATCCTTCCCCTTCCAAACCTGAGACTAACCCTTTAGCATGAGATGTGATATCCGACTCCTTCCCATTCCAATCCTGAGACCCTTCTGATAGCATGAGATGTGATATCTCAATGCCTCTAATACCAAAGCTGAGGTCCTTCCTATAACATGAGATGTGATATCTCAATGCTTCTAATACCAAACCTGAGACCCTCCCTTTAGCATGAGATGTGATATCCGACTCCTTCCCATTCCAATCCTGAGATCCTTCTGATAGCATGAGATGTGATATCTCAATGCCTCTAATACCAAACCTGAGATCCTTCCGATAGCATGAGATGTGATATCTCAATGCTTCTAATACCAAACCTGAGATCCTTCCTATAACATGAGATGTGATATCCAAATCCTTTCCCTTCCAAACCTGAGACCTTCCCTTTAGCATGAGATGTGATATCCAACTCCTTCCCATTCCAATCCTGAGATCCTTCTGATAGCATGAAATGTGATATCTCAATGCCTCTAATACCAAACCTGAGATCCTTCCTATAGCATGAGATGTGATATCCAAGTCCTTCCCATTCCAATCCTGAGACCGTTCCTATAACATGAGATGTGATATCCCAATGCTTCTACAAAACCTGAGACCCATACATGGCATGGGATGTGATATCAAACTCCTTCCCATTCCAATCCTGAGACACTTCCTATAGCTTGAGATGTGATATCCAACTCCTTCCCATTCCAATTCGGAGACCCTTCCTATAGCATGAGATGTGATATCTCAATGCTTCTAATACCAAACCTGAGACCCTTCCTATAACATGAGATGTGATATCCAACTCCTTCCCATTCCAACCTGAGACCCTTCCTATAGCATGAGATGGGATATCCAACTCCTTCCAAATCCAATCCTGATACCCTTCCGATAGCATGAGATGTGATATCCCAATGCTTCTACAAAACCTGAGACCCATACATGGCATGAGATGTGATATCAAACTCCTTCCCATTCCAATCCTGAGACACTTCCTATAGCTTGAGATGTGATATCCAACTCCTTCCCATTCCAATTCGGAGACCCTTCCTATAGCATGAGATGTGATATCTCAATGCTTGTAATACCAAACCTGAGACCCTTCCTATAACATGAGATGTGATATCCAAGTCCTTCCCATCCCAATCCTGGGACCCTTCCTATAGCATGAGATGTGATATCTCAATGCTTCTAATACCAAACCTGAGACCCTTCCTATAACATGAGATGTGATATCCAAGTCCTTCCCATTCCAATCCCGAGACCCTTCCTATAGCTTGAGATGTGATATCCAACTCCTCCCATTCCAATTCTGAGACCCGTCCTATACCATGAGATGTGATATCCAAGTCCTTCCCATTCCAATCCTGAGACCGTTCCTATAACATGAGATGTGATATCCCAATGCTTCTACAAAACCTGAGACCCATACATGGCATGGGATGTGATATCAAACTCCTTCCCATTCCAATCCTGAGACACTTCCTATAGCTTGAGATGTGATATCCAACTCCTTCCCATTCCAATTCGGAGACCCTTCCTATAGCATGAGATGTGATATCTCAATGCTTCTAATACCAAACCTGAGACCCTTCCTATAACATGAGATGTGATATCCAACTCCTTCCCATTCCAACCTGAGACCCTTCCTATAGCATGAGATGGGATATCCAACTCCTTCCAAATCCAATCCTGATACCCTTCCGATAGCATGAGATGTGATATCCCAATGCTTCTACAAAACCTGAGACCCATACATGGCATGAGATGTGATATCAAACTCCTTCCCATTCCAATCCTGAGACACTTCCTATAGCTTGAGATGTGATATCCAACTCCTTCCCATTCCAATTCGGAGACCCTTCCTATAGCATGAGATGTGATATCTCAATGCTTGTAATACCAAACCTGAGACCCTTCCTATAACATGAGATGTGATATCCAAGTCCTTCCCATCCCAATCCTGGGACCCTTCCTATAGCATGAGATGTGATATCTCAATGCTTCTAATACCAAACCTGAGACCCTTCCTATAACATGAGATGTGATATCCAAGTCCTTCCCATTCCAATCCCGAGACCCTTCCTATAGCTTGAGATGTGATATCCAACTCCTCCCATTCCAATTCTGAGACCCGTCCTATACCATGAGATGTGATATCTCAATGCTTCTAATACCAAACCTGAGACCCTTCCTATAACGAGATGGGATATCCAACTCCTTCCCATTCCAATCCTGAGACCCTTCCGATAGCAGAGATGTGATATCTCAATGCTTATACCAAACCTGAGACCCTTCCTATGGCATGAGATGTGATATACAACTCCTTCCGATTCCAAACCTGCGACCCTTCCTATAGCATGAGATGGGATATCTCAATGCTTATACCAAACCTGAGACCCTTCCTATAGCATGAGATGTGATATCCAACTCCTTCCCATTTCAATCCTGAGACCCTTCCTATAGCTTGAGATGTGATATCCAAATCCTTCCCCTTCCAAACCCGAGACCCTCCCTTTAGCATGAGATGTGATATCCAACTCCTTCCCATTCCAATCCTGAGACCCTTCTGATAGCATGAGATGTGATATCCAAATCCTTCCCATTCCAATCCTGAGACTCTTCCTATAACATGAGATGTGATATCCAAATCCTTCCACTTCCAAACCTGAGACCCTCCCTTTAGCATGAGATGTGATATCCGACACATTCCCATTCCAATCCTGAGTCCCTTCTGATAGCATGAGATGTGATATCTCAATGCCTCTAATACCAAACCTGAGATCCTTCTGATATCATGAGACCCATTCCAATCCTGAGACCCTTCCGATAGCAGAGATGTGATATCTCAATGCTTATACCAAACCTGAGACCCTTTCTATGGCATGAGATGTCATATACATCTCCTTCCGATTCCAAACCTGAGACCCATCCTATAGCATGAGATGGGATATCTCAATGCTTATACCAAACCTGAGACCCTTCCTATAGCATGAGATGTGATATCTCAATGCTTCTAATACCAATCCTGAGACCCTTCTGATAGCTTGAGATGTGATATCCAAATCCTTCCCCTTCCAAACCCGAGACCCTCCCTTTAGCATGAGCTGTGATATCCAACTCCTTCCCATTCCAATCCTGAGACCCTTCTGATAGCATGAGATGTGATATCCAAATCCTTCCCATTCCAATCCTGAGACCCTTCCTATAACATGAGATGTGATATCCAAATCCTTCCACTTCCAAACCTGAAACCCTCCCTTTAGCATGAGATGTGATATCCGACACCTTCCCATTCCAATCCTGAGTCCCTTCTGATAACATGAAATGTGATATCCAACTCCTTCCCCTTCCAAACCTGAGAGCCTTCCTATAACTTGAGATGTGATATCCAACTCCTTCCCATTCCAACCTGATACCCTTCCGATAGCATGAGATGTGATATCCCAATGCTTCTACAAAACCTGAGACCCATACATGGCATGAGATGTGATATCAAACCCCTTCCCATTTCAATCATGAGACCCTTCCTATAGCTTGAGATGTGATATCCAACTCCTTCCCATTCCAATTCTGAGACCCTTCCTATAGCATGAAATGTGATATCTCAATGCTTCTAATACCAAACCTGAGACCCTTCCTATAACATGAGATGTGATATCCAAATCCTTCCCATTCCAATCATGAGACCCTTCCTATAGCATGAGATGTGATATCTCAATGCTTCTAATACCAAACCTGAGACCCTTCCTATGACATGAGATGTGATATCCAAGTCCTTCCCATTCCAATCCTGAGACCCTTCCTATAGCTTGAGATGTGATATCCAACTCCTTCCCATTCCAATTCTGAGAACCGTCCTATACCATGAGATGTGATATCTCAATGCTTCTAATACCAAACCTGAGACCCTTCCTATAACGAGATGGGATATCCAACTCCTTCCCATTCCAATCCTGAGACCCTTCTGATAGCAGAGATGTGATATCTCAATGCTTATACCAAACCTGAGACCCTTCCTATGGCATGAGATGTCATATACAACTCCTTCCGATTCCAAACCTGAGACCCTTCCTATAGCATGAGATGGGATATCTCAATGCTTATACCAAACCTGAGACCCTTCCTATAGCTTGAGATGTGATATCCAACTCCTTCCCATTCCAATCCTGAGACCCTTCCTATAGCTTGAGATGTGATATCCAACTCCTTCCTATTCCAATCCTGAGACCCTTCCTATAGCATGAAATGTGATATCTCAATGCTTCTAATACCAAACCTGAGACCCTTCCTATAACATGAGATGTGATATCCAAGTCCTTCCCATTCCAATCCTGAGACCCTTCCTATAGCATGAGATGTGATATCTCAATGCTTCTAATACCAAACCTGAGACCCTTCCTATAACATGAGATGTGATATCCAAGTCCTTCCCATTCCAATCCTGAGACCCTTCCTATAGCTTGAGATGTGATATCCAACTCCTTCCCATTCCAATCCTGAGACCCTTCCTACAGCATGAGATGTGATATCTCAATGCTTCTAATACCAAACCTGAGATCCTTCCCATAACATGAGATGTGATATCCAAATCCTTCCACTTCCAAACCTGAGACCCTCCCTTTAGCATGAGATGTGATATCCGACTCCTTCCCATTCCAATCCTGAGACCCTTCTGATAGCATGAGATGTGATATCTCAATGCCTCTAATACCAAACCTGAGATCCTTCCGATAGCATGAGATGTGATATCTCAATGCTTCTAATACCAAACCTGAGATCCTTCCTATAACATGAGATGTGATATCCAAATCCTTCCCATTACAAACCTGAGACCCTCCCTTTAGCATGAGATGTGATATCCAACTCCTTCCCATTCCAATCCTGAGACCCTTCCGATAGCATGAGATGTGATATCTCAATGCCTCTAATACCAAACCTGAGATCCTACCTCTAACATGAAATGTGATATGCAACTCCTTCCCCTTCCAAACCTGAGAGCCTTCCTATAGCATGAGATGTGATATCCAAGTCCTTCCCATTCCAATCCTGAGACTCTTCCTATAACATGAGATGTGATGTCCAACTCCTTCCCATTCCAACCTGAGACCCTTCCTATAGCATGAGATGGGATATCCAACTCCTTCCAAATCCAATCCTGATACCCTTCCGATAGCATGAGATGTGATATCCCAATGCTTCTACAAAACCTGAGACCCATACATGGCATGAGATGTGATATCAAACTCCTTCCCATTCCAATCCTGAGACCCTTCCTATAGCTTGAGATGTGATATCCAACTCCTTCAAATTCCAATTCTGAGACCCGTCCTATACCATGAGACTTGATATCTCAATGCTTCTAATACCAAACCTGAGACCGGTCCTATAAGATGAGATGTGATATCCAAATCCTTCCCCTTCCAAACCTTAGAACCTTCCTTTATCATGAGATGTGATATCCAAGTCCTTCCCATTCCAATCCTGAGACCCTTCCTATAGCATGAGATGTGATATCTCAATGCTTCCAATACCAAACCTGAGACCCTTCCTATAACATGAGATGTGATATCCAAGTCCTTCCCATTCCAATCCTGAGACCCTTCCTATAGCATGAGATGTGATATCCAACTCCTTCCCATTCCAATTCTGAGACCCGTCCTATACCATGAGACTTGATATCTCAATGCTTCTAATACCAAACCTGAGACCCTTCCTATAACATGTCGATGTGATATCCAAGTCCTTCCCATTACAATCCTGAGACCCTTCCTATAGCATGAGATGTGATATCCAACTCCTTCCCATTCCAATTCTGAGACCCGTCCTATACCATGAGACTTGATATCTCAATGCTTCTAATACTAAACCTGAGACCCTTCCTATAACATGAGATGTGATATCCAAGTCCTTCCCATTCCAATCCTGAGACCCTTCCTCTAGCTTGAAATTTGATATCCAACTCCTTTCCATTCCAATTCTGAGACCCGTCCTATACCATGAGATGTGATATCTCAATGCTTCTAATACCAAACCTGAGACCCTTCCTATAACGAGATGGGATATCCAACTCCTTCCCATTCCAATCCTGAGACCCTTCCGATAGCAGAGATGTGATATCTCAATGCTTATACCAAACCTGAGACCCTTCCTATGGCATGAGATGTCATATACAACTCCTTCCGATTCCAAACCTGAGACCCTTCCTATAGCATGAGATGGGATATCTCAATGCTAATACCAAACCTGAGTTCCTTCCTATAACATGAGATGTGATATCCAAATCCTTCCCCTTCCAAACCCGAGACCCTCCCTTTAGCATGAGATGTGATATCCAACTCCTTCCCATTCCAAACCTGAGACCCTCCCTATAGCATGAGATGTGATATCTAAGTCCTTCCCATTCCTATCCTGAGACCCTTCCGATAGCAGAGATGTGATATCTCAATGCTTATACCAAACCTGAGACCATTCCTATGGCATGAAATGTGATATCCAACTCCTTCCCATTCCAATCCTGAGACCCTTCCTATAGCATGAGATGTGATATCTCAATTCTTCTATCAAACCTGAGACCCTTCCTTTAGCATGAGATGTGATATCCAACTCCTTCCCATTCCAATCCTGAGACCCTTCCTATAGCATGAGATATGCTATCTCAATGCTTCTAATACCAAACCTGGGACCCGTCCTATAACATGAGATATGATATCCAAATTCTTCCCCTTCCAAACCTGAGACCCTTCCTTTAGCATGAGATGTGATATCCAAATCCTTCCCATTTCAATCCTGAAACCCTTCCTATAGCATGAGATGTGATATCTCAATGTTTCTAATAAAAAACCTGAGACCTTTCCTATAGCAAGAGATGTGATATCCAAATCCTTCCCATTCCAATCCTGAGACCCTTCCTATAACATGAGATGTGATATCCAACTCCTTCCCATTCCAATCCTGAAACCCTTCCTATAGCATGAGATGTGATATCTCAATGTTTCTAATAAAAAAAACCTGAGACCCTTCCTATAGCAAGAGATGTGATATCCAAATCCTTCCCATTCCAATCCTGAGATCCTTCCTATAACATGAGATGTGATATCCAATTCCTTCAAATTCCAAACCTGGGACCCTTCCTACAGCATGAGAAGGGATATCCAACTCCTTCCCATTCCAATCCTGAGACCCTTCCTATACCATGAGATGTGATATCTCAATGCTTCTAATACCAAACCTGGGACCCGTCCTATAACATGAGATGTGATATCCAAATCCTTCCCATTCCAATCCTGAAACCCTTCCTATAGCATGAGATGTGATACCTCAATGTTTCTAATAAAAAACCTGAGACCCTTCCTATAGCAAGAGATGTGATATCCAAATCCTTCCCATTCCAATCCTGAGACCCTTCCTATAACATGAGATGTGATATGCAACTCCTTCCCATTCCAGTCCTGAAACCCTTCCTATAGCATGAGATGTGATATCCAAGTCCTTCCCATTCCAATCCTGAGGCCCTTCCTCTAGCTTGAGATTTGATATCCAACTCCTTTCCATTCCAATTCTGAGACCCGTCCTATACCATGAGATGTGATATCTCAATGCTTCTAATACCAAACCTGAGACCCTTCCTATAACGAGATGGGATATCCAACTCCTTCCCATTCCAATCCTGAGACCCTTCCGATAGCAGAGATGTGATATCTCAATGCTTATACCAAACCTGAGACCCTTCCTATGGCATGAGATGTCATATACAACTCCTTCCGATTCCAAACCTGAGACCCTTCCTATAGCATGAGATGGGATATCTCAATGCTAATACCAAACCTGAGATCCTTCCTATAACACGAGATGTGATATCCAAATCCTTCCCCTTCCAAACCCAAGACCCTCCCTTTAGCATGAGATGTGATATCCAACTCCTTCCCATTCCAATCCTGAGACCCTCCCTATAGCATGAGATGTGATATCTAAGTCCTTCCCATTCCTATCCTGAGACCCTTCCGATAGCAGAGATGTGATATCTCAATGCTTATACCAAACCTGAGACCATTCCTATGGCATGAAATGTGATATCCAACTCCTTCCCATTCCAATCCTGAGACCCTTCCTATAGCATGAGATGTGATATCTCAATTCTTCTATCAAACCTGAGACCCTTCCTTTAGCATGAGATGTGATATCCAACTCCTTCCCATTCCAATCCTGAGACCCTTCCTATAGCATGAGATGTGCTATCTCAATGCTTCTAATACCAAACCTGGGACCCGTCCTATAACATGAGATATGATATCCAAATTCTTCCCCTTCCAAACCTGAGACCCTTCCTTTAGCATGAGATGTGATATCCAAATCCTTCCCATTTCAATCCTGAAACCCTTCCTATAGCATGAGATGTGATATCTCAATGTTTCTAATAAAAAACCTGAGACCTTTCCTATAGCAAGAGATGTGATATCCAAATCCTTCCCATTCCAATCCTGAGACCCTTCCTATAACATGAGATGTGATATCCAACTCCTTCCCATTCCAATCCTGAAACCCTTCCTATAGCATGAGATGTGATATCTCAATGTTTCTAATAAAAAAAACCTGAGACCCATCCTATAGCAAGAGATGTGATATCCAAATCCTTCCCATTCCAATCCTGAGATCCTTCCTATAACATGAGATGTGATATCCAATTCCTTCAAATTCCAAACCTGGGACCCTTCCTACAGCATGAGAAGGGATATCCAACTCCTTCCCATTCCAATCCTGAGACCCTTCCTATACCATGAGATGTGATATCTCAATGCTTCTAATACCAAACCTGGGACCCGTCCTATAACATGAGATGTGATATCCAAATCCTTCCCATTCCAATCCTGAAACCCTTCCTATAGCATGAGATGTGATATCTCAATGTTTCTAATAAAAAACCTGAGACCCTTCCTATAGCAAGAGATGTGATATCCAAATCCTTCCCATTCCAATCCTGAGACCCTTCCTATAACATGAGATGTGATATGCAACTCCTTCCCATTCCAGTCCTGAAACCCTTCCTATAGCATGAGATGTGATATCTCAATGTTTCTAATAAAAAAAACCTGAGACCCTTCCTATAGCAAGAGATGTGATATCCAAATCCTTCCCATTCCAATCCTGAGATCCTTCTATAACATGAGATGTGATATCCAATTCCTTCCCATTCCAAACCTGAGACCCTTCCTATTTGATGTGATATCCAACTCCTTCCCATTCCAATCCTGAGACCCTTCCTATACCATGAGATGTGATATCTCAATGTTTCTAATAAAACACCTGAGACCCTTCCTATAGCAAGAGATGTGATATCCAAATCCTTCCCATTCCAATCCTGAGACCCTTCATATAACATGAGATGTGATATCCAACTCCTTCCCATTCCAATCCTGAAACCCTTCCTATAGCATGAGATGTGATATCTCAATGTTTCTAATAAAAAAAACCTGAGATCCTTCCTATAGCAAGAGATGTGATATCCAAATCCTTCCCATTCCAATCCTGAGATCCTTCCTATAACATGAGATGTGATATCCAATTCCTTCAAATTCCAAACCTGAGACCCTTCCTATAGCATGAGAAGGGATATCCAACTCCTTCACATTCCAATCCTGAGACCATTCCTATACCATGAGATGTGATATCTCATTGCTTCTAATACCAAACCTCGGACCCGTCCTATAACATCAGATGTGATATCCAAATCCTTCCCATTCCGATCCTGAAACCCTTCCTATAGCATGAGATGTGATAGCTCAATGTTTCTAATAAAAAACCTGAGACCCTTCCTATAGCAAGAGATGTGATATCCAAATCCTTCCCATTCCAATCCTGAGACCCTTCCTATAACATGAGATGTGATATGCAACTCCTTCCCATTCCAATCCTGAAACCCTTTCTATAGCATGAGATGTGATATCTCAATGTTTCTAATAAAAAAACCTGAGACCCTTCCTATAGCAAGAGATGTGATATCCAAATCCTTCCCATTCCAATCCTGAGATCCTTCCTATAACATGAGATGTGATATCCAATTCCTTCCGATTCCAAACCTGAGACCCTTCCTATTGGATGTGATATCCAACTCCTTCCCATTCCAATCCTGAGACCCTTCCTATACCATGAGATGTGTTATCTCAATGCTTCTAATACCAAACCTGGGACCCGTCCTATAACATGAGATATGATATCCAAATCCTTCCCATTCTAAACCTGTGACCCTTCCTTTAGCATGAGATGTGATATCCAAATCCTTCCCATTCCAATCCTGAAACCCTTCCTATAGCATGAGATGTGATATCTCAATGTTTCTAATAAAAAACCTGAGACCCTTCCTATAGCAAGAGATGTGATATCCAAATCCTTCCCATTCCAATCCTGAGACCCTTCCTATAACATGAGATGTGATATCCAACTCCTTCCCATTCCAACCTGAGACCCTTCCTATAGCATGAGAAGTGATATCCAACTCCTTCCCAATCCAATCCTGAGACCCTTCCGATAGCAGAGATGTGATATATCAATGCTTATACCAAACCTGAGACCCTTCCTATGGCATGAGATGTGATATCCAACTCCTTCCCATTCCAATCCTGAGACCCTTCCTGTAGCATGAGATGTGATCTCTCAAAGCTTCTACCAAAACTGAGACCCTTCCTTTAGCATGAGATGTGATATCCAACTCCTTCCCATTACAATCCTGAGACCCTTCCTATAGCATGAGATGTGATATCTCAATGCTTCTAATACCAAACCTGAGATCCTTCCTATAACATGAGATGTGATATCCAAATCCTTCAACTTCCAAACCTGAGACCCTCCCTTTAGCATGAGATGTGATATTCAACTCCTTCCCATTCCAATCCTGAGACCCTTCTGATAGCATGAGATGTGATATCTCAATGCTTCTAATACCAAACCTGAGATCCTTCGATAGCATGAGATGTGATATCTCAATGCTTCTAATACCAAACCTGAGATCCTTCCTATAACATGAGATGTGATATCCAAATCCTTCCCCTTCCAAACCTGAGATCCTCCCTTTAGCATGAGATGTGATATCCAACTCCTTCCCATTCCAATTCTGAGACCCTTCTGATAGCATGAGATGTGATATCTCAATGCCTCTAATACCAAACCTGAGATCGTACCTCTAACATGAAATGTGATATCCAACTCCTTCCCCTTCCAAACCTGAAACCCTTCCTATAGCATGAGATGTGATATCTCAATTTTTCTAATAAAAAAAACCTGAGACCCTTCCTATAGCAAGAGATGTGATATCCAAATCCTTCCCATTCCAACCTGAGACCCTTCCTATAGCATGAGAAGTGATATCCAACTCCTTCCCAATCCAATCCTGAGACCCTTCCGATAGCAGAGATGTGATATCTCAATGCTTATACCAAACCTGACACCCTTCCTATGGCATGAGATGTGATATCCAACACCTTCCCATTCCAATCCTGAGACCCTTCCTGTAGCATGAGATGTGATCTCTCAATGCTTCTACCAAAACTGAGACCCTTCCTTTAGCATGAGATGTGATATCCAAATCCTTCCCATTACAATCCTGAGACCCTTCCTATAGCATGAGATGTGATATCTCAATGCTTCTAATACCAAACCTGAGATCCTACCTGTAACATGAGATGTGATATCCAAATCCTATAACTTCCAAACCTGAGACCCTCCCTTTAGCATGAGATGTGATATTCAACTCCTTCCCATTCCAATCCTGAGACCCTTCTGAGAGCATGAGATGTGATATCTCAATGCCTCTAATACCAAACCTGAGATCCTACCTCTAACATGAAATGTGATATCCAACTCCTTCCCTTTCCAAACCTGAGAGCCTTCCTATAGCAAGAGATGTGATATCCAAATCCGTCCCATTCCAATCCTGAGACCCTTCCTATAACATGAGATGTGATATCCAACTCCTTCCCATTCCAACCTGAGACCCTTCCTATAGCATGAAAAGTGATATCCAACTCCTTCCCAATCCAATCCTGAGACCCTTCCGATAGCAGAGATGTGATATCTCAATGCTTATACCAAACCTGAGACCCTTCCTATGGCATGAGATGTGATATCCAACTCCTTCACATTCCAATCCTGAGACCCTTCCTGTAGCATGAGATGTGATCTCTCAATGCTTCTAACAAAACTGAGACCCTTCCTTTAGCATGAGATGTGATATCCAACTCCTTCCCATTCCAATCCTGAGACCCTTCCTATAGCATGAGATGTGATATCTAAATGCTTCTAATACCAAACCTGAGATCCTTCCTATAACATGAGATGTGATATCCAAATCCTTCCACTTCCAAACCTGAGACCCTCCCTTTAGCATGAGATGTGATATTCAACTCCTTCCCATTCCAATCCTGAGACCCTTCTGATAGCATGAGATGTGATATCTCAATGCTTCTAATACCAAACCTGAGATCCTTCCGATAGCATGAGATGTGATATTTCAATGCTTCTAATACCAAACCTGAGATCCTTCCTATAACATGAGATGTGATATCCAGATCCTTCCCCTTACAAACCTGAGACCCTCCCTTTAGCATGAGATGTGATATCCAACTCCTTCCCATTCCAACCTGAGACCCTTCCTATAGCATGAGATCGGATATCCAACTCCTTCCAAATCCAATCCTGATACCCTTCCGATAGCATGAGATGTGATATCCCAATGCTTCTACAAAACCTGAGACCCATACCATGGCATGAGATGTGATATCAAACTCCTTCCCATTCCAATCCCGAGACCCTTCCGATAGCAGAGATGTGATATCTCAATGCTTATACCAAACCTGAGACCCTTCCTATGGCATGAGATGTCATATACAACTCCTTCCGATTCCAAACCTGAGACCCTTCCTATAGCATGAGATGGGATATCTCAATGCTAATACCAAACCTGAGATCCTTCCTATAACATGAGATGTGATATCCAAATCCTTCCCCTTCCAAACCCGAGACCCCCCCTTTGCATGAGATGTGATATCCAACTCCTTCCCATTCCAATCCTGAGACCCTCTGATAGCATGAAATGTGAAATCTCAATGCCTCTAACACCAAACCTGAGATCCTACCTATAACATGAGATGTGTATCCAACTCCTTCCCATTCCAAACCTGAGACCCTTCCTATAGCATGAGATGTGATATCTTAATGCTTCTAAAACCAAACCTGAGAACCATCCTATAACATATGTGAAATCCAAATCCTTCGCTTTCCAAACCTGAGACCCTTCCTATAGCTTGAGATGTGATATCAAACTCCTTCCCATTCCAATCCTGTCATAGCTTGAGATGTGATATCCAACTCCTACCCATTCCAATCCTGAGACCCTTCCTATACCATGAGATGTGATATCTCAATGCTTCTAATACCAAACCTGAGACCCGTCCTAAAACATGAGATGTGAGATCCAAATCCTTCCCCTTCCAAACCTGAGACCCTTCCTATAGCTTGAGATGTGATATCAAACTCCTTCCCATTCCAATCATGAGATAGCTTGAGATGTGATATCCAACTCCTTCCCATTCCAATCCTGAGACCCTTTCGATAGCATGAGATGTGATATCTCAATGCTTCTAATATCAAAACTGAGACCCTCCCTATAGCATGAGATGTGATATCTAAGTCCTTCCCATTCCTATCCTGAGACCCTTCCGATAGCAGAGATGTGATATCTCAATGCTTATACCAAACCTGAGACCCTTCCTATGGCATGAGATGTGATATCCAACTCCTTCCCATTCCAATCCTGAGACCCTTCCTATAGCATGAGATGTGATATCTCAATTCTTCTATCAAACCTGAGACCCTTCCTTTAGCATGAGATGTGATATCCAACTCCTTCCCATTCCAATTCTGAGACCCTTCCTATAGCATGGAATGTGATATCTCAATGCTTCTAATACCAAACCTGAGACCCTTCCTATAACATGAGATGTGATATCCAAGTCCTTCCCATTCCAATCCTGAGACCCTTCCTATAGCTTGAGATGTGATATCTCAATGCTTCTAATACCAAACCTGAGACCCTTCCTATAACGAGATGGGATATCTAACTCCTTCCCATTCCAATCCTGAGACCCTTCCGATAGCAGAGATGTGACATCTCAATGCTTATACCAAACCTGAGACCCTTCCTATGGCATGAGATGTCATATACAACTCCTTCCGATTCCAAACCTGAGACCCTTCCTATAGCATGAGATGGGATATCCAACTCCTTCCCATTCCAATCCTGAGAACCTTCCTATAGCTTGAGATGTGATATCCAACTCCTTCCCATTCCAATACTGTGACCCTTCCTATAGCTTGAGATGTGATATCCAACTCCTTCCCATTCCAATCCTGAGACCCTTCCTATAGCATGAGATGTGATATCTCAATGCTTCTAATACCAAACCTGAGATCCTTCCTATAACATGAGATGTGATATCCAAATCCTTCCCCTTCCAAAGCTGAGACCCTCCCTTTAGCATGAGATGTGATATCCAACTCCTTCCCATTCCAATCCTGAGACCCTTCTGATAGCATGAGATGTGCAATCTCAATGCCTCTAATACCAAACCTGAGATCCTACCTCTAACATGAAATGTGATATCCAACTCCTTCCCCTTCCAAACCTGAGAGCCTTCCTATAGCCTGAGATGTGATATCCAAGTCCTTCCCATTCCAATCCTGAGACCCTTCCTATAGCATGAGATGGGATATCCAACTCCTTCCAAATCCAATCCTTATACCCCTCCGATAGCATGAGATGTGATATCCCAATGCTTCTACAAAACCTGAGACCCATACATGGCATGAGATGTGATATCAAACTCCTTCCCATTCCAATCCTTAGACACTTCCTATAGCTTGATATGTGATATCCAACTCCTTCCCATTCCAATTCGGAGACCCTTCCTATAGCATGAGATGTGATATCTCAATGCTTCTAATACCAAACCTGAGACCCTTCCTATAACATGAGATGTGATATCCAAGTCCTTCCCATCCCAATCCTGGGACCCTTCCTATAGCATGAGATGTGATATCTCAATGCTTCTAATACCAAACCTGAGACCCTTCCTATAACATGAGATGTGATATCCAAGTCCTTCCCATTCCAATCCCGAGACCCTTCCTATAGCTTGAGATGTGATATCCAACTCCTTCCCATTCCAATTCTGAGACCCGTCCTATACCATGAGATGTGATATCTCAATGCTTCTAATACCAAACCTGAGACCCTTCCTATAACGAGATGGGATATCCAACTCCTTCCCATTCCAACCCTGAGACCCTTCCGATAGCAGAGATGTGAGATCTCAATGCTTTTACCAAACCTGAGACCCTTCCTATGGCATGAGATGTCATATACAACTCCTTCCGATTCCAAACCTGCGACCCTTCCTATAGCATGAGATGGGATATCTCAATGCTTATACCAAACCTGAGACCCTTCCTATAGCATGAGATGTGATATCCAACTCCTTCCCATTTCAATCCTGAGACCCTTCCTATAGCTTGAGATGTGATATCCAAATCCTTCCCCTTCCAAACCCGAGACCCTCCCTTTAGCATGAGATGTGATATCCAACTCCTTCCCATTCCAATCCTGAGACCCTTCTGATAGCATGAGATGTGATATCCAAATCCTTCCCATTCCAATCCTGAGACTCTTCCTATAACATGAGATGTGATATCCAAATCCTTCCACTTCCAAACCTGAGACCCTCCCTTTAGCATGAGATGTAATATCCGACACATTCCCATTCCAATCCTGAGTCCCTTCTGATAGCATGAGATGTGATATCTCAATGCCTCTAATACCAAACCTGAGATCCTTCTGATAGCATGAGATGTGTTATCCAACTCCTTCCCATTCCAATCCTGAGACCCTTCTGATAGCATGAGATGTGATATCTCAATGCCTCTAATACCAAACCTGAGATCCTACCTCTAACATGAAATGTGATATCCAACTCCTTCCCCTTCCAAACCTGAGAGCCTTCCTATAGCATGAGATGTGATATCCAAGTCCTTCCCATTCCAATCCTGAGACCCTTCCTATAACATGAGATGTGATATCCAACTCCTTCCCATTCCAACCTGAGACCCTTCCTATAGCATGAGATGGGATATCCAACTCCTTCCAAATCCAATCCTGATACCCTTCCGATAGCATGAGATGTGATATCCCAATGCTTCTACAAAACCTGAGACCCATACATGGCATGAGATGTGATATCAAACTCCTTCCCATTCCAATCCTGAGACCCTTCCTATAGCTTGAGATGTGATATCCAACTCCTTCCCATTCCAATTCTGAGACCCGTGCTATACCATGAGACTTGCTATCTCAATGCTTCTAATACCAAACCTGAGACTGGTCCTATAACATGAGATGTGATATCCAAATCCTTCCCCTTCCAAACCTTAGACCCTTCCTTTATCATGAGATGTGATATCCAAGTCCTTCCCATTCCAATCCCGAGACCCTTCCTATAGCATGAGATGTGATATCTCAATGCTTCTAATACCAAACCTGAGACCCTTCCTATAACATGAGATGTGATATCCAAGTCCTTCCCATTCCAATCCTGAGACCCTTCCTATAGCATGAGATGTGATATCTCAATGCTTCTAATACCAAACCTGAGACCCATCCTATAATATGAGATGTGATATCCAAGTCCTTCCCATTCCAATCCTGAGACCCTTCCGATAGCAGAGATGTGATATCTCAATGCTTATACCAAACCTCAGACCCTTCCTATGGCATGAGATGTCATATACAACTCCTTCCGATTCCAAACCTGAGACCCTTCCTATAGCATGAGATGGGATATCTCAATGCTAATACGAAACCTGAGATCCTTCCTATAACATGAGATGTAATATCCAAATCCTTCCCCTTCCAAACCCGAGACCCTCCCTTTGCATGAGATGTGATATCCAACTCCTTCCCATTCCAAACCTGAGACCCTTCTGATAGCATGAAATGTGATATCTCAATGCCTCTAACACCAAACCTGAGATCCTACCTCTGACATGAAATGTGATATCCAGCTCCTTCCCCTTCCAAACCTGAGAGCCTTCCTATAGCATGAGATGTGATATCCAACTCCTTCCCATTCCAACCTGAGACCCTTCCTATAGCATAAGATGGGATATCCAACTCCTTCCAAATCCAATCCTGATACCCTTCCGATAGCATGAGATGTGATATCCCAATGCTTCTACAAAACATGAGACCCATGCCATGGCATGTGATGTGATATCAAACTCCTTCCCATTCCAATCCTGAGACCCTTCCTATAGCTTGAGATGTGATATCCAACTCCTTCCCATTCCAATTCTGAGACCCGTCCTATACCATGAGACTTGATATCTCAATGCTTCTAATACCAAACCTGAGACCGGTCCTATAACATGAGATGTTATATCCAAATCCTTCCCCTTCCAAACCTTAGACCCTTCCTTTATCATGAGATGTGATATCCAAGTCCTTCCCATTCCAATCCTGAGACCCTTCCTATAGCATGAGATGTAATATCTCAATGCTTCTAATACCAAACCTGAGACCCTTCCTATAACATAAGATGTGATATCCAAGTCCTTCCCATTCCAAACCTGAGACCCTTCCTATAACATGAGATGTGATATCCAAGTCCTTCCCATTCCAATCCTGAGACCCTTCCTATAGCTTGAGATGTGATATCCAACTCCTTCCCATTCCAATTCTGAGACCTGTCCAATACCATGAGATGTGATATCTCAATGCTTCTAATACCAAACCTGAGACCCTTCCTATAACGAGATGGGATATCCAACTCCTTCCCATTTCAATCCCGAGACCCTTCTGATAGCAGAGATGTGATATCTCAATGCTTTTACCAAACCTGAGACCCTTCCTATAGCATGAGATGTGATATCCAACTCCTTCCCATTCCAATCCTGCGACCCTTCCTATAGCATGAGATGTGATATCTCAATGCTTCTAATACCAAACCTGAGATCCTTCCTATAACATGAGATGTGATATCCAACTCCTTCCCATTCCAAACCTGAGACCCTTCCGATAGCATGAGATGCGATATCAAACTCCTTCCCATTCCAATCCTGAGATAGCTTGAGGTGATATCCAACTCCTTCACATTCCTATCCTGAGACCCTTCCTGTACCATGAGATGTGATATCTCAATGCTTCTAATACCAAACCTGAGACCCGTCCTATAACATGAGATGTGATATCCAACTCCTTCCCATTCCAATCCTGAGACCCTTCTGATAGCATGAGATGTGATATCTCAATGCCTCTAATAGCAAACCTGAAATCCTTCCGATAGCATGAGATGTGATATCTCAATGCTTCTAATACCAAACCTGAGATCCTTCCTATAACATGAGATGTGATATCCAAATCCTTCCCCTTCCAAACCTGAGACTAACCCTTTAGCATGAGATGTGATATCCGACTCCTTCCCATTCCAATCCTGAGACCCTTCTGATAGCATGAGATGTGATATCTCAATGCCTCTAATACCAAAGCTGAGGTCCTTCCTATAACATGAGATGTGATATCTCAATGCTTCTAATACCAAACCTGAGACCCTCCCTTTAGCATGAGATGTGATATCCGACTCCTTCCCATTCCAATCCTGAGATCCTTCTGATAGCATGAGATGTGATATCTCAATGCCTCTAATACCAAACCTGAGATCCTTCCGATAGCATGAGATGTGATATCTCAATGCTTCTAATACCAAACCTGAGATCCTTCCTATAACATGAGATGTGATATCCAAATCCTTTCCCTTCCAAACCTGAGACCTTCCCTTTAGCATGAGATGTGATATCCAACTCCTTCCCATTCCAATCCTGAGATCCTTCTGATAGCATGAAATGTGATATCTCAATGCCTCTAATACCAAACCTGAGATCCTTCCTATAGCATGAGATGTGATATCCAAGTCCTTCCCATTCCAATCCTGAGACCGTTCCTATAACATGAGATGTGATATCCCAATGCTTCTACAAAACCTGAGACCCATACATGGCATGGGATGTGATATCAAACTCCTTCCCATTCCAATCCTGAGACACTTCCTATAGCTTGAGATGTGATATCCAACTCCTTCCCATTCCAATTCGGAGACCCTTCCTATAGCATGAGATGTGATATCTCAATGCTTCTAATACCAAACCTGAGACCCTTCCTATAACATGAGATGTGATATCCAACTCCTTCCCATTCCAACCTGAGACCCTTCCTATAGCATGAGATGGGATATCCAACTCCTTCCAAATCCAATCCTGATACCCTTCCGATAGCATGAGATGTGATATCCCAATGCTTCTACAAAACCTGAGACCCATACATGGCATGAGATGTGATATCAAACTCCTTCCCATTCCAATCCTGAGACACTTCCTATAGCTTGAGATGTGATATCCAACTCCTTCCCATTCCAATTCGGAGACCCTTCCTATAGCATGAGATGTGATATCTCAATGCTTGTAATACCAAACCTGAGACCCTTCCTATAACATGAGATGTGATATCCAAGTCCTTCCCATCCCAATCCTGGGACCCTTCCTATAGCATGAGATGTGATATCTCAATGCTTCTAATACCAAACATGAGACCCTTCCTATAACATGAGATGTGATATCCAAGTCCTTCCCATTCCAATCCCGAGACCCTTCCTATAGCTTGAGATGTGATATCCAACTCCTTCCCATTCCAATTCTGAGACCCGTCCTATACCATGAGATGTGATATCTCAATGCTTCTAATACCAAACCTGAGACCCTTCCTATAACGAGATGGGATATCCAACTCCTTCCCATTCCAATCCTGAGACCCTTCCGATAGCAGAGATGTGATATCTCAATGCTTATACCAAACCTGAGACCCTTCCTATGGCATGAGATGTGATATACAACTCCTTCCGATTCCAAACCTGCGACCCTTCCTATAGCATGAGATGGGATATCTCAATGCTTATACCAAACCTGAGACCCTTCCTATAGCATGAGATGTGATATCCAACTCCTTCCCATTTCAATCCTGAGACCCTTCCTATAGCTTGAGATGTGATATCCAAATCCTTCCCCTTCCAAACCCGAGACCCTCCCTTTAGCATGAGATGTGATATCCAACTCCTTCCCATTCCAATCCTGAGACCCTTCTGATAGCATGAGATGTGATATCCAAATCCTTCCCATTCCAATCCTGAGACTCTTCCTATAACATGAGATGTGATATCCAAATCCTTCCACTTCCAAACCTGAGACCCTCCCTTTAGCATGAGATGTGATATCCGACACATTCCCATTCCAATCCTGAGTCCCTTCTGATAGCATGAGATGTGATATCTCAATGCCTCTAATACCAAACCTGAGATCCTTCTGATAGCATGAGATGTGATATCCAACTCCTTCCCATTCCAATGCTGAGACCCTTCTGATAGCATGAGATGTGATATCTCAATGCCTCTAATACCAAACCTGAGATCCTACCTCTAACATGAAATGGGATATCCAACTCCTTCCCCTTCCAAACCTGAGAGCCTTCCTATAGCATGAGATGTGATATCCAAGTCCTTCCCATTCCAATCCTGAGACCCTTCCTATAACATGAGATGTGATATCCAACTCCTTCCCATTCCAACCTGATACCCTTCCGATAGCATGAGATGTGATATCCCAATGCTTCTACAAAACCTGAGACCCATACATGGCATGAGATGTGATATCAAACCCCTTCCCATTCCAATCATGAGACCCTTCCTATAGCTTGAGATGTGATATCCAACTCCTTCCCAATCCAATCCTGAGACCCTTCCGATAGTAGAGATGTGATATCTCAATGCTTATACCAAACCTGAGACCCTTCCTATGGCATGAGATGTGATATCCAACTCCTTCCCATTCCAAACCTGGGACCCTTCCTATAGCATGAGATGTGATATCTCAATGTTTCTAATACCAAACCTGAGACCCTTCCTATAACATGAGATGTAATATCCAAGTCCTTCCCATTCCAATCCTGAGACCCTTCCTATAGCTTGAGATGTGATATCCAACTCCTTCCCATTCCAATTCTGAGACCAGTCCTATACCATGAGATGTGATATCTCAATGCTTCTAATACCAAACCTGAGACCCTTCCTATAACGAGATGGGATATCCAACTCCTTCCCATTCCAACCTGAGACCCTTCCTATAGCATGAGATGGGATATCCAACTCCTTCCAAATCCAATCCTGATACCCTTCCGATAGCATGAGATGTGATATCCCAATGCTTCTACAAAACCTGAGACCCATACATGGCATGAGATGTGATATCAAACTCCTTCCCATTCCAATCCTGAGACACTTCCTATAGCTTGAGATGTGATATCCAACTCCTTCCCATTCCAATTCGGAGACCCTTCCTATAGCATGAGATGTGATATCTCAATGCTTGTAATACCAAACCTGAGACCCTTCCTATAACATGAGATGTGATATCCAAGTCCTTCCCATCCCAATCCTGGGACCCTTCCTATAGCATGAGATGTGATATCTCAATGCTTCTAATACCAAACCTGAGACCCTTCCTATAACATGAGATGTGATATCCAAGTCCTTCCCATTCCAATCCCGAGACCCTTCCTATAGCTTGAGATGTGATATCCAACTCCTTCCCATTCCAATTCTGAGACCCGTCCTATACCATGAGATGTGATATCTCAATGCTTCTAATACCAAACCTGAGACCCTTCCTATAACGAGATGGGATATCCAACTCCTTCCCATTCCAACCTGAGACCCTTCCTATAGCATGAGATGGGATATCCAACTCCTTCCAAATCCAATCCTGATACCCTTCCGATAGCATGAGATGTGATATCCCAATGCTTCTACAAAACCTGAGACCCATACATGGCATGAGATGTGATATCAAACTCCTTCCCATTCCAATCCTGAGACACTTCCTATAGCTTGAGATGTGATATCCAACTCCTTCCCATTCCAATTCGGAGACCCTTCCTATAGCATGAGATGTGATATCTCAATGCTTGTAATACCAAACCTGAGACCCTTCCTATAACATGAGATGTGATATCCAAGTCCTTCCCATCCCAATCCTGGGACCCTTCCTATAGCATGAGATGTGATATCTCAATGCTTCTAATACCAAACCTGAGACCCTTCCTATAACATGAGATGTGATATCCAAGTCCTTCCCATTCCAATCCCGAGACCCTTCCTATAGCTTGAGATGTGATATCCAACTCCTTCCCATTCCAATTCTGAGACCCGTCCTATACCATGAGATGTGATATCTCAATGCTTCTAATACCAAACCTGAGACCCTTCCTATAACGAGATGGGATATCCAACTCCTTCCCATTCCAATCCTGAGACCCTTCCGATAGCAGAGATGTGATATCTCAATGCTTATACCAAACCTGAGACCCTTCCTATGGCATGAGATGTGATATACAACTCCTTCCGATTCCAAACCTGCGACCCTTCCTATAGCATGAGATGGGATATCTCAATGCTTATACCAAACCTGAGACCCTTCCTATAGCATGAGATGTGATATCCAACTCCTTCCCATTTCAATCCTGAGACCCTTCCTATAGCTTGAGATGTGATATCCAAATCCTTCCCCTTCCAAACCCGAGACCCTCCCTTTAGCATGAGATGTGATATCCAACTCCTTCCCATTCCAATCCTGAGACCCTTCTGATAGCATGAGATGTGATATCCAAATCCTTCCCATTCCAATCCTGAGACTCTTCCTATAACATGAGATGTGATATCCAAATCCTTCCACTTCCAAACCTGAGACCCTCCCTTTAGCATGAGATGTGATATCCGACACATTCCCATTCCAATCCTGAGTCCCTTCTGATAGCATGAGATGTGATATCTCAATGCCTCTAATACCAAACCTGAGATCCTTCTGATAGCATGAGATGTGATATCCAACTCCTTCCCATTCCAATGCTGAGACCCTTCTGATAGCATGAGATGTGATATCTCAATGCCTCTAATACCAAACCTGAGATCCTACCTCTAACATGAAATGTGATATCCAACTCCTTCCCCTTCCAAACCTGAGAGCCTTCCTATAGCATGAGATGTGATATCCAAGTCCTTCCCATTCCAATCCTGAGACCCTTCCTATAACATGAGATGTGATATCCAACTCCTTCCCATTCCAACCTGATACCCTTCCGATAGCATGAGATGTGATATCCCAATGCTTCTACAAAACCTGAGACCCATACATGGCATGAGATGTGATATCAAACCCCTTCCCATTCCAATCATGAGACCCTTCCTATAGCTTGAGATGTGATATCCAACTCCTTCCCAATCCAATCCTGAGACCCTTCCGATAGTAGAGATGTGATATCTCAATGCTTATACCAAACCTGAGACCCTTCCTATGGCATGAGATGTGATATCCAACTCCTTCCCATTCCAAACCTGGGACCCTTCCTATAGCATGAGATGTGATATCTCAATGCTTCTAATACCAAACCTGAGACCCTTCCTATAACATGAGATGTAATATCCAAGTCCTTCCCATTCCAATCCTGAGACCCTTCCTATAGCTTGAGATGTGATATCCAACTCCTTCCCATTCCAATTCTGAGACCCGTCCTATACCATGAGATGTGATATCTCAATGCTTCTAATACCAAACCTGAGACCCTTCCTATAACGAGATGGGATATCCAACTCCTTCCCATTCCAACCTGAGACCCTTCCTATAGCATGAGATGGGATATCCAACTCCTTCCAAATCCAATCCTGATACCCTTCCGATAGCATGAGATGTGATATCCCAATGCTTCTACAAAACCTGAGACCCATACATGGCATGAGATGTGATATCAAACTCCTTCCCATTCCAATCCTGAGACACTTCCTATAGCTTGAGATGTGATATCCAACTCCTTCCCATTCCAATTCGGAGACCCTTCCTATAGCATGAGATGTGATATCTCAATGCTTGTAATACCAAACCTGAGACCCTTCCTATAACATGAGATGTGATATCCAAGTCCTTCCCATTCCAATCCCGAGACCCTTCCTATAGCTTGAGATGTGATATCCAACTCCTTCCCATTCCAATTCTGAGACCCGTCCTATACCATGAGATGTGATATCTCAATGCTTCTAATACCAAACCTGAGACCCTTCCTATAACGAGATGGGATATCCAACTCCTTCCCATTCCAATCCTGAGACCCTTCCGATAGCAGAGATGTGATATCTCAATGCTTATACCAAACCTGAGACCCTTTCTATGGCATGAGATGTCATATACATCTCCTTCCGATTCCAAACCTGAGACCCATCCTATAGCATGAGATGGGATATCTCAATGCTTATACCAAACCTGAGACCCTTCCTATAGCATGTGATGTGATATCCAACTCCTTCACATTCCAATCCTGAGACCCTTCTGATAGCTTGAGATGTGATATCCAAATCCTTCCCCTTCCAAACCCGAGACCCTCCCTTTAGCATGAGCTGTGATATCCAACTCCTTCCCATTCCAATCCTGAGACCCTTCTGATAGCATGAGATGTGATATCCAAATCCTTCCCATTCCAATCCTGAGACCCTTCCTATAACATGAGATGTGATATCCAAATCCTTCCACTTCCAAACCTGAAACCCTCCCTTTAGCATGAGATGTGATATCCGACACCTTCCCATTCCAATCCTGAGTCCCTTCTGATAACATGAAATGTGATATCCAACTCCTTCCCCTTCCAAACCTGAGAGCCTTCCTATAACTTGAGATGTGATATCCAACTCCTTCCCATTCCAACCTGATACCCTTCCGATAGCATGAGATGTGATATCCCAATGCTTCTACAAAACCTGAGACCCATACATGGCATGAGATGTGATATCAAACCCCTTCCCATTTCAATCATGAGACCCTTCCTATAGCTTGAGATGTGATATCCAACTCCTTCCCATTCCAATTCTGAGACCCTTCCTATAGCATGAACTGTGATATCTCAATGCTTCTAATACCAAACCTGAGACCCTTCCTATAACATGAGATGTGATATCCAAATCCTTCCCATTCCAATCATGAGACCCTTCCTATAGCATGAGATGTGATATCTCAATGCTTCTAATACCAAACCTGAGACCCTTCCTATGACATGAGATGTGATATCCAAGTCCTTCCCATTCCAATCCTGAGACCCTTCCTATAGCTTGAGATGTGATATCCAACTCCTTCCCATTCCAATTCTGAGACCCGTCCTATACCATGAGATGTGATATCTCAATGCTTCTAATACAAAACCTGAGACCCTTCCTATAACGAGATGGGATATCCAACTCCTTCCCATTCCAATCCTGAGACCCTTCTGATAGCAGAGATGTGATATCTCAATGCTTATACCAAACCTGAGACCCTTCCTATGGCATGAGATGTCATATACAACTCCTTCCGATTCCAAACCTGAGACCCTTCCTATAGCATGAGATGGGATATCTCAATGCTTATACCAAACCTGAGACCCTTCCTATAGCTTGAGATGTGATATCCAACTCCTTCCCATTCCAATCCTGAGACCCTTCCTATAGCTTGAGATGTGATATCCAACTCCTTCCTATTCCAATCCTGAGACCCTTCCTATAGCATGAAATGTGATATCTCAATGCTTCTAATACCAAACCTGAGACCCTTCCTATAACATGAGATGTGATATCCAAGTCCTTCCCATTCCAATCCTGAGACCCTTCCTATAGCATGAGATGTGATATCTCAATGCTTCTAATACCAAACCTGAGACCCTTCCTATAACATGAGATGTGATATCCAAGTCCTTCCCATTCCAATCCTGAGACCCTTCCTATAGCTTGAGATGTGATATCCAACTCCTTCCCATTCCAATCCTGAGACCCTTCCTACAGCATGAGATGTGATATCTCAATGCTTCTAATACCAAACCTGAGATCCTTCCCATAACATGAGATGTGATATCCAAATCCTTCCACTTCCAAACCTGAGACCCTCCCTTTAGCATGAGATGTGATATCCGACTCCTTCCCATTCCAATCCTGAGACCCTTCTGATAGCATGAGATGTGATATCTCAATGCCTCTAATACCAAACCTGAGATCCTTCCGATAGCATGAGATGTGATATCTCAATGCTTCTAATACCAAACCTGAGATCCTTCCTATAACATGAGATGTGATATCCAAATCCTTCCCATTCCAAACCTGAGACCCTCCCTTTAGCATGAGATGTGATATCCAACTCCTTCCCATTCCAATCCTGAGACCCTTCCGATAGCATGAGATGTGATATCTCAATGCCTCTAATACCAAACCTGAGATCCTACCTCTAACATGAAATGTGATATGCAACTCCTTCCCCTTCCAAACCTGAGAGCCTTCCTATAGCATGAGATGTGATATCCAAGTCCTTCCCATTCCAATCCTGAGACTCTTCCTATAACATGAGATGTGATGTCCAACTCCTTCCCATTCCAACCTGAGACCCTTCCTATAGCATGAGATGGGATATCCAACTCCTTCCAAATCCAATCCTGATACCCTTCCGATAGCATGAGATGTGATATCCCAATGCTTCTACAAAACCTGAGACCCATACATGGCATGAGATGTGATATCAAACTCCTTCCCATTCCAATCCTGAGACCCTTCCTATAGCTTGAGATGTGATATCCAACTCCTTCAAATTCCAATTCTGAGACCCGTCCTATACCATGAGACTTGATATCTCAATGCTTCTAATACCAAACCTGAGACCGGTCCTATAACATGAGATGTGATATCCAAATCCTTCCCCTTCCAAACCTTAGAACCTTCCTTTATCATGAGATGTGATATCCAAGTCCTTCCCATTCCAATCCTGAGACCCTTCCTATAGCATGAGATGTGCTATCTCAATGCTTCCAATACCAAACCTGAGACCCTTCCTATAACATGAGATGTGATATCCAAGTCCTTCCCATTCCAATCCTGAGACCCTTCCTATAGCATGAGATGTGATATCCAACTCCTTCCCATTCCAATTCTGAGACCCGTCCTATACCATGAGACTTGATATCTCAATGCTTCTAATACCAAACCTGAGACCCTTCCTATAACATGTCGATGTGATATCCAAGTCCTTCCCATTACAATCCTGAGACCCTTCCTATAGCATGAGATGTGATATCCAACTCCTTCCCATTCCAATTCTGAGAGCCGTCCTATACCATGAGACTTGATATCTCAATGCTTCTAATACTAAACCTGAGACCCTTCCTATAACATGAGATGTGATATCCAAGTCCTTCCCATTCCAATCCTGAGACCCTTCCTCTAGCTTGAGATTTGATATCCAACTCCTTTCCATTACAATTCTGAGACCCGTCCTATACCATGAGATGTGATATCTCAATGCTTCTAATACCAAACCTGAGACCCTTCCTATAACGAGATGGGATATCCAACTCCTTCCCATTCCAATCCTGAGACCCTTCCGATAGCAGAGATGTGATATCTCAATGCTTATACCAAACCTGAGACCCTTCCTATGGCATGAGATGTCATATACAACTCCTTCCGATTCCAAACCTGAGACCCTTCCTATAGCATGAGATGGGATATCTCAATGCTAATACCAAACCTGAGATCCTTCCTATAACATGAGATGTGATATCCAAATCCTTCCCCTTCCAAACCCGAGACCCTCCCTTTAGCATGAGATGTGATATCCAACTCCTTCCCATTCCAAACCTGAGACCCTCCCTATAGCATGAGATGTGATATCTAAGTCCTTCCCATTCCTATCCTGAGACCCTTCCGATAGCAGAGATGTGATATCTCAATGCTTATACCAAACCTGAGACCATTCCTATGGCATGAAATGTGATATCCAACTCCTTCCCATTCCAATCCTGAGACCCTTCCTATAGCATGAGATGTGATATCTCAATTCTTCTATCAAACCTGAGACCCTTCCTTTAGCATGAGATGTGATATCCAACTCCTTCCCATTCCAATCCTGAGACCCTTCCTATAGCATGAGATGTGCTATCTCAATGCTTCTAATACCAAACCTGGGACCCGTCCTATAACATGAGATATGATATCCAAATTCTTCCCCTTCCAAACCTGAGACCCTTCCTTTAGCATGAGATGTGATATCCAAATCCTTCCCATTTCAATCCTGAAACCCTTCCTATAGCATGAGATGTGATATCTCAATGTTTCTAATAAAAAAACTGAGACCTTTCCTATAGCAAGAGATGTGATATCCAAATCCTTCCCATTCCAATCCTGAGACCCTTCCTATAACATGAGATGTGATATCCAACTCCTTCCCATTCCAATCCTGAAACCCTTCCTATAGCATGAGATGTGATATCTCAATGTTTCTAATAAAAAAAACCTGAGACCCTTCCTATAGCAAGAGATGTGATATCCAAATCCTTCCCATTCCAATCCTGAGATCCTTCCTATAACATGAGATGTGATATCCAATTCCTTCAAATTCCAAACCTGGGACCCTTCCTACAGCATGAGAAGGGATATCCAACTCCTTCCCATTCCAATCCTGAGACCCTTCCTATACCATGAGATGTGATATCTCAATGCTTCTAATACCAAACCTGGGACCCGTCCTATAACATGAGATGTGATATCCAAATCCTTCCCATTCCAATCCTGAAACCCTTCCTATAGCATGAGATGTGATATCTCAATGTTTCTAATAAAAAACCTGAGACCCTTCCTATAGCAAGAGATGTGATATCCAAATCCTTCCCATTCCAATCCTGAGATCCTTCCTATAACATGAGATGTGATATGCAACTCCTTCCCATTCCAGTCCTGAAACCCTTCCTATAGCATGAGATGTGATATCTCAATGTTTCTAATAAAAAAAACCTGAGACCCTTCCTATAGCAAGAGATGTGATATCCAAATCCTTCCCATTCCAATCCTGAGATCCTTCTATAACATGAGATGTGATATCCAATTCCTTCCCATTCCAAACCTGAGACCCTTCCTATTTGATGTGATATCCAACTCCTTCCCATTCCAATCCTGAGACCCTTCCTATACCATGAGATGTGATATCTCAATGTTTCTAATAAAACACCTGAGACCCTTCCTATAGCAAGAGATGTGATATCCAAATCCTTCCCATTCCAATCCTGAGACCCTTCATATAACATGAGATGTGATATCCAACTCCTTCCCATTCCAATCCTGAAACCCTTCCTATAGCATGAGATGTGATATCTCAATGTTTCTAATAAAAAAAACCTGAGATCCTTCCTATAGCAAGAGATGTGATATCCAAATCCTTCCCATTCCAATCCTGAGATCCTTCCTATAACATGAGATGTGATATCCAATTCCTTCAAATTCCAAACCTGAGACCCTTCCTATAGCATGAGAAGGGATATCCAACTCCTTCCCATTCCAATCCTGAGACCATTCCTATACCATGAGATGTGATATCTCATTGCTTCTAATACCAAACCTCGGACCCGTCCTATAACATCAGATGTGATATCCAAATCCTTCCCATTCCGATCCTGAAACCCTTCCTATAGCATGAGATGTGATAGCTCAATGTTTCTAATAAAAAACCTGAGACCCTTCCTATAGCAAGAGATGTGATATCCAAATCCTTCCCATTCCAATCCTGAGACCCTTCCTATAACATGAGATGTGATATGCAACTCCTTCCCATTCCAATCCTGAAACCCTTTCTATAGCATGAGATGTGATATCTCAATGTTTCTAATAAAAAAACCTGAGACCCTTCCTATAGCAAGAGATGTGATATCCAAATCCTTCCCATTCCAATCCTGAGATCCTTCCTATAACATGAGATGTGATATCCAATTCCTTCCGATTCCAAACCTGAGACCCTTCCTATTGGATGTGATATCCAACTCCTTCCCATTCCAATCCTGAGACCCTTCCTATACCATGAGATGTGATATCTCAATGCTTCTAATACCAAACCTGGGACCCGTCCTATAACATGAGATATGATATCCAAATCCTTCCCCTTCTAAACCTGTGACCCTTCCTTTAGCATGAGATGTGATATCCAAATCCTTCCCATTCCAATCCTGAAACCCTTCCTATAGCATGAGATGTGATATCTCAATGTTTCTAATAAAAAACCTGAGACCCTTCCTATAGCAAGAGATGTGATATCCAAATCCTTCCCATTCCAATCCTGAGACCCTTCCTATAACATGAGATGTGATATCCAACTCCTTCCCATTCCAACCTGAGACCCTTCCTATAGCATGAGAAGTGATATCCAACTCCTTCCCAATCCAATCCTGAGACCCTTCCGATAGCAGAGATGTGATATCTCAATGCTTATACCAAACCTGAGACCCTTCCTATGGCATGAGATGTGATATCCAACTCCTTCCCATTCCAATCCTGAGACCCTTCCTGTAGCATGAGATGTGATCTCTCAAAGCTTCTACCAAAACTGAGACCCTTCCTTTAGCATGAGATGTGATATCCAACTCCTTCCCATTACAATCCTGAGACCCTTCCTATAGCATGAGATGTGATATCTCAATGCTTCTAATACCAAACCTGAGATCCTTCCTATAACATGAGATGTGATATCCAAATCCTTCAACTTCCAAACCTGAGACCCTCCCTTTAGCATGAGATGTGATATTCAACTCCTTCCCATTCCAATCCTGAGACCCTTCTGATAGCATGAGATGTGATATCTCAATGCTTCTAATACCAAACCTGAGATCCTTCGATAGCATGAGATGTGATATCTCAATGCTTCTAATACCAAACCTGAGATCCTTCCTATAACATGAGATGTGATATCCAAATCCTTCCCCTTCCAAACCTGAGACCCTCCCTTTAGCATGAGATGTGATATCCAACTCCTTCCCATTCCAATTCTGAGACCCTTCTGATAGCATGAGATGTGATATCTCAATGCCTCTAATACCAAACCTGAGATCCTACCTCTAACATGAAATGTGATATCCAACTCCTTCCCCTTCCAAACCTGAAACCCTTCCTATAGCATGAGATGTGATATCTCAATTTTTCTAATAAAAAAAACCTGAGACCCTTCCTATAGCAAGAGATGTGATATCCAAATCCTTCCCATTCCAACCTGAGACCCTTCCTATAGCATGAGAAGTGATATCCAACTCCATCCCAATCCAATCCTGAGACCCTTCCTGTAGCATGAGATGTGATCTCTCAATGCTTCTACCAAAACTGAGACCCTTCCTTTAGCATGAGATGTGATATCCAAATCCTTCCCATTACAATCCTGAGACCCTTCCTATAGCATGAGATGTGATATCTCAATGCTTATACCAAACCTGACACCCTTCCTATGGCATGAGATGTGATATCCAACTCCTTCCCATTCCAATCCTGAGACCCTTCCTGTAGCATGAGATGTGATCTCTCAATGCTTCTACCAAAACTGAGACCCTTCCTTTAGCATGAGATGTGATATCCAAATCCTTCCCATTACAATCCTGAGACCCTTCCTATAGCATGAGATGTGATATCTCAATGCTTCTAATACCAAACCTGAGATCCTACCTGTAACATGAGATGTGATATCCAAATCCTATAACTTCCAAACCTGAGACCCTCCCTTTAGCATGAGATGTGATATTCAACTCCTTCCCATTCCAATCCTGAGACCCTTCTGAGAGCATGAGATGTGATATCTCAATGCCTCTAATACCAAACCTGAGATCCTACCTCTAACATGAAATGTGATATCCAACTCCTTCCCTTTCCAAACCTGAGAGCCTTCCTATAGCAAGAGATGTGATATCCAAATCCGTCCCATTCCAATCCTGAGACCCTTCCTATAACATGAGATGTGATATCCAACTCCTTCCCATTCCAACCTGAGACCCTTCCTATAGCATGAGAAGTGATATCCAACTCCTTCCCAATCCAATCCTGAGACCCTTCCGATAGCAGAGATGTGATATCTCAATGCTTATACCAAACCTGAGACCCTTCCTATGGCATGAGATGTGATATCCAACTCCTTCACATTCCAATCCTGAGACCCTTCCTGTAGCATGAGATGTGATCTCTCAATGCTTCTAACAAAACTGAGACCCTTCCTTTAGCATGAGATGTGATATCCAACTCCTTCCCATTCCAATCCTGAGACCCTTCCTATTGCATGAGATGTGATATCTAAATGCTTCTAATACCAAACCTGAGATCCTTCCTATAACATGAGATGTGATATCCAAATCCTTCCACTTCCAAACCTTAGACCCTCCCTTTAGCATGAGATGTGATATTCAACTCCTTCCCATTCCAATCCTGAGACCCTTCTGATAGCATGAGATGTGATATCTCAATGCTTCTAATACCAAACCTGAGATCCTTCCGATAGCATGAGATGTGATATTTCAATGCTTCTAATACCAAACCTGAGATCCTTCCTATAACATGAGATGTGATATCCAGATCCTTCCCCTTACAAACCTGAGACCCTCCCTTTAGCATGAGATGTGATATCCAACTCCTTCCCATTCCAACCTGAGACCCTTCCTATAGCATGAGATCGGATATCCAACTCCTTCCAAATCCAATCCTGATACCCTTCCGATAGCATGAGATGTGATATCCCAATGCTTCTACAAAACCTGAGACCCATACCATGGCATGAGATGTGATATCAAACTCCTTCCCATTCCAATCCCGAGACCCTTCCGATAGCAGAGATGTGATATCTCAATGCTTATACCAAACCTGAGACCCTCCTATGGCATGAGATGTCATATACAACTCCTTCCGATTCCAAACCTGAGACCCTTCCTATAGCATGAGATGGGATATCTCAATGCTAATACCAAACCTGAGATCCTTCCTATAACATGAGATGTGATATCCAAATCCTTCCCCTTCCAAACCCGAGACCCCCCCTTTGCATGAGATGTGATATCCAACTCCTTCCCATTCCAATCCTGAGACCCTTCTGATAGCATGAAATGTGAAATCTCAATGCCTCTAACACCAAACCTGAGATCCTACCTATAACATGAGATGTGTATCCAACTCCTTCCCATTCCAAACCTGAGACCCTTCCTATAGCATGAGATGTGATATCTTAATGCTTCTAAAACCAAACCTGAGAACAATCCTATAACATATGTGAAATCCAAATCCTTCGCTTTCCAAACCTGAGACCCTACCTATAGCTTGAGATGTGATATCAAACTCCTTCCCATTCCAATCCTGTCATAGCTTGAGATGTGATATCCAACTCCTACCCATTCCAATCCTGAGACCCTTCCTATACCATGAGATGTGATATCTCAATGCTTCTAATACCAAACCTGAGACCCGTCCTAAAACATGAGATGTGAGATCCAAATCCTTCCCCTTCCAAACCTGAGACCCTTCCTATAGCTTGAGATGTGATATCAAACTCCTTCCCATTCCAATCATGAGATAGCTTGAGATGTGATATCCAACTCCTTCCCATTCCAATCCTGAGACCCTTTCGATAGCATGAGATGTGATATCTCAATGCTTCTAATATCAAAACTGAGACCCTCCCTATAGCATGAGATGTGATATCTAAGTCCTTCCCATTCCTATCCTGAGACCCTTCCGATAGCAGAGATGTGATATCTCAATGCTTATACCAAACCTGAGACCCTTCCTATGGCATGAGATGTGATATCCAACTCCTTCCCATTCCAATCCTGAGACCCTTCCTATAGCATGAGATGTGATATCTCAATTCTTCTATCAAACCTGAGACCCTTCCTTTAGCATGAGATGTGATATCCAACTCCTTCCCATTCCAATTCTGAGACCCTTCCTATAGCATGGAATGTGATATCTCAATGCTTCTAATACCAAACCTGAGACCCTTCCTATAACATGAGATGTGATATCCAAGTCCTTCCCATTCCAATCCTGAGACCCTTCCTATAGCTTGAGATGTGATATCTCAATGCTTCTAATACCAAACCTGAGACATTTCCTATAACGAGATGGGATATCCAACTCCTTCCCATTCCAATCCTGAGACCCTTCCGATAGCAGAGATGTGACATCTCAATGCTTATACCAAACCTGAGACCCTTCCTATGGCATGAGATGTCATATACAACTCCTTCCGATTCCAAACCTGAGACCCTTCCTATAGCATGAGATGGGATATCCAACTCCTTCCCATTCCAATCCTGAGAACCTTCCTATAGCTTGAGATGTGATATCCAACTCCTTCCCATTCCAATACTGTGACCCTTCCTATAGCTTGAGATGTGATATCCAACTCCTTCTCATTCCAATCCTGAGACCCTTCCTATAGCATGAGATGTGATATCTCAATGCTTCTAATACCAAACCTGAGATCCTTCCTATAACATGAGATGTGATATCCAAATCCTTCCCCTTCCAAAGCTGAGACCCTCCCTTTAGCATGAGATGTGATATCCAACTCCTTCCCATTCCAATCCTGAGACCCTTCTGATAGCATGAGATGTGATATCTCAATGCCTCTAATACCAAACCTGAGATCCTACCTCTAACATGAAATGTGATATCCAACTCCTTCCCCTTCCAAACCTGAGAGCCTTCCTATAGCCTGAGATGTGATATCCAAGTCCTTCCCATTCCAATCCTGAGACCCTTCCTATAACATGAGATGTGATATCCAACTCCTTCCCATTCCAACCTGAGACCCTTCCTATAGCATGAGTTCGGATATCCAACTCCTTCCAAATCCAATCCTTATACCCCTCCGATAGCATGAGATGTGATATCCCAATGCTTCTACAAAACCTGAGACCCATACATGGCATGAGATGTGATATCAAACTCCTTCCCATTCCAATCCTTAGACACTTCCTATAGCTTGAGATGTGATATCCAACTCCTTCCCATTCCAATTCGGAGACCCTTCCTATAGCACGAGATGTGATATCTCAATGCTTCTAATACCAAACCTGAGACCCTTCCTATAACATGAGATGTGATATCCAAGTCCTTCCCATCCCAATCCTGGGACCCTTCCTATAGCATGAGATGTGATATCTCAATGCTTCTAATACCAAACCTGAGACCCTTCCTATAACATGAGATGTGATATCCAAGTCCTTCCCATTCCAATCCCGAGACCCTTCCTATAGCTTGAGATGTGATATCCAACTCCTTCCCATTCCAATTCTGAGACCCGTCCTATACCATGAGATGTGATATCTCAATGCTTCTAATACCAAACCTGAGACCCTTCCTATAACGAGATGGGATATCCAACTCCTTCCCATTCCAACCCTGAGACCCTTCCGATAGCAGAGATGTGAGATCTCAATGCTTTTACCAAACCTGAGACCCTTCCTATGGCATGAGATGTCATATACAACTCCTTCCGATTCCAAACCTGCGACCCTTCCTATAACATGAGATGGGATATCTCAATGCTTATACCAAACCTGAGACCCTTCCTATAGCATGAGATGTGATATCCAACTCCTTCCCATTTCAATCCTGAGACCCTTCCTATAGCTTGAGATGTGATATCCAAATCCTTCCCCTTCCAAACCCGAGACCCTCCATTTAGCATGAGATGTGATATCCAACTCCTTCCCATTCCAATCCTGAGACCCTTCTGATAGCATGAGATGTGATATCCAAATCCTTCCCATTCCAATCCTGAGACTCTTCCTATAACATGAGATGTGATATCCAAATCCTTCCACTTCCAAACCTGAGACCCTCCCTTTAGCATGAGATGTGATATCCGACACATTCCCATTCCAATCCTGAGTCCCTTCTGATAGCATGAGATGTGATATCTCAATGCCTCTAATACCAAACCTGAGATCCTTCTGATAGCATGAGATGTGTTATCCAACTCCTTCCCATTCCAATCCTGAGACCCTTCTGATAGCATGAGATGTGATATCTCAATGCCTCTAATAGCAAACCTGAGATCCTACCTCTAAAATGAAATGTGATATCCAACTCCTTCCCCTTCCAAACCTGAGAGCCTTCCTATAGCATGAGATGTGATATCCAAGTCCTTCCCATTCCAATCCTGAGACCCTTCCTATAACATGAGATGTGATATCCAACTCCTTCCCATTCCAACCTGATACCCTTCCGATAGCATGAGATGTGATATCCCAATGCTTCTACAAAACCTGAGACCCATACATGGCATGAGATGTGATATCAAACTCCTTCAAATTCCAATCATGAGACCCTTCCTATAGCTTGAGATGTGATATCCAACTCCTTCCCAATCCAATCCTGAGACCCTTCCGATAGTAGAGATGTGATATCTCAATGCTTATACAAAACCTGAGACCCTTCCTATGGCATGAGATGTGATATCCAACTCCTTCCCATTCCAAACCTCGGACCCTTCCTATAGCATGAGATGTGATATCTCAATGCTTCTAATACCAAACCTGAGACCCTTCCTATAACATGAGATGTAATATCCAAGTCCTTCCCATTCCAATCCTGAGACCCTTCCTATAGCTTGAGATGTTATATCCAACTCCTTCCCATTCCAATTCTGAGACCCGTCCTATACCATGAGATGTGATATCTCAATGCTTCTAATACCAAACCTGAGACCCTTCCTATAACGAGATGGGATATCCAACTCCTTCCCATTCCAATCCTGAGACCCTTCCGATAGCAGAGATGTGCTATATCAATGCTTATACCAAACCTGAGACCCTTTCTATGGCATGAGATGTCATATACATCTCCCTCCGATTCCAAACCTGAGACCCTTCCTATAGCATGAGATGTGATATCCAACTCCTTCCCATTCCAATCCTGAGACCCTTCTGATAGCTTGAGATGTGATATCCAAATCCTTCCCCTTCCAAAGCCGAGACCCTCCCTTTAGCATGAGTTGTGATATCCAACTCCTTCCCATTCCAATCCTGAGACCCTTCTGATAGCATGAGATGTGATATCCAAATCCTTCCCATTCCAATCCTGAGACCCTTCCTATAACATGAGATGTGATATCCAAATCCTTCCACTTCCAAACCTGAAACCCTCCCTTTAGCATGAGATGTGATATCCGACACCTTCCCATTCCAATCCTGAGTCCCTTCTGATAACATGAAATGTGATATCCAACTCCTTCCCCTTCCAAACCTTAGACCCTTCCTTTATCATGAGATGTGATATCCAAGTCCTTCCCATTCCAATCCTGAGACCCTTCCTATAGCATGAGATGTGATATCTCAATGCTTCCAATACCAAACCTGAGACCCTTCCTATAACATGAGATGTGATATCCAAGTCCTTCCCATTCCAATCCTGAGACCCTTCCTATAGCATGAGATGTGATATCCAACTCCTTCCCATTCAAATTCTGAGACCCGTCCTATACCATGAGACTTGATATCTCAATGCTTCTAATACCAAACCTGAGACCCTTCCTATAACATGTCGATGTGATATCCAAGTCCTTCCCATTACAATCCTGAGACCCTTCCTATAGCATGAGATGTGATATCCAATTCCTTCCCATTCCAATTCTGAGACCCGTCCTATACCATGAGACTTGATATCTCAATGCTTCTAATACTAAACCTGAGACCCTTCCTATAACATGAGATGTGATATCCAAGTCCTTCCCATTCCAATCCTGAGACCCTTCCTCTAGCTTGAGATTTGATATCCAACTCCTTTCCATTCCAATTCTGAGACCCGTCCTATACCATGAGATGTGATATCTCAATGCTTCTAATACCAAACCTGAGACCCTTCCTATAACGAGATGGGATATCCAACTCCTTCCCATTCCAATCCTGAGACCCTTACGATAGCAGAGATGTGATATCTCAATGCTTATACCAAACCTGAGACCCTTCCTATGGCATGAGATGTCATATACAACTCCTTCCGATTCCAAACCTGAGACCCTTCCTATGGCATGAGATGGGATATCTCAATGCTAATACCAAACCTGAGATCCTTCCTATAACATGAGATGTGATATCCAACTCCTTCCCAATCCAATCCTGAGACCCTTCCGATAGTAGAGATGTGATATCTCAATGCTTATACAAAACCTGAGACCCTTCCTATGGCATGAGATGTGATATCCAACTCCTTCCCATTCCAAACCTCGGACCCTTCCTATAGCATGAGATGTGATATCTCAATGCTTCTAATACCAAACCTGAGACCCTTCCTATAACATGAGATGTAATATCCAAGTCCTTCCCATTACAATCCTGAGACCCTTCCTATAGCTTGAGATGTTATATCCAACTCCTTCCCATTCCAATTCTGAGACCCGTCCTATACCATGAGATGTGATATCTCAATGCTTCTAATACCAAACCTGAGACCCTTCCTATAACGAGATGGGATATCCAACTCCTTCCCATTCCAATCCTGAGACCCTTCCGATAGCAGAGATGTGCTATATCAATGCTTATACCAAACCTGAGACCCTTTCTATGGCATGAGATGTCATATACATCTCCTTCCGATTCCAAACCTGAGACCCTTCCTATAGCATGAGATGTGATATCCAACTCCTTCCCATTCCAATCCTGAGACCCTTCTGATAGCTTGAGATGTGATATCCAAATCCTTCCCCTTCCAAAGCCGAGACCCTCCCTTTAGCATGAGTTGTGATATCCAACTCCTTCCCATTCCAATCCTGAGACCCTTCTGATAGCATGAGATGTGATATCCAAATCCTTCCCATTCCAATCCTGAGACCCTTCCTATAACATGAGATGTGATATCCAAATCCTTCCACTTCCAAACCTGAAACCCTCCCTTTAGCATGAGATGTGATATCCGACACCTTCCCATTCCAATCCTGAGTCCCTTCTGATAACATGAAATGTGATGTCCAACTCCTTCCCCTTCCAAACCTAAGACCCTTCCTTTATCATGAGATGTGATATCCAAGTCCTTCCCATTCCAATCCTGAGACCCTTCCTATAGCATGAGATGTGATATCTCAATGCTTCCAATACCAAACCTGAGACCCTTCCTATAACATGAGATGTGATATCCAAGTCCTTCCCATTCCAATCCTGAGACCCTTCCTATAGCATGAGATGTGATATCCAACTCCTTCCCATTCAAATTCTGAGACCCGTCCTATACCATGAGACTTGATATCTCAATGCTTCTAATACCAAACCTGAGACCCTTCCTATAACATGTCGATGTGATATCCAAGTCCTTCCCATTACAATCCTGAGACCCTTCCTATAGCATGAGATGTGATATCCAATTCCTTCCCATTCCAATTCTGAGACCCGTCCTATACCATGAGACTTGATATCTCAATGCTTCTAATACTAAACCTGAGACCCTTCCTATAACATGAGATGTGATATCCAAGTCCTTCCCATTCCAATCCTGAGACCCTTCCTCTAGCTTGAGATTTGATATCCAACTCCTTTCCATTCCAATTCTGAGACCCGTCCTATACCATGAGATGTGATATCTCAATGCTTCTAATACCAAACCTGAGACCCTTCCTATAACGAGATGGGATATCCAACTCCTTCCCATTCCAATCCTGAGACCCTTACGATAGCAGAGATGTGATATCTCAATGCTTATACCAAACCTGAGACCCTTCCTATGGCATGAGATGTCATATACAACTCCTTCCGATTCCAAACCTGAGACCCTTCCTATGGCATGAGATGGGATATCTCAATGCTAATACCAAACCTGAGATCCTTCCTATAACATGAGATGTGATATCCAAATCCTTCCCCTTCCAAACCCGAGACCCTCCCTTTAGCATGAGATGTGATATCCAACTCCTTCCCATTCCAATCCTGAGACCCTTCCGATAGCATGAGATGTGATATCTCAATGCTTCTAATATCAAAACTGAGACCCTCCCTATAGCATGAGATGTGATATCTAAGTCCTTCCCATTCCTATCCTGAGACCCTTCCGATAGCAGAGATGTGATATCTCAATGCTTATACCAAACCTGAGACCCTTCCTATGGCATGAAATGTGATATCCAACTCCTTCCCATTCCAATCCTGAGACCCTTCCTATAGCATGAGATGTGATATCTCAATTCTTCTATCAAACCTGAGACCCTTCCTTTAGCATGAGATGTGATATCCAACTCCTTCCCATTCCAATCCTGAGACCCTTCCTATAGCATGAGATGTGCTATCTCAATGCTTCTAATACCAAACCTGGGACCAGTCCTATAACATGAGATATGATATCCAAATCCTTCCCCTTCCAAACCTGAGACCCTTCCTTTAGCATGAGATGTGATATCCAAATCCTTCCCATTTCAATCCTGAAACCCTTCCTATAGCATGAGATGTGATATCTCAATGTTTCTAATAAAAAACTTGAGACCTTTCCTATAGCAAGAGATCTGATATCCAAATCCTTCCCATTCCAATCCTGAGACCCTTCCTATAACATGAGATGTGATATCCAACTCCTTCCCATTCCAATCCTGAGACCCTTCCTATAACATGAGATGTGATATCCAATTCCTTCAAATTCCAAACCTGAGACCCTTCCTACAGCATGAGAAGGGATATCCAACTCCTTCCCATTCCAATCCTGAGACCCTTCCTATACCATGAGATGTGATATCTCAATGCTTCTAATACCAAACCTGGGACCCGTCCTATAACATGAGATGTGATATCCAAATCCTTCCCATTCCAATCCTGAAACCCTTCCTATAGCATGAGATGTGATATCTCAATGTTTCTAATAAAAAACCTGAGACCCTTCCTATAGCAAGAGATGTGATATCCAAATCCTTCCCATTCCAATCCCGAGACCCTTCCTATAACATGAGATGTGATATGCAACTCCTTCCCATTCCAGTCCTGAAACCCTTCCTATAGCATGATATGTGATATCTCAATGTTTCTAATAAAAAAAAACCTGAGACCCTTCCTATAGCAAGAGATGTGATATCCAAATCCTTCCCATTCCAATCCTGAGATCCTTCTATAACATGAGATGTGATATCCAATTCCTTCCCATTCCAAACCTGAGACCCTTCCTATTGGATTTGATATCCAACTCCTTCCCATTCCAATCATGAGACCCTTCCTATACCATGAGATGTGATATCTCAATGTTTCTAATAAAACACCTGAGACCCTTCCTATAGCAAGAGATGTGATATCCAAATCCTTCCCATTCCAATCCCGAGACCCTTCATATAACATGAGATGTGATATCCAACTCCTTCCCATTCCAATCCTGAAACCCTTCCTATAGCATGAGATGTGATATCTCAATGTTTCTAATAAAAAAACCTGAGACCCTTCCTATAGCAAGAGATGTGATATCCAAATCCTTCCCATTCCAATCCTGAGATCCTTCCTATAACATGAGATGTGATATCCAATTCCTTCAAATTCCAAACCTGAGACTCTTCCTATAGCATGAGAAGGGATATCCAACTCCTTCCCATTCCAATCCTGAGACCATTCCTATTCCATGAGATGTGATATCTCATTGCTTCTAATACCAAACCTCGGACCCGTCCTATAACATCAGATGTGATATCCAAATCCTTCCCATTCCAATCCTGAAACCCTTCCTATAGCATGAGATGTGATAGCTCAATGTTTCTAATAAAAAACCTGAGACCCTTCCTATAGCAAGAGATGTGATATCCAAATCCTTCCCATTCCAATCCTGAGACCCTTCCTATAACATGAGATGTGATATGCAACTCCTTCCCATTCCAATCCTGAAACCCTTTCTATAGCATGAGATGTGATATCTCAATGTTTCTAATAAAAAAACCTGAGACCCTTCCTATAGCAAGAGATGTGATATCCAAATCCTTCCCATTCCAATCCTGAGATCCTTCCTATAACATGAGATGTGATATCCAATTCCTTCCGATTCCAAACCTGAGACCCTTCCTATTGGATGTGATATCCAACTCCTTCCCATTCCAATCCTGAGACCCTTCCTATACCATGAGATGTGATATCTCAATGCTTCCAATACCAAACCTGGGACCCGTCCTATAACATGAGATATGATATCAAATCCTTCCCCTTCTAAACCTGAGACCCTTCCTTTAGCATGAGATGTGATATCCATATCCTTCCCATTCCAATCCTGAAACCCTTCCTATAGCATGAGATGTGATATCTCAATGTTTCTAATAAAAAACCTGAGACCCTTCCTATAGCAAGAGATGTGATATCCAAATCCTTCCCATTCCAATCCTGAGACCCTTCCTATAACATGAGATGTGATATCCAACTCCTTCCCATTCCAACCTGAGACCCTTCCTATAGCATGAGAAGTGATATCCAACTCCTTCCCAATCCAATCCTGAGACCCGTCCGATAGCAGAGATGTGATATCTCAATGCTTATACCAAACCTGAGACCCTTCCTATGGCATGAGATGTGATATCCAACTCCTTCCCATTCCAATCCTGAGACCCTTCCTGTAGCATGAGATGTGATCTCTCAATGCTTCTACCAAAACTAAGACCCTTCCTTTAGCATGAGATGTGATATCCAACTCCTTCCCATTACAATCCTGAGACCCTTCCTATAACATGAGATGTGATATCTCAATGCTTCTAATACCAAACCTGAGATCCTTCCTATAACATGAGATGTGATATCCAAATCCTTCAACTTCCAAACCTGAGACCCTCCCTTTAGCATGAGATGTGATATTCAACACCTTCCCATTCCAATTCTGAGACCCTTCTGATAGCATGAGATGTGATATCTCAATGCCTCTAATACCAAACCTGAGATCTTACCTCTAACATGAAATGTGATATCCAACTCCTTCCCCTTCCAAACCTGAAACCCTTCCTATAGCATGAGATGTGATATCTCAATGTTTCTTATAAAAGAAAACTGGGACCCTTCCTATAGCAAGAGATGTGATATCCAAATCCTTCCCATTCCAATCCTGAGATCCTTCCTATAACATGAGATGTGATATCCAATTCCTTCCCATTCCAAACCTGAGACCCTTCCTATTGGATGTGATATCCAACTCCTTCCCATTCCAATCCTGAGACCCTTCCTATACCATGAGATGTGATATCTCAATGCTTCTAATACCAAACCTGGGACCCGTCCTATAACATGAGATATGATATCCAAATCCTTCCCCTTCCAAACCTGAAACCCTTCCTATAGCATGAGATGTGATATCTCAATGTTTCTAATAAAAAACCTGAGACCCTTCCTATAGCAAGAGATGGGATATCCAAATCCTTCCCATTCCAATCCTGAGACCCTTCCTATAACATGAGATGTGATATCCAACTCCTTCCCATTCCAACCTGAGACCCTTCCTATAGCATGAGAAGTGATATCCAACTCCTTCCCAATCCAATCCTGAGACCCTTCCGATAGCAGAGATGTGATATCTCAATGCTTATACCAAACCTGAGACCCTTCCTATGGCATGAGATGTGATATTCAACTCCTTCACATTCCAATCCTGAGACCCTTCCTGTAGCATGAGATGTGATCTCTCAATGCTTCTACCAAAACGGAGACCCTTCCTTTAGCATGAGATGTGATATCCAACTCCTTCCCATTCCAATCCTGAGACCCTTCCTATAGCATGAGATGTGATATCTCAATGCTTCTAATACCAAACCTGAGATCCGTCCGATAACATGAGATGTGATATCCAAATCCTTCCACTTCCAAACCTGAGACCCTCCCTTTAGCATGAGATGTGATATTCAACTCCTTCCCATTCCAATCCTGAGACCCTTCTGATAGCATGAGATGTGATATCTCAATGCTTCTAATACCAAACCTGAGAGCCTTCCGATAGCATGAGATGTGATATTTCAATGCTTCTAATACCAAACCTGAGATCCTTCCTATAACATGAGATGTGATATCCAGATCCTTCCCCTTCCAAACCTGAGAACCTCCCTTTAGCATGAGATGTGATATCCAACTCCTTCCCATTCCAATTCTGAGACCCTTCTGATAGCATGAGATGTGATATCTCAATGCCTCTAATACCAAACCTGAGATCCTACCTCTAACATGAAATGTGATATCCAACTCCTTCCCCTTCCAATCCTGAGACCCTTCCTATAGCATGAGATGTGATATCCAACTCCTTCCCATTCCAACCTGAGACCCTTCCTATAGCATGAGATCGGATATCCAACTCCTTCCAAATCCAATCCTGATACCCTTCCGATAGCATGAGATGTGATATCCCAATGCTTCTACAAAACCTGAGACCCATACCATGGCATGAGATGTGATATCAAACTCCTTCCCATTCCAACCCTGAGACCCTTCCTATAGCTTGAGATGTGATATCCAACTATTTCCCATTCCAATTCTGAGACCCGTCCTATACCATGAGACTTGATATCTCAATGCTTCTAATAGCAAACCTGAGACCGGTCCGATAACATGAGATCTGATATCCAAATCCTTCCCCTTCCAAACCTTAGACCCTTCCTTTATCATGAGATGTGATATCCAAGTCCTTCCCATTCCAATCATGAGACCCTTCCTATAGCATGAGATGTGATATCTCAATGCTTCTATCAAACCTGAGACCCTTCCTTTAGCATGAGATGTGATATCCAACTTCTTCCCATTCCAGTCCTGAGACCCTTCCTATACCTTGAGATGTTATATCTCAATGCTTCTAATGCCAAACCTGACACCCCGTCCTAAAACATGAGATGTGAAATCCAAATCCTTCCCCTTCCAAACCTGAGATCTTTCCTTTAGCATGAGATGTGATATCTAACTCCTTCCCATTCCAATCCTGAGACCCTTCCTATAGCATGAGATGTGATATCTTAATGCTTCTAAAACCAAACCTGAGAACCATCCTATAACATATGTGAAATCCAACTCCTTCCCATTCCAACCTGAGACCCTTCCTATAGCATGAGATGGGATATCCAAATCCTTCCAAATCCAATCCTGATACCCTTCCGATAGCATGAGATGTGACATCCCAATGCTTCTACAAAACCTGAGACCCATACATGGCATGAGATGTGATATCAAACTCCTTCCGATTCCAATCCTGAGTCCCTTCCTATAGCTTGAGATGTGATATCCAACTCCTTCCCATTCCAATTCTGAGACCCGTCCTATACCATGAGACTTGATATCTCAATGCTTCTAATACCAAACCTGAGACCGGTCCTATAACATGAGATGTGATATCCAAATCCTTCCCCTTCCAAATCTTAGACCCTTCCTTTATCATGAGATGTGATATCCAAGTCCTTTCCATTCCAATCCTGAGACCCTTCCTATAGCATGAGATGTGATATCTCAATGCTTCTAATACCAAACCTGAGACCCTTCCTATAACAAGATGGGATATCCAACTCCTTCCCATTCCAATCCTGAGACCTTTCCGATAGCAGAGATGTGATATCTCAATGCTTATACCAAACCTGAGACCCTTCCCATGGCATGAGATGTGATATCTCAATGCTTATACCAAACCTGAGACCCTTCCTATAGCATGAGATGTGATATCAGACTCCTTCCCATTCCAATCCTGAGACCCTTCCTATAGCATGAGATGTGATGTCTCAATGCTTCTAATACCAAACCTAAGATCCTTCCTATAACATGAGATGTGATATCCAACTCCTTCCCATTCCAATCCCGAGACCCTTCCTATAGCATGAGATGTGATATCTCAATGCTTATACCAAACCTGAGACCCTTCCTATAGCATGATATGTGATATCCAACTCCTTCCCATTCCAATCCTGAGACCCTTCCTATAGCATGAGATGTGATGTCTCAATGCTTCTAATACCAAACCTGAGATCCTTCCTATAACATGAGATGTGATATCCAACTTCTTCCCATTCCAATCCTGAGACCATTCCTATGGCATGAGATTTGATATCCGACTCCTTCCCATTCCAATCCTGAGACCCTTCTGATAGCATGAGATGTGATATCAAACTCCTTCCCATTCAAATCCTGAGACCCTTCCTATAGCTTGAGATGTGATATCCAACTCCTTCCCATTCCAAACCTGAAATCCTTCCGATAGCATGAGATGTGATATCTCAATGCTTCTAATACTAAACCTGAGACCCTTCCTATAACATGAGATGTGATATCCAAGTCCTTCCCATTCCAATCCTGAGACCCTTCCTCTAGCTTGAGATTTGATATCCAACTCCTTTCCATTCCAATTCTGAGACCCGTCCTATACCATGAGATGTGATATCTCAATGCTTCTAATACCAAACCTGAGACCCTACCTATAACGAGATGGGATATCCAACTCCTTACCATTCCAATCCTGAGACCCTTCCGATAGCAGAGATGTGATATCTCAATGCTTATACCAAACCTGAGACCCTTCCTATGGCATTGGATGTCATAAACAACTCCTTCCGATTCCAAACCTGAGACCCTTCCTATAGCATGAGATGTGATATCTCAATGCTAATACCAAACCTAAGATCCTTCCTATAACATGAGATGTGATATCCAAATCCTTCCCCTTCCAAACCCGAGACCCTCCCTTTAGCATGAGATGTGATATCCAACTCCTTCCCATTCCAATCCTGAGAACCTTCCGATAGCATGAGATGTGATATCTCAATGCTTCTAATATCAAAACTGAGACCCTCCCTATAGCATGAGATGTGATATCTACGTCCTTCCCATTCCTATCCTGAGACCCTTCCGATAGCAGAGATGTGATATCTCAATGCTTATACCAAACCTGAGACCCTTCCTATGGCATGATATGTGATATCCAACTCCTTCCCATTCCATTCCTGAGACCCTTCCTATAGCATGAGATGTGATATCTCAATTCTTCTATCAAACCTGAGACCCTTCCTTTAGCATGAGATGTGATATCCAACTCCTTCCCATTCCAATCCTGAGACCCTTCCTATAGCATGAGATGTGCTAACTCAATGCTTCTGATACCAAACCTGGGACCCGTCCTATAACATGAGATATGATATCCAAATCCTTCCCCTTCCAAACCTGAGACCCTTCCTTTAGCATGAGATGTGATATCCAAATCCTTCCCATTTCAATCCTGAGACCCTTCCTATAGCATGGGATGTGATATCTCAATGTTTCTAATAAAAAAACCTGAGATCCTTCCTATAACATGAGATGTGATATCCAATTCCTTCAAATTCCAAACCTAAGACCCTTCCTACAGCATGAGAAGGGATATCCAACTCCTTCCCATTCCAATCCTGAGACCCTTCCTATACCATGAGATGTGATATCTCAATGCTTCTAATACCAAACCTGAGATCCTACCTCTAACATGAGATGTGATATCCAAATCCTTCCCATTCCAATCCTGAAACCCTTCCTATAGCATGAGATGTGATATCTCAATGTTTCTAATAAAAAACCTGAGACCCTTCCTATAGCAAGAGATGTGATATCCAAATCCTTCCCATTCCAATCCTGAGACCCTTCCTATAACATGAGATGTGATATGCAACTCCTTCCCATTCCAATCCTGAAACCCTTCCTATAGCATGAGATGTGATATCTCAATGTTTCTAATAAAAAAACCTGAGACCCTTCCTATAGCAAGAGATGTGATATCCAAATCCTTCCCATTCCAATCCTGAGATCCTTCTATAACATGAGATTTGATATCCAATACCTTCCCATTCCAAACCTGTGACCCTTCCTATTGGATGTGATATCCAACTCCTTCCCATTCCAATCCTGAGACCCTTCCTATACCATGAGATGTGATATCTCAATGTTTCTAATAATACACCTGAGACCCTTCCTATAGCAAGAGATGTGATATCCAAATCCTTCCCATTCCAATCCCGAGACCCTTCATATAACATGAGATGTGATATCCAACTCCTTCCCATTCCAATCCTGAAACCCTTCCTATAGCATGAGATGTGATATCTCAATGTTTCTAATAAAAAAACCTAAGACCCTTCCTATAGCAAGAGATGTGATATCCAAATCCTTCCCATTCCAATCCTGAGATCCTTCCTATAACATGAGATGTGATATCCAATTCCTTCAAATTCCAAACCTGAGACCCTTCCTATAGCATGAGAAGGGATATCCAACTCCTTCCCATTCCAATCCTGAGACCCTTCCTATACCATGAGATGTGATATCTCATTGCTTCTAATACCAAACCTCGGACCCGTCCTATAACATGAGATGTGATATCCAAATCCTTCCCATTCCAATCCTGAAACCCTTCCTATAGCATGAGATGTGATAGCTCAATGTTTCTAATAAAAAACCTGAGACCCTTCCTATAGCAAGAGATGTGATATCCAAATCCTTCCCATTCCAATCCTGAGACCCTTCCTATAACATGAGATGTGATATGCAACTCCTTCCCATTCCAATCCTGAAACCCTTCCTATAGCATGAGATGTGATATCTCAATGTTTCTAATAAAAAAACCTGAGACCCTTCCTATAGCAAGAGATGTGATATCCAAATCCTTCCCATTCCAATCCTGAGATCCTTCCTATAACATGAGATGTGATATCCAATTCCTTCCAATTCCAAACCTGAGACCCTTCCTATTGGATGTGATATCCAATTCCTTCCCATTCCAATCCTGAGACCCTTCCTATACCATGAGATGTGATATCTCAATGCTTCTAATACCAAACCTGGGACCCGTCCTATAACCTGAGATATGATATCCAAATCCTTCCCCTTCTAAAGCTGAGACCCTTCCTTTAGCATGAGATGTGATATCCAAATCCTTCCCATTCCAATCCTGAAACCCTTCCTATAGCATGAGATGTGATATCTCAATGTTTCTAATAAAAAACCTGAGACCCTTCCTATAGCAAGAGATGTGATATCCAAATCCTTCCCATTCCAATCCTGAGACCCTTCCTATAACATGAGATGTGATATCCAACTCCTTCCCATTCCAACCTGAGACCCTTCCTATAGCATGAGAAGTGATATCCAACTCCTTCCCAATCCAATCCTGAGACCCTTCCGATAGCAGAGATGTGATATCTCAATGCTTATACCAAACCTGAGACCCTTCCTATGGCATGAGATGTGATATCCAACTCCTTCCCATTCCAATCCTGAGACCCTTCCTGTAGCATGAGATGTGATCTCTCAATGTTTCTACCAAAACTGATACCCTTCCTTTAGCATGAGATGTGATATCCAACTCCTTCCCATTACAATCCTGAGACCCTTCCTATAGCATGAGATGTGATATCTCATTGCTTCTAATACCAAACCTGAGATCCTTCCTATAACATGAGATGTGATATCCAAATCCTTCCACTTCCAAACCTGAGACCCTCCGTTTAGCATGAGATGTGATATTCAACTCCTTCCCATTCCAATCCTGATACCCTTCTGATAGCATGAGATGTGATATCTCAATGCTTCTAATACCAAACCTGAGATCCTTCCGATAGCATGAGATGTGATATCTCAATGCTTCTAATACCAAACCTGAGATCCTTCCTATAACATGAGATGTGATCTCTCAATGTTTCTACCAAAACTGATACCCTTCCTTTAGCATGAGATGTGATATCCAACTCCTTCCCCTTCCAAACCTGAGACCCTTCCGATAGCAGAGATGTGATATCTCAATGCTTATACCAAACCTGAGACCCTTCCTATGGCATGAGATGTGATATCCAACTCCTTCCCATTCCAATCCTGAGACCCTTCCTGTAGCATGAGATGTGATCTCTCAATGCTTCTACCAAAACTGAGACCCTTCCTTTAGCATGAGATGTAATATCCAACTCCTTCCCATTACAATCCTGAGACCCTTCCTATAGCATGAGATGTGATATCCAAATCCTTCCCCTTCCAAACCTGAGACCCTTCTGATAGCAGAGATGTGATATCTCAATGCTTATACCAAACCTGAGACCCTTCCTATGGCATGAGATGTGATATCCAACTCCTTCCCATTCCAATCCTGAGACCCTTCCTGTAGCATGAGATGTGATCTCTCAATGCTTCTACCAAAACTGAGACCCTTCCTTTAGCATAAGATGTGATATCCAACTCCTTCCCATTACAATCCTGAGACCCTTCCTATAGCATGAGATGTGATATCTCAATGCTTCTAATACCAAACCTGAGATCCTTCCTATAACATGAGATGTGATATCCAAATCCTTCCACTTCCAAACCTGAGACCCTCCGTTTAGCATGAGATGTGATATTCAACTCCTTCCCATTCCAATCCTGATACCGTTCTGATAGCATGAGATGTGATATCTCAATGCTTCTAATACCAAACCTGAGATCCTTCCGATAGCATGAGATGTGATATCTCAATGCTTCTAATACCAAACCTGAGATCCTTCCTATAACATGAGATGTGATATCCAAATCCTTCCCCTTCCAAACCTGAGACCCTCCCTTTAGCATGAGATGTGATATCCAACTCCTTCCCATTCCAATTCTGAGACCCTTCTGATAGCAGGAGATGTGATATCTCAATGCCTCTAATACCAAACCTGAGATCCTACCTCTAACATGAAATGTGATATCCAACTCCTTCCCCTTCCAAACCTGAATCCCTTCCTATAGCATGAGATGTGATATCTCAATGTTTCTAATAAAAAAAACCTGAGACCCTTCCTATAGCAAGAGATGTGATATCCAAATCCTTCCCATTCCAATCCTGAGATCCTTCCTATAACATGAGATGTGATATCCAATTCCTTCCCATTCCAAACCTGAGACCCTTCCTATTGGATGTGATATCCAACTCCTTCCCATTCCAATCCTGAGACCCTTCCTATACCATGAGATGTGATATCTCAATGCTTCTAATACCAAACCTGGGACCCGTCCTATAACATGAGATATGATATCCAAATCCTTCCCCTTCCAAACCTGAGACCCTTCCTTTAGCATGAGATGTGATATCCAAATCCTTCCCATTCCAATCCTGAAACCCTTCCTATAGCATGAGATGTGATATCTCAATGTTTCTAATAAAAAACCTGAGACCCTTCCTATAGCAAGAGATGTGATATCCAAATCCTTCCCATTCCAATCCTGAGACACTTCCTATAACATGAGATGTGATATCCAACTCCTTCCCATTCCAACCTGAGACCCTTCCTATAGCATGAGAAGTGATATCCAACTCCTTCCCAATCCAATCCTGAGACCCTTCCGATAGCAGAGATGTGATATCTCAATGCTTATACCAAACCTGAGACCCTTCCTATGGCATGAGATGTGATATCCAACTCCTTCACATTCCAATCCTGAGACCCTTCCTGTAGCATGAGATGTGATCTCTCAATGCTTCTACCAAAACTGAGACCCTTCCTTTAGCATGAGATGTGACATCCAACTCCTTCCCATTCCAATCCTGAGACCCTTCCTACAGCATGAGATGTGATATCTCAATGCTTCTAATACCAAACCTGAGATCCTTCCTATAACATGAGATGTGATATCCAAATCCTTCCCATTCCAATCCTGAGACCCTTCTGATAGCATGAGATGTGATATCTCAATGCTTCTAATACCAAACCTGAGATCCTTCCGATAGCATGAGATGTGATATCTCAATGCTTCTAATATCAAAACTGAGACCCTCCCTATAGCATGAGATGTGATATCTAAGTCCTTCCCATTCCTATCCTGAGACCCTTTCCGATAGCAGAGATGTGATATCTCAATGCTTATACCAAACCTGAGACCCTTCCTATAGCATGAGATGTGATATCAGACTCCTTCCCATTCCAATCCTGAGACCCTTCCTATAGCATGAGATGTGATGTCTCAATGCTTCTAATACCAAACCTGAGATCCTTCCTATAACATGAGATGTGATATCCAACTCCTTCCCATTCCAATCCTGAGACCCTTCCTATAGCATGAGATGTGATATCTCAATGCTTATACCAAAACTGAGACTCTTCCTATAGCATGAGATGTGATATCCAACTCCTTCCCATTCCAATCCTGAGACCCTTCCTATAGCATGAGATGTGATGTCTCAATGCTTCTAATACCAAACCTGAGATCCTTCCTATAACATGAGATGTGATATCCAACTCCTTCCCATTCCAATCCTGAGACCATTCCTATGGCATGAGATGTGATATCTCAATGCTAATACCAAACCTGAGACCCTACCTATAGCATGAGATGTGATATCCAACTCCTTCCCATTCCAATCCTGAGACCCTTCCTATAGCATGAGATGTGATATCTCAATGCCTCTAATACCAACCCCGAGATCCTTCCTCTAACATGAAATGTGATATCCAACTCATTCCCTTTCCAAACCTGAGAGCCTACCTATAGCATGAGATGTGATATCCAAGTCCTTCCCATTCCAATCCTTAGACCCTTCCTACAGCATGCAATATGATATCTCAATGATTCTAATAACAAACCTGAGACCCGTCCTATAACATGAGATGGGATATCCAACTCCTTCCCATTTCAATCCTGAGACACTTCCGATAGCAGAGATGTGATATCTCAATGCTTGTACCAAATCTGAGACCCTTCCTATAACATGAGATATGATATCCAACTCCTTCCCGTTCCAAACCTGACACCCTTCCTTTAGCATGAGATGTGATATCCAGCTCCTTCCCATTCCAATCCTGAGACACTTCCGATAGCATGAGATGTGAAATCTCAATGCTTTCAATATCAAAACTGAGACCCTCCCTATAGCATGATATGTGATATCTAAGTCCTTCCCATTCCCATCCTGAGACCCTTCCTATAGCATGAGATGTGATATCTCAATGCTTCTACCAAACCTGAGACCCTTCCTTTAGCATGAGATGTGATATCCAACTCCTTCCCATTTCAATCCTGAGACCCTTCCTATAGCATGAGATGTGATATCTCAATACTTCTAATACCAAACCTGAGACCCTTCCTATAACGAGATGGGATATCCAACTCCTTCCCATTCCAATCCTGAGACCCTTCTGATAGCAGAGATGTGATATCTCAATGCTTATACCAAACCTGAGACCCTTCCCATGGCATGAGATGTGATATCCAACTCCTTCCCATTCCAATCCTGAGACCCTTCCTATAGCATGAGATGTGATATCTCAATGCTTCTAATACCAAATGTGTGATCCTTCCGATTACATGAGATGTGATATCCAACTCCTTCCCATTACAAACCTGAGACCCTTCCTATAGCTTGAGATGCGATATCCAACTCCTTCCCATTCCAATCCTGAGACCCTTCCTATAGCATGAGATGTGAAATCTCAATGCTTCTAATACCAAACCTGAGATCCTTCCGATAACATGAGATGTGATATCCAACTCCTTCCCATTACAAACCTGAGACCCTTCCGATAGCATGAGATGTGATATCTCAATGCTTCTAAAACCAAACATGAGAACTATCCTATAACATGAGATGTGAAATCCAAATCATTCCCTTTCCAAACCTGAGACCCTTCCTATAGCTTGAGATGTGATATCAAACTCCTTCCCATTCCAATCCTGAGATAGCTTGAGATGTGATATCCAACTCCTTCCCATTCCAATCCTGAGACCCTTCCTATACCATGAGATGTGATATCTCAATGCTTCTAATACCAAACCTGAGACCCGTCCTAAAACATGAGATGTGATATCCAAATCCTTCCCCTTCCAAACCTGAGACCTTTCCTTTAGCATGTGATGTGATATCCAACTCCTTCCCATTCCAATCCTGAGACCCTTCTGATAGCATGAGATGTGATATCTCAATGCCTCTAATACCAAACCTGAGATCTTACCTCTAACATGAAATGTGATATCCAACTCCTTCCCTTTCCAAACCTGAGACCCTGCCTATAGCATGAGATGTGATATCCAAGTCCATCCCATTCCAATCCTGAGACCCTTCCTATAGCATGAGATGTGATATCTCAATGCTTATACCAAACTTGAGACCCTTCCTATGGCATGAGATGTCATATACAACTCCTTCCCATTCCAATCCTGAGACCCTTCCTACAGCATGAGATGTGATATCTCAATGCTTATACCAAACCTGAGACCCTTCCTATAGCATGAGATGTGATATCCAACTTCTTCCCATTCCAATCCTGAGACCCTTCCTATAACATGAGATGTGATGTCTCAATGTTTCAAATACCAAACCTGAGATCTTTCCTATAACATGAGATGTGATATCCAACTCCTTCCCATTCCAATCCTGAGACCCTTCCTATAGCATGAGATGTGATATCTCAATGCTTATACCAAACCTGAGACCCTTCCTATAGCTTGAGATGTGATATCCAACTCCTTCCCATTCCAATCCTGAGACCCTTCCTATAGCATGCAATGTGATATCTCAATGCCTCTCATACCAAACCTGAGATCCTTCCTCTAACATGAAATGTGATATCCAACTCCTTCCCCTTCCAAACCTGAGACCCTTCCTATACCATGAGACTTGATATCTCAATGCTTCTAATACCAAACCTGAGACCCGTCCTATAACATGAGATGTGATATCCAAATCCTTCCCCTTCCAAACCTAAGACCCTCCCTATAGCATGAGATGTGATATCCAAGACCTTCCCATTCCAATCCTGAGACCCTTCCTATAGCATGAGATGTGATATCTCAATGCTTCTAATACCACACCTGAGACCCTTCCTATAACATGAGATGAGAATATCCAACTCCTTCCCATTCTAATCCTGAGACCCTTCCGATAGCAGAGATGTGATATCTCAATGCTTATACCAAACCTGAGATCCTTCCTATAACATGAGATGTGTTATCCAACTCCTTCCCATTCCAATCCTGAGACCCTTCCTATAGCATGAGATGTGATATCTCACTGCTTATACCAAACCTGAGACCCTTCCTATAGCATTAGATGTGATATACAACACCTTCCCATTCCAATCATGAGACCCTTCCTACAGCATGAGATGTGATATCTCAATGCTTCTAATATCAAACTTGAGACCCTCCCTATAGCATGAGATGTGATATCCAAGTCCTTCCCATTCCAATCCTGAGACACTTCCTATAGCATGAGATGTGATATCTCAATGCTTCTAATACCAGACCTGAGACTCTTCCTATAACATGAGATGGGATATCCAACTCCTTCCCATTCCAATCCTGAGACCCTTCCGATAGCAGAGATGTGATATCTCAATGCTTATACCAAACCTGAGACCCTTCCTATGGCATGAGATGTCATATACTACTCCTTCCCATTCCAATCCTGAGACCCTTCCTATAACATGAGATGTTATATCTCAATGCTTATACCAAGCCTGAGACCCTTCCTATAGCATGAGATGTGATATCCAACTCCTTCCCATTCCAATCCTGAGACCCTTCCTATAGCATGAGATGTGATATCTCAATGTTTCTAATATCAAACTTGAGACCCTCCCTATAGCATGAGATGTGATATCCAACTTCTTCCCATTCCAATCCTGAGACCCTTCCTATAACATGAGATGTGATGTCTCAATGTTTCTAATACCAAACCTGAGATCTTTCCTATAACATGAGATGTGATATCCAACTCCTTCCCATTCCAATCCTGAGACCCTTCCTATAGCATGAGATGTGATATCTCAATGCTTATACCAAACCTGAGACCCTTCCTATAGCTTGAGATGTGATATCCAACTCCTTCCCATTCCAATCCTGAGACCCTTCCTATAGCATGCAATGTGATATCTCAATGCCTCTAATACCAAACCTGAGATCCTTCCTCTAACATGAAATGTGATATCCAACTCCTTCCCCTTCCAAACCTGAGACCCTTCCTATACCATGAGACTTGATATCTCAATGCTTCTAATACCAAACCTGAGACCCGTCCTATAACATGAGATGTGATATCCAAATCCTTCCCCTTCCAAACCTGAGACCCTCCCTATAGCATGAGATGTGATATCCAAGACCTTCCCATTCCAATCCTGAGACCCTTCCTATAGCATGAGATGTGATATCTCAATGCTTCTAATACCACACCTGAGACCCTTCCTATAACATGAGATGAGAATATCCAACTCCTTCCCATTCTAATCCTGAGACCCTTCCGATAGCAGAGATGTGATATCTCAATGCTTATACCAAACCTGAGATCCTTCCTATAACATGAGATGTGTTATCCAACTCCTTCCCATTCCAATCCTGAGACCTTTCCGATAGCATGAGATGTGATATCTCACTGCTTATACCAAACCTGAGACCCTTCCTATAGCATTAGATGTGATATACAACACCTTCCCATTCCAATCATGAGACCCTTCCTACAGCATGAGATGTGATATCTCAATGCTTCTAATATCAAACTTGAGACCCTCCCTGTAGCATGAGATGTGATATCCAAGTCCTTCCCATTCCAATCCTGAGACACTTCCTATAGCATGAGATGTGATATCTCAATGCTTCTAATACCAGACCTGAGACTCTTCCTATAACATGAGATGGGATATCCAACTCCTTCCCATTCCAATCCTGAGACCCTTCCGATAGCAGAGATGTGATATCTCAATGCTTATACCAAACCTGAGACCCTTCCTATGGCATGAGATGTCATATACTACTCCTTCCCATTCCAATCCTGAGACCCTTCCTATAACATGAGATGTTATATCTCAATGCTTATACCAAGCCTGAGACCCTTCCTATAGCATGAGATGTGATATCCAACTCCTTCCCATTCCAATCCTGAGACCCTTCCTATAGCATGAGATGTGATATCTCAATGCTTCTAATATCAAACTTGAGACCCTCCCTATAGCATGAGATGTGATATCCAAGTCCTTCCCATTCCAATCCTGAGACACTTCCTATAGCATGAGATGTGATATCTCAATGCTTCTAATACCAAACCTGAGATCCTTCCTATAACATGAGATGTGATATCCAACTCCTTCCCATTCCAATCCTGAGACCCTTCCTATAGCATGAGATGTGATATCTCAATGGTTATACCAAACCTGAGACCCTTCCTATAGCATGAGATGTGATATCCAACTCCTTCCCATTCCAATCCTGAGACCCTTCCTATAGCATGAGATGTGATATCTCAATGCCTCTAATACCAAACCTGAGATCCATCCTCTAACATGAAATGTGATATCCAACTCCTTCCCTTTCCAAATCTGTGAGCCTACCTATAGCATGAGATGTGATATCCAAGTCCTTCCCATTCCAATCCTTAGACGCTTCCTACAGCATGCAATATGATATCTCAATGATTCTAATAACAAACCTGAGACCCGTCCTATAACATGAGATGGGATATCCAACTCCTTCCCATTCCAATCCTGAGACACTTCCGATAGCAGAGATGTGATATCTCAATGCTTATACCAAACCTGAGACCCTTCCTATAACATGAGATGTGATATCCAACTCCTTCCCGTTCCAAACCTGAGACCCTTCCTTTAGCATGAGATGTAATATCCAGCTCCTTCCCATTCCAATCCTGAGACACTTCCGATAGCATGATATGTGATATCTCAATGCTTCTAATATCAAAACTGAGACCCTCCCTATAGCATGAAATGTGATATCTAAGTCCTTCCCATTCCAATCCTGAGACCCTTCCTATAGCATGAGATGTGATATCCAACTCCTTCCCATTCCAATCCCGAGACCCTTCCTATAGCATGAGAAGTGATATCTCAATACTTCTAATACCAAACCTGAGATCCTTCCTATAACATGTGATGTGATATCCAAATCCTTCCCCTTCCAAACCTGAGACCCTCCCTTTAGCATGAGATGTGATATCCAACTCCTTCCCATTCCAATCCTGAGACCCTTCCAATAGCAGGAGATGTGATATCTCAATACTTCTAATACCAAACCTGAGATCCTTCCTATAACATGTGATGTGATATCCAAATCCTTCCCCTTCCAAACCTGAGACCCTCCCTTTTGCATGAGATGTGATATCCAACTCCTTCCCATTCCAATCCTGAGACCCTTCTGATAGCATGAGATGTGATATCTCAATGCCTCTAATACCAAACCTGAGATACTTCCGATAGCATGAGATGTGATATCTCAATGCTTCTAATACCAAACCTGAGATCCTTCCTATAACATGAGATGTGAAATCCAAATCATTCCTTTTCCAAACCTGAGACCCTTCCTATAGCTTGAGATGTGATATCAAACTCCTTCCCATTCCAATCCTGAGATAGCTTGAGATGTGATATCCAACTCCTTCCCATTCCAATCCTGAGACCCTTCCTATACCATGAGATGTGATATCTCAATGCTTCTAATACCAAACCTGAGACCCGTCCTAAAACATGAGATGTGATATCCAAATCCTTCCCCTTCCAAACCTGAGACCTTTCCTTTAGCATGTGATGTGATATCCAACTCCTTCCCATTCCAATCCTGAGACCCTTCTGATAGCATGAGATGTGATATCTCAATGCTTCTAATATCAAACTTGAGACCCTCCCTATAGCATGAGATGTGATATCCAAGTCCTTCCCATTCCAATCCTGAGACACTTCCTATAGCATGAGATGTGATATCTCAATGCTTCTAATACCAAACCTGAGATCCTTCCTATAACATGAGATGTGATATCTAACTCCTTCCCATTCCAATCCTGAGACCCTTCCTATAGCATGAGATGTGATATCTCAATGGTTATACCAAACCTGAGACCCTTCCTATAGCATGAGATGGAATATCCAACTCCTTCCCATTCCAATCCTGAGACCCTTCCTATAGCATGAGATGTGATATCTCAATGCCTCTAATACCAAACCTGAGATCCATCCTCTAACATGAAATGTGATATCCAACTCCTTCCCTTTCCAAACCTGAGAGCCTACCTATAGCATGAGATGTGATATCTCAATGCTTATACCAAACCTGAGACCCTTCCTATAACATGAGATGTGATATCCAACTCCTTCCCGTTCCAAACCTGAGACCCTTCCTTTAGCATGAGATGTAATATCCAGCTCCTTCCCATTCCAATCCTGAGACACTTCCGATAGCATGATATGTGATATCTCAATGCTTCTAATATCAAAACTGAGACCCTCCCTATAGCATGAAATGTGATATCTAAGTCCTTCCCATTCCAATCCTGAGACCCTTCCTATAGCATGAGATGTGATATCCAACTCCTTCCCATTCCAATCCCGAGCCCCTTCCTATAGCATGAGAAGTGATATCTCAATACTTCTAATACCAAACCTGAGATCCTTCCTATAACATGTGATGTGATATCCAAATCCTTCCCCTTCCAAACCTGAGACCCTCCCTTTAGCATGAGATGTGATATCCAACTCCTTCCCATTCCAATCCTGAGACCCTTCCAATAGCAGGAGATGTGATATCTCAATACTTCTAATACCAAACCTGAGATCCTTCCTATAACATGTGATGTGATATCCAAATCCTTCCCCTTCCAAACCTGAGACCCTCCCTTTAGCATGAGATGTGATATCCAACTCCTTCCCATTCCAATCCTGAGACCCTTCTGATAGCATGAGATGTGATATCTCAATGCCTCTAATACCAAACCTGAGATACTTCCGATAGCATGAGATGTGATATCTCAATGCTTCTAATACCAAACCTGAGATCCTTCCTATAACATGAGATGTGATATCCAAATCCTTCCCCTTCCAAACCTGAGACCCTACCTTTAGCATGGGATGTGATATCCAACTCCTTCCCATTCCAATCCTGAGACCCTTCTGATAGCATGAGATGTGATATCTCAATGCCTCTAATTCCAAACCTGAGATCTTACCTCTAACATGAAATGTGATATCCAACTCCTTCCCTTTCCAAACCTGAGACCCTGCCTATAGCATGAGATGTGATATCCAAGTCCATCCCATTCCAATCCTGAGACCCTTCCTATAGCATGAGATGTGATATCTCAATGCTTATACCAAACTTGAGACCCTTCCTATGGCACGAAATGTCATATACAACTCCTTCCCATTCCAATCCTGAGACCCTTCCTACAGCATGTGATGTGATATCTCAATGCTTATACCAAACCTGAGACCCTTCCTATAGCATGAGATGTGATATCCAACTTCTTCCCATTCCAATCCTGAGACCCTTCCTATAACATGAGATGTGATGTCTCAATGTTTCTAATACCAAACCTGAGATCTTTCCTATAACATGAGATGTGATATCCAACTCCTTCCCATTCCAATCCTGAGACCCTTCCTATAGCATGAGATGTGATATCTCAATGCTTATACCAAACCTGAGACCCTTCCTATAGCTTGAGATGTGATATCCAACTCCTTCCCATTCCAATCCTGAGACCCTTCCTATAGCATGCGATGTGATATCTCAATGCCTCTAATACCAAACCTGAGATCCTTCCTCTAACATGAAATGTGATATCCAACTCCTTCCCCTTCCAAACCTGAGAGCCTTCCTATAGCATGAGATATGATATCCAAGTCCTTCCCATTCCAATCCTGAGACCCTTCCTATAACATGAGATGTGATATCTCAATTCTTCTAATACCAAACCTGGACCCTTCCTATAGCATGAGATGTGATATCAAACTCCGTCCCATTCCAATCCTGCGTTCCTTCCTATAGCATGAGATTTGATATCTCAATGTTTCTACTACCAAACCTGAGACCCTTCCTACAACATGAGACGTGATATCCAACTCCTTCCCATTCCAATCCTGAGACTCGTCCTATAGCATGTGATGTGATATCTCAATGCTTCTACAAAACCTGAGACCCTTCCTATAGCATGAGATGTGATATCCAACTCCTTCCCATTCCACTCCTGAGACCCTTCCTATAGCATGAGATATGATATCCAACTCCTTCCCATTCTAATCCTGAAACCCCTCCTATACCATGAGATGTGATATCTTAATGATTCTAATACCAAACCTGAGACCCGTCCTATAACATGAGATGTGATATCCAAATCCTTCCCCTTCCAAACCGGAGACCCTTCCTTTAGCATGTGATGTGATATCCAGCTCCTTCCCATTCCAATCCTGAGACACTTCCGATAGCATGAGATGTTATATCTCAATGCTTCTAATATCAAAACTGAGACCCTCCCTATAGCATGAGATGGGATATCTAAGTCCTTCCCATTCCAATCCTGAGACCCTTCCTATAGCATGAGATGTGATATCTCAATGCTTCTACCAAACCTGAGACCCTTCTTTTAGCATGAGATGTGATATCCAACTCCTTCCCATTCCAATCCTGAGACCCTTCCTATACCATGAGATATGAAATCTCAATGCTTCTAATACCAAACCTGAGATCCTTCCGATAACATGAGATATGATATCTAAATCCTTCCCCTTCCAAACCTGAGACCCTCCCTTTAGCATGAGACATGATATCCAACTCCTTCCCATTCCAATCCTGAGACCCTTCTGATAGCATGAGATGTGATATATCAATGCTTCTTATACCAAACCTGAGATCCTTCCGATAGCATGAGATGTGATATCTCAATGCTTCTAATACCAAACCTGAGATCCTTCCTATGACATGAGATGTGATATCCAAATCCTTCCCCTTCCAAACCTGAGACCCTCCCTTTAGCATGAGATGTGATATCCAACTCCTTCCCATTCCAATCCTGAGACCCTTCTGATAGCATGAGATGTGATATGTCAATGCCTCTAATACCAAACCTGAGATCCTACCTCTAACATGAAATGTGATATCCAACTCTTTCCCCTTCCAAACCTGAGAGCCTTCCTATAGCATGAGATGTGATGTCCAAGTCCTTCCCATTCCAATCCTGAGACCCTTCCTATAACATGAGATGTGATATCCAACTCCTTCCCATTCCAACCTGATACCCTTCCGATAGCATGAGATGTGATATCCCAATGCTTCTACAAAACCTGAGACCCATACATGGCATGAGATGTGATATCAAACCCCTTCCCATTCCAATCATGAGACCCTTCCTATAGCTTGAGATGTGATATCCAACTCCTTCCCAATCCAATCCTGAGACCCTTCCTATAGCTTGAGAAGTGATATCCAACTCCTTCCCATTCCAATTCTGAGACCCTTCCTATACCATGAGACTTCTTGTATCTCAATGCTTCTAATATCAAACCTGAGACCCGTCCTATAACATGAGATGTGATATCCAAATCCTTCCCCTTCCAAACCTTAGACCCTTCCTTTATCATGAGATGTGATATCCAACTCCTTCCCATTCCATTCCTGAGACCCTTCTGATATCATAAGATGTGATATCTCAATGCTTCTAATATCAAACTTGAGACCCTTCCTATAGCATGAGATGTGATATCTCAATGCTTCTAATACCAAACCTGAGACCCTTCCTATAACATGAGATGGGATATCCAACTCCTTCCCATTCCAATCCTGAGACCCTTCCGATAGCAGAGATGTGATATCTCAATGCTTATACCAAACCTGAGACCCTTCCTATGGCATGAGATGTCATATACCACTCCTTCCCATTCCAATCCTGAGACCCTTCCTATAGCATGAGATGTTATATCTCAATGCTTATACCAAACCTGAGATCCTTCCTATAACATGAGATGTGATATCCAGCTCCTTCCCATTCCAATCCTGAGACCCTTCCTATAGCAGGAGATGTGATATCTCACTGCTTATACCAAACCTGAGACCCTTCCCATAGCATTAGATGTGATATCCAACTCCTTCCCATTTCAATCCTGAGACACTTTCTATAGCATGAGATGTGATATCTCAATGCTTCTAATACCAAACCTGAGACTCTTCCTATAACATGAGATGGGATATCCAACTCCTTCCCATTCCAATCCTGAGACCCTTCCGATAGCAGAGATGTGATATCTCAATGCTTATACCAAACCTGAGACCCTTCCTATGGCATGAGATGTCATATACTACTCCTTCCCATTCAAATCCTGAGACCCTTCCTATAGCATGAGATGTTATATCTCAATGCTTATACCAAGCCTGAGACCCTTCCTATAGCATAAGATGTGATATCCAACTCCTTCCCATTCCAATCCTGAGACCCTTCCTATAGCATGAGATGTGATATCTCAATGCTTCTAATATCAAACTTGAGACCCTCCCTATAGCATGAGATGTGATATCCAAGTCCTTCCCGTTCCAATCCTGAGACACTTCCTATAGCATAAGATGTGATATCTCAATGCTTCTAATAACAAACATGAGATCCTTCCTATAACATAAGATGTGATATCCAACTCCTTCCCATTCCAATCCTGAGACCCTTCCTATAGCATGAGATGTGATATCCAACTCCTTCCCATTCCAATCCTGAGACCCTTCCTATAGCATGAGATGTGATATCTCAATGCCTCTAATACCAAACCTGAGATCCTTCCTCTAACATGAAATGTGATATCCAACTCCTTCCCTTTCCAAACCTGAGATCCTACCTATAGCATGAGATGTGATATCCACGTCCTTCCCATTCCAATCCTGAGACACTTCCGATAGCAGAGATGTGATATCTCAATGCTTATACCAAACCTGAGACCCTTCCTATAACATGAGATGTGATATCCAACTCCTTCCCGTTCCAAACCTGAGACCCTTCCTTTAGCATGAGATGTGATATCTCAATGCTTCTAATATCAAAACTGAGACCCTCCCAAAGCATGATATGTGATATCTAAGTCCTTCCCATTCCAATCCTGAGACCCTTCCTATAGCATGAGATGTGATATCTCAATGCTTATACCAAACCTGAGATCCTTCCTATAACATGAGATGTGATATCCAACTCCTTCCCATTCCAATCCTGAGACCCTTCCTATAGCAGGAGATGTGATATCTCACTGCTTATACCAAACCTGATACCCTTCCGATAGCATTAGATGTGATATCCAACTCCTTCCCATTTCAATCCTGAGACACCTCCTATAGCATGAGATGTGATATCTCAATGCTTCTAATACCAAACCTGAGACTCTTCCTATAACATGAGATGGGATATCCAACTCCTTCCCATTCCAATCCTGAGACCCTTCCGATAGCAGAGATGTGATATCTCAATGCTTATACCAAACCTGAGACCCTTCCTATGGCATGAGATGTCATATACTACTCCTTCCCATTCCAATCCTGAGACCCTTCCTATAGCATGAGATGTTATATCTCAATGCTTATACCAAGCCTGAGACCCTTCCTATAGCATAAGATGTGATATCCAACTCCTTCCCATTCCAATCCTGAGACCCTTCCTATAGCATGAGATGTGATATCTCAATGCTTCTAATATCAAACTTGAGACCCTCCCTATAGCATGAGATGTGATATCCAAGTCCTTCCCGTTCCAATCCTGAGACACTTCCTATAGCATAAGATGTGATATCTCAATGCTTCTAATAACAAACATGAGATCCTTCCTATAACATAAGATGTGATATCCAACTCCTTCCCATTCCAATCCTGAGACCCTTCCTATAGCATGAGATGTGATATCCAACTCCTTCCCATTCCAATCCTGAGACCCTTCCTATAGCATGAGATGTGATATCTCAATGCCTCTAATACCAAACCTGAGATCCTTCCTCTAACATGAAATGTGATATCCAACTCCTTCCCTTTCCAAACCTGAGATCCTACCTATAGCATGAGATGTGATATCCACGTCCTTCCCATTCCAATCCTGAGACACTTCCGATAGCAGAGATGTGATATCGCAATGCTTATACCAAACCTGATACCCTTCCTATAACATGAGATGTGATATCCAACTCCTTCCCGTTCCAAACCTGAGACCCTTCCTTTAGCATGAGATGTGATATCTCAATGCTTCTAATATCAAAACTGAGACCCTCCCAAAGCATGATATGTGATATCTAAGTCCTTCCCATTCCAGTCCTGAGACCCTTACTATAGCATGAGATTTGATATCTCAATGCTTCTACCAAACCTGAGACCCTTCCTTTAGCATGAGATGTGATCTCCAACTCCTTCCCATTCCAATCCTGAGACCCTTCCTATAGCATGAGATGTGATATCTCAATACTTCTAATACCAAACCTGAGATCCTTCCTATAACATGTGATGTGATATCCAAATCCTTCCCATTCCAAACCTGAGACCCTCCCTTTAGCATCAGATGTGATATCCAAATCCTTCCCATTCCAATCCTGAGACCCTTCCAATAGCAGAAGATGTGATATCTCAATGCTTCTAATACCAAACCTGAGATCCTTCCTATAACATGAGATGTGATATCAAACTCCTTCCCATTCCAATCCTGAGACCCTTCCTATAGCATGAGATGTGATATCCAACTCCTTCCCATTCCAATCCTGAGACCCTTCCTATAGCATGAGATGTGATATCTCAATGCCTCTAATACCAAACCTGAGATCCTTCCTCTAACATGAAATGTGATATCCAACTCCTTCCCTTTCCAAACCTGAGAGCCTACCTATAGCATGAGATGTGATATCCAAGTCCTTCCCATTCCAATCCTTAGACCCTTCCTACAGCATGCAATATGATATCTCAATGATTCTAATAACAAACCTGAGACTCGTCCTATAACATGAGATGGGATATCCAACTCCTTCCCATTCCAATCCTGAGACACTTCCGATAGCAGAGATGTGATATCTCAATGCTTATACCAGACCTGAGACCCTTCCTATAACATGAGATGTGATATCCAACTCCTTCCCGTTCCAAACCTGAGACCCTTCCTTTAGCATGAGATGTGATATCCAGCTCCTTCCCATTCCAATCCTGAGACACTTCCGATAGCATGAGATGTGATATCTCAATGCTTCTAATATCAAAACTGAGACCCTCCCTATAGCATGAGAAGGGATATCTAAGTCCTCCCCATTCCAATCCTGAGACCCTTCCTATAGCATGAGATGTGATATCTCAATGCTTCTACCAAACCTGAGACCCTTCTTTTAGCATGAGATGTGATATCCAACTCCTTCCCATTCCAATCCTGAGACCCTTCCTATACCATGAGATGTGATATCTCAATGCTTCTAATACCAAACCTGAGATCCTTCCGATAACATGAGATGTGATATCCAAATCCTTCCCCTTCCAAACCTGAGACCCTCCCTTTAGCATGAGATGTGATATCCAACTCCTTCCCATTCCAATCCTGAGACCCTTCTGATAGCATGAGATGTGATATCTCAATGCTTCTTATACCAAACCTGAGATCCTTCCGATAGCATGAGATGTGATATCTCAATGCTTCTAATACCAAACCTGAGATCCTTCCTATGACATGAGATGTGATATCCAAATCCTTCCCCTTCCAAACCTGAGACCCTCCCTTTAGCATGAGATGTGATATCCAACTCCTTTCCATTCCAATCCTGAGACCCTTCTGATAGCATGAGATGTGATATGTCAATGCCTCTAATACCAAACCTGAGATCCTACCTCTAACATGAAATGTGATATCCAACTCTTTCCCCTTCCAAACCTGAGAGCCTTCCTATAGCATGAGATGTGATATCCAACTCCTTCGCATTCCAACCTGAGACCCTTCCAATAGCATGAGATGGGATATCCAACTCCTTCCAAATCCAATCCTGATACCCTTCCGATAGCATGAGATGTGATATCCCAATGCTTCTACCAAACCTGAGACACATACTATGGCATGAGATGTGATATCAAACTCCTTCCCATTCCAATCCTGAGACCCTTCCTATAGCTTGAGAAGTGATATCAAACTCCTTCCCATTCCAATTCTGAGACCCTTCCTATACCATGAGACTTGATATCTCAATGCTTCTAATACCAAACCTGAGACCCGTCCTATAACATGAGATGTGATATCCAAATCCTTCCCCTTCCAAACCTTAGACCCTTCCTTTACCATGAGATGTGATATCCAACTCCTTCCCATTCCAATCCTGAGATCCTTCCGATATCATGAGATGTAATATCTCAATGCTTCTAATATCAAACTTGAGACCCTCCCTATAGCATGAGATGTGATATCCAAGACCTTCCCATTCCAATCCTGAGTCCCTTCCTATAGCATGAGATGTGATATCTAAATGCTTCTAATACCAAACATGAGACCCTTCCTATAACATGAGATGGGAATATCCAACTCCTTCCCATTCCAATCCTGAGACCCTTCTTATAGCATGAGATGTGATATCTCACTGCTTATACCAAACCTGAGACCCTTCCTATAGCATTAGATGTGATATCCAACTCTTCCCATTCCAATCCTGAGACCCTTCCTATAGCATGAGATGTGATATCTCAATGCTTCTAATATCAAACTTGAGACCCTCCCTACAGCATGAGATGTGATATCCAAGTCCTTCCCATTCCAATCCTGAGACACTTCCTATAGCATGAGATGTGATATCCAACTACTTCCCATTCCAATCCTGAGACCCTTCTGATAGCATGAGATGTGATATCTCAATGCTTCTTATACCAAACCTGAGATCCTTCCGATAGCATGAGATGTGATATCTCAATGCTTTTAATACCAAACCTGAGATCCTTCCTATGACATAAGATGTGATATCCAAATCCTTCCCCTTCCAAACCTGAGACCCTCCCTTTAGCATGAGATTTGATATCCAACTCCTTCCCATTCCAATCCTGAGACCCTTCTGATAGCATGAGATGTGATATGTCAATGCCTCTAATACCAAACCTGAGATCCTACCTCTAACATGAAATGTGATATCCAACTCTTTCCCCTTCCAAACCTGAGAGCCTTCCTATAGCATGAGATGTGATGTCCAAGTCCTTCCCATTCCAATCCTGAGACCCTTCCTATAACATGAGATGTGATATCCAACTCCTGCATTACAACCTGAGACCCTTCCAATAGTATGAGATGGGATATCCAACTCCTTCCAAATCCAATCCTGATACCCTTCCGATAGCATGAGATGTGATATCCCAATGCTTCTACCAAACCTGAGACACATACTATGGCATGAGATGTGATATCAAACTCCTTACCATTCCAATACTGAGACCCTTCCTATAGCTTGAGAAGTGATATCCAACTCCTTCCCATTCCGATTCTGAGACCCTTACTATACCATGAGACTTCTTGCATCTCAATGCTTCTAATACCAAACCTGAGACCCGTCCTATAACATGAGATGTGATATCCAAATCCTTCCCCTTCCAAACCTTAGACCCTTCCTTTATCATGAGATGTGACATCCAACTCCTTCCCATTCCAATCCTGAGACCCTTCTGATATCATGAGATGTGATATCTCAATGCTTCTAATATCAAACTTGAGACCCTCCTTATAGCATGAGATGTGATATCCAAGACCTTCCCATTCCAATCCTGAGACTCTTCCTATAGCATGAGATGTGATATCTCAATGCTTCTAATACCAAACCTGAGACCCTTCCTATAACATGAGATGGGATATCCAACTCCTTCCCATTCCAATCCTGAGACCCTTCCGATAGCAGAGATGTGATATCTCAATGCTTATACCAAACCTGAGACCCTTCCTATGGCATGAGATGTCATATACTACTCCTTCCCATTCCAATCCTGAGACCCTTCCTATAGCATGAGATGTTATATCTCAATGCTTATACCAAACCTGAGATCCTTCCTATAACATGAGATGTGATATCCAACTCCTTCCCATTCCAATCCTGAGACCCTTCCTATAGCAGGAGATGTGATATCTCACTGCTTATACCAAACATGAGACCCTTCCCATAGCATTAGATGTGATATCCAACTCCTTCCCATTTCAATCCTGAGACACTTCCTATAGCATGAGATGTGATATCTCAATGCTTCTAATACCAAACCTGAGACTCTTCCTATAACATGAGATGGGATATCCAACTCCTTCCCATTCCAATCCTGAGACCCTTCCGATAGCAGAGATGTGATATCTCAATGCTTATACCAAACCTGAGACCCTTCCTATGGCATGAGATGTCATATACTACTCCTTCCCATTCCAATCCTGAGACCCTTCCTATAGCATGAGATGTTATATCTCAATGCTTATACCAAGCCTGAGACCCTTCCTATAGCATAAGATGTGATATCCAACTCCTTCCCATTCCAATCCTGAGACCCTTCCTATAGCATGAGATGTGATATCTCAATGCTTCTAATATCAAACTTGAGACCCTCCCTATAGCATGAGATGTGATATCCAAGTCCTTCCCGTTCCAATCCTGAGACACTTCCTATAGCATAAGATGTGATATCTCAATGCTTCTAATAACAAACATGAGATCCTTCCTATAACATAAGATGTGATATCCAACTCCTTCCCATTCCAATCCTGAGACCCTTCCTATAGCATGAGATGTGATATCTCAATGGTTATACTAAACCTGAGACCCTTCCTATAGCATGAGATGTGATATCCAACTCCTTCCCGTTCCAATCCTGAGACCCTTCCTATAGCATGAGATGTGATATCTAAATGCCTCTAATACCAAACCTGAGATCCTTCCTCTAACATGAAATGTGATATCCAACTCCTTCCCTTTCCAAACCTGAGATCCTACCTATAGCATGAGATGTGATATCCAAGTCCTTCCCATTCCAATCCTGAGACACTTCCGATAGCAGAGATGTGATATCTCAATGCTTATATCAAACCTGAGACCCTTCCTATAACATGAGATGTGATATCCAACTCCTTCCCGTTCCAAACCTGAGACCCTTCCTTTAGCATGAGATGTGATATCCAGCTCCTTCACATTCCAATCCTGAGACACTTCCGATAGCATGAGATGTGATATCTCAATGCTTCTAATATCAAAACTGAGACCCTACCTATAGCATGATATGTGATATCTAAGTCCTTCCCATTCCAATACTGAGACCCTTCCTATAGCATGAGATGTGATATCTCAATGCTTCTACCAAACCTGAGACCCTTCCTTTAGCATGAGATGTGATATCCAACTCCTTCCCATTCCAATCCTGAGACCCTTCCTATAGCATGAGATGTGATATCTCAATACTTCTAATACCAAACCTGAGATCCTTCCTATAACATGTGATGTGATATCCAAATCCTTCCCATTCCAAACCTGAGACCCTCCCTTTAGCATGAGATGTGATATCCAAATCCTTCCCATTCCAATCCTGAGACCCTTCCAATAGCAGAAGATGTGATATCTCAATGCTTCTAATACCAAACCTGAGATCCTTCCTATAACATGAGATGTGATATCAAACTCCTTCCCATTCCAATCCTGAAACCCTTCCTATAGCATGAGATGTGATATCTCAATGGTTATACTAAACCTGAGACCCTTCCTATAGCATGAGATGTGATATCCAACTCCTTCCCATTCCAATCCTGAGACCCTTCCTATAGCATGAGATGTGATATCTCAATGCCTCTAATACCAAACCTGAGATCCTTCCTCTAACATGAAATGTGATATCCAACTCCTTCCCTTTCCAAACCTGAGAGCCTACCTATAGCATGAGATGTGATATCCAAGTCCTTCCCATTCCAATCCTTAGACCCTTCCTACAGCATGCAATATGATATCTCAATGATTCTAATAACAAACCTGAGACCCGTCCTATAACATGAGATGGGATATCCAACTCCTTCCCATTCCAATCCTGAGACACTTCCGATAGCAGAGATGTGATATCTCAATGCTTATACCAAACCTGAGACCCTTCCTATAACATAAGATGTGATATCCAACTCCTTCCAGTTCCAAACCTGAGACCCTTCCTTTAGCATGAGATGTGATATCCAGCTCCTTCCCATTCCAACCCTGAGACACTTCCGATAGCATGAGATGTGATATCTCAATGCTTCTAATATCAAAACTGAGACCCTCCCTATAGCATGAGATGGGATATCTAAGTCCTCCCCATTCCAATCCTGAGACCCTTCCTATAGCATGAGATGTGATATCTCAATGCTTCTACCAAACCTGAGACCCTTCTTTTAGCATGAGATGTGATATCCAACTCCTTCCCATTCCAATCCTGAGACCCTTCCTATACCATGAGATGTGATATCTCAATGCTTCTAATACCAAACCTGAGATCCTTCCGATAACATGAGATGTGATATCCAAATCCTTCCCCTTCCAAACCTGAGACCCTCCCTTTACCATGAGATGTGATATCCAACTCCTTCCCATTCCAATCCTGAGACCCTTCTGATAGCATGAGATGTGATATCTCAATGCTTCTTATACCAAACCTGAGATCCTTCCGATAGCATGAGATGTGATATCTCAATGCTTCTAATACCAAACCTGAGATCCTTCCTATGACATGAGATGTGATATCCAAATCCTTCCCCTTCCAAACCTGAGACCCTCCCTTTAGCATGAGATGTGATATCCAACTCCTTTCCATTCCAATCCTGAGACCCTTCTGATAGCATGAGATGTGATATGTCAATGCCTCTAATATCAAACCTGAGATCCTACCTCTAACATGAAATGTGATATCCAACTCTTTCCCCTTCCAAACCTGAGAGCCTTCCTATAGCATGAGATGTGATGTCCAAGTCCTTCCCATTCCAATCCTGAGACCCTTCCTATAACATGAGATGTGATATCCAACTCCTTCGCATTCCAACCTGAGACCCTTCCAATAGCATGAGATGGGATATCCAACTCCTTCCAAATCCAATCCTGATACCCTTCCGATAGCATGAGATGTGATATCCCAATGCTTCTACCAAACCTGAGACACATACTATGGCATGAGATGTGATATCAAACTCCTTCCCATTCCAATCCTGAGACCCTTCCTATAGCTTGAGAAGTGATATCAAACTCCTTCCCATTCCAATTCTGAGACCCTTCCTATACCATGAGACTTGATATCTCAATGCTTCTAATACCAAACCTGAGACCGTCCTATAACATGAGATGTGATATCCAAATCCTTCCCCTTCCAAACCTTAGACCCTTCCTTTATCATGAGATGTGATATCCAACTCCTTCCCATTCCAATCCTGAGATCCTTCCGATATCATGAGATGTGATATCTCAATGCTTCTAATATCAAACTTGAGACCCTCCCTATAGCATGAGATGTGATATCCAAGACCTTCCCATTCCAATCCTGAGACCCTTCCTATAGCATGAGATGTGATATCTAAATGCTTCTAATACCAAACATGAGACCCTTCCTATAACATGAGATGGGAATATCCAACTCCTTCCCATTCCAATCCTGAGACCCTTCTTATAGCATGAGATGTGATATCTCACTGCTTATACCAAACCTGAGACCCTTCCTATAGCATTAGATGTGATATCCAACTCCTTCCCATTCCAATCCTGAGACCCTTCCTATAGCATGAGATGTGATATCTCAATGCTTCTAATATCAAACTTGAGACCCTCCCTACAGCATGAGATGTGATATCCAAGTCCTTCCCATTCCAATCCTGAGACACTTCCTATAGCAGAGATGTGATATCTCAATGCTTATACCAAACCTGAGACCATTCCTATGGCATGAGATGTCATATACTACTCCTTCCCATTCCAATCCCGAGACCCTTCCTATAGCATGAGATGTTATATCTCAATGCTTATACCAAGCCTGAGACCCTTCCTATAGCATGAGATGTGATATCCAACTCCTCCCCATTCCAATCCTGAGACCCTTCCTATAGCATGAGATGTGATATCTCAATGCTTCTAATATCAAACTTGAGACCCTCCCTATAGCATGAGAAGTGATATCCAAGTCCTTCCCATTCCAATCCTGAGACACTTCCTATAGCATGAGATGTGATATCTCAATGCTTCTAATACCAAACCTGAGATCCTTCCTATAACATGAGATGTGATATCCAGCTCCTTCCCATTCCAATCCTGAGACCCTTCCTATAGCATGAGATGTGATATCTCAATGCTTCTAATATCAAACTTGAGACCCTTCCTTTATCATGAGATGTGATATCCAACTCCTTCCCATTCCAATCCTGAGATCCTTCCGATATCATGAGATGTGATATCTCAATGCTTCTAATATCAAACTTGAGACCCTCCCTATAGCATGAGATGTGATATCCAAGACCTTCCCATTCCAATCCTGAGACCCTTCCTATAGCATGAGATGTGATATCTAAATGCTTCTAATACCAAACATGAGACCCTTCCTATAACATGAGATGGGAATATCCAACTCCTTCCCATTCCAATCCTGAGACCCTTCTTATAGCATGAGATGTGATATCTCACTGCTTATACCAAACCTGAGACCCTTCCTATAGCATTAGATGTGATATCCAACTCCTTCCCATTCCAATCCTGAGACCCTTCCTATAGCATGAGATGTGATATCTCAATGCTTCTAATACCAAACCTGAGACTCTTCCTATAACATGAGATGGGATATCCAACTCCTTCCCATTCCAATCCTGAGACCCTTCCGATAGCAGAGATGTGATATCTCAATGCTTATACCAAACCTGAGACCATTCCTATGGCATGAGATGTCATATACTACTCCTTCCCATTCCAATCCCGAGACCCTTCCTATAGCATGAGATGTTATATCTCAATGCTTATACCAAGCCTGAGACCCTTCCTATAGCATGAGATGTGATATCCAACTCCTCCCCATTCCAATCCTGAGACCCTTCCTATAGCATGAGATGTGATATCTCAATGCTTCTAATATCAAACTTGAGACCCTCCCTATAGCATGAGATGTGATATCCAAGTCCTTCCCATTCCAATCCTGAGACACTTCCTATAGCATGAGATGTGATATCTCAATGCTTCTAATACCAAACCTGAGATCCTTCCTATAACATGAGATGTGATATCCAGCTCCTTCCTATTCCAATCCTGAGACCCTTCCTATAGCATGAGAAGTGATATCTCAATGATTATACTAAACCTGAGACCCTTCCTATAGCATGAGATGTGATATCCAACTCCTTCCCATTCCAATCCTGAGACCCTTCCTATAGCATGAGATGTGATATACCAATACCAAACCTGAGATCCTTCCTCTAACATGAAATGTGATATCCAACTCCTTCCCTTTCCAAACCTGAGAGCCTACCTATAGCATGAGATGTGATATCCAAGTCCTTCCCATTCCAATCTTTAGACCCTTCCTACAGCATGCAATATGATATCTCAATGATTCTAATAACAAACCTGAGACCCGTCCTATAACATGAGATGGGATATCCAACTCCTTCCCATTCCAATCCTGAGACACTTCTGATAGCAGAGATGTGATATCTCAATGCTTATACCAAACCTGAGACCCTTCCTATAACATGAGATGTGATATCCAACTCTTTCCCGTTCCAAACCTGAGACCCTTCCTTTAACATGAGATGTGATATCCAGCTCCTTCCCATTCCAATCCTGACACACTTACGATAGCATGAGATGTGATATCTCAATGCTTCTAATATCAAAACTGAGACCCTCCCTATAGCATGATATGTGATATCTAAGTCCTTCCCATTCCAATGCCGAGACCCTTCCTATAGCATGAGATGTGATATCTCAATGCTTCTACCAAACCTGAGACCCTTCCTATAGCATGAGATGTGATATCCAACTCCTTCCCATTCCAATCCAGAGACCCTTCCTATAGCATGAGATGTGATATCTCAATACTTCTAATACCAAACCTGAGATCCTTCCTATAACATGTGATGTGATATCCAAATCTTTCCCCTTCCAAACCTGAGACCCTCCCTTTAGCATGAGATGTGATATCCAACTCCTTCCCATTCCAATCCTGAGACCCTTCCAATAGCAGAAGATGTGATAGCTCAATGCTTCTAATACCAAACCTGAGATCCTTCCTATAACATGAGATGTGATATCCAACTCCTTCCCATTCCAATCCTGAGACCCTTCCTATAGCATGAGATGTGATATCTCAATGGTTATACTAAACCTGAGACCCTTCCTATAGCATGAGATGTGATATCCAACTCCTTCCCATTCCAATCCTGAGACCCTTCCTATAGCATGAGATGTGATATACCAATACCAAACCTGAGATCCTTCCTCTAACATGAAATGTGATATACAACTCCTTCCCTTTCCAAACCTGAGAGCCTACCTATAGCATGAGATGTGATATCCAAGTCCTTCCCATTCCAATCTTTAGACCCTTCCTACAGCATGCAATATGATATCTCAATGATTCTAATAACAAACCTGAGACCTGTCCTATAACATGAGATGGGATATCCAACTCCTTCCCATTCCAATCCTGAGACACTTCTGATAGCAGAGATGTGATATCTCAATGCTTATACCAAACCTGAGACCCTTCCTATAACATGAGATGTGATATCCAACTCTTTCCCGTTCCAAACCTGAGGCCCTTCCTTTAACATGAGATGTGATATCCAGCTCCTTCCCATTCCAATCCTGACACAGTTACGATAGCATGAGATGTGATATCTCAATGCTTCTAATATCAAAACTGAGACTCTCCCTATAGCATGATATGTGATATCTAAGTCCTTCCCATTCCAATCCCGAGACCCTTCCTATAGCATGAGATGTGATATCTCAATGCTTCTACCAAACCTGAGACCCTTCCTATAGCATGAGATGTGATATCCAACTCCTTCCCATTCCAATCCTGAGACCCTTCCTATAGCATGAGATGTGATATCTCAATACTTCTAATACCAAACCTGAGATCCTTCCTATAACATGTGATGTGATATCCAAATCTTTCCCCTTCCAAACCTGAGACCCTCCCTTTAGCATGAGATGTGATATCCAACTCCTTCCCATTCCAATCCTGAGACCCTTCCAATAGCAGAAGATGTGATAGCTCAATGCTTCTAATACCAAACCTGAGATCCTTCCTATAACATGAGATGTGATATCCAACTCCTTCCCATTCCAATCCTGAGACCCTTCCGAGAGCAGAGATGTGATATCTCAATGCTTATACCAAACCTGATGACCCTTCCTATGGCATGAGATGTGTTATCCAACTCCTTCCCATTCCAATCCTGAGACCCTTCCTATAGCATGAGATGTGATATCTCAATGCTTCTAATACCAAACCTGAGACTCTTCCTATAACATGAGATGGGATATCCAACTCCTTCCCATTCCAATCCTGAGACCCTTCCGATAGCAGAGATGTGATATCTCAATGCTTATACCAAACCTGAGACCCTTCCTATGGCATGAGATGTCATATACTACTCCTTCCCATTCCAATCCCGAGACCCTTCCTATAGCATGAGATGTTATATCTCAATGCTTATACCAAGCCTGAGACCCTTCCTATAGCATGAGATGTGATATCCAACTCCTTCCCATTCCAATCCTGAGACCCTTCCTATAGCATGAGATGTGATATCTCGATGCTTCTAATATCAAACTTGAGACCCTCCCTATAGCATGAGATGTGATATCCAAGTCCTTCCCATTCCAATCCTGAGACACTTCCTATAGCATGAGATGTGATATCTCAATGCTTCTAATACCAAACCTGAGATCCTTCCTATAACATGAGATGTGATATCCAGCTCCATCCCATTCCAATCCTGAGACCCTTCCTATAGCATGAGAAGTGATATCTCAATGGTTATACTAAACCTGAGACCATTCCTATAGCATGAGATGTGATATCCAACTCCTTCCCATTCCAATCCTGAGACCCTTCCTATAGCATGAGATGTGATATACCAATACCAAACCTGAGATCCTTCCTCTAACATGAAATGTGATATCCAACTCCTTCCCTTTCCAAACCTGAGAGCCTACCTATAGCATGAGATGTGATATCCAAGTCCTTCCCATTCCAATCTTTAGACCCTTCCTACAGCATGCAATATGTTATCTCAATGATTCTAATAACAAACCTGAGACCCGTCCTATAACATGAGATGGGATATCCAACTCCTTCCCATTCCAATCCTGAGACACTTCTGATAGCAGAGATGTGATATCTCAATGCTTATACCAAACCTGAGACCCTTCCTATAACATGAGATGTGATATCCAACTCTTTCCCGTTCAAAACCTGAGACCCTTCCTTTAACATGAGATGTGATATCCAGCTCCTTCCCATTCCAATCCTGACACACTTACGATAGCATGAGATGTGATATCTCAATGCTTCTAATATCAAAACTGAGACCCTCCCTATAGCATGATATGTGATATCTAAGTACTTCCCATTCCAATCCCGAGACCCTTCCTATAGCATGAGATGTGATATCTCAATGCTTCTACCAAACCTGAGACCCTTCCTATAGCATGAGATGTGATATCCAACTCCTTCCCATTCCAATCCTGAGACCCTTCCTATAGCATGAGATGTGATATCTCAATACTTCTAATACCAAACCTGAGATCCTTCCTATAACATGTGATGTGATATCCAAATCTTTCCCCTTCCAAACCTGAGACCCTCCCTTTAGCATGAGATGTGATATCCAACTCCTTCCCATTCCAATCCTGAGACCCTTCCAATAGCAGAAGATGTGATAGCTCAATGCTTCTAATACCAAACCTGAGATCCTTCCTATAACATGAGATGTGATATCCAACTCCTTCCCATTCAAATCCTGAGACCCTTCCTATAGCATGAGATGTGATATCTCAATGGTTATACTAAACCTGAGACCCTTCCTATAGCATGAGATGTGATATCCAACTCCTTCCCATTCCAATCCTGAGACCCTTCCTATAGCATGAGATGTGATATCTCAATGCCTCTAATACCAAACTTGAGATCCTTCCTCTAACATGAAATGTGATATCCAACTCCTTCCCTTTCCAAACCTGAGAGCCTACCTATAGCATGAGATGTGATATCCAAGTCATTCCCATTCCAATCCTTAGACCCTTCCTACAGCATGCAATATGATATCTCAATGATTCTAATAACAAACCTGAGACCCGTCCTATAACATGAGATGGGATATCCAACTCCTTCCCATTCCAATCCTGAGACACTTCCGATAGCAGAGATGTGATATCTCAATGCTTATACCAAACCTGAGACCCTTCCTATAACATGAGATGTGATATCCAACTCCTTCCCTATCCAAACCTGAGACCCTTCCTTTAGCATGAGATGTGATATCCAGCTCCTTCCCATTCCAATCCTGAGACACTTCCGATAGCATGAGATGTGATATCTCAATGCTTCTAATATCAAAACTGAGACCCTCCCTATAGCATGATATGTGATATCTAAGTCCTTCCCATTCCAATCCTGAGACCCTTCCTATAGCATGAGATGTGATATCTCAATGCTTCTACCAAACCTGAGACCCTTCCTTTAGCATGAGATGTGATATCCAACTCCTTCCCATTCCCATCCTGAGACCCTTCCTATAGCATGAGATGTGATATCTCAATACTTCTAATACCAAACCTGAGATCCTTCGTATAACATGAGATGTGATATCCAACTCCTTCCCATTCCAATCCTGAGACCCTTCCTATAGCATGAGAAGTGATATCTCCATGCTTATACCAAACCTGAGACCCTTCCTATAGCATGAGATGTGATATCCAAATCCTTCCCATTCCAATCCTGAGACCCTTCCTATAGCATGAGATGAGATATCTCAATGCTTATACCAAACCTGAGAGCCTACCTATAGCATGAGATGTGGTATCCAAGTCCATCCCATTCCAATCCTTAGACCCTTCCTACAGCATGCGATGTGATATCTCAATGATTCTAATACCAAACCAGAGACCCGTCCTATAACATGAGATGTGATATCCAACTCCTTCCCGTTCCAAACCTGAGACACTTCGACATCCAACTCCTTCCCATTCCAAACATGAGACCCTTCCTATTGCAAGAATGTAATATCCAACTCCTACCAATTCCAATCCTGAGACCATTCCTATAGCATGAGATGTGATATCTCAATGCTTCTAATACCAAACCTGAGATCCTTCCTATGACATGAGATGTGATATCCAATTCCTTCCCATTCCAAACCTGAGACCCTTCCGACAGCATGCAATGTGATATCTCAATGCTTCTAATATCAAACCTGAGACCCGTCCTATAACATGAGATGGGATATCCAACTCCTTCCCGTTCCAAACCTGATACCCTTCCTATAGCATGAATGTGATATCCAATTCCTTCCCATCCCAATCCTGAGACACCGCCGATAGCAGAGATATGATATCTCAATGCTTATACCAAACCAGAGACTCTTCTTATAAGATGAGATGAGATATCCAACTCCTTCCCGTTCCAAACCTGAGACCCTTCCTATAGCATGAGATGTGATATCCAACTCCTTCCCCTTCCAAAGCTGAGACCCTCCCTTTAGCATGAGATGTGATATCTCAATGCCTCTAATACCAACCCTGAGATCCTTCCGATAGCATGAGATGTGATATCTCAATGCTTCTAATACCAAACCTGAGATCCTTCCTATAACATGATATGTGATATCCAACTCCTTCCCATTCCAATCCTGAGACCCTTCTGATGGCATGAGATGTGATATCTCAATGCCTCTAATACCAAACCTGAGATCCTACCTCTAACATGAAATGTGATATCCAACTCCTTCCCTTTCCAAACGTGAGACCCTCCCTATAGCATGAGATGTGATATCCAAGTCCTTCCCATTCCAATCCTGAGACCCTTCCTATAGCATGAGATGTGATATCTCAATGCTTCTAATACCAAACCTGAGACCCTTCCTATAACATAAAATGGGATATCCAACTCCTTCCCTTTCCAAACGTGAGACCCTTCCGATAGCAGAGATGTGATATCTCAATGCGTATACCAAACCTGAGACCCTTCCTGTGGCATGAGATGTCATATACAACTCCTTCCCATTCCAATCCTGAGACCCTTCCTATAGCATGAGATGTGATATCTCAATGCTTATAACAAACCTGAGACCCTTCCTATGGCATGAGATGTCATATAAAACTCCTTCCAATTCCAATCCTGAGACCCTTCCTATAGCATGAGATGTGATATCCAACTCCTTCCCATTCCAATCCTGAGACCCTTCCCATAGCATGTGATTTGATATCTCAATGCTTCTAATACCAAACCTGAGATCATTCCTATAACACAAGATGTAATATCCAAATCCTTCCCCTTCCAAACCTGAGACCCTCCCTTTAGCATGAGATGTGATATCCAACTCCTTCCCATTCCAATCCTGAGACCCTTCCTATAGCATGAGATGTAATGTCTCAATGCTTCTAATACCAAACCTGAGATCCTTCCTATAACATGAGATGTGATATCCAACTCCTTCCCATTCCAATCCTGAGACACTTCCTATAGCATGAGAAGTGATATCTCCATGCTTATACCAAACCTGAGACCCTTCCTATAGCATGAGATGTGATGTCCAAATCCTTCCCATTCCAATCCTGAGACCCTTCCTATAGCATGAGATGTGATATCTCAATGCTTATACCAAACCTGAGAGCCTACCTATAGCATGAGATGTGATATCCAAGTCCATCCCATTCCATTCCTTAGACCCTTCCTACAGCATGCGATGTGATATCTCAATTATTCTAATACCAAACCAGAGACCCGTCCTATAACATGAGATGGGATATCCAACTCCTTCCCATTCCAATCCTGAGCCACTTCCGATAGCAGAGATGTGATATCTCAATGCTTATACCAAACCTGAGACCCTTCCTATAACATGAGATGTTATATCCAACTCCTTCCCGTTCCAAACCTGAGACCCTTCCTATAGCATATGAGATATCCAACTCCTTCCCATTCCAAACATGAGACCCTTCCTATAGCAAGAATGTAATATCCAACTCCTACCCATTCCAATCCTGAGACCATTCCTATAGCATGAGATGTGATATCTCAATGCTTCTAATACCAAACCTGAGATACTTCCCATGACATGAGATGTGATATCCAATTCTTTCCCATTCCAAACCTGAGACCCTTCATACAGCATGCAATGTGATATCTCAATGCTTCTAATACCAAACCTGAGACCCATCCTATAACATGAGATGGGATATCCAACTCCTTCCCGTTCCAAACCTGATACCCTTCCTGTAGCATGAGATGTGATATCTCAATGCTTCTAATACCAAACCTGAGATCCTTCCAATAACATGAGATGTGATATCCAAATCCTTCCCCTTCCAAACCTTTGACCGTCCCTTTAGCATGAGATGTGATATCCAACTCCTTCCCATTCCAATCCTGAGACCTTTCTGATAGCATGAGATGTGATATCTCAATGCTTCTAATACCAAACCTGAGATCCTTCCGATAGCAGGAGATGTGATATCTCAATGCTTCTAATACCAAACCTGAGATCCTTCCTATAACATGAAATGTAATATCCAATTCTTTCCCCTTCCAAACCTGAGACCCTCCCTTTAGCATGAGATGTGATATCTAACTCCTTCCCATTAAAATCCTGAGACCCCTCTGATAGTATGAGATGTGATATCTCAATGCCTCTAATACTAACCCTGAGATCCTACCTCTAACATGAAATGTGATATCCAACTCCTTCCCTTTCCAAACGTGAGACCCTCCCTATAGCATGGGATGTGATATCCAAGTCCTTCCCATTCCAATCCTGAGACCCTTCCTATAGCATGAGATGTGATATCTCAATGCTTCTAATACCAAACCTGAGACCCTTCCTATAACATAAGATGGGATATCCAACTCCTTCCCATTCCAATCCTGAGACCCTTCCGATAGCAGAGATGTGATATCTTAATGCTTATACCAAACCTGAGACCCTTCCTATAACATAAGATGGGATATCCAACTCCTTCCCATTCCAATCCTGAGACCCTTCCGATAGCAGAGATGTGATATCTTAATGCTTATACCAAACCTGAGACCCTTCCTATGGCATTAGATGTCATATACAACTCCTTCCCATTCCAATCCTGAGACCCTTCCTATAGCATGAGATGTGATATCTCAATGCTTATACCAAACCTGAGACCCTTCCTATAACATAAGATGGGATATCCAACTCCTTCCCATTCCAATCCTGAGACCCTTCCGATAGCAGAGATGTGATATCTTAATGCTTATACCAAACCTGAGACCCTTCCTATGGCATTAGATGTCATATACAACTCCTTCCCATTCCAATCCTGAGACCCTTCCTATAGCATGAGATGTGATATCTCAATGCTTATACCAAACCTGAGACCCTTCCTATAGCATGAGATGTGATATCCAACTCCTTCCCATTCCAATCCTGAGACCCTTCCTATAACATGAGATGTGATGTCTCAATGCTTCTAATACCAAACCTGAGATCCTTCCCATTGCATGAGATGTCATATAAAACTCCGTCCCATTCCAATCTTGAGACCCTTCCTATAGCATGAGATATTATATCCAACTCCTTCCCATTCCAATCCTGAGACCCTTCCTATAGCATGAGATGTGATATCTCAATGCTTCTAATACCAAACCTGAAACCCTTGCTATAACATAAGATGGGATATCCAACTCCTTCCCATTCCAATCCTGAGACCCTTCCGATAGCAGAGATGTGATATCTTAATGCTTATACCAAACATGAGACCCTTCCTATGGCATTAGATGTCATATACAACTCCTTCCCATTCCAATCCTGAGACCCTTCCTATAGCATGAGATGTGATATCTCAATGCTTATACCAAACCTGAGACCCTTCCTATAGCATGAGATGTGATATCCAACTCCTTCCCATTCCAATCCTGAGACCCTTCCTATAACATGAGATGTGATGTCTCAATGCTTCTAATACCAAACCTGAGATCCTTCCCATTGCATGAGATGTCATATAAAACTCCTTTCCATTCCAATCCTGAGACCCTTCCTATAGCATGAGATATTATATCCAACTCCTTCCCATTCCTATCCGGAGACCCTTCCTATAGCACGAGATTTGATATCTCAATGCTTCTAATACCAAACCTGAGATCCTTCCGATAGCATGAGATGTGATATCTCAATGCTTCTAATATCAAACTTGAGACCCTCCCTATAGCATGAGATGTGATATCCAAGTCCTTCCCATTCCAATCCTGAGACCATTCCTATAGCATGAGATGTGATATCTCAATGCTTCTAATACCAAACCTGAGACACTTCCTATGACATGAGATGTGATATCCAATTCTTTCCCATTCAAAACCTGAGACCCTTCATACAGCATGCAATGTGATATCTCAATGCTTCTAATACCAAACCTGAGACCCGTCCTATAACATGAGATGGGATATCCAACTCCTTCCCGTTCCAAACCTGATACCCTTCCTATAGCATGAGATGTGATATCTCAATGCTTCTAATACCAAACCTGAGATCCTTCCAATAACATGAGATGTGATATCCAAATCCTTCCCCTTCCAAACCTTTGACCGTCCCTTTAGCATGAGATGTGATATCCAACTCCTTCCCATTCCAATCCTGAGACCTTTCTGATAGCATGAGATGTGATATCTCAATGCTTCTAATACCAAACCTGAGATCCTTCCGATAGCATGAGATGTGATATCTCAATGCTTCTAATACCAAACCTGAGAACCTTCCTATAACATGAAATGTAATATCCAATTCTTTCCCCTTCCAAACCTGAGACCCTCCCTTTAGCATGAGATGTGATATCTAACTCCTTCCCATTAAAATCCTGAGACCCCTCTGATAGTATGAGATGTGATATCTCAATGCCTCTAATACTAAACCTGAGATCCTACCTCTAACATGAAATGTGATATCCAACTCCTTCCCTTTCCAAACGTGAGACCCTCCCTATAGCATGGGATGTGATATCCAAGTCCTTCCCATTCCAATCCTGAGACCCTTCCTATAGCATGAGATGTGATATCTCAATGCTTCTAATACCAAACCTGAGACCCTTCCTATAACATAAGATGGGATATCCAACTCCTTCCCATTCCAATCCTGAGACCCTACTGATAGCAGAGATGTGATATCTTAATGCTTATACCAAACCTGAGACCCTTCCTATAACATAAGATGGGATATCCAACTCCTTCCCATTCCAATCCTGAGACCCTTCCGATAGCAGAGATGTGATATCTTAATGCTTATACCAAACCTGAGACCCTTCCTATGGCATTAGATGTCATATACAACTCCTTCCCATTCCAATCCTGAGACCCTTCCTATAGCATGAGATGTGATATCTCAATGCTTATACCAAACCTGAGACCCTTCCTATAACATAAAATGGGATATCCAACTCCTTCCCATTCCAATCCTGAGACCCTTCCGATAGCAGAGATGTGATATCATAATGCTTATACCAAACCTGAGACCCTTCCTATGGCATTAGATGTCATATACAACTCCTTCCCATTCCAATCCTGAGACCCTTCCTATAGCATGAGATGTGATATCTCAATGCTTATACCAAACCTGAGACCCTTCCTATAGCATGAGATGTGATATCCAACTCCTTCCCATTCCAATCCTGAGACCCTTCCTATAACATGAGATGTGATGTCTCAATGCTTCTAATACCAAACCTGAGATCCTTCCTATTGCATGAGATGTCATATAAAACTCCTTCCCATTCCAATCCTGAGACCCTTCCTATAGCATGAGATATTATATCCAACTCCTTCCCATTCCAATCCTGAGACCCTTCCTATAGCATGAGATGTGATATCTCAATGCTTCTAATACCAAACCTGAAACCCTTGCTATAACATAAGATGGGATATCCAACCCCTTCCCATTCCAATCCTGAGACCCTTCCGATAGCAGAGATGTGATATCTTAATGCTTATACCAAACCTGAGACCCTTCCTATGGCATTAGATGTCATATACAACTCCTTCCCATTCCAATCCTGAGACCCTTCCTATAGCATGAGATGTGATATCTCAATGCTTATACCAAACCTGAGACCCTTCCTATAGCATGAGATGTGATATCCAACTCCTTCCCATTCCAATCCTGAGACCCTTCCTATAACATGAGATGTGATGTCTCAATGCTTCTAATACCAAACCTGAGATCCTTCCCATTGCATGAGATGTCATATAAAACTCCTTCCCATTCCAATCCTGAGACCCTTTCTATAGCATGAGATATTATATCCAACTCCTTCCCATTCCAATCCGGAGACCCTTCCCATAGCATGAGATTTGATATCTCAATGCTTCTAATACCAAACCTGAGATCCTTCCGATAGCATGAGATGTGATATCTCAATGCTTCTAATATCAAACTTGAGACCCTCCCTATAGCATGAGATGTGATATCCAAGTCCTTCCCATTCCAATCCTGAGACCCGTCCTATAGCATGAGATGTGATATCTCAATGCTTCTAATACCAAACCTGAGATACTTCCTATGACATGAGATGTGATATCCAATTCTTTCCCATTCCAAACCTGAGACCCTTCATACAGCATGCAATGTGATATCTCAATGCTTCTAATACCAAACCTGAGACTCGTCCTATAACATGAGATGGGTATCCAACTCCTTCCCGTTCCAAACCTGATACCCTTCCTATAGCATGAGATGTGATATCTCAATGCCTCTAATACCAAACCTGAGATCCTACCTCTAACATGAAATGTGATATCCAACTCCTTCCCCTTCCAAACGTGAGACCCTCCCTATAGCATGGGATGTGATATCCAAGTCCTTCCCATTCCAATCCTGAGACCCTTCCTATAGCATGAGATGTGATATCTCAATGCTTCTAATACCAAACCTGAGACCCTTCCTATAACATAAGATGGTATATCCAACTCCTTCCCATTCCAATCCTGAGACCCTTCCGATAGCAGAGATGTGATATCTTAATGCTTATACCAAACCTGAGACCCTTCCTATGGCATTAGATGTCATATGCAACTCCTTCCCATTCCAATCCTGAGACCCTTCCTATAGCATGAGATGTGATATATCAATGCTTATACCAAACCTGAGACCCTTCCTATAACATAAGATGGGATATCCAACTCCTTCCCATTCCAATCCTGAGACCCTTCCGATAGCAGAGATGTGATATCTTAATGCTTATACCAAACCTGAGACCCTTCCTATGGCATTAGATGTCATATACAACTCCTTCCCATTCCAATCCTGAGACCCTTCCTATAGCATGAGATGTGATATCTCAATGCTTATACCAAACCTGAGACCCTTCCTATAGCATGAGATGTGATATCCAACTCCTTCCCATTCCAATCCTGAGACCCTTCCTATAACATGAGATGTGATGTCTCAATGCTTCTAATACCAAACCTGAGATCCTTCCCATTGCATGAGATGTCATATAAAACTCCTTCCCATTCCAATCCTGAGACCCTTCCTATAGCATGAGATATTATATCCATCTCCTTCCCATTCCAATCCGGAGACCCTTCCCATAGCATGAGATTTGATATCTCAATGCTTCTAATACCAAACCTGAGATCCTTCCGATAGCATGAGATGTGATATCTCAATGCTTCTAATATCAAACTTGAGACCCTCCCTATAGCATGAGATGTGATATCCAAGTCCTTCCCATTCCAATCCTGAGACCCGTCCTATAGCATGAGATGTGATATCTCAATGCTTCTAATACCAAACCTGAGATACTTCCTATGACATGAGATGTGATATCCAATTCTTTCCCATTCCAAACCTGAGACCCTTCATACAGCATGCAATGTGATATCTCAATGCTTCTAATACCAAACCTGAGACTCGTCCTATAACATGAGATGGGTATCCAACTCCTTCCCGTTCCAAACCTGATACCCTTCCTATAGCATGAGATGTGATATCTCAATGCCTCTAATACCAAACCTGAGATCCTACCTCTAACATGAAATGTGATATCCAACTCCTTCCCCTTCCAAACGTGAGACCCTCCCTATAGCATGGGATGTGATATCCAAGTCCTTCCCATTCCAATCCTGAGACCCTTCCTATAGCATGAGATGTGATATCTCAATGCTTCTAATACCAAACCTGAGACCCTTCCTATAACATAAGATGGTATATCCAACTCCTTCCCATTCCAATCCTGAGACCCTTCCGATAGCAGAGATGTGATATCTTAATGCTTATACCAAACCTGAGACCCTTCCTATGGCATTAGATGTCATATGCAACTCCTTCCCATTCCAATCCTGAGACCCTTCCTATAGCATGAGATGTGATATATCAATGCTTATACCAAACCTGAGACCCTTCCTATAACATAAGATGGGATATCCAACTCCTTCCCATTCCAATCCTGAGACCCTTCCGATAGCAGAGATTTGATATCTTAATGCTTATACCAAACCTGAGACCCTTCCTATGGCATTAGATGTCATATACAACTCCTTCCCATTCCAATCCTGAGACCCTTCCTATAGCATGAGATGTGATATCTCAATGCTTATACCAAACCTGAGACCCTTCCTATAGCATGAGATGTGATATCCAACTCCTTCCCATTCCAATCCTGAGACCCTTCCTATAACATGAGATGTGATGTCTAAATGCTTCTAATACCAAACCTGAGATCCTTCCCATTGCATGAGATGTCATATAAAACTCCTTCCCATTCCAATCCTGATACCCTTCCTATAGCATGAGATATTAAATCCAACTCCTTCCCATTCCAATCCTGAGACCCTTCCTATAGCATGAGCTGTGATATCTCAATGCTTCTAATACCAAACCTGAGACCCTTCCTATAACATAAGATGGGATATCCAACTCCTTCCCATTCCAATCCTGAGACCCTTCCGATAGCAGAGATGTGATATCTTAATGCTTATACCAAACCTGAGACCCTTCCTATGGCATTAGATGTCATATACAACTCTTTCCCATTCCAATCCTGAGACCCTTCCTATAGCATGAGTTGTGATATCTCAATGCTTATATCAAACCTGAGACCCTTCCTATAGCATGAGATGTGATATCCAACTCCTTCCCATTCCAATCCTGAGACCCTTCCTATAACATGAGATGTGATGTCTCAATGCTTCTAATACCAAACCTGAGATCCTTCCCATTGCATGAGATGTCATATAAAACTCCGTCCCATTCCAATCCTGAGACCCTTCCTATAGCATGAGATATTATATCCAACTCCTTCCCATTCCAATCCGGAGACCCTTCCTATAGCATGAGATTTGATATCTCAATGCTTCTAATACCAAACCTGAGATCCTTCCGATAGCATGAGATGTGATATCTCAATGCTTCTAATATCAAACTTGAGACCCTCCCTATAGCATGAGATGTGATATCCAAGTCCTTCCCATTCCAATCCTGAGACCCGTCCTATAGCATGAGATGTGATATCTCAATGCTTCTAATACCAAACCTGAGACCCTTCCTATAACATAAGATGGGATATCCAACTCCTTCCCATTCCAATCCTGAGACCCTTCCGATAGCAGAGATGTGATATCTTAATGCTTATACCAAACCTGAGACCCTTCCTATGGCATTAGATGTCATATACAACTCCTTCCCATTCCAATCCTGAGACCCTTCCTATAGCATGAGATGTGATATCTCAATGCTTATACCAAACCTGAGACCCTTCCTATAGCATGAGATGTGATATCCAACTCCTTCCCATTCCCATCCTGAGACCCTTCCTATAACATGAGATGTGATGTCTCAATGCTTCTAATACCAAACCTGAGATCCTTCCCATTGCATGAGATGTCATATAAAACTCCTTCCCTTTCCAATCCTGAGACCCTTCCTATAGCATGAGATATTATATCCAACTCCTTCCCATTCCAATCCCTAGACCCTTCCTATAGCATGAGATGTCATATCTCAATGCTTCTAATACCAAACCTGAGACCCTTCCTATAACATAAGATGGGATATCCAACTCCTTCCCATTCCAATCCTGAGACCCTTCCGATAGCATTGATGTGATATCTTAATGCTTATACCAAACCTGAGACCCTTCCTATGGCATTAGATGTCATATACAACTCCTTCCCATTCCAATCCTGAGACCCTTCCTATAGCATGAGATGTGATATCTCAATGCTTATACCAAACCTGAGACCCTTCCTATAGCATGAGATGTGATATCCAACTCCTTCCCATTCCAATCCTGAGACCCTTCCTATAACATGAGATGTGATGTCTCAATGCTTCTAATACCAAACCTGAGATCCTTCCCATTGCATGAGATGTCATATAAAACTCCTTCCCATTCCAATCCTGAGACCCTTCCTATAGCATGAGATATTATATCCAACTCCTTCCCATTCCAATCCGGAGACCCTTCCTATAGCATGAGATTTGATATCTCAATGCTTCTAATACCAAACCTGAGATCCTTCCGATAGCATGAGATGTGATATCTCAATGCTTCTAATATCAAACTTGAGACCCTCCCTGTAGCATGAGATGTGATATCCAAGTCCTTCCCATTCCAATCCTGAGACCCGTCCTATAGCATGAGATGTGATATCTCAATGCTTCTAATACCAAACCTGAGATACTTCCTATGACATGAGATGTGATATCCAATTCTTTCCCATTCCAAACCTGAGACCCTTCATACAGCATGCAATGTGATATCTCAATGCTTCTAATCCCAAACCTGAGACCCGTCCTATAACATGAGATGGGATATCCAACGCCTTCCCGTTCCAAACCTGATACCCTTCCTATAGCATGAGATGTGATATCTCAATGCTTCTAATACCAAACCTGAGATCCTTCCAATAACATGAGATGTGATATCCAAATCCTTCCCCTTCCAAACCTTTGACCGTCCCTTTAGCATGAGATGTGATATCCAACTCCTTCCCATTCCAATCCTGAGACCTTTCTGATAGCATGAGATGTGATATCTCAATGCTTATACCAAACCTGAGACCCTTCCTATAACATGAGATGTGATATCCAACTCCTTCCCTATCCAAACCTGAGACCCTTCCTTTAGCATGAGATGTGATATCCAGCTCCTTCCCATTCCAATCCTGAGACACTTCCTATAGCATGAGATGTGATATCCAAATCCTTCCCATTCCAATCCTGAGACCCTTCCTATAGCATGAGATGTGATATCTCAATGCTTCTAATATCAAAACTGAGACCCTCCCTATAGCATGATATGTGATATCTAAGTCCTTCCCATTCCAATCCTGAGACCCTTCCTATAGCATGAGATGTGATATCTCAATGCTTCTACCAAACCTGAGACTCTTCCTTTAGCATGAGATGTGATATCCAACTCCTTCCCATTCCAATCCTGAGACCCTTCCTATAGCATGAGATGTGATATCTCAATACTTCTAATACCAAACCTGAGATCCTTCCTATAACATGAGATGTGATATCCAACTCCTTCCCATTCCAATCCTGAGACCCTTCCTATAGCATGAGAAGTGATATCTCCATGCTTATACCAAACCTGAGACCCTTCCTATAGCATGAGATGTGATATCCAAATCCTTCCCATTCCAATCCTGAGACCCTTCCTATAGCATGAGATGAGATATCTCAATGCTTATTCCAAACCTGAGAGCCTACCTATAGCATGAGATGTGATATCCAAGTCCATCCCATTCCAATCCTTAGACCCTTCCTACAGCATGCGATGTGATATCTCAATGATTCTAATACCAAACCAGAGACCCGTCCTATAACATGAGATGTGATATCCAACTCCTTCCCGTTCCAAACCTGAGACACTTCGACATCCAACTCCTTCCCATTCCAAACATGAGACCCTTCCTATTGCAAGAATGTAATATCCAACTCCTACCAATTCCAATCCTGAGACCATTCCTATAGCATGAGATGTGATATCTCAATGCTTCTAATACCAAACCTGAGATCCTTCCTATGACATGAGATGTGATATCCAATTCCTTCCCATTCCAAACCTGAGACCCTTCCGACAGCATGCAATGTGATATCTCAATGCTTCTAATATCAAACCTGAGACCCGTCCTATAACATGAGATGGGATATCCAACTCCTTCCCGTTCCAAACCTGATACCCTTCCTATAGCATGAGATGTGATATCCAATTCCTTCCCATCCCAATCCTGAGACACCTCCGATAGCAGAGATGTGATATCTCAATGCTTATACAAAAACTGAGACTCTTCCTATAAGATGAGATGAGATATCCAACTCCTTCCCGTTCCAAACCTGAGACCCTTCCTATAGCATGAGATGTGATATCCAACTCCTTCCCCTTCCAAAGCTGAGACCCTCCCTTTAACATGAGATGTGATATCTCAATGCCTCTAATACCAAACCTGAGATCCTTCCGATAGCATGAGATGTGATATCTCAATGCTTCTAATACCAAACTTGAGATCCTTCCTATAACATGAAATGTGATATCCAAATCCTTCCCCTTCCAAATCTGAGACCCTCCCTTTAGCATGAGATGTGAAATCCAACTCCTTCCCATTCCAATCCTGAGACCCTTCTGATGGCATGAGATGTCATATCTCAATGCCTCTAATACCAAACCTGAGATCCTACCTCTAACATGAAATGTGATATCCAACTCCTTCCCTTTCCAAACGTGAGACCCTCCCTATAGCATGAGATGTGATATCCAAGTCCTTCCCATTCCAATCCTGAGACCCTTCCTATAGCATGAGATGTGATATCTCAATGCTTCTAATACCAAACCTGAGACCCTTCCTATAACATAAAATGGGATATCCAACTCCTTCCCATTCCATTCCTGAGACCCTTCCGATAGCAGAGATGTGATATCTCAATGCGTATACCAAACCTGAGACCCTTCCTGTGGCATGAGATGTCATATACAACTCCTTCCCATTCCAATCCTGAGACCCTTCCTATAGCATGAGATGTGATATCTCAATGCTTATAACAAACCTGAGACCCTTCCTATGGCATGAGATGTCATATAAAACTCCTTCCAATTCCAATCCTGAGACCCTTCCTATAGCATGAGATGTGATATCCAACTCCTTCCCATTCCAATCCTGAGACCCTTCCTATAGCATGAGATTTGATATCTCAATGCTTCTAATACCAAACCTGAGATCATTCCTATAACACGAGATGTAATATCCAAATCCTTCCCCTTCCAAACCTGAGACCCTCCCTTTAGCATGAGATGTGATATCCAACTCCTTCCCATTCCAATCCTGAGACCCTTCCTATAGCATGAGATGTAATGTCTCAATGCTTCTAATACCAAACCTGAGATCCTTCCTATAACATGAGATGTGATATCCAACTCCTTCCCATTCCAATCCTGAGACACTTCCTGTAGCATGAGAAGTGATATCTCCATGCTTATACCAAACCTGAGACCCTTCCTATAGCATGAGATGTGATGTCCAAATCCTTCCCATTCCAATCCTGAGACCCTTCCTATAGCATGAGATGTGATATCTCAATGCTTATACCAAACCTGAGAGCCTACCTATAGCATGAGATGTGATATCCAAGTCCATCCCATTCCATTCCTTAGACCCTTCCTACAGCATGCGATGTGATATCTCAATTATTCTAATACCAAACCAGAGACCCGTCCTATAACATGAGATGGGATATCCAACTCCTTCCCATTCCAATCCTGAGCCACTTCCGATAGCAGAGATGTGATATCTCAATGCTTATACCAAACCTGAGACCATTCCTATAGCATGAGATGTGATATCTCAATGCTTCTAATACCACACCTGAGATACTTCCTATGACATGAGATGTGATATCCAATTCTTTCCCATTCCAAACCTGAGACCCTTCATACAGCATGCAATGTGATATCTCAATGCTTCTAATACCAAACCTGAGACCCATCCTATAACATGAGATGGGATATCCAACTCCTTCCCGTTCCAAACCTGATACCCTTCCTATAGCATGAGATGTGATATCTCAATGCTTCTAATACCAAACCTGAGATCCTTCCAATAACATGAGATGTGATATCCAAATCTTTCTCCTTCCAAACCTTTGACCGTCCCTTTAGCATGAGATGTGATATCCAACTCCTTCCCATTCCAATCCTGAGACCTTTCTGATAGCATGAGATGTGATATCTCAATGCTTCTAATACCAAACCTGAGATCCTTCCGATAGCATGAGATGTGATATCTCAATGCTTCTAATACCAAACCTGAGATCCTTCCTATAACATGAAATGTAATATCCAATTCTTTCCCTTTCCAAACCTGAGACCCTCCCTTTAGCATGAGATGTGATATCTAACTCCTTCCCATTAAAATCCTGAGACCCCTCTGATAGTATGAGATGTGATATCTCAATGCCTCTAATACCAAACCTGAGATCCTACCACTAACATGAAATGTGATATCCAACTCCTTCCCTTTCCAAACGTGAGACCCTCCCTATAGCATGGGATGTGATATCCAAGTCCTTCCCATTCCAATCCTGAGACCCTTCCTATAGCATGAGATGTGATATCTCAATGCTTCTAATACCAAACCTGAGACCCTTCCTATAACATAAGATGGGATATCCAACTCCTTCCCATTCCAATCCTGAGACCCTTCCGATAGCAGAGCTGATATATCTTAATGCTTATACCAAACCTGAGACCCTTCCTATGGCATTAGATGTCATATACAACTCCTTCCCATTCCAATCCTGAGACCCTTCCTATAGCATGAGATGTGATATCTCAATGCTTATACCAAACCTGAGACCCTTCCTATAACATAAGATGGGATATCCAACTCCTTCCCATTCCAATCCTGAGACCCTTCCGATAGCAGAGATGTGATATCTTAATGCTTATACCAAACCTGAGACCCTTCCTATGGCATTAGATGTCATATACAACTCCTTCCCATTCCAATCCTGAGACCCTTCCTATAGCATGAGATGTGATATCTCAATGCTTATACCAAAGCTGAGACCCTTCCTATAGCATGAGATGCGATATCCAACTCCTTCGCATTCCAATCCTGAGACCCTTCCTATAACATGAGATGTGATGTCTCAATGCTTCTAATACCAAACCTGAGACCCTTCCCATTGCATGAGATGTCATATAAAACTCCTTCCCATTCCAATCCTGAGACCCTTCCTATAGCATGAGATATTATATCCAACTCCTTCCCATTCCAATCCTGAGACCCTTCCTATAGCATGAGATGTGATATCTCAATGCTTCTAATACCAAACCTGAGACCCTTCCTATAACATAAGATGGGATATCCAACTCCTTCCCATTCCAATCCTGAGACCCTTCCGATAGCAGAGATGTGATATCTTAATGCTTCTACCAAACCTGAGACCCTTCCTATGGCATTAGATGTCATATACAACTCCTTCCCATTCCAATCCTGAGACCCTTCCTATAGCATGAGATGTGATATCTCAATGCTTATACCAAACCTGAGACCCTTCCTATAGCATGAGATGTGATATCCAACTCCTTCCCATTCCAATCCTGAGACCCTTCCTATAACATGAGATGTGATGTCTCAATGCTTCTAATACCAAACCTGAGATCCTTCCCATTGCATGAGATGTCATATAAAACTCCTTCCCATTCCAATCCTGAGACCCTTCCTATAGCATGAGATATTATATCCAACTCCTTCCCATTCCAATCCGGAGACCCTTCCTATAGCATGAGATTTGATATCTCAATGCTTCTAATACCAAACCTGAGATCCTTCCGATAGCATGAGATGTGATATCTCAATGCTTCTAATATCAAACTTGAGACCCTCCCTATAGCATGAGATGTGATATTCAAGTCCTTCCCATTCCAATCCTGAGACCCGTCCTATAGCATGAGATGTGATATCTCAATGCTTCTAATACCAAACCTGAGATACTTCCTATGACATGAGATGTGATATCCAATTCTTTCCCATTCCAAACCTGAGACCCTTCATACAGCATGCAATGTGATATCTCAATGCTTCTAATACCAAACCTGAGACCCGTCCTATAACATGAGATGGGATATCCAACTCCTTCCCGTTCCAAACCTGATACCCTTCCTATAGCATGAGATGTGATATCTCAATGCTTCTAATACCAAACCTGAGATCCTTCCAATAACATGAGATGTGATATCCAAATCCTTCCCCTTCCAAACCTTTGACCGTCCCTTTAGCATGAGATGTGATATCCAACTCCTTCCCATTCCAATCCTGAGACCTTTCTGATAGCATGAGATGTGATATCTCACTGCTTCTAATACCAAACCTGAGATCCTTCCGATAGCATGAGATGTGATATCTCAATACTTCTAATACCAAACCCGAGATCCTTCCTATAACATGAAATGTAATATCCAATTCTTTCCCCTTCCAAACCTGAGACCCTCCCTTTAGCATGAGATGTGATATCTAACTCCTTCCCATTAAAATCCTGAGACCCCTCTGATAGTATGAGATGTGATATCTCACTGCCTCTAATACCAAACCTGAGATCCTACCTCTAACATGAAATGTGATATCCAACTCCTTCCCTTTCCAAACGTGAGACCCTCCCTATAGCATGGGATGTGATATCCAAGTCCTTCCCATTCCAATCCTGAGACCCTTCCTATAGCATGAGATGTGATATCTCAATGCTTCTAATACCAAACCTGAGACCCTTCCTATAACATAAGATGGGATATCCAACTCCTTCCCATTCCAATCCTGAGACCCTTCCGATAGCAGAGATGTGATATCTTAATGCTTATACCAAACCTGAGACCCTTCCTATGGCATTAGATGTCATATACAACTCCTTCCCATTCCAATCCTGAGGCCCTTCCTATAGCATGAGATGTGATATCTCAATGCTTATGCCAAACCTGAGACCCTTCCTTTAACATAAGATGGGATATCCAACTCCTTCCCATTCCAATCCTGAGACCCTTCCGATAGCAGAGATGTGATATCTTAATGCTTATACCAAACCTGAGACCCTTCCTATGGCATTAGATGTCATATACAACTCCTTCCCATTCCAATCCTGAGACCCTTCCTATAGCATGAGATGTGATATCTCAATGCTTATACCAAACCTGAGACCCTTCCTATAGCATGAGATGTGATATCCAACTCCTTCCCATTCCAATCCTGAGACCCTTCCTATAACATGAGATGTGATGTCTCAATGCTTCTAATACCAAACCTGAGATCCTTCCCATTGCATGAGATGTCATATAAAACTCCTTCCCATTCCAATCCTGAGACCCTTCCTATAGCATGAGATATTATATCCAACTCCTTCCCATTCCAATCCTGAGACCCTTCCTATAGCATGAGATGTGATATCTCAATGCTTCTAATACCAAACCTGAGACCCTTCCTATAACATAAGATGGGATATCCAACTCCTTCCCATTCCAATCCTGCGACCCTTCCGATAGCAGAGATGTGATATCTTAATGCTTATACCAAACCTGAGACCCTTTCTATGGCATTAGATGTCATATACAACTCCTTCCCATTCCAATCCTGAGACCCTTACTATAGCATGAGATGTGATATCCAACTCCTTCCCATTCCAATCCTGAGACCCTTCCTATAACATGAGATGTGATGTCTCAATGCTTCTAATACCAAACCTGAGATCCTTCCCATTGCATGAGATGTCATATAAAACTCCTTCCCATTCCAATCCTGAGACCCTTCCTATAGCATGAGATATTATATCGAACTCCTTCCCATTCCAATCCGGAGACCCTTCCTATAGCATGAGATTTGATATCTCAATGCTTCTAATACCAAACCTGAGATCCTTCCGATAGCATGAGATGTGATATCTCAATGCTTCTAATATCAAACTTGAGACCCTCCCTATAGCATGAGATGTGATATCCAAGTCCTTCCCATTCCAATCCTGAGACCCGTCCTATAGATTGAGATGTGATATCTCAATGCTTCTAATACCAAACCTGAGATCCTTCCGATAGCATGAGATGTGATATCTCAATGCTTCTAATACCAAACCTGAGATCATTCCTATAACACGAGGTGTGATATCCAACTCCTTCCAAATCCAATCCTGATACCCTTCCGATAGCATGAGATGGGATATCCAACTACTTCCAAATCCAATCCTGATACCCTTCCGATAGCATGAGATGTGATATCTCAATCCCTCTAATACCAAACCTGAGATCCTACCGATAGCATGAGATGTGATATCTCAATGCTTCTAATACCAAACCTGAGATCCTTCCTATAACATGAGATGTGATATCCAAATCCTTTCCCTTCCAAACCTGAGACCGTCCCTTTAGCATGAGATGTGATATCCAACTCCTTCCCATTCCAATCCTGAGACCCTTCTGATAGCATGGGATGTGATATCTCATTGCTTCTAATACCAAACCTGAGATCCTTCTGATAGCATGAGATGTGATATCTCAATGCTTCTAATACCAAACCTGAGATCCTTCTGATAACATGAGATGTGATATCCAAATCCTTTCCCTTCCAAACCTGAGACCCTCCCTTTAGCATGAGATGTGAATATCCAACTCCTTCCCATTCCAATCCTGAGACCCTTCTGATAGCATGAGATGTGATATCTCATTGCTTCTAATACCAAACCTGAGATCCTTCCGATAGCATGAGATGTGATATCTCAATGCTTCTAATACCAAACCTGAGATCCTTCCTATAACATGAGATGTGATATCCAACTCGTTCCCCTTCCAAACCTGAGAGCCTTCCTATAGCATGAGATATGATATCCAAGTCCTTCCCATTCCAATCCTGAGACCCTTCCTATAACATGAGATGTGATATCCAACTCCTCCCCATTCCAACCTGAGACCCTTCCTATAGCATGAGATGGGATATCCAACTCCTTCCAAATCCAATCCTGATACCCTTCCAATAGCATGAGATGTGATATCCCAATGCTTCTACCAAACCTGAGACCCATACTATGGCATGAGATGTGATATCAAACTCCTTCCCATTCCAATCCTGAGACCCTACCTATAGCTTGAGATGTGATATCCAACTCCTTCCCATTCCGATTCTGAGACCCTTCCTATACCATGAGACTTGATATCTCAATGCTTCTTATACCAAACCTGAGACCCGTCCTAGAACATGAGATGTGATATCCAAATCTTTCCCCTTCCAAACCTTAGACCCTTCCTTTATCATGAGATGTGATATCCAACTCCTTCCCATTCCAATCCTGAGACCCTTCCGATATCATGAGATTTGTTATCTCAATGCTCTTGAGGCCCTCCCTATAGCATGAGATGTAACATCTAAGTCCTTCCCATTCCAATCCAATCTCAATGCTTCTAATACCAAACCTGAGACCCTTCCTATAACATGAGATGGGATATCCAACTCCTTCCCATTCCAATCCTGAGACCCTTCCAATAGCAGAGATGTGATATCTCAATGCTTATACCAAACCTGAGACCCTTCCTATGGCCTGAGATGTCATATACAACTCCTTCCCATTCCAATATTGAGACCCTTCCTATAGCATGAGATGTGATATCTCAATGCTTATACCAAACCTGAGACCCTTCCTATAGCATGAGATGTGATATCCAACTCCTTCCCATTCCAATCCTGAGACCCTTCCTATAGCATGAGATGTGATATCTCAATGCTTATACCAAACCTGAGAGCCTACCTATAGCATGAGATGTGATATCCAAGTCCATCCCATTCCAATCCTTAGACCCTTCCTACAGCATGCGATGTGATATCTCAATGATTCTAATACCAAACCAGAGACGTGTCCTATAACATGAGATGTGATATCCAACTCCTTCCCGTTCCAAACCTGAGACCCTTCCTATTGAAAGAATGTAATATCCAACTCCTACCCATTCCAATCCTGAGACCATTCCTACAGCATGAGATGTGATATCTCAATGCTTCTAATACCAAACCTGAGATCCTTCCTATGACATGAGATGTGATATCCAATTCCTTCCCATTCCAAACCTGAGACCCTTCCGACAGCATGCAATGTGATATCTCAATGCTTCTAATATCAAACCTGAGACCCGTCCTATAACATGAGATGGGATATCCAACTCCTTCCCGTTCCAAACCTGATACCCTTCCTATAGCATGAGATGTGATATCCAATTCCTTCCCATCCCAATCCTGAGACACCTCCGATAGCAGAGATGTGACATCTCAATGCTTATACCAAACCTGAGACTCTTCCTATAAGATGAGATGAGATATCCAACTCCTTCCCGTTCCAAACCTGAGACCCTTCCTATAGCATGAGATGTGATATCCAACTCCTTCCCCTTCCAAAGCTGAGACCCTCCCTTTAGCAGGAGATGTGATATCTCAATGCCTCTAATAGCAAACCTGAGATCCTTCCGATAGCATGAGATGTGATATCTCAATGCTTCTAATACCAAACCTGAGATCTTCCTATAACATGAGATGTGATATCCAAATCCTTCCCCTTCCAAACCTGAGACCCTCCCTTTAGCATGAGATGTGATATCCAACGCCTTCCCATTCCAATCCTGAGACCCTTCTGATAGCATGAGATGTGATATCTCAATGCCTCTAATACCAAACCTGAGATCGTACCTCTAACATGAAATGTGATATCCAACTCCTTCCCTTTCCAAACGTGAGACCCTCCCTATAGCATGGGAAGTGATATCCAGGTCCTTCCCATTCCAATCCTGAGACCCTTCCTATAGCATGAGATGTGATATCTCAATGCTTCTAATACCAAACCTGAGACCCTTCCTATAACATAAAATGGGATATCCAACTCCTTCCCATTCCAATCCTGAGACCCTTCCGATAGCAGAGATGTGATATCTCAATGCGTATAACAAACCTGAGACCCTTCCTGTGGCATGAGATGTCATATACAACTCCTTCCCATTCCAATCCTGAGACCCTTCCTATAGCATGAGATGTGATATCTCAATGCTTATACCAAACCTGAGACCCTTCCTATGGCATGAGATGTCATATAAAACTCCTTCCAATTCCAATCCTGAGACCCTTCCTATAGCATGAGATGTGATATCCAACTCCTTCCCATTCCAATCCTGAGACCCTTCCTATAGCATGAGATTTGATATCTCAATGCTTCTAATACCAAACCTGAGATCATTCCTATAACACGAGATGTAATATCCAAATCCTTCCCCTTCCAAACCTGAGACCCTCCCTTTAGCATGAGATGTGATATCCAACTCCTTCCCATTCCAATCCTGAGACCCTTCCTATAGCATGAGATGTAATGTCTCAATGCTTCTAATACCAAACCTGAGATCCTTTCTATAACATGAGATGTGATATTCAAATCCTTCCCCTTCCAAACCTGAGACCCTCCCTTTAGCATGAGATGTGATATCCAACGCCTTCCCATTCCAATCCTGAGACCCTTCTGATAGCATGAGATGTGATATCTCAATGCCTCTAATACCAAACCTGAGATCCTACCTCTAACATGAAATGTGATATCCAACTCCTTCCCTTTCCAAACATGAGACCCTCCCTATAGCATGAGATGTGATATCCAAGTCCTTCCCATTCCAATCCTGAGACCCTTCCTATAGCATGAGATGTGATATCTCAATGCTTCTAATACCAAACCTGAGACCCTTCCTATAACATAAAATGGGATATCCAACTCCTTCCCATTCCAATCCTGAGACCCTTCTCAATGCTTATACCAAACCTGAGACTCTTCCTATAAGATGAGATGAGATATCCAACTCCTTCCCGTTCCAAACCTGAGACCCTTCCTATAGCATGAGATGTGATATCCAACTCCTTCCCCTTCCAAAGCTGAGACCCTCCCTTTAGCATGAGATGTGATATCTCAATGCCTCTAATACCAAACCTGAGATCCTTCCGATAGCATGAGATGTGATATCTCAATGCTGCTAATACCAAACCTGAGATCCTTCCTATAACATGAGATGTGATATCCAAATCCTTCCCCTTCCAAACCTGAGACCCTCCCTTTAGCATGAGATGTGATATCCAACGCCTTCCCATTCCAATCCTGAGACCCTTCTGATAGCATGAGATGTGATATCTCAATGCCTCTAATACCAAACCTGAGATCGTACCTCTAACATGAAATGTGATATCCAACTCCTTCCCTTTCCAAACGTGAGACCCTCCCTATAGCATGAGATGTGATATCCAAGTCCTTCCCATTCCAATCCTGAGACCCTTCCTATAGCATGAGATGTGATATCTCAATGCTTCTAATACCAAACCTGAGACCCTTCCTATAACATAAAATGGGATATCCAACTCCTTCCCATTCCAATCCTGAGACCCTTCCGATAGCAGAGATGTGATATCTCAATGCGTATACCAAACCTGAGACCCTTCCTGTGGCATGAGATGTCATATACAACTCCTTCCCATTCCAATCCTGAGACCCTTCCTCTAGCATGAGATGTGATATCTCAATGCTTATACCAAACCTGAGACCCTTCCTATGGCATGAGATGTCATATAAAACTCCTTCCAATTCCAATCCTGAGACCCTTCCTATAGCATGAGATGTGATATCCAACTCCTTCCCATTCCAATCCTGAGACCCTTCCTATAGCATGAGATTTGATATCTCAATGCTTCTAATACCAAACCTGAGATCATTCCTATAACACGAGATGTAATATCCAAATCCTTCCCCTTCCAAACCTGAGACCCTCCCTTTAGCATGAGATGTGATATCCAACTCCTTCCCATTCCAATCCTGAGACCCTTCCTATAGCATGAGATGTAATGTCTCAATGCTTCTAATACCAAACCTGAGATCCTTCCTATAACATGAGATGTGATATCCAAATCCTTCCCCTTCCAAACCTGAGACCCTCCCTTTAGCATGAGATGTAATATCCAACGCCTTCCCATTCCAATCCTGAGACCCTTCTGATAGCATGAGATGTGATATCTCAATGCCTCTAATACCAAACCTGAGATCCTACCTCTAACATGAAATGTGATATCCAACTCCTTCCCTTTCCAAACGTGAGACCCTTCCTATAGCATGAGATGTGATATCCAAGTCCTTCCCATTCCAATCCTGAGACCCTTCCTATAGCATGAGATGTAATGTCTCAATGCTTCTATTACCAAACCTGAGATCCTTCCTATAACATGAGATGTGATATCCAACTCCTTCCCATTCCAATCCTGAGACACTTCCTATAGCATGAGAAGTGATATCTCCATGCTTATACCAAACCTGAGACCCTACCTATAGCATGAGATGTGATATCCAAGTCCATCCCATTCCATTCCTTAGACCCTTCCTACAGCATGCTATGTGATATCTCAATTATTCTAATACCAAACCAGAGACCCGTCCTATAACATGAGATGGGATATCCAACTCCTTCCCATTCCAATCCTGAGCCACTTCCGATAGCAGAGATGTGATATCTCAATGCTTATACCAAACCTGAGACCCTTCCTATAACATGAGATGTTATATCCAACTGCTTCCCATTCCAAACCTGAGATCCTTCCTATAGCATATGTAATATCCAACTCCTTCCCATTCCAAACATGAGACCCTTCCTATAGCAAGAATGTAATATCCAACTCCTACCCATTCCAATCCTGAGACCATTCCTATAGCATGAGATGTGATATCTCATTGCTTCTAATACCAAGCCTGAGATACTTCCTATGACATGAGATGTGATATCCAATTCTTTCCCATTCCAAACCTGAGACCCTTCCTACAGCATGCAATGTGATATCTCAATGCTTCTAATACCAAACCTGAGACCCGTCCTATAACATGAGATGGGATATCCAACTCCTTCCCGTTCCAAACCTGATACCCTTCCTATAGCATGAGATGTGATATCTCAATGCTTCTAATACCAAACCTGAGATCCTTCCAATAACATGAGATGTGATATCCAAATCCTTCCCCTTCCAAACCTGTGACCGTCCCTTTAGCATGAGATGTGATGTCCAACTCCTTCCCATTCCAATCCTGAGACCTTTCTGATAGCATGAGATGTGATATCTCAATGCTTCTAATACCCAACCTGAGATCCTTCCTGTAACATGAAATGTAATATCCAATTCTTTCCCCTTCCAAACCTGAGACCCTCCCTTTAGCATGAGATGTGATATCCAACTCCTTCCCATTAAAATCCTGAGACCCCTCTGATAGTATGAGATGTGATATCTCAATGCCTCTAATACCAAACCTGAGATCCTACCTCTAACATGAAATGTGATATCCAACTCCTTCCCTTTCCAAACGTGAGACCCTCCCTATAGCATGAGATGTGATATCCAAGTCTTCCCATTCCAATCCTGAGACCCTTACTATAGCATGAGATGTGATATCTCAATGCTTCTAATACCAAACCTGAGACCCTTCCTATAACATAAGATGGGATATCCAACTTCTTCCCATTCCAATCCTGAGACCCTTCCGATAGCAGAGATGTGACATCTTAATGCTTATACCAAACCTGAGACCCTTCCTATGGCATGAGATGTGATATCCAACTCCTTCCCATTCCAATCCTGAGACCCTTCTTATAACATGAGATGTGATGTCTCAATGCTTCTAATACCAAACCTGAGATCCTTCCCATTGCATGAGATGTTATATAAAACTCCTTCCCATTCCAATCCTGAGACCCTTCCTATAGCATGAGATATTATATCCAACTCCTTCCCATTCCAATCCTGAGACTCTTCCTATAGCATGATATTTGATATCTCAATGCTTCTAATATCAAACTTGAGACCCTCCCTATAGCATGAGATGTGATATCCAAGTCCTTCCCATTCCAATCCTGAGACCCTTCCTATAGCATGAGATGTGATATCTCAATGCTTCTAATACCAAACCTGAGATCCTTCCGATAGCATGAGATGTGATATCTCAATGCTTCTAATACCAAACCTGAGATCATTCCTATAACACGAGATGTGATATCGAACTCCTTCCAAAGCCAATCCTGATACCCTTCCGATAGCATGAGATGGGATATCCAACTACTTCCAAATCCAATCCTGATACCCTTCCGATAGCATGAGATGTGATATCTCAATGCTTCTAATACCAAACCTGAGATCCTTCCGATAACATGAGATGTGATATCCAAATCCTTTCCCTTCCAAACCTGAGACCCTCCCTTTAGCATGAGATGTGATATCCAACTCCTTCCCATTCCAATCCTGAGACCCTTCTGATAGCATGAGATGTGATATCTCATTGCTTCTAATACCAAACCTGAGATCCTCCCGATAGCATGAGATGTGATATCTCAATGCTTCTAATACCAAACCTGAGATCCTTCCTATAACATGAGATGTGATATCCAAATCCTTCCCCTTCCAAACCTGAGACCCTCCCTTTAGCATGAGATGTGATATCCAACTCCTTCCCATTCCAATCCTGAGACCCTTCTGATAGCATGAGATGTGATATCTCATTGCTTCTAATACCAAACCTGAGATCCTACCTCTAACATGAAATGTGATATCCAACTCCTTCCCCTTCCAAACCTGAGAGCCTTCCTATAGCTTGAGATGTGATATCCAAGTCATTCCCATTCCAATCCTGAGACCCTTCCTATAACATGAGATGTGATATCCAACTCCTTCCCATTCCAACCTGAGACCCTTCCTATAGCATGAGATGTGATATCCAACTCCTTCCCATTCCAATCCTGAGACCCTTCTGATAGCATGAGATGTGATATCTCATTGCTTCTAATACCAAATCTGAGATCCTTCTGATAGCATGAGATGTGATATCTCAATGCTTCTAATACCAAACCTGAGATCCTTCCAATAACATGAGATGTGATATCCAAATCCTTTCCCTTCCAAACCTGAGACCCTCCCTTTAGCATGAGATGTGATATCCAACTCCTTCCCATTCCAATCCTGAGACCCTTCTGATAGCATGAGATGTGATATCTCATTGCTTCTAATACCAAACCTGAGATCCTTCCGATAGCATGAGATGTGATATCTCAATGCTTCTAATACCAAACCTGAGATGCTTCCTATAACGTGAGATGTGATATCCAAATCCTTCCTCTTCCAAACCTGAGACCCTACCTTTAGCATGAGATGTTATTTCCAACTCCTTCCCATTCCAATCCTGAGACCCTTCTGATAGCATGAGATGTGATATCTCAATGCCTCTAATACCAAACCTGAGATCCTACCTCTAACATGAAATGTGATATCCAACTCCTTCCCCTTCCAAACCTGAGAGCCTTCCTATAGCTTGAGATGTGATATCTCAATGCTTCTACCTAACCTGAGACCCTTCCTATAGCATGAGATGTGATATCCAACTCCTTCCCATTCCAATCCTGAGACCGTTCCTATAGCATGAGATGTGATATCTCAATGCTTCTAATACCAAACCTGATATAATTCCTATAACATGAGATGGGATATCCAACTCCTTCCCCTTCCAATCCTAAAATCCTTCCTATACCATGAGATGTTATATCTCAATGTTTCTCATACCAAATCTGGGCCCTTCCTATAGCAAGAGATGTGATATACAAATCCTTCCCATTCCAAACCTGAGACACTTCCTATAGCATGAGATGTGATATCCGACTCCTTCCCAATCCAATACTGAGACCCTTCCTATAGCATGAGATGTAATATCACAATGCGTGTAATACCAAACCTGAGTCCCTTCATATAGCATGAGATGTGATATCCAACTCCTTCCCATTCCAATCCTGAGACCTTTCCTATAGCATGAGATGTAACATCTCAATGCTTCTAATACCAAACCTGAGACCCTTCCTATAGCATGAGATTGGATATCCAACTCCTTCCCATTCCAATCCTGAGACACTTCTGATAGAAGAGATGTGATATCTCAATGCTTATACCAAACCTGAGACCCTTCCTATAACATGAGATGTGATATCCAACTCCTTCCCGTTCCAAACCTGAGACCCTTCCTATAGCATATGTGATATCCAACTCCTTCCCATTCCAATCCTGAGACCATTCCTATAGCATGAGATGTGATATCTCAATGCTTCTAATACCAAACCTGAGATCCTTTCTATTATGAGATGTGATATCCAATTCAATCCCATTCCAAACCTGAGACCCTTCCTACAGCATGCAATGTGATATCTCAATGCTTCTAATACCAAACCTGAGACCCGTCCTATAACATGAGATGTGATATCCAACTACTTCCCATTCCAATCCTGAGACCCTTCCTATAGCATGAGATGTGATATCTCAATGCTTCTAATACCAAACCTGGACCCTTCCTATAGCATGAGATGTGATATCAAACTCTGTCCCATTCCAATCCTGCGTCCCTTCCTTTAGCATGAGATTTGATATCTCAATGTTTCTACTACCAAACCTGAGACCGTTCCTACAACATGAGACGTGATATCCAACTCCTTCCCATTCCAATCCTGAGACTCTTCCTAAAGCATGAGATGTGATATCTCAATGCTTCTACCAAACCTGAGACCCTTCCTATAGCATGAGATGTGATATCCAACTCCTTCCCATTCCAATCCTTAGACACTTCCTATAGCATGAGATGTGATATCTCAATGCTTCTAATACCAAACCTGAGACCCTTCCTATGGCATGAGATTTGATATCAAACTCATTCCCATTCCAATCCTGAGACCCTTCCTATAGCATGAGATATTATATCCAACTCCTTCCCATTCCAATCCTGAAACCCTTCCTATACCATGAGATGTGATATCTTAATGCTTCTAATACCAAACCTGAGACCCGTCCTATAACATGAGATGTGATATCCAAATCCTTCCCCTTCCATACCTGAGACCCTTCCTTTAGCATGAGATGTGATATCCAGCTCCTTCCCATTCCAATCCTGAGACACTTCCGATAGCATGAGATGTGATATCTCAATGCTTATACCAAACCTGAGACCCTTCCTATGGCATGAGATGTGATATCCAACTCCTTCCCATTTCAATCCTGAGACCCTTCCTATAGCATGAGATGTGATATCTCAATGCTTCTACCAAACCTGAGACCCTTCCTTTAGCATGAGATGTGATATCCAATTCCTTCCCATTCCAATCCTGAGACCCTTCCTATAGCATGAGATGTGATATCTCAATGCTTCTAATACCAAACCTAAGATCCTTCCAATAACATGAGATGTGATATCCAAATCCTTCCCCTTCCAAACCTGAGACCGTCCCTTTAGCATGAGATGTGATATCCAACTCCTTCCCATTCCAATCCTGAGACCCTTCTGATAGCATGAGATGTGATATCTCAATGCTTCGAATACCAAACCTGAGATCCTTCCGATAGCATGAGATGTGATATCTCAATGCTTCTAATACCAAACCTGAGATCCTTCCTATAACATGAAATGTGATATCCAATTCTTTCCCCTTCCAAACCTGAGAGCATTCCTATAGCATGAGATGTGATATCCAAGTCCTTCCCATTCCAATCCTGAGACCCTTCCTATAACATGAGATGTGATATCCAACTCCTTCCCATTCCAACCTGAGACCCTTCCTATAGCATGAGGTGGGATATCCAACTCCTTCCAAATCCAATCCTGATACCCTTCCTATAGCATGAGATGTGATATCCCAATGCTTCTACCAAACCTGAGACCCATACTATGGCATGAGATGTGATATCAAACTCCTTCCCATTCCAATCCTGACACCCTTCCTATAGCTTGGGATGTGATATCCAACTCCTTCCCATTCCAATTCTGAGACCCTTCCTATACCATGAGACTTGATATCTCAATGCTTCTAATACCAAACCTGAGACTCTTCCTATAACATGAGATGGGATATCCAACTCCTTCCCATTCCAATCCTGAGACCCTTCCGATAGCAGAGATGTGATGTCTCAATGCTTCTAATATCAAACCTGAGACTCTTCCTATAACATGAGATGGGATACCCAACTCCTTCCCATTCCAATCCTGAGACCCTTCCAATAGCAGAGATGTGATATCTCAATGCTTATACCAAACCTGAGACCCTTCCTATGGCATGAGATGTCATATACAACTCCTTCCCATTCCAATCCTGAGGCCCTTCCTATAGCATGAGATGTGATATCTCAATGCTTATACCAAACCTGAGACCCTTCCTATAGCATGAGATGTGATATCCAACTCCTTCCCATTCCAATCCTGAGACCCTTCCTATAGCATGAGATGTGATGTCTCAATGCTTCTAATACCAAACCTGAGATCCTTCAAATAGCATGAGATGTGATATCCAAGTCCTTCCCATTCCAATCCTTATACCCTTACTACAGCATGCAATATGATATCTCAATCATTCTAATAACAAACCTGAGACCCGTCCTATAACATGAGATGGGATATCCAAATCCTTCCCATTCCAATCCTGAGACACTTCCGATAGCAGAGATGTGATATCTCAATGCTTATACCAAACCTGAGACCCTTCCTATAACATGAGATGTGATATCCAACTGATTCCCGTTTCAAACCGGAGACCCTTCCTATAGCATATGTGATATCCAACTCCTTCCCATTCCAAATGAGACCCTTCCTATAGCAAGAATGTAATATCCAACTCCTTCCCTTTCCAATCCTGATACCATTCCTATAGCATGAGATGTGATATCTCAATGCTTCTAATACCAAACCCGAGATCCTTCCTATGACATGAGATGTGATATCCAATTCCTTCCCATTCCAAACCTGAGACCCTTCCTACAGCATGCGATGTGATATCTCAATGCTTCTAATACCAAACCTGAGACCCGTCCGATAACATGAGATGGGATATCCAACTCCTTCCCGTTCCAAACCTGAGACCCTTCCTATAGCATGAGATGTGATATCCAACTCCTTCCCATCCCAATCCTGAGACACTTCCGATTGCAGAGATGTGATATCTCAATGCTTATACCAAACCTGAGACTCTTCCTATAACATGAGATGTGATATCCAACTCCTTCCCGTTCCAAACCTGAGACCCTTCTTATGGCATGAGATGTGATATCCAACTCCTTCCCATTCCAATCCTGAGACCCTTCCGATAGCATGAGATGTGATATCTCAATGCTTCCAATATCAAGCCTGAGATCCTTCCTATAACATGAGATGTGATATCCAAATCCTTCCCTTCCAAACCTGAGACCCTCCCTTTAGCATGAGATGTGATATCCAACTCCTTCCCATTCCAATCCTGAGACCCTTATGATAGCATGAGATGTGATATCTCAATGCCTCTAATACCAAACCTGAGATCCTACCTCTAACATGAAATGTGATATCCAACTCCTTCCCTTTCCAAACCTGAGACCCTGCCTATAGCATGAGATGTGATATCCAAGTCCTTCCCATTCCAATCCTGACACCCTTCCTATAGCATGAGATGTGATATTTCAATGCGTATACCAAACCTGAGACCCTTCCTATGGCATGAGGTGTCATATACAACTCCTTCCCATTCCAATCCTGAGACCCTTCCTATAGCATGAGATGTGATATCTCAATGCTTTTACCAAACCTGAGACCCTTCCTATAGCATGAGATGTGATGCCTCAATGCTTCTAATACCAAACCTGAGATCTTTCCTATAAAATGAGATGTGATATCCAACTCCTTCCCATTCCAATCCTGAGACCCTTCCTATAGCATGAGATGTGATATCTCAATGCTTATACCAAACCTGAGACCCTTCCTATAGCTTGAGATGTGATATCCAACTCCTTCCCATTCCAATCCTAAGACCCTTCCTATAGCGTGAGATGTGATATCTCAATGCCTCTAATACCAAACCTGAGATCCTTCCTCTAACATGAAATGTGATATCCAACTCCTTCCCCTTCCAAACCTGAGAGCCTTCCTATAGCATGAGATATGATATCCAAGTCCTTCCCATTCCAATCCTGAGACCCTTCCTATAACATGAGATGTGATATCCAACTCCTTCCCATTCCAACCTGAGAGCCTTCCTATAGCATGAGATGGGATATCCAACTCCTTCCAAATCCAATCCTGATACCCTTCCGATAGCATGAGAAGTGATATCCCAATGCTTCTACCAAACCTGAGACCCATACTATGGCATGAGATGTGCTATCAAACTCCTTCCCATTCCAATCCTGGGACCCTTCCTATAGCTTGAGATATGATATCCAACTCCTTCCCATTCCAATTCTGAGACCCTTCCTATACCATGAGACTTGATATCTCAATGCTTCCAATACCAAACCTGAGACCCGTCCTATAACATGAGATGTGATATCCAAATCCTTCCCCTTCCAAACCTTAGACCCTTCCTTTATCATGAGATGTGATATCCAACTCCTTCCCATTCCAATCCTGAGACCCTTCCGATATCATGCGATTTGTTATCTCAATGCTTCTAATATCAAACTTAAGACCCTCCCGATAGCATGAGATGTGACATCCAAGTCCTTCCCATTCCAATCCTGAGACCCTTCCTATAGCATGAGATGTGATATCTCAATGCTTCTAATACCAAACCTGAGACCCGTCCTATAACATGAGATAGGATATCCAACTCCTTCCCATTCCAATCCTGAGCCACTTCCGATAGCAGAGATGTGATATCTCAATGCGTATACCAAACCTGAGACCCTTCCTATAACATGAGATGTTATATCCAACTCCTTCCCGTTCCAAACCTGAGACCCTTCCTATAGCATATGTGATATCCAACTCCTTCCCATTCCAAACATGAGACCCTTCCTATAGCAAGAATGTAATATCCAACTCCTACCCATTCCAATCCTGAGACCATTCCTATAGCATGAGATGTGATATCATAATGCTTCTAATACCAAACCTGAGATACTTCCTATGACATGAGATGTGATATCCAATTCCTTCCCATTCGAAACCCGAGACCCTTCCTACAGCATGCAATGTGATATCTCAATGCTTCTAATACCAAACCTGAGACCCGTCCTTTAACATGAGATGGGATATCCAACTCCTTCCCGTTCCAAACCTGATACCCTTCCTATAGCATGAGATGTGATATCCAACTCCTTCCCATCCCAATCCTTAGACACCTCCGATAGCAGAGATGTGATATCTCAATGCTTATACCACACCTGAGACTCTTCCTATAACATGAGATGTGAAATCCAACTCCTTCCCGTTCCAAACCTGAGACCCTTCCTATAGCATATGTGATATCCAACTCCTTCCCATTCCAATCCTGAGACCATTCCTATAGCATGAGATGTGATATCTCAATGCTTCTAATACCAAACCTGAGATCCTTCCGATAGCATGAGATGTGATATCTCAATGCTTCTAATATCAAACTTGAGACCCTTCCTACAGCATGCAATGTGATATCTCAATGCTTCTAATACCAAACCTGAGACCCGTCCTATAACATGAGATGTGATATCCAACTACTTCCCATTCCAATCCTGAGACCCTTCCTATAGCATGAGATGTGATATCTCAATGCTTCTAATACCAAACCTGGACCCTTCCTATAGCATGAGATGTGATATCAAACTCCGTCCCATTCCAATCCTGCGCCCCTTCCTATAGCATGAGATTTGATATCTCAATGTTTCTACTACCAAACCTGAGACCGTTCCTACAACATGAGACGTGATATCCAACTCCTTCCCATTCCAATCCTGAGACTCTTCCTATAGCATGAGATGTGATGTCTCAATGCTTCTACCAAACCTGAGACCCTTCCCATAGCATGAGATGTGATATCCAACTCCTTCCCATTCCAATCCTCAGACACTTCCTATAGCATGAGATGTGATATCTCAATGCTTCTAATACCAAACCTGAGACCCTTCCTATGGCATGAGATTTGATATCAAACTCCTTCTCATTCCAATCCTGAGACCCTTCCTATAGCATGATATATGATATCCAACTCCTTCCCATTCCAATCCTGAAACCCTTCCTATACAATGAGATGTGATATCTTAATGCTTCTAATAACAAACCTGAGACCAGTCCTATAACATGAGATGTGATATCCAAATCCTTCCCCTTCCATACCTGAGACCCTTCCTTTAGCATGAGATGTGATATCCAGCTCCTTCCCATTCCAATCCTGAGACACTTCCGATAGCATGAGATGTGATATCTCAATGCTTCTAATATCAAAACTGAGACTCTCCCTATAGCATGAGATGTGATATCTAAGTCCTTCCCATTCCAATCCTGAGACCATTCCGATAGCAGAGATGTGATATCTCAATGCTTATACCAAACCTGAGACACTTCCTATGGCATGAGATGTGATATCCAACTCCTTCCCATTCCAATCCTGAAACCCTTCCTATAGCATGAGATGTGATATCTCAATGCTTCTAATACCACACCTGAGATCCTTCCAATAACATGAGATGTGATATCCAAATCCTTCCCCTACCAAACCTGAGACCGTCCCTTTAGCATGAGATGTGATATCCAACTCCTTCCCATTCCAATCCTGAGACCCTTCTGATAGCATGAGATGTGATATCTCAATGCTTCTAATACCAAACCTGAGATCCTTCCGATAGCATGAGATGTGATATCTCAATGCTTCTAATACCAAACCTGAGATCCTTCCTATAACATGAAATGTGATATCCAATTCTTTCCCCTTCCAAACCTGAGAGCATTTCTATAGCATGAAATGTGATATCCAACTCCGTCCCTTTCCAAACCTGAGAGCCTACCTATAGCATGAGATGTGATATCCAAGTCCTTCCCATTCCAATCCTTAGACCCTTCCTACAGCATGCTATATGATATCTCAATCATTCTAATAACAAACCTGAGACCCGTCCTATAACATGAGATGGGATATCCAACTCCTTCCCATTCCAATCCTGAGACACTTCCGATAGCAAAGATGTGATATCTCAATGCTTATACCAAACCTGAGACCCTTCCTATAACATGAGATGTGATATCCAACTCCTTCCCGTTCCAAACCGGAGACCCTTCCTATAGCATATGTGATATCCAACTCCTTCCCATTCCAAATGAGACCCTTCCTATAGCAAGAATGTAATATCCAACTCCTTCCCTTTCCAATCCTGATACCATTCCTATAGCATGAGATGTGATATCTCAATGCTTCTAATACCAAACTCGAGATCCTTCCTATGAAATGAGATGTGATATCCAATTCCTTCCCATTCCAAGCCTGAGACCCTTCCTACAGCATGCGATGTGATATCTCAATGCTTCTAATACCAAACCTGAGACCCGTCCGATACCATGAGATGGGATATCCAACTCCTTCCCGTTCCAAACCTGAGACCCTTCCTATAGCATGAGATGTGATATCCAACTCCTTCCCATCCAAATCCTGAGACACTTCCGATTGCAGAGATGTGATATCTCGATGCTTATACCAAACCTGAGACTCTTCCTATAACATGAGATGTGATATCCAACTCCTTCCCGTTCCAAACCTGAGACCCTTCCTATAGCATGAGATGTGATATCCAACTCCTTCCCATTCCAATCCTGAGACCCTTCCGATAGCATGAGATGTGATATCTTAATGCTTCCAATACCAAGCCTGAGATCCTTCCTATAACATGAGATGTGATATCCAAATCCTTCCCTTCCAAACCTGAGACCCTCCCTTTAGCATGAGATGTGATATCCAACTCCTTCCCATTCCAATCCTGAGACCCATATGATAGCATGAGATGTGATATCTCAATGCCTATAATACCAAACCTGAGATCCTACCTCTAACATGAAATGTGATATCCAACTCCTTCCCTTTCCAAACCTGAGACCCTGCCTATAGCATGAGATGTGATATCCAAGTCCTTCCCATTCCAATCCTGACACCCTTCCTATAGCATGAGATGTGATATCTCAATGCTTATACCAAACCTGAGACCCTTCCTATGGCATGAGATGTCATATACAACTCCTTCCCATTCCAATCCTGAGACCCTTCCTATAGCATGAGATGTGATATCTCAATGCTTTTACCAAACCTGAGACCCTTCCTATAGCATGAGATGTGATATCCAACTTCTTCCCATTCCAATCCTGAGACCCTTCCTATAACATGAGATGTGATGCCTCAATGCTTCTAATACCAAACCTGAGATCTTTCCTATAAAATGAGATGTGATATCCAACTCCTTCCCATTCCAATCCTGAGACCCTTCCTATAGCATGAGATGTGATATCTCAATGCTTATACCAAACCTGAGACCCTTCCTATAGCTTGAGATGTGATATCCAACTCCTTCCCATTCCAATCCTGAGACCCTTCCTATAGCGTGAGATGTGATATCTCAATGCCTCTAATACCAAACCTGAGATCCTTCCTCTAACATGAAATGTGATATCCAACACCTTCCCCTTCCAAACCTGAGAGCCTTCCTATAGCATGAGATATGATATCCAAGTCCTTCCCATTCCAATCCTGAGACCCTTCCTATAACATGAGATGTGATATCCAACTCCTTCCCATTCCAACCTGAGACCCTTCCTATAGCATGAGATGGGATATCCAACTCCTTCCAAATCCAATCCTGATACCCTTCCGATAGCATGAGATGTGATATCCCAATGCTTCTACCAAACCTGAGACCCATACTATGGCATGAGATGTGATATCAAACTCCTTCCCATTCCAATCCTGAGACCCTTCCTATAGCTTGGGATGTGATATCCAACTCCTTCCCATTCCAATTCTGAGACCCTTCCTATACCATGAGACTTGATATCTCAATGCTTCTAATACCAAACCTGAGACTCTTCCTATAACATGAGATGGGATATCCAACTCCTTCCCATTCCAATCCTGAGACCCTTCCGATAGCAGAGATGTGATGTCTCAATGCTTCTAATACCAAACCTGAGACTCTTCCTATAACATGAGATGGGATATCCAACTCCTTCCCATTCCAATCCTGAGACCCTTCCGATAGCAGAGATGTGATATCTCAATGCTTATACCAAACCTGAGACCCTTCCTATGGCATGAGATGTCATATACAACTCCTTCCCATTCCAATCCTGAGACCCTTCCTATAGCATGAGATGTGATATCTCATTGCTTATACCAAACCTGAGATCCTTCAAATAGCATGAGATGTGATATCCAACTCCTTCCCATTCCAATCCTGAGACACTTCCTAAAGCATGAGATGTGATATCTCAATGCCTCCAAAACCAAACCTGAGATCCTTCCTCTAACATGAAATGTGATATCCAACTACGTCCCTTTCCAAACCTGAGAGCCTACCTATAGCATGAGATGTGATATCCAAGTCCTTCCCATTCCAATCCTTAGACCCTTCCTACAGCATGCAATATGATATCTCAATCATTCTAATAACAAACCTGAGACCCGTCCTATAACATGAGATGGGATATCCAACTCCTTCCCATTCCAATCCTGAGACACTTCCGATAGCAGAGATGTGATATCTCAATGCTTATACCAAACCTGAGACCCTTCCTATAACATGAGATGTGATATCCAACTCCTTCCCGTTCCAAACCGGAGACCCTTCCTATAGCATATGTGATACCCAACTACTTCCCATTCCAAATGAGACCCTTCCTATAGCAAGAATGTAATATCCAACTCCTTTCCATTCCAATCCTGAGACCCTTCCGATAGCATGAGATGTGATATCTCAATGCTTCCAATACCAAGCCTGAGATCCTTCCTATAACATGAGATGTGATATCCAAATCCTTCCCTTCCAAACCTGAGACCCTGCCTATAGCATGAGATGTGATATCCAAGTCCTTCCCATTCCAATCCTGACACCCTTCCTATAGCATGAGATGTGATATCTCAATGCTTATACCAAACCTGAGACCCTTCCAATGGCATGAGATGTCATATACAACTCCTTCCCATTCCAATCCCGAGACCCTTCCTATAGCATGAGATGTGATATCTCAATGCTTTTACCAAACCTGAGACCCTTCCTATAGCATGAGATGTGATATCCAACTTCTTCCCATTCCAATCCTGAGACCCTTCCTATAACATGAGATGTGATGCCTCAATGCTTCTAATACCAAACCTGAGATCTTTCCTATAAAATGAGATGTGATATCCAACTCCTTCCCATTCCAATCCTGAGACCCTTCTTATAGCATGAGATGTGATATCTCAATGCTTATACCAAGCCTGAGACCCTTCCTATAGCTTGAGATGTGATATCCAACTCCTTCCCATTCCAGTCCTGAGACCCTTCCTATAGCGTGAGATGTGATATCTCAATGCCTCTAATACCAAACCTGAGATCCTTCCTCTAACATGAAATGTGATATCCAACTCCTTCCCCTTCCAAACCTGAGAGACTTCCTATAGCATGAGATATGATATCCAAGTCCTTCCCATTCCAATCCTGAGACCCTTCCTATAACATGAGATGTGATATCCAACTCCTTCCCATTCCAACCTGAGACCCTTCCTATAGCATGAGATGGGATATCCAACTCCTTCCAAATCCAATCCTGATACCCTTCCGGTAGCATGAGATGTGATATCCCAATGCTTCTACCAAACCTGAGACCCATACTATGGCATGAGATGTGCTATCAAACTCCTTCCCATTCCAATCCTGAGACCCTTCCTATAGCTTGAGATATGATATCCAACTCCTTCCCATTCCAATTCTGAGACCCTTCCTATACCATGAGACTTGATATCTCAATGCTTCTAATACCAAACCTGAGACCCGTCCTATAACATGAGATGTGATATCCAAATCCTTCCCCTTCCAAACCTTAGACCCTTCCTTTATCATGAGATGTGATATCCAACTCCTTCCCATTCCAATCCTGAGACCCTTCCGATATCATGAGATTTGTTATCTCAATGCTTCTAATATCAAACTTAAGACCCTCCCTATAGCATGAGATGTGACATCCAAGTCCTTCCCATTCCAATCCTGAGACCCTTCCTATAGCATGAGATGTGATATCTCAATGCTTCTAATATCAAACCTGAGACCCTTCCTATAGCATGAGATGTGATATCCAAATCCTTCCCATTCCAATCCTTAGACCCTTCCTACAGCATGCAATGTGATATCTCAATTATTCTAATACCAAACCAGAGACCCGTCCTATAACATGAGATAGGATATCCAACTCCTTCCATTCCAATCCTGAGCCACTTCCGATAGAAGAGATGTGATATCTCAATGCTTATACCAAACCTGAGACCCTTCCTATAACATGAGATGTTATATCCAACTCCTTCCCGTTCCAAACCTGAGACCCTTCCTATAGCATATGTGATATCCAACTCCTTCCCATTCCAAACATGAGACCCTTCCTATAGCAAGAATGTAATATCCAACTCCTACCCATTCCAATCCTGAGACCATTCCTATAGCATGAGATGTGATATCTCAATGCTTCTAATACCAAACCTGAGATACTTCCTATGACATGAGATGTGATATCCAATTCCTTCCCATTCCAAACCCGAGACCCTTCCTACAGCATGCAATGTGATATCTCAATGCTTCTAATACCAAACCTGAGACCCGTCCTATAACATGAGACGGGATATCCAACTCCTTCCCGTTCCAAACCTGATACCCTTCCTATAGCATGAGTTGTGATATCCAACTCCTTCCCATCCCAATCCTTAGACACCTCCGATAGCAGAGATGTGATATCTCAATGCTTATACCAAACCTGAGACCCTTCCTATAACATGAGATGTGATATCCAACTCCTTCCCGTTCCAAACCTGAGACCCTTCCTATAGCATATGTGATATCCAACTCCTTCCCATTCCAATCCTGAGACCATTCCTATAGCATGAGATGTGATATCTCAATGCTTCTAATACCAAACCTGAGATCCTTTCTATGACATGAGATGTGATATCCAATTCAATCCCATTCCAAACCTGAGACCCTTCCTACAGCATGCAATGTGATATCTCAATGCTTCTAGTACCAAACCTGAGACCCGTCCTATAACATGAGATGTGATATCCAAGTCCTTCCCATTCCAATCCTGAGACTGCTCTTATAGCATGAGATGTGATATCTCAATGCTTCTACCAAACCTGAGACCCTTCCTATAGCATGAGATGTGATATCCAACTCCTTCCCATTCCAATCCTCAGATACTTCCTATAGCATGAGATGTGATATCCAGCTCCTTCCCATTCCAATCCTGAAACCCTTCCTATACCATGAGATGTGATATCTTAATGCTTCTAATACCAAACCTGAGACCCGTCCTATAACATGAGATGTGATATCCAAATCCTTCCCCTTCCAAACCTGCGACCCTTCCTTTAGCATGAGATGTGATATCCAGCTCCTTCCCATTCCAATCCTGAGACACTTCCGATAGCATGAGATGTGATATCTTAATGCTTCTAATATCAAAACTGAGACTCTCCCTATAGCATGAGATGTGATATCTAAGTCCTTCCCATTCCAATCCTGAGACCATTCCGATAGCAGAGATGTGATATCTCAATGCTTATACCAAATCTGAGACCCTTCCTATGGCATGAGATGTGATATCCAACTCCTTCCCATTTCAATCCTGAGACCCTTCCTATAGCATGAGATGTGATATCTCAATGCGTCTACCAAACCTGAGACCCTTCCTTTAGCATGAGATGTGATATCCAACTCTTTCCCATTCCAATCCTGAGACCCTTCCTATAGCATGAGATGTGATATCTCAATGCTTCTAATACCAAACATGAGATCCTTCCAATAACATGAGATGTGATATCCAAATCCTTCCCCTTCCAAACCTGTGACCGTCCCTTTAGCATGAGATGTGATATCCAACTCCTTCCCATACCAATCCTGAGACCCTTCTGATAGCATGAGATGTGATATCTCAATGCTTCTAATACCAAACCTGAGATCCTTCCGATAGCATGAGATGTGATATCTCAATGCTTCTAATACCAAACCTGAGATCCTTCCTATAACATGAAATGTGATATCCAATTCTTTCCCCTTCCAAACCTGAGAGCATTCCTATAGCATGAGATGTGATATCCAAGTCCTTCCCATTCCAATCCTGAGACCCATCCTATAACATGAGATGTGATATCCAACTCCTTCCCATTCCAACCTGAGACCCTTCCTATAGCATGAGATGGGATATCCAACTCCTTCCAAATCCAATCCTGATACCCTTCCGATAGCATGAGATGTGATATCCCAATGCTTCTACCAAACCTGAGACCCATACTATGGCATGAGATGTGATATCAAACTCCTTCTCATTCCAATTCTGAGACCCTTCCTATACCAGGAGACTTGATATCTCAATGCTTCTAATACCAAACCTGAGACCCGTCCAATAACATGAGATGTGATATCCAAATCCTTCCCCTTCCAAACCTTAGACCCTTCCTTTATCATGAGATGTGATATCCAACTCCTTCCCATTCCAATCCTGAGACCCTTCCGATATCATGAGATTTGTTATCTCAATGCTTCTAATATCAAACTTAAGACCCTCCCTATAGCATGAGATGTGACATCCAAGTCCTTCCCATTCCAATCCTGAGACCCTTCCTATAGCATGAGATGTGATATCTCAATGCTTCTAATACCAAACCTGAGACCCTTCCTATAGCATGAGATGTGATATCCAAATCCTTCCCATTCCAATCCTTAGACCCTTCCTACAGCATGTGATGTGATATCTCAATTATTCTAATACCAAATCAGAGACCCGTCCTATAACATGAGATAGGATATCCAACTCCTTCCCATTCCAATCCTGAGCCACTTCCGATAGCAGAGATGTGATATCTCAATGCTTATACCAAACCTGAAACCCTTCCTATAACATGAGATGTTATATCCAACTCCTTCCCGTTCCATACCTGAGACCCTTCCTATAGCATATGTGATATCCAACTCCTTCCCATTCCAAACATGAGACCCTTCCTATAGCAAGAATGTAATATCCAACTCCTACCCATTCCAATCCTGAGACCATTCCTATAGCATGAGATGTGATATCTCAATGCTTCTAATACCAAACCTGAGATACTTCCTACAGCATGCAATGTGATATCTCAATGCTTTTAATACCAAACCTGAGACCCGTCCTATAACATGAGATGGGATATCCAACTCCTTCGCGTTCCAAACCTGATACCCTTCCTATAGCATGAGATGTGATATCCAACTCCTTCCCATCCCAATCCTTAGACACCTCCGATAGCAGAGATGTGATATCTCAATGCTTATACCAAACCTGAGACTCTTCCTATAACATGAGACGTGATATCCAACTCCTTCCCGTTCCAAACCGGAGACCCTTCCTACAGCATGAGATGTGATATCCAACTCCTTCCCATTCCAATCCTGAGACCCTTCCGATAGCATGAGATGTGATATCTCAATGCTTCTAATACCAAACCTGTGATCCTTCCTATAACATGAGAGGTGATATCCAAATCCTTCCCCTTCCAAACCTGAGACCCTCCCTTTAGCATGAGATGTGATATCCAACTCCTTCCCATTAAAATCCTGAGACCCTTCTGATAGTATGAGAAGTGATATCTCAATGCCTCTAATACCAAACCTGAGATCCTTCCGATAGAATGAGATGTGATATCTCAATGCTTCCAATACCAAACCTGAGATCCTTCCTATAACATGAGATGTGATATCCATATCCTTCCCCTTCCAAACCTGAGACCCTCCCTTTAGCACGAGATGTGATATCCAACTCCTTCCCATTCCAATCCTGAGACCCTTCTGATAGCATGAGATGTGATATCTAAATGCCTCTAATACCAAACCTGAGATCCTACCTCTAACATGAAATGTGATATCCAACTCATTCCCTTTCCAAACGTGAGACCCTCCCTATAGCATGAGATGTGATATCCAAGTCCTTCCCATTCCAATCCTGAGACCCTTCCTATAGCATGAGATGTGATATCTCAATGCTTCTAATACCAAACCTGAGACCCTTCCTATAACATAAGATGGGATATCCAACTCCTTCCCATTCCAATCCTGAGACTCTTCCGATAGCAGAGATGTGATATCTTAATGCTTATACCAAACCTGAGACCCTTCCTATGGCATTAGATGTCATATACAACTCCTTCCCATTCCAATCCTGAGACCCTTCCTATAGCATGAGATGTGATATCTCAATGCTTATACCAAACCTGAGACCCTTCCTATAGCATGAGATGTGATATCCAACTCCTTCCCATTCCAATCCTGAGACCCTTCCTATAACATGAGATGTGATGTCTCAATGCTTCTAATACCAAACCTGAGATCCTTCCCATTGCATGAGATGTCATATAAAACTCCTTCCCATTCCAATCCTGAGACCCTTCCTATAGCATGAGATATGATATCCAACTCCTTCCCATTCCAATCCTGAGACCCTTCCTATAGCATGAGATATGATATCTCAATGCTTCTAATACCAAACCTGAGATCCTTCCGATAGCATGAGATGTGATATCTCAATGCTTCTAATACCAAACCTGAGATCATTCCTACAACACGAGATGTGATATCCAAATCCTTCCCCTTCCAAACCTGAGACCCTCCCTTTAGCATGAGATGTGAGATCCAACTCCTTCCAAATCCAATCCTGATACCCTTCCGATAGCATGTGATGGGATATCCAACTACTTCCAAATCCAATCCTGATACCCTTCCGATAGCATGAGATGTGATATCTCAATCCCTCTAATACCAAACCTGAGATCCTTCCGATAGTATGAGATGTGATATCTCAATGCTTCTAATACCAAACCTGAGATCCTTCCTATAACATGAGATGTGATATTCAAATCATTTCCCTTCCAAACCTGAGACCCTCCCTTCAGCATGAGATGTGATATCCAACTCCTTCCCATTCCAATCCTGAGACCCTTCTGATAGCATGAGATGTGATATCTCATTGCTTCTAATACCAAACCTGAGATCCTTCCGATAGCATGAGATGTGATATCTCACTGCTTCTAATACCAAACCTGAGATCCTTCCGATAACATGAGATGTGATATCCAAATCCTTTCCCTTCCAAACCTGAGACCCTCCCTTTAATATGAGATGTGATATCCAACTCCTTCCCATTCCAATCCTGAGACCCTTCTGATAGCATGAGATGTGATATCTCTTTGCTTCTAATACCAAACCTGAGATCCTTCCTATAACATGAGATGTGATATCCAAATCCTTCCCCTTCCAAACCTGAGACCCTCCCTTTAGCATGAGATGTGATATCCAACTCCTTCCCATTCCAATCCTGAGACCCTTCTGATAGCATGAGATGTGATATCTCAATGCCTCTAATACCAAACCTGGGATCCTACCTCTAACATGAAATGTGATATCCAACTCCTTCCCCTTCCAAACCTGAGAGCCTTCCTATAGCATGAGATGTAATATCCAAGTCATTCCCATTCCAATCGTGACACCCTTCCTATAACATGAGATGTGATATCCAACTCCTTCCCATTCCAACCTGAGACCCTTCCTATAGCATGAGATGTGATATCCAACTCCTTCCCATTCCAATCCTGAGACCGTTCCTATAGCATGAGATGTGATATCTCAATGCTTCTAATACCAAACCTGATATCATTCCTATAACATGAGATGGGATATCCAACTCCTTCCCATTCCAATGCTAAAATCCTTCCTATACCATGAGATGTGATATGTCAATGTTTCTCACACCAAACCTGAGGCCCTTCCTATAGCAAGAGATGTGATATGCAACTCCTTCCCATTCCAATCCTGACACCTTTCCGATAGCAGAGGTGTGATATCTCAATGCTTATACCAAACCTGAGACCCTTCCTATAACATGAGATGTGATATCCAACTCCTTCCCGTTCCAAACCTGAGACCCTTCGTATAGCATATGTGATATCCAACTCCTTCCCATTCCAATCCTGAGACCATTCCTATAGCATGAGATGTGATATCTCAATGCTTCTAATACCAAACCTGAGATCCTTTCTATGACATGAGATGTGATATCCATTTCAATCCCATTCCAAACCTGAGACCCTTCCTACAGCATGCAATGTGATATCTCATTGCTTCTAGTACCAAACCTGAGACCCGTCCTATAACATGAGATGTGATATCCAACTACTTCCCATTCCAATCCTGAGACCCTTGTTATAGCATGAGATGTGATATCTCAATGCTTCTAATACCAAACCTGGACCCTTCCTATAGCATGAGATGTGATATCAAACTCCATCCCATTCCAATCCTGCGTCCCTTCCTATAGCATGAGATTTGATATCTCAATGTTTCTACTACCAAACCTGAGACCGTTCCTACAACATGAGACGTGATATCCAAGTCCTTCCCATTCCAATCCTGAGACTCTTCCTATAGCATGAGATGTGATATCTCAATGCTTCTACCAAACCCGAGACCCTTCCTATAGCATGAGATGTGATATCCAACTCCTTCCCATTCCAATCCTCAGACACTTCCTATAGCATGAGATGTGATATCTCAATGCTTCTAATACCAAACCTGAGACCCTTCCTATGGCATGAGATTTGATATCAAACTCCTTCCCATTCCAAACCTGAGACCCTTCCTATAGCATGAGATATGATATCCAACAACTTCCCATTCCAATCCTGAAACCCTTCCTATACCATGAGATGTGATATCTTAATGCTTCTAATACCAAACCTGAGACCCGTCCTATAACATGAGATGTGATATCCAAATCCTTCCCCTTCCAAACCTGAGACCCTTTCTTTAGCATGAGATGTGATATCCAGCTCCTTCCCATTCCAATCCTGAGACACTTCCGATAGCATGAGATGTGATATCTTAATGCTTCTAATATCAAAACTGAGACTCTCCCTATAGCATGAGATGTGATATCTAAGTCCTTCCCATTCGAATCCTGAGACCATTCCGATAGCAGAGATGTGATATCTCAATGCTTATACCAAACCTGAGACCCTTCCTATGGCATGAGATGTTGTATCCAACTCCTTCCCATTTCAATCCTGAGACCCTTCCTATAGCATGAGATGTGATATCTCAATGCTTCTACCAAACCTGAGACCCTTCCTTTAGCATGAGATGTGATATCCAACTATTTCCCATTCCAATCCTGAGACCCTTCCTATAGCATGAGATGTGATATCTCAATGCTTATACCAAACCTGAGACCCTTCCTATGGCATGAGATGTTGTATCCAACTCCTTCCCATTTCAATCCTGAGACCCTTCCTATAGCATGAGATGTGATATCTCAATGCTTCTACCAAACCTGAGACCCTTCCTTTAGCATGAGATGTGATATCCAACTATTTCCCATTCCAATCCTGAGACCCTTCCTATAGCATGAGATGTGATATCTCAATGCTTCTAATACCAAACCTGAGATCCTTCCAATAACATGAGATGTGATATCCAAATCCTTCCCCTTCCAAACCTGAGACCGTCCCTATGGCATGAGATTTGATATGAAACTCCTTCCCATTCCAAACCTGAGACCCTTCCTATAGCATGAGATATGATATCCAACAACTTCCCATTCCAATCCTGAAACCCTTCCTATACCATGAGATGTGATATCTTAATGCTTCTAATACCAAACCTGAGACCCGTCCTATAACATGAGATGTGACATCCAAATCCTTCCCCTTCCAAACCTGAGACCCTTTCTTTAGCATGAGATGTGATATCCAGCTCCTTCCCATTCCAATCCTGAGACACTTCCGATAGCATGAGATGTGATATCTTAATGCTTCTAATATCAAAACTGAGACTCTCCCTATAGCATGAGATGTGATATCTAAGTCCTTCCCATTCGAATCCTGAGACCATTCCGATAGCAGAGATGTGATATCTCAATGCTTATACCAAACCTGAGACCCTTCCTATGGCATGAGATGTTGTATCCAACTCCTTCCCATTTCAATCCTGAGACCCTTCCTATAGCATGAGATGTGATATCTCAATGCTTCTACCAAACCTGAGACCCTTCCTTTAGCATGAGATGTGATATCCAACTATTTCCCATTCCAATCCTGAGACCCTTCCTATAGCATGAGATGTGATATCTCAATGCTTATACCAAACCTGAGACCCTTCCTATGGCATGAGATGTTGTATCCAACTCCTTCCCATTTCAATCCTGAGACCCTTCCTATAGCATGAGATGTGATATCTCAATGCTTCTACCAAACCTGAGACCCTTCCTTTAGCATGAGATGTGATATCCAACTATTTCCCATTCCAATCCTGAGACCCTTCCTATAGCATGAGATGTGATATCTCAATGCTTCTAATACCAAACCTGAGATCCTTCCAATAACATGAGATGTGATATCCAAATCCTTCCCCTTCCAAACCTGAGACCGTCCCTTTAGCATGAGATGTGATATCCAACTCCTTCCCATTCCAATCCTGAGACCCTTCTGATAGCATGAGATGTGATATCTCAATGCTTCTAATACCAAACCTGAGATCCTTCCGATAGCATGAGATGTGATATCTCAATGCTTCTAATACCAAACCTGATATCCTTCCAATAACATGAAATGTGATATCCAATTCTTTCCCCTTCCAAACCTGAGAGCATTCCTATAGCATGAGATGTGATATCCAAGTCCTTCCCATTCCAATCCTGAGACCCTTCCTATAACATGAGATGTGAAATCCAACTCCTTCCCATTCCAACCTGAGACCCTTCCTATAGCATGAGATGGGATATCCAACTCCTTCCAAATCCAATCCTGATACCCTTCCGATAGCATGAGATGTGATATCCCAATGCTTCTAACAAACCTGAGACCCATACTATGGCATGAGATGTGATATCAAACTCCTTCCCGTTCCAATCCTGAGACCCTTCCTATAGCTTGGGATGTGATATCCAACTCCTTCCCATTCCAATTCTGAGACCCTTCCTATACCATGAGACTTGATATCTCAATGCTTCTAATACCAAACCTGAGACCCGTCCTATAACATGAGATGTGATATCCAAATCCCGCCCCTTCCAAACCTTAGACCCTTCCTTTATCATGAGATGTGATATCCAACTCCTTCCCATTCCAATCCTGAGACCCTTCCGATAGCATGAGATGTGATATCTCACTGCTTATACCAAACCTGAGACCCTTCCTATAGCATGAGATGTGATATCCAACTCCTTCCCATTCCAATCCTGAGACCCTTCCTATAGCATGAGATGTGATATCTCAATGCTTCTAATATCAAACTTGAGACCCTCCCTATAGCATGAGATGTGATATCCAAGTCCTTCCCATTCCAATCCTGAGACCCTTCCTATAGCATGAGATGTGATATCTCAATGCTTCTAATGCCAAACCTGAGACTCTTCCTATAACATGAGATGGGATATCCAACTCCTTCCCATTCCAATCCTGAGACCCTTCCGATAGCAGAGATGTGATATCTCAATGCTTATACCAAACCTGAGACCCTTCCTATGGCATGAGATGTCATATACAACTCCTTCCCATTCCAATCCTGAGACCCTTCCTATAGCATGAGATGTGATATCTCAATGCTTATACCAAACCTGAGACCCTTCCTATAGCATGAGATGTGATATCCAACTCCTTCCCATTCCAATCCTGAGACCCTTCCTATAGCATGAGATGTGATGTCTCAATGTTTCTAATACCTAACCTGAGATCCTTCCTATAGCATGAGATGTGAAGTCCAACTCCTTCCCATTCCAATCCTGAGACCCTTCCTATAGCATGAGATGTGATATCTCAATGCCTCTAATACCAAACCTGAGACCCTTCCTCTAAAATGAAATGTGATATCCAACTCCGTCCCTTTCCAAACCTGAGAGCCTACCTATAGCATGAGATGTGATATCCAAGTCCTTCCCATTCCAATCCTTAGACCCTTCCTACAGCATGCAATATGATATCTCAATGATTCTAATAACAAACCTGAGACCCGTCCTATAACATGAGATGGGATATCCAACTCCTTCCCATTCCAATCCTGAGACACTTCCGATAGCAGAGATGTGATATCTCAATGCTTATACCAAACCTGAGACCCTTCCTATAACATGAGATGTGATAATCAACTCCTTCCCGTTCCAAACCTGAGACGCTTCCTATAGCATATGTGATATCCAACTCCTTCCCATTCCAAATGAGACCCTTCCTATAGCAAGAATGTAATATCCAACTCCTTCCATTTCCATTCCTGAGACCATTCCTATAGCATGAGATGTGATATCTCAATGCTTCTAATACCAAACCCGAGATCCTTCCTATGATATGAGATGTGATATCCAATTCCTTCCCATTCCAAACCTGAGACCCGTCCTACAGCATGCGATGTGATATCTCAATGCTTCTAATACTAAACCTGAGACCCGTCCGATAACATGAGATGGGATATCCAACTCCTTCACGTTCCAAACCTGAGACCCTTCCTATAGCATGAGATGTGATATCCAACTCCTTCCCATTCCAATCCTGAGACCCTTTCGATAGCATGAGATGTGATATCTCAATGCTTCTAATACCAAACCTGAGATCCTTCCTATAACATGAGATGTGATATCCAAATCCTTCCCCTTCCAAACCTGAGACCCTCCCTATAGCATGAGAGGTGATATCCAACTCCTTCCCATTCAAATCCTTAGACCCTTCCGATAGCATGAGATGTGATATCTCAATGCCTCTAATACCAAACCTGAGACCCGTCCTATAACATGAGATGGGATATCCAACTCCTTCCCATTCCAATCCTGAGACACTTCCGATAGCAGAGATGTGATATCTCAATGCTTATACCAAACCTGAGACCCTTCCTATAACATGAGATGTGATAATCAACTCCTTCCCGTTCCAAACCTGAGACCATTCCTATAGCATATGTGATATCCAACTCCTTCCCATTCCAAATGAGACCCTTCCTATAGCAAGAATGTAATATCCAACTCCTTCCCTTTCCATTCCTGAGACCATTCCTATAGCATGAGATGTGATATCTCAATGCTTCTAATACCAAACCCGAGATCCTTCCTATGATATGAGATGTGATATCCAATTCCTTCCCATTCCAAACCTGAGACCCTTCCTACAGCATGCCATGTGATATCTCAATGCTTCTAATACTAAACCTGAGACCCGTCCGATAACATGAGATGGGATATCCAACTCCTTCACGTTCCAAACCTGAGACCCTTCCTATAGCATGAGATGTGATATCCAACTCCTTCCCATTCCAATCCTGAGACCCTTTCGATAGCATGAGATGTGATATCTCAATGCTTCTAATACCAAACCTGAGATCCTTCCTATAACATGAGATGTGATATCCAAATCCTTCCCCTTCCAAACCTGAGACCCTCCCTATAGCATGAGAGGTGATATCCAACTCCTTCCCATTCAAATCCTGAGACCCTTCCGATAGCATGAGATGTGATATCTCAATGCCTCTAATACCAAACCTGAGATCCTTCCTCTAACATGAAATGTGATATCCAATTCCTTCCCATTCCAAACCCGAGACCCTTCCTACAGCATGCAATGTGATATCTCAATGCTTCTAATAACAAACCTGAGACCCGTCCTATAACATGAGACAGGATATCCAACTCCTTCCCATTCCAAACCTGATACCCTTCCTATAGCATGAGATGTGATATCCAACTCCTTCCCATCCCAATCCTTAGACACCTCCGATAGCAGAGATGTGATATCTCAATGCTTATACCAAACCTGAGACTCTTGCTATAACATGAGATGTGATTTCCAACTCCTTCCTGTTCCAAACCTGAGACTCTTCCTATAGCATGAGATGTGATATCCAACTCCTTCCCATTCCAATCCTGAGACCCTTCCGATAGCATGAGATGTGATATCTCAATGCTTCTAATACCAAACCTGTGATCCTTCCTATAACATGAGATGTGATATCCAAATCCTTCCCCTTCCAAACCTGAGACCCTCCCTTTAGCATGAGATGTGATATCCAACTCCTTCCCATTAAAATCCTGAGACCCTTCTGATAGTATGAGATGTGATATCTCAATTCCTCTAATACCAAACCTGAGATCCTTCCGATAGCATGAGATGTGATATCTCAATGCTTCTAATACCAAACCTGAGATCCTTCCGATAGCATGAGATGTGATATCTCAATGCTTCTAATACCAAACCTGAGATCCTTCCGATAACATGAGATGTGATATCCAAATCCTTTCCCTTCCAAACCTGAGACCCTCCCTTTAGCATGAGATGTGATATCCAACTCCTTCCCATTCTAATCCTGAGACCCTTCTGATAGCATGAGATGTGATATCTCAATGCCTCTAATACCAAACCTGAGATCCTACCTCTAACATGAAATGTGATATCCAACTCCTTCCCCTTCCAAACCTGAGAGCCTTCCTATAGCATTAGATGTAATATCCAAGTCATTCCCATTCCAATCCTGAGACCCTACCTATAACATGAGATGTGATATCCAACTCCTTCCCATTCCAACCTGAGACCCTTCCTATAGCATGAGATGTGATATCTCAATGCTTCTACCAAACCTGAGACCCTTCCTATAGCATGAGATGTGATATCCAACTCCTTCCCATTCTAATCCTGAGACCCTTCTGATAGCATGAGATGTGATATCTCAATGCCTCTAATACCAAACCTGAGATCCTACCTCTAACATGAAATGTGATATCCAACTCCTTCCCCTTCCAAACCTGAGAGCCTTCCTATAGCATTAGATGTAATATCCAAGTCATTCCCATTCCAATCCTGAGACCCTACCTATAACATGAGATGTGATATCCAACTCCTTCCCATTCCAACCTGAGACCCTTCCTATAGCATGAGATGTGATATCTCAATGCTTCTACCAAACCTGAGACCCTTCCTATAGCATGAGATGTGATATCCAAATCCTTCCCATTCCAATCCTGAGACCGTTCCCATAGCATGAGATGTGATATCTCAATGCTTCTAATACCAAACCTGATATCATTCCTATAACATGAGATGGGATATCCAACTCCTTCCCATTCCAATCATAAAATCCTTCCTATACCGTGAGATGTGATATGTCAATGTTTCTCATACCAAACCTGAGGCCATTCCTATAGCAAGAGATGTGGTATACAAATCCTTCCCATTCCAAACCTGAGACCCTTCCTATAGCATGAGATATGATATCCGACTCCTTCCTAATCCAATCCTGAGACCATTCCTATAGCATGAGATGTAATATCACAATGCTTGTAATACCAAACCTGAGACCCTCCCTTTAGCATGAGATGTGATATCCAACTCCTTCCCATTAAAATCCTGAGACCCTTCTGATAGTATGAGATGTGATATCTCAATTCCTCTAATACCAAACCTGAGATCCTTCCGATAGCATGAGATGTGATATCTCAATGCTTCCAATACCAAACCTGAGATCCTTCCTATAACATGAGATGTGATATCCAAATCCTTCCCCTTCCAAACCTGAGAACCTCCCTTTAGCATGAGATGTGATATCCAATTCCTTCCCATTCCAATCCTGAGACCCTTCTGATAGCATGAGATGTGATATCTCAATGCCTCTAATACCAAACCTGAGATCCTACCTCTAACATGAAATGTGATATCCAACTCCTTCCCTTTCCAAACGTGAGACCCTCCCTATAGCATGAGATGTGATATCCAAGTCCTTCCCATTCCAATCCTGAGACCCTTCCTACAGCATGAGATGTGATATCTCAATGCTTCTAATACCAAACCTGAGACCCTTCCTATAACATAAGATGGGATATCCAAATCCTTCCCATTCCAATCCTGAGACCCTTCCGATAGCAGAGATGTGATATCTTAATGCTTATACCAAACCTGAGACCCTTCCTATGGCATTAGATGTCATATACAACTCCTTCCCATTCCAATCCTGAGACCCTTCCTATAGCATGAGATGTGATATCTCAATGCTTATACCAAACCTGAGACCCTTCCTATAGCATGAGATGTGATATCCAACTCCTTCCCATTCCAATCCTGAGACCCTTCCTATAACATGAGATGTGATGTCTCAATGCTTCTAATACCAAACCTGAGATCCTTCCAATTGCATGAGATGTCATATAAAACTCCTTCCCATTCCAATCCTGAGACCCTTCCTATAGCATGAGATATAATATCCAACTCTTTCCCATTCGAATCCTGAGACCCTTCCTATAGCATGAGATTTGATATCTCAATGCTTCTAATACCAAACCTGAGATCCTTCCGATAGCATGAGATGTGATATCTCAATGCTTCTAATACCAAACCTGAGATCATTCCTATAACACGAGATGTGATATCCAAATCCTTCCCCTTCCAAACCTGAGACCCTCCCTTTAGCATGAGATGTGATATCCAACTCCTTCCAAATCCAATCCTGATACCCTTCCGATAGCATGAGATGGGATATCCAACTACTTCCAAATCCAATCCTGATACCCTTCCGATAGCATGAGATGTGATATCTCAATCCCTCTAATACCAAACCTGAGATCCTACCGATAGCATGAGATGTGATATCTCAATGCTTCTAATATCAAACCTGAGATCCTTCCTATAACATGAGATGTGATATCCAAATCATTTCCCTTCCAAACCTGAGACCCTCCCTTTAGCATGAGATGTGATATCCAACTCCTTCCCATTCCAATCCTGAGACCCTTCTGAGAGCATGAGATGTGATATCTCATTGCTTCTAATACCAAACCTGAGATCCTTCCGATAGCATGAGATGTGATATCTCAATGCTTCTAATACCAAACCTGAGATCCTTCCGATAACATGAGATGTGATATCCAAATCCTTTCCCTTCCAAACCTGAGACCCTCCCTTTAGCATGAGATGTGATATCCAACTCCTTCCCATTCCAATCCTGAGACCCTTCTGATAGCATGAGATGTGATATCTCATTGCTTCTAATACCAAACCTGAGATCCTTCCTATAACATGAGATGTGATATCCAAATCCTTCCCCTTCCAAACCTGAGACCCTCCCTTTAGCATGAGATGTGATATCCAACTCCTTCCCATTCCAATCCTGAGACCCTTCTGATAGCATGAGATGTGATATCTCAATGCCTCTAATACCAAACCTGAGATCCTACCTCTAACATGAAATGTGATATCCAACTCCTTCCCCTTCCAAACCTGAGAGCCTTCCTATAGCATAAGATGTAATATCCAAGTCATTCCCATTCCAATCCTGAGACCCTACCTATAACATGAGATGTGATATCCAACTCCTTCCCATTCCAACCTGAGACCCTTCCTATAGCATGAGATGTGATATCTCAATGCTTCTACCAAACCTGAGACCCTTCCTATAGCATGAGATGTGATATCCAAATCCTTCCCATTCCAATCCTGAGACCGTTCCCATAGCATGAGATGTGATATCTCAATGCTTCTAATACCAAACCTGATATCATTCCTATAACATGAGATGGGATATCCAACTCCTTCCCATTCCAATCATAAAATCCTTCCTATACCGTGAGATGTGATATGTCAATGTTTCTCATACCAAACCTGAGGCCATTCCTATAGCAAGAGATGTGGTATACAAATCCTTCCCATTCCAAACCTGAGACCCTTCCTATAGCATGAGATATGATATCCGACTCCTTCATAATCCAATCCTGAGACCATTCCTATAGCATGAGATGTAATATCACAATGCTTGTAATACCAAACCTGAGTCCCTTCTTATAGCATGAGATGTGATATGCAACTCCTTCCCATTCCAATCCTGGCACCTTTCCTATAGCATGAGATGTAACATCTCAATGCTTCTAATACCAAACCTGAGACCCTTCCTATAGCATGAGATGGGATATCCAACTCCTTCCCATTCCAATCCTGAGACACTTCCGATAGCAGAGATGTGATATCTCAATGCTTATACCAAACCTGAGACCCTTCCTATAACATGAGATGTGATATCCAACTCCTTCCCATTCCAATCCTGAGACACTTCCGATAGCAGAGATGTGATATCTCAATGCTTCTACCAAACCTGAGACCCTTCCTATAGCATGAGATGTGATATCCAACTACTTCCCATTCCAATCCTGAGACCCTTCTTATAGCATGAGATGTGATATCTCAATGCTTCTAATACCAAACCTGGACCCTTCCTATAGCATGAGATGTGATATCAAACTCCGCCCCAATCCAATCCTGCGTCCCTTCCTATAGCATGAGATTTGATATCTCAATGTTTCTACTACCAAACCTGAGACCGTTCCTACAACATGAGACGTGATATCCAAGTCCTTCCCATTCCAATCCTTAGACTGTTCTTATAGCATGAGATGTGATATCTCAATGCTTCTACCAAACCTGAGACCCCTCCTATAGCATGAGATGTGATATCCAACTCCTTCCCATTCCAATCCTCAGACACTTCCTATAGCATGGGATGTGATATCCAGCTCCTTCCCATTCCAATCCTGAGACACTTCTGATAGCATGAGATGTGATATCTTAATGCTTCTAATATCAAACTTGAGACCCTTCCTATAGCATGAGATATGATATCCAACAACTTCCCATTCCAATTCTGAAACCCTTCCTATACCATGAGATGTGATATCTTAATGCTTCTAATACCAAACCTGAGACCCGTCCTATAACATGAGATGTGATATCCAAATCCTTCCCCTTCCAAACCTGCGACCCTTCCTTTAGCATGAGATGTGATATCCAGCTCCTTCCCATTCCAATCCTGAGACACTTCCGATAGCATGAGATGTGATATCTTAATGCTTCTAATATCAAAACTGAGACTCTCCCTATAGCACGAGATGTGATATCTAAGTCCTTCCCATTCCAATCCTGAGACCATTCCGATAGCAGAGATGTGATATCTCAATGCTTATACCAAACCTGAGACCCTTCCTATGGCATGAGATGTGATATCCAACTCCTTCCCATTTCAATCCTGAGACCCTTCCTATAGCATGAGATGTGATATCTCAATGCGTCTACCAAACCTGAGACCCTTCCTTTAGCATGAGATGTGATATCCAACTCTTTCCCATTCCAATCCTGAGACCCTTCCTATAGCATGAGATGTGATATCTCAATGCTTCTAATACCAAACCTGAGATCCTTCCAATAACATGAGATGTGATATCCAAATCCTTCCCCTTCCAAACCTGAGACCGTCCCTTTAGCATGAGATGTGATATCCAACTCCTTCCCATTCCATTCCTGAGACCCTTCTGATAGCATGAGATGTGATATCTCAATGCTTCTAATACCAAACCTGAGATCCTTCCGATAGCATGAGATGTGATATCTCAATGCTTCTAATACCAAACCTGAGATCCTTCCTATAACATGAAATGTGATATCCAATTCTTTCCCCTTCCAAACCTGAGAGCATTCCTATAGCATGAGATGTGATATCCAAGTCCTTCCCATTCCAATCCTGAGACCCTTCCTATAACATGAGATGTGATATCCAACTCCTTCCCATTCCAACCTGAGACCCTTCCTATAGCATGAGATGGGATATCCAACTCCTTCCAAATCCAATCCTGATACCCTTCCGATAGCATGAGATGTGATATCCCAATGCTTCTACCAAACCTGAGACCCATACTATGGCATGAGATGTGATATCAAACTCCTTCTCATTCCAATTCTGAGACCCTTCCTATACCATGAGACTTGATATCTCAATGCTTCTAATACCAAACCTGAGACCCGTCCTATAACATGAGATGTGATATCCAAATCCTTCCCCTTCCAAACCTTAGACCCTTCCTTTATCATGAGATGTGATATCCAACTCCTTCCCATTCCAATCCTGAGACCCTTCCGATATCATGAGATTTGTTATCTCAATGCTTCTAATATCAAACTTAAGACCCTCCCTATAGCATGAGATGTGACATCCAAGTCCTTCCCATTCCAATCCTGAGACCCTTCCTATAGCATGAGATGTGATATCTCAATGCTTCTAATACCAAACCTGAGACCCTTCCTATAGCATGAGATGTGATATCCAAATCCTTCCCATTCCAATCCTTAGACCCTTCCTACAACATGTGATGTGATATCTCAATTATTCTAACACCAAATCAGAGACCCGTCCTATAACATGAGATAGGATATCCAACTCCTTCCCATTCCAATCCTGAGCCACTTCCGATAGCAGAGATGTGATATCTCAATGCTTATACCAAACCTGAGACCCTTCCTATAACATGAGATGTTATATCCAACTCCTTCCCGTTCCAAACCTGAGACTCTTCCTATAGCATATGTGATATCCAACTCCTTCCCATTCCAAACATGAGACCCTTCCTATAGCAAGAATGTAATATCCAACTCCTACCCATTCCAATCCTGAGACCATTCCTATAGCATGAGATGTGATATCTCAATGCTTCTAATACCAAACCTGAGATACTTCCTATGACATGGGATGTGATATCCAATTCCTTCCCATTCCAAACTCGAGACCCTTCCTACAGCATGCAATGTGATATCTCAATGCTTCTAATACCAAACCTGAGACCCGTCCTATAACATGAGATGGGATATCCAACTCCTTCCCGTTCCAAACCTGATACCCTTCCTATAGCATGAGATGTGATATCCAACTCCTTCCCATCCCAATCCTTAGACACCTCCGATAGCAGAGATGTGATATCTCAATGCTTATACCAAACCTGAGACTCTTCCTATAACATGAGATGTGATATCCAACTCCTTCCCGTTCCAAACCTGAGACCCTTCCTACAGCATGAGATGTGATATCCAACTCCTTCCCATTCCAATCCTGAGACCCTTCCGATAGCATGAGATGTGATATCTCAATGCTTCTAATACCAAACTTGTGATCCTTCCTATAACATGAGATGTGATATCCAAATCCTTCCCCTTCCAAACCTGAGACCCTCCCTTTAGCATGAGATGTGATATCCAACTCCTTCCCATTAAAATCCTGAGACCCTTCTGATAGTATGAGAAGTGATATCTCAATGCCTCTAATACCAAACCTGAGATCCTTCCGATAGCATGAGATGTGATATCTCAATGCTTCCAATACCAAACCTGAGATCCTTCCTATAACATGAGATGTGATATCCAAATCCTTCCCCTTCCAAACCTGAGACCCTCCCTTTAGCATGAGATGTGATATCCAACTCCCTCCCATTCCAATCCTGAGACCCTTCTGATAGCATGAGATGTGATATCTCAATGCCTCTAATACCAAACCTGAGATCCTACCTCTAACATGAAATGTGATATCCAACTCCTTCCCTTTCCAAACGTGAGACCCTCCCTATAGCAAGAGATGTGATATCCAAGTCCTTCCCATTCCAATCCTGAGACCCTTCCTATAGCATGAGATGTGATATCTCAATGCTTCTAATACCAAACCTGAGACCCTTCGTATAACATAAGATGGGATATCCAACTCCTTCCCATTCCAATCCTGAGACTCTTCCGATAGCAGAGATGTGATATCTTAATGCTTATACCAAACCTGAGACCCTTCCTATGGCATTAGATGTCATATACAACTCCTTCCCATTCCAATCCTGAGACCCTTCCTATAGCATGAGATGTGATATCTCAATGCTTATACCAAACCTGAAACCCTTCCTATAGCATGAGATGTGATATCCAACTCCTTCACATTCCAATCCTGAGACCCTTCCTATAACATGAGATGTGATGTCTCAATGCTTCTAATACCAAACCTGAGATCCTTCCCATTGCATGAGATGTAATATAAAACTCCTTCCCATTCCAATCCTGAGACCCTTCCTATAGCATGAGATATGATATCCAACTCCTTCCCATTCCAATCCTGAGACCCTTCCTATAGCATGAGATATGATATCTCAATGCTTCTAATACCAAACCTGAGATCCTTCCGATAGCATGAGATGTGATATCTCAATGCTTCTAATACCAAACCTGAGATCATTCCTACAACACGAGATGTGATATCCAAAACCTTCCCCTTCCAAACCTGAGACCCTCCCTTTAGCATGAGAAGTGAGATCCAACTCCTTCCAAATCCAATCCTGATACCCTTCCGATAGCATGAGATGGGATAGCCAACTACTTCCAAATCCAATCCTGATACCCTTCCGATAGCATGAGATGTGATATTTCAATCCCTCTAATACCAAACCTGAGATCCTTCCGATAGTATGAGATGTGATATCTCCATGCTTCTAATACCAAACCTGAGATCCTTCCTATAACATGAGATGTGATATCCAAATCATTTCCCTTCCAAACCTGAGACCCTCCCTTTAGCATGAGATGTGATATCCAACTCCTTCCCATTCCAATCCTGAGACCCTTCTGATAGCATGAGATGTGATATCTCATTGCTTCTAATACCAAACCTGAGACGCTCCCTTTAGCATGAGATGTGATATCCAACTCCTTCCCATTCCAATCCTGAGACCCTTCTGATAGCATGAGATGTGATATCTCATTGCTTCTAATACCAAACCTGAGATCCTTCCTATAACATGAGATGTGATATCCAAATCCTTCCCCTTCCAAACCTGAGAGCCTTCCTATAGCATGAGATGTAATATCCAAGTCATTCCCATTCCAATCGTGAGACCCTTCCTATAACATGAGATGTGACATCTCAATGCTTCTAATACCAAACCTGATATCATTCCTATAACATGAGATGGGATATCCAACTCCTTCCCATTCCAATCCTAAAATCCTTCCTATACCATGAGATGTGATATGTCAATGTTTCTCATACCAAACCTGAGGCCCTTTCTATAGCAAGAGATGTGATATACAAATCCTTCCCAATCCAATCCTGAGACCCTTCCTATAGCATGAGATGTAATATCACAATGCTTGTAATACCAAACCTGAGTCCCTTCATATAGCATGAGATGTGATATGCAACTCCTTCCCATTCCAATCCTGACACCTTTCCTATAGCATGAGATGTAACATCTCAATGCTTCTAATACCAAACCTGAGACCCTTCTTATAGCATGAGATGGGATATCCAACTCCTTCCCATTCCAATCCTGAGACACTTCCGATAGCAGAGATGTGATATCTCAATGCTTATACCAAACCTGAGACCCTTCCTATAACATGAGATGTGATATCCAACTCCTTCCCGTTCCAAACCTGAGACCCTTCCAATAGCATATGTCATATCCAACTCCTTCCCATTCCAATCCTGAGACCATTCCTATAGCATGAGATGTGATATCTCAATGCTTCTAATACCAAACCTGAGATCCTTTCTATGACATGAGATGTGATATCCAATTCAATCCCATTCCAAACCTGAGACCCTTCCTACAGCATGCAATGTGATATCTCATTGCTTCTAGTACCAAACCTGAGACCCGTCCTATAACATGAGATGTGATATCCAACTACTTCCCATTCCAATCCTGAGACCCTTGTTATAGCATGAGATGTGATATCCAACTCCTTCCCATCCCAATCCTTAGACACCTCCGATAGCAGAGATGTGATATCTCAATGCTTATACCAAACCTGAGACTCTTCCTATAACATGAGATGTGATATCCAACTCCTTCCCGTTCCAAACCTGAGACCCTTCCTACAGCATGAGATGTGATATCCAACTCCTTCCCATTCCAATCCTGAGACCCTTCCGATAGCATGAGATGTGATATCTCAATGCTTCTAATACCAAACCTGTGATCCTTCCTATAACATGAGATGTGATATCCAAATCCTTCCCCTTCCAAACCTGAGACCCTCCCTTTAGCATGAGATGTGATATCCAACTCCTTCCCATTAAAATCCTGAGACCCTTCTGATAGTATGAGAAGTGATATCTCAATGCCTCTAATACCAAACCTGAGATCCTTCCGATAGCATGAGATGTGATATCTCAATGCTTCCAATACCAAACCTGAGATCCTTCCTATAACATGAGATGTGATATCCAAATCCTTCCCCTTCCAAACCTGAGACCCTCCCTTTAGCATGAGATGTGATATCCAACTCCTTCCCATTCCAATCCTGAGACCCTTCTGATAGCATGAGATGTGATATCTCAATGCCTCTAATACCAAACCTGAGATCCTACCTCTAACATGAAATGTGATATCCAACTCCTTCCCTTTCCAAACGTGAGACCCTCCCTATAGCAAGAGATGTGATATCCAAGTCCTTCCCATTCCAATCCTGAGACCCTTCCTATAGCATGAGATGTGATATCTCAATGCTTCTAATACCAAACCTGAGACCCTTCCTATAACATAAGATGGGATATCCAACTCCTTCCCATTCCAATCCTGAGACTCTTCCGATAGCAGAGATGTGATATCTTAATGCTTATACCAAACCTGAGACCCTTCCTATGGCATTAGATGTCATATACAACTCCTTCCCATTCCAATCCTGAGACCCTTCCTATAGCATGAGATGTGATATCTCAATGCTTCTAATACCAAACCTGAGACCCTTCCTATAGCATGAGATGTGATATCCAAATCCTTCCCATTCCAATCCTTAGACCCTTCCTACAACATGTGATGTGATATCTCAATTATTCTAACACCAAATCAGAGACCCGTCCTATAACATGAGATAGGATATCCAACTCCTTCCCATTCCAATCCTGAGCCACTTCCGATAGCAGAGATGTGATATCTCAATGCTTATACCAAACCTGAGACCCTTCCTATAACATGAGATGTTATATCCAACTCCTTCCCGTTCCAAACCTGAGACCCTTCCTATAGCATATGTGATATCCAACTCCTTCCCATTCCAAACATGAGACCCTTCCTATAGCAAGAATGTAATATCCAACTCCTACCCATTCCAATCCTGAGACCATTCCTATAGCATGAGATGTGATATCTCAATGCTTCTAATACCAAACCTGAGATACTTCCTATGACATGGGATGTGATATCCAATTCCTTCCCATTCCAAACTCGAGACCCTTCCTACAGCATGCAATGTGATATCTCAATGCTTCTAATACCAAACCTGAGACCCGTCCTATAACATGAGATGGGATATCCAACTCCTTCCCGTTCCAAACCTGATACCCTTCCTATAGCATGAGATGTGATATCCAACTCCTTCCCATCCCAATCCTTAGACACCTCCGATAGCAGAGATGTGATATCTCAATGCTTATACCAAACCTGAGACTCTTCCTATAACATGAGATGTGATATCCAACTCCTTCCCGTTCCAAACCTGAGACCCTTCCTACAGCATGAGATGTGATATCCAACTCCTTCCCATTCCAATCCTGAGACCCTTCCGATAGCATGAGATGTGATATCTCAATGCTTCTAATACCAAACTTGTGATCCTTCCTATAACATGAGATGTGATATCCAAATCCTTCCCCTTCCAAACCTGAGACCCTCCCTTTAGCATGAGATGTGATATCCAACTCCTTCCCATTAAAATCCTGAGACCCTTCTGATAGTATGAGAAGTGATATCTCAATGCCTCTAATACCAAACCTGAGATCCTTCCGATAGCATGAGATGTGATATCTCAATGCTTCCAATACCAAACCTGAGATCCTTCCTATAACATGAGATGTGATATCCAACTCCTTCCCATTCCAATCCTGAGACCCTTCTGATAGCATGAGATGTGATATCTCAATGCCTCTAATACCAAACCTGAGATCCTACCTCTAACATGAAATGTGATATCCAACTCCTTCCCTTTCCAAACGTGAGACCCTCCCTATAGCAAGAGATGTGATATCCAAGTCCTTCCCATTCCAATCCTGAGACCCTTCCTATAGCATGAGATGTGATATCTCAATGCTTCTAATACCAAACCTGAGACCCTTCGTATAACATAAGATGGGATATCCAACTCCTTCCCCTTCCAAACCTGAGACCCTCCCTTTAGCATGAGATGTGATATCCAACTCCTTCCCATTCCAATCCTGAGACCCTTCTGATAGCATGAGATGTGATATCTCAATGCCTCTAATACCAAACCTGAGATCCTACCTCTAACATGAAATGTGATATCCAACTCCTTCCCTTTCCAAACGTGAGACCCTCCCTATAGCAAGAGATGTGATATCCAAGTCCTTCCCATTCCAATCCTGAGACCCTTCCTATAGCATGAGATGTGATATCTCAATGCTTCTAATACCAAACCTGAGACCCTTCGTATAACATAAGATGGGATATCCAACTCCTTCCCATTCCAATCCTGAGACTCTTCCGATAGCAGAGATGTGATATCTTAATGCTTATACCAAACCTGAGACCCTTCCTATGGCATTAGATGTCATATACAACTCCTTCCCATTCCAATCCTGAGACCCTTCCTATAGCATGAGATGTGATATCTCAATGCTTATACCAAACCTGAAACCCTTCCTATAGCATGAGATGTGATATCCAACTCCTTCACATTCCAATCCTGAGACCCTTCCTATAACATGAGATGTGATGTCTCAATGCTTCTAATACCAAACCTGAGATCCTTCCCATTGCATGAGATGTAATATAAAACTCCTTCCCATTCCAATCCTGAGACCCTTCCTATAGCATGAGATATGATATCCAACTCCTTCCCATTCCAATCCTGAGACCCTTCCTATAGCATGAGATATGATATCTCAATGCTTCTAATACCAAACCTGAGATCCTTCCGATAGCATGAGATGTGATATCTCAATGCTTCTAATACCAAACCTGAGATCATTCCTACAACACGAGATGTGATATCCAAAACCTTCCCCTTCCAAACCTGAGACCCTCCCTTTAGCATGAGAAGTGAGATCCAACTCCTTCCAAATCCAATCCTGATACCCTTCCGATAGCATGAGATGGGATAGCCAACTACTTCCAAATCCAATCCTGATACCCTTCCGATAGCATGAGATGTGATATTTCAATCCCTCTAATACCAAACCTGAGATCCTTCTGATAGTATGAGATGTGATATCTCCATGCTTCTAATACCAAACCTGAGATCCTTCCTATAACATGAGATGTGATATCCAAATCATTTCCCTTCCAAACCTGAGACCCTCCCTTTAGCATGAGATGTGATATCCAACTCCTTCCCATTCCAATCCTGAGACCCTTCTGATAGCATGAGATGTGATATCTCATTGCTTCTAATACCAAACCTGAGACGCTCCCTTTAGCATGAGATGTGATATCCAACTCCTTCCCATTCCAATCCTGAGACCCTTCTGATAGCATGAGATGTGATATCTCATTGCTTCTAATACCAAACCTGAGATCCTTCCTATAACATGAGATGTGATATCCAAATCCTTCCCCTTCCAAACCTGAGAGCCTTCCTATAGCATGAGATGTAATATCCAAGTCATTCCCATTCCAATCGTGAGACCCTTCCTATAACATGAGATGTGACATCTCAATGCTTCTAATACCAAACCTGATATCATTCCTATAACATGAGATGGGATATCCAACTCCTTCCCATTCCAATCCTAAAATCCTTCCTATACCATGAGATGTGATATGTCAATGTTTCTCATACCAAACCTGAGGCCCTTTCTATAGCAAGAGATGTGATATACAAATCCTTCCCAATCCAATCCTGAGACCCTTCCTATAGCATGAGATGTAATATCACAATGCTTGTAATACCAAACCTGAGTCCCTTCATATAGCATGAGATGTGATATGCAACTCCTTCCCATTCCAATCCTGACACCTTTCCTATAGCATGAGATGTAACATCTCAATGCTTCTAATACCAAACCTGAGACCCTTCTTATAGCATGAGATGGGATATCCAACTCCTTCCCATTCCAATCCTGAGACACTTCCGATAGCAGATATGTGATATCTCAATGCTTATACCAAACCTGAGACCCTTCCTATAACATGAGATGTGATATCCAACTCCTTCCCGTTCCAAACCTGAGACCCTTCCAATAGCATATGTCATATCCAACTCCTTCCCATTCCAATCCTGAGACCATTCCTATAGCATGAGATGTGATATCTCAATGCTTCTAATACCAAACCTGAGATCCTTTCTATGACATGAGATGTGATATCCAATTCAATCCCATTCCAAACCTGAGACCCTTCCTACAGCATGCAATGTGATATCTCATTGCTTCTAGTACCAAACCTGAGACCCGTCCTATAACATGAGATGTGATATCCAACTACTTCCCATTCCAATCCTGAGACCCTTGTTATAGCATGAGATGTGATATCCAACTCCTTCCCATCCCAATCCTTAGACACCTCCGATAGCAGAGATGTGATATCTCAATGCTTATACCAAACCTGAGACTCTTCCTATAACATGAGATGTGATATCCAACTCCTTCCCGTTCCAAACCTGAGACCCTTCCTACAGCATGAGATGTGATATCCAACTCCTTCCCATTCCAATCCTGAGACCCTTCCGATAGCATGAGATGTGATATCTCAATGCTTCTAATACCAAACCTGTGATCCTTCCTATAACATGAGATGTGATATCCAAATCCTTCCCCTTCCAAACCTGAGACCCTCCCTTTAGCATGAGATGTGATATCCAAGTCCTTCCCATTCCAATCCTGAGACCCTTCCTATAACATGAGATGTGATATCCAACTCCTTCCCATTCCAACCTGAGACCCTTCCTATAGCATGAGATGGGATATCCAACTCCTTCCAAATCCAATCCTGATACCCTTCCGATAGCATGAGATGTGATATCCCAATGCTTCTACCAAACCTGAGACCCATACTATGGCATGAGATGTGATATCAAACTCCTTCTCATTCCAATTCTGAGACCCTTCCTATACCATGAGACTTGATATCTCAATGCTTCTAAAACCAAACCTGAGACCCGTCCTATAACATGAGATGTGATATCCAAATCCTTCCCCTTCCAAACCTTAGACCCTTCCTTTATCATGAGATGTGATATCCAACTCCTTCCCATTCCAATCCTGAGACCCTTCCGATATCATGAGATTTGTTATCTCAATGCTTCTAATATCAAACTTAAGACCCTCCCTATAGCATGAGATGTGACATCCAAGTCCTTCCCATTCCAATCCTGAGACCCTTCCTATAGCATGAGATGTGATATCTCAATGCTTCTAATACCAAACCTGAGACCCTTCCTATAGCATGAGATGTGATATCCAAATCCTTCCCATTCCAATCCTTAGACCCTTCCTACAACATGTGATGTGATATCTCAATTATTCTAACACCAAATCAGAGACCCGTCCTATAACATGAGATAGGATATCCAACTCCTTCCCATTCCAATCCTGAGCCACTTCCGATAGCAGAGATGTGATATCTCAATGCTTATACCAAACCTGAGACCCTTCCTATAACATGAGATGTTATATCCAACTCCTTCCCGTTCCAAACCTGAGACCCTTCCTATAGCATATGTGATATCCAACTCCTTCCCATTCCAAACATGAGACCCTTCCTATAGCAAGAATGTAATATCCAACTCCTACCCATTCCAATCCTGAGACCATTCCTATAGCATGAGATGTGATATCTCAATGCTTCTAATACCAAACCTGAGATACTTCCTATGACATGGGATGTGATATCCAATTCCTTCCCATTCCAAACCAGAGACCCTTCCTACAGCATGCAATGTGATATCTCAATGCTTCTAATACCAAACCTGAGACCCGTCCTATAACATGAGATGGGATATCCAACTCCTTCCCGTTCCAAACCTGATACCCTTCCTATAGCACGAGATGTGATATCCAACTCCTTCCCATCCCAATCCTTAGACACCTCCGATAGCAGAGATGTGATATCTCAATGCTTATACCAAACCTGAGACTCTTCCTATAACATGAGATGTGATATCCAACTCCTTCCCGTTCCAAACCTGAGACCCTTCCTACAGCATGAGATGTGATATCCAACTCCTTCCCATTCCAATCCTGAGACCCTTCCGATAGCATGAGATGTGATATCTCAATGCTTCTAATACCAAACCTGTGATCCTTCCTATAACATGAGATGTGATATCCAAATCCTTCCCCTTCCAAACCTGAGACCCTCCCTTTAGCATGAGATGTGATATCCAACTCCTTCCCATTAAACTCCTGAGACCCTTCTGATAGTATGAGAAGTGATATCTCAATGCCTCTAATACCAAACCTGAGATCCTTCCGATAGCATGAGATGTGATATCTCAATGCTTCCAATACCAAACCTGAGATCCTTCCTATAACATGAGATGTGATATCCAAATCCTTCCCCTTCCAAACCTGAGACCCTCCCTTTAGCATGAGATGTGATATCCAACTCCTTCCCATTCCAATCCTGAGACCCTTCTGATAGCATGAGATGTGATATCTCAATGCCTCTAATACCAAACCTGAGATCATACCTCTAACATGAAATGTGATATCCAACTCCTTCCCTTTCCAAACGTGAGACCCTCCCTATAGCAAGAGATGTGATATCCAAGTCCTTCCCATTCCAATCCTGAGACCCTTCCTATAGCATGAGATGTGATATCTCAATGCTTCTAATACCAAACCTGAGACCCTTCGTATAACATAAGATGGGATATCCAACTCCTTCCCATTCCAATCCTGAGACTCTTCCGATAGCAGAGATGTGATATCTTAATGCTTATACCAAACCTGAGACCCTTCCTATGGCATTAGATGTCATATACAACTCCTTCCCATTCCAATCCTGAGACCCTTCCTATAGCATGAGATGTGATATCTCAATGCTTATACCAAACCTGAAACCCTTCCTATAGCATGAGATGTGATATCCAACTCCTTCACATTCCAATCCTGAGACCCTTCCTATAACATGAGATGTGATGTCTCAATGCTTGTAATACCAAACCTGAGATCCTTCCCATTGCATGAGATGTAATATAAAACTCCTTCCCATTCCAATCCTGAGACCCTTCCTATAGCATGAGATATGATATCCAACTCCTTCCCATTCCAATCCTGAGACCCTTCCTATAGCATGAGATATGATATCTCAATGCTTCTAATACCAAACCTGAGATCCTTCCGATAGCATGAGATGTGATATCTCAATGCTTCTAATACCAAACCTGAGATCATTCCTACAACACGAGATGTGATATCCAAAACCTTCCCCTTCCAAACCTGAGACCCTCCCTTTAGCATGAGAAGTGAGATCCAACTCCTTCCAAATCCAATCCTGATACCCTTCCGATAGCATGAGATGGGATAGCCAACTACTTCCAAATCCAATCCTGATACCCTTCCGATAGCATGAGATGTGATATTTCAATCCCTCTAATACCAAACCTGAGATCCTTCCGATAGTATGAGATGTGATATCTCCATGCTTCTAATACCAAACCTGAGATCCTTCCTATAACATGAGATGTGATATCCAAATCATTTCCCTTCCAAACCTGAGACCCTCCCTTTAGCATGAGATGTGATATCCAACTCCTTCCCATTCCAATCCTGAGACCCTTCTGATAGCATGAGATGTGATATCGCATTGCTTCTAATACCAAACCTGAGACCCTCCCTTTAGCATGAGATGTGATATCCAACTCCTTCCCATTCCAACCCTGAGACCCTTCTGATAGCATGAGATGTGATATCTCATTGCTTCTAATACCAAACCTGAGATCCTTCCTATAACATGAGATGTGATATCCAAATCCTTCCCCTTCCAAACCTGAGAGCCTTCCTATAGCATGAGATGTAATATCCAAGTCTTTCCCATTCCAATCGTGAGACCCTTCCTATAACATGAGATGTGATATCTCAATGCTTCTAATACCAAACCTGATATCATTCCTATAACATGAGATGGGATATCCAACTCCTTCCCATTCCAATCCTAAAATCCTTCCTATACCATGAGATGTGATATGTCAATGTTTCTCATACCAAACCTGAGGCCCTTTCTATAGCAAGAGATGTGATATACAAATCCTTCCCAATCCAATCCTGAGACCCTTCCTATAGCATGAGATGTAATATCACAATGCTTGTAATACCAAACCTGAGTCCCTTCATATAGCATGAGATGTGATATGCAACTCCTTCCCATTCCAATCCTGACACCTTTCCTATAGCATGAGATGTAACATCTCAATGCTTCTAATACCAAACCTGAGACCCTTCCTATAGCATGAGATGGGATATCCAACTCCTTCCCATTCCAATCCTGAGACACTTCCGATAGCAGAGATGTGATATCTCAATGCTTATACCAAACCTGAGACCCTTCCTATAACATGAGATGTGATATCCAACTCCTTCCCGTTCCAAACCTGAGACCCTTCCAATAGCATATGTCATATCCAACTCCTTCCCATTCCAATCCTGAGACCATTCCTATAGCATGAGATGTGATATCTCAATGCTTCTAATACCAAACCTGAGATCCTTTCTATGACATGAGATGTGATATCCAATTCAATCCCATTACAAACCTGAGACCCTTCCTACAGCATGCAATGTGATATCTCATTGCTTCTAGTACCAAACCTGAGACCCGTCCTATAACATGAGATGTGATATCCAAATACTTCCCATTCCAATCCTGAGACCCTTGTTATAGCATGAGATGTGATATCCAACTCCTTCCCATCCCAATCCTTAGACACCTCCGATAGCAGAGATGTGATATCTCAATGCTTATACCAAACCTGAGACTCTTCCTATAACATGAGATGTGATATCCAACTCCTTCCCGTTCCAAACCTGAGACCCTTCCTACAGCATGAGATGTGATATCCAACTCCTTCCCATTCCAATCCTGAGACCCTTCCGATAGCATGAGATGTGATATCTCAATGCTTCTAATACCAAACCTGTGATCCTTCCTATAACATGAGATGTGATATCCAAATCCTTCCCCTTCCAAACCTGAGACCCTCCCTTTAGCATGAGATGTGATATCCAACTCCTTCCCATTAAAATCCTGAGACCCTTCTGATAGTATGAGAAGTGATATCTCAATGCCTCTAATACCAAACCTGAGATCCTTCCGATAGCATGAGATGTGATATCTCAATGCTTCCAATACCAAACCTGAGATCCTTCCTATAACATGAGATGTGATATCCAAATCCTTCCCCTTCCAAACCTGAGACCCTCCCTTTAGCATGAGATGTGATATCCAACTCCTTCCCATTCCAATCCTGAGACCCTTCTGATAGCATGAGATGTGATATCTCAATGCCTCTAATACCAAACCTGAGATCCTACCTCTAACATGAAATGTGATATCCAACTCCTTCCCTTTCCAAACGTGAGACCCTCCCTATAGCAAGAGATGTGATATCCAAGTCCTTCCCATTCCAATCCTGAGACCCTTCCTATAGCATGAGATGTGATATCTCAATGCTTCTAATACCAAACCTGAGACCCTTCCTATAACATAAGATGGGATATCCAACTCCTTCCCATTCCAATCCTGAGACTCTTCCGATAGCAGAGATGTGATATCTTAATGCTTATACCAAACCTGAGACCCTTCCTATGGCATTAGATGTCATATACAACTCCTTCCCATTCCAATCCTGAGACCCTTCCTATAGCATGAGATGTGATATCTCAATGCTTATACCAAACCTGAGACCCTTCCTATAGTATGAGATGTGATATCCAACTCCTTCACATTCCAATCCTGAGACCCTTCCTATAACATGAGATGTGATGTCTCAATGCTTCTAATACCAAACCTGAGATCCTTCCCATTGCATGAGATGTAATATAAAACTCCTTCCCATTCCAATCCTGAGACCCTTCCTATAGCATGAGATATGATATCCAACTCCTTCCCATTCCAATCCTGAGACCCTTCCTATAGCATGAGATATGATATCTCAATGCTTCTAATACCAAACCTGAGATCCTTCCGATAGCATGAGATGTGATATCTCAATGCTTCTAATACCAAACCTGAGATCATTCCTACAACACGAGATGTGATATCCAAAACCTTCCCCTTCCAAACCTGAGACCCTCCCTTTAGCATGAGAAGTGAGATCCAACTCCTTCCAAATCCAATCCTGATACCCTTCCGATAGCATGAGATGGGATAGCCAACTACTTCCAAATCCAATCCTGATACCCTTCCGATAGCATGAGATGTGATATCTCAATCCCTCTAATACCAAACCTGAGATCCTTCCGATAGTATGAGATGTGATATCTCCATGCTTCTAATACCAAACCTGAGATCCTTCCTATAACATGAGATGTGATATCCAAATCATTTCCCTTCCAAACCTGAGACCCTCCCTTTAGCATGAGATGTGATATCCAACTCCTTCCCATTCCAATCCTGAGACCCTTCTGATAGCATGAGATGTGATATCTCATTGCTTCTAATACCAAACCTGAGACCCTCCCTTTAGCATGAGATGTGATATCCAACTCCTTCCCATTCCAATCCTGAGACCCTTCTGATAGCATGAGATGTGATATCTCATTGCTTCTAATACCAAACCTGAGATCCTTCCTATAACATGAGATGTGATATCCAAATCCTTCCCCTTCCAAACCTGAGAGCCTTCCTATAGCATGAGATGTAATATCCAAGTAATTCCCATTCCAATCGTGAGACCCTTCCTATAACATGAGATGTGATATCCAACTCCTTCCCATTCCAACCTGAGACCCTTCCTATAGCATGAGATGTGATATCCAACTCCTTCCCATTCCAATCCTGAGACCGTTCCTATAGCATGAGATGTGATATCTCAATGCTTCTAATACCAAACCTGATATCATTCCTATAACATGAGATGGGATATCCAACTCCTTCCCATTCCAATCCTAAAATCCTTCCTATACCATGAGATGTGATATGTCAATGTTTCTCATACCAAACCTGAGGCCCTTTCTATAGCAAGAGATGTGATATACAAATCCTTCCCAATCCAATCCTGAGACCCTTCCTATAGCATGAGATGTAATATCACAATGCTTGTAATACCAAACCTGAGTCCCTTCATATAGCATGAGATGTGATATGCAACTCCTTCCCATTCCAATCCTGACACCTTTCCTATAGCATGAGATGTAACATCTCAATGCTTCTAATACCAAACCTGAGACCCTTCCTATAGCATGAGATGGGATATCCAACTCCTTCCCATTCCAATCCTGAGACACTTCCGATAGCAGAGATGTGATATCTCAATGCTTATACCAAACCTGAGACCCTTCCTATAACATGAGATGTGATATCCAACTCCTTCCCGTTCCAAACCTGAGACCCTTCCTATAGCATATGTCATATCCAACTCCTTCCCATTCCAATCCTGAGACCATTCCTATAGCATGAGATGTGATATCTCAATGCTTCTAATACCAAACCTGAGATCCTTTCTATGACATGAGATGTGATATCCAATTCAATCCCATTCCAAACCTGAGACCCTTCCTACAGCATGCAATGTGATATCTCATTGCTTCTAGTACCAAACCTGAGACCCGTCCTATAACATGAGATGTGATATCCAACTACTTCCCATTCCAATCCTGAGACCCTTGTTATAGCATGAGATGTGATATCTCAATGCTTCTAATACCAAACCTGGACCCTTCCTATAGCATGAGATGTGATATCAAACTCCGTCCCATTCCAATCCTTCGTCCCTTCCTATAGCATGAGATTTGATATCTCAATGTTTCTACTACCAAACCTGAGACCGTTCCTACAACATGAGACGTGATATCCAAGTCCTTCCCATTCCAATCCTGAGACTCTTCCTATAGCATGAGATGTGATATCTCAATGCTTCTACCAAACCCGAGACCCTTCCTATAGCATGAGATGTGATATCCAACTCCTTCCCATTCCAATCCTCAGACACTTCCTATAGCATGAGATGTGATATCTCAATGCTTCTAATACTAAACCTGAGACCCTTCGTATGGCATGAGATTTGATATCAAACTCCTTCCCATTCCAAACCTGAGACCCTTCCTATAGCATGAGATATGATATCCAACAACTTCCCATTCCAATCCTGAAACCCTTCCTATACCATGAGATGTGATATCTTAATGCTTCTAATACCAAACCTGAGACCCGTCCTATAACATGAGATGTGATATCCAAATCCTTCCCCTTCCAAACCTGAGACCCTTTCTTTAGCATGAGATGTGATATCCAGCTCCTTCCCATTCCAATCCTGAGACACTTCCGATAGCATGAGATGTGATATCTTAATGCTTCTAATATCAAAACTGAGACTCTCCCTATAGCATGAGATGTGATATCTAAGTCCTTCCCATTCGACACCTGAGACCATTCCGATAGCAGAGATGTGATATCTCAATGCTTATACCAAACCTGAGACCCTTCCTATGGCATGAGATGTTGTATCCAACTCCTTCCCATATCAATCCTGAGACCCTTCCTATAGCATGAGATGTGATATCTTAATGCTTCTACCAAACCTGAGACCCTTCCTTTAGCATGAGATGTGATATCCAACTATTTCCCATTCCAATCCTGAGACCCTTCCTATAGCATGAGATGTGATATCTCAATGCTTCTAATACCAAACCTGAGATCCTTCCAAAAACATGAGATGTGATATCCAAATCCTTCCCCTTCCAAACCTGAGACCGTCCCTTTAGCATGAGATGTGATATCCAACTCCTTCCCATTCCAATCCTGAGACCCTTCTGATAGCATGAGATGTGATATCTCAATGCTTCTAATACCAAACCTGAGATCCTTCCGATAGCATGAGATGTGATATCTCAATGCTTCTAATACCAAACCTGAGATCCTTCCAATAACATGAAATGTGATATCCAATTCTTTCCCCTTCCAAACCTGAGAGCATTCCTATAGCATGAGATGTGATATCCAAGTCCTTCCCATTCCAATCCTGAGACCCTTCCTATAACATGAGATGTGATATCCAACTCCTTCCCATTCCAACCTCAGACCCTTCCTATAGCATGAGATGGGATATCCAACTCCTTCCAAATACAATCCTGATACCCTTCCGATAGCATGAGATGTGATGTCCCAATGCTTCTACCAAACCTGAGACCCATACTATGGCATGAGATGTGATATCAAACTCCTTCCCGTTCCAATCCTGAGACCCTTCCTATAGCTTGGGATGTGATATCCAACTCCTTCCCATTCCAATTCTGAGACCCTTCCTATACCATGAGACTTGATATCTCAATGCTTCTAATACCAAACCTGAGACCCGTCCTATAACATGAGATGTGATATCCAAATCCCTCCCCTTCCAAACCTTAGACCCTTCCTTTATCATGAGATATGATATCCAACTCCTTCCCATTCCAATCCTGAGACCCTTCCTATAGCATGAGATATGATATCTCAATGCTTCTAATACCAAACCTGAGATCCTTCCGATAGCATGAGATGTGATATCTCAATGCTTCTAATACCAAACCTGAGATCATTCCTACAACACGAGATGTGATATCCAAAACCTTCCCCTTCCAAACCTGAGACCCTCCCTTTAGCATGAGAAGTGAGATCCAACTCCTTCCAAATCCAATCCTGATACCCTTCCGATAGCATGAGATGGGATAGCCAACTACTTCCAAATCCAATCCTGATACCCTTCCGATAGCATGAGATGTGATATCTCAATCCCTCTAATACCAAACCTGAGATCCTTCCGATAGTATGAGATGTGATATCTCCATGCTTCTAATACCAAACCTGAGATCCTTCCTATAACATGAGATGTGATATCCAAATCATTTCCCTTCCAAACCTGAGACCCTCCCTTTAGCATGAGATGTGATATCCAACTCCTTCCCATTCCAATCCTGAGACCCTTCTGATAGCATGAGATGTGATATCTCATTGCTTCTAATACCAAACCTGAGACCCTCCCTTTAGCATGAGATGTGATATCCAACTCCTTCCCATTCCAATCCTGAGACCCTTCTGATAGCATGAGATGTGATATCTCATTGCTTCTAATACCAAACCTGAGATCCTTCCTATAACATGAGATGTGATATCCAAATCCTTCCCCTTCCAAACCTGAGACCCTCCCTTTAGCATGAGATGTGATATCCAACTCCTTCCCATTCCAATCCTGAGACCCTTCTGATAGCATGAGATGTGATATCTCAATGCCTCTAATACCAAACCTGAGATCCTACCTCTAACATGAAATGTGATATCCAACTCCTTCCCTTCCAAACCTGAGAGCCTTCCTATAGCATGAGATGTAATATCCAAGTCATTCCCATTCCAATCGTGAGACCCTTCCTATAACATGAGATGTGATATCCAACTCCTTCCCATTCCAACCTGAGACCCTTCCTATAGCATGAGATGTGATATCCAACTCCTTCCCATTCCAATCCTGAGACCGTTCCTATAGCATGAGATGTGATATCTCAATGCTTCTAATACCAAACCTGATATCATTCCTATAACATGAGATGGGATATCCAACTCCTTCCCATTCCAATCCTAAAATCCTTCCTATACCATGAGATGTGATATGTCAATGTTTCTCATACCAAACCTGAGGCCCTTTCTATAGCAAGAGATGTGATATACAAATCCTTCCCAATCCAATCCTGAGACCCTTCCTATAGCATGAGATGTAATATCACAATGCTTGTAATACCAAACCTGAGTCCCTTCATATAGCATGAGATGTGATATCCAACTCCTTCCCATTCCAACCTCAGACCCTTCCTATAGCATGAGATGGGATATCCAACTCATTCCAAATACAATCCTGATACCCTTCCGATAGCATGAGATGTGATATCCCAATGCTTCTACCAAACCTGAGACCCATACTATGGCATGAGATGTGATATCAAACTCCTTCCCGTTCCAATCCTGATACCCTTCCTATAGCTTGGGATGTGATATCCAACTCCTTCCCATTCCAATTCTGAGACCCTTCCTATACCATGAGACTTGATATCTCAATGCATCTAATACCAAACCTGAGACCCGTCCTATAACATGAGATGTGATATCCAAATCCCTCCCCTTCCAAACCTTAGACCCTTCCTTTATCATGAGATGTGATATCCAACTCCTTCCCATTCCAATCCTGAGACCCTTCCGATAGCATGAGATGTGATATCTCACTGCTTATACCAAACCTGAGACCCTTCCTATAGCATGAGATGTGATATCCAACTCCTTCCCATTCCAATCCTGAGACCCTTCATATAGCATGAGATGTGATATCTCAATGCTTCTAATATCAAACTTGAGACCCTCCCTATAGCATGAGATGTGATATCCAAGTCCTTCCCATTCCAATCCTGAGACCCTTCCTATAGCATGAGATGTGATATCTCAACGCTTCTAATACCAAACCTGAGACTCTTCCTATAACATGAGATGGGATATCCAACTCCTTCCCATTCCAATCCTGAGACCCTTCCGATAGCAGAGATGTGATATCTCAATGCTTAGACCAAACCTGAGACCCTTCCTATGGCATGAGATGTCATATACAACTCCTTCCCATTCCAATCCTGAGACCCTTCCTATAGCATGAGATGTGATATCTCAATGCTTATACCAAACCTGAGACCCTTCCTATAGCATGAGATGTGATATCCAACTCCTTCCCATTCCAATCCTGAGACCCTTCCTATAGCATGAGATGTGATGTCTCAATGCTTCTAATACCAAACCTGAGATCCTTCCTATAGCATGAGATGTGATATCCAACTCCTTCCCATTCCAATCCTGAGACCCTTCCTATAGCATGAGATGTGATATCTCAATGCCTCTAATACCAAACCTGAGACCCTTCCTCTAACATGAAATGTGATATCCAACTCCGTCCCTTTCCAAACCTGAGAGCCTACCCATAGCATGAGATGTGATATCCAAGTCCTTCCCATTCCAATCCTTAGACCCTTCCTACAGCATGCAATATGATATCTCAATGATTCTAATAACAAACCTGAGACCCGTCCTATAACATGAGATGGGATATCAAACTCCTTCCCATTCCAATCCTGAGACACAACCGATAGCAGAGATGTGATATCTCAATGCTTATACCAAACCTGAGACCCTTCCTATAACATGAGATGTGATATCCAACTCCTTCCCGTTCCAAACCTGAGACCCTTCCTATAGCATATGTGATATCCAACTCCTTCCCATTCCAAATGAGACCCTTCCTATAGCAAGAATGTAATATCCAACTCCTTCCCTTTCCAATCCTGAGACCATTCCTATAGCATGAGATGTGATATCTCAATGCTTCTAATACCAAACCCGAGATCCTTCCTATGACATGAGATGTGATATCCAATTCCTTCCCATTCCAAACCTGAGACCCTTCCTACAGCATGCGATGTGATATCTCAATGCTTCTAATACTAAACCTGAGACCCGTCCGATAACATGAGATGGGATATCCAACTCCTTCCCGTTCCAAACGTGAGACCCTTCCTATAGCATGAGATGTGATATCCAACTCCTTCCCATTCCAATCCTGAGACCTTTCCGATAGCATGAGATGTGATATCCAAATCCTTCCCCTTCCAAACCTGAGACCCTCCCTATAGCATGAGAGGTGATATCCAACTCCTTCCCATTCCAATCCTGAGCCACTTCCGATAGCAGTTATGTGATATCTCAATGCTTATACCAAACCTGAGACCCTTCCTATAACATGAGATGTGATAATCAACTCCTTCCCGTTCCAAACCTGAGACCCTTCCTATAGCATATGTGATATCCAACTCCTTCCCATTCCAAATGAGACCCTTCCTATAGCAAGAATGTAATATCCAACTCCTTCCCTTTCCAATCCTGAGACCATTCCTATAGCATGAGATGTGATATCTCAATGCTTCTAATACCAAACCCGAGATCCTTCCTATGACATGAGATGTGATATCCAATTCCTTCCCATTCCAAACCTGAGACCCTTCCTACAGCATGCAATGTGATATCTCAATGCTTCTAATACTAAACCTGAGACCCGTCCGATAACATGAGATGGGATATCCAACTCCTTCCCGTTCCAAACCTGAGACCCTTCCTATAGCATGAGATGTGATATCCAACTCCTTCCCATTCCAATCCTGAGACCCTTCCGACAGCATGAGATGTGATATCTCAATGCTTCTAATACCAAACCTGAGATCCTTCCTATAACATGAGATGTGATATCCAAATCCTTCCCCTTCCAAACCTGAGACCCTCCCTATAGCATGAGAGGTGATATCCAACTCCTTCCCATTCCAATCCTGAGACCCTTCCGATAGCATGAGATGTGATATCTCAATGCCTCTAATACCAAACCTGAGATCCTTCCTCTAACATGAAATGTGATATCAAACTCCTTCCCATTCCAAACATGAGACCCTTCCTATAGCAAGAATGTAATATCCAACTCCTTCCCATTCCTATCCTGAGACCATTCCTATAGCATGAGATGTGATATCTCAATGCTTCTAATACCAAACCTGAGATCCTTCCTATGACATGAGATGTGATATCCAATTCCTTCCCATTCCAAACCCGAGACCCTTCCTACAGCATGCAATGTGATATCTCAATGCTTCTAATACCAAACCTGAGGCCCGTCCTATAACATGGGACGGGATATCCAACTCCTTCCCGTTCCAAACCTGATACCCTTACTACAGCATGAGATGTGATATCCAACTCCTTCCCATCCCAATCCTTAGACACCTCCGATAGCAATGATGTGATATTTCAATGCTTATACCAAACCTGAGACTCTTGCTATAACATGAGATGTGATATCCAACTCCTTCCGGTTCCAAACCTGAGACCCTTCCTATAGCATGAGATGTGATATCCAACTCCTTCCCATTCCAATCCTGAGACCCTTCCGATAGCATGAGATGTGATATCTCAATGCTTCTAATACCAAACCTGTGATCCTTCCTATAACATGAGATGTGATATCCAAATCCTTCCCCTTCCAAACCTGAGACCCTCCCTTTAGCATGAGATATGATATCCAACTCCTTCCCATTAAAATCCTGAGACCCTTCTGATAGTATGAGATGTGATATCTCAATTCCTCTAATACCAAACCTGAGATCCTTCCGATAGCATGAGATGTGATATCTCAATGCTTCCAATACCAAACCTGAGATCCTTCCTATAACATGAGATGTGATATCCAAATCCTTCCCCTTCCAAACCTGAGACCCTCCCTTTAGCATGAGATGTGATATCCAATTCCTTCCCATTCCAATCCTGAGACCCTTCTGATAGCATGAGATGTGATATCTCAATGCCTCTAATACCAAACCTGAGATCCTACCTCTAACATGAAATGTGATATCCAACTCCTTCCCTTTCCAAACGTGAGACCCTCCCTATAGCATGAGATGTGATATCCAAGTCCTTCCCATTCCAATCCTGAGACCCTTCCTATAGCATGAGATGTGATATCTCAATGCTTCTAATACCAAACCTGAGACCCTTCCTATAACATAAGATGGGATATCCAACTCCTTCCCATTCCAATCCTGAGACCCTTCCGATAGCAGAGATGTGATATCTTAATGCTTATACCAAACCTGAGACCCTTCCTATGGCATTAGATGTCATATACAACTCCTTCCCATTCCAATCCTGAGACCCTTCCTATAGCATGAGATGTGATATCTCAATGCTTATACCAAACCTGAGACCCTTCCTATAGCATGAGATGTGATATCCAACTCCTTCCCATTCCAATCCTGAGACCCTTCCTATAACATGAGATGTGATGTCTCAATGCTTCTAATACCAAACCTGAGATCCTTCCAATTGCATGAGATGTCATATAAAACTCCTTCCCATTCCAATCCTGAGACCCTTCCTATAGCATGAGATATGATATCCAACTCTTTCCCATTCGAATCCTGAGACCCTTCCTATAGCATGAGATTTGATATCTCAATGCTTCTAATACCAAACCTGAGATCCTTCCGATAGCATGAGATGTGATATCTCAATGCTTCTAATACCAAACCTGAGCTCATTCCTATAACACGAGATGTGATATCCAAATCCTTCCCCTTCCAAACCTGAGACCCTCCCTTTAGCATGAGATGTGATATCCAACTCCTTCCAAATCCAATCCTGATACCCTTCCAATAGCATGAGATGGGATATCCAACTACTTCCAAATCCAATCCTGATACCCTTCCGATAGCATGAGATGTGATATCTCAATCCCTCTAATACCAAACCTGAGATCCTACCGATAGCATGAGATGTGATATCTCAATGCTTCTAATATCAAACCTGAGATCCTTCCTATAACATGAGATGTGATATCCAAATCATTTCCCTTCCAAACCTGAGACCCTCCCTTTAGCATGAGATGTGATATCCAACTCCTTCCCATTCCAATCCTGAGACCCTTCTGATAGCATGAGATGTGATATCTCATTGCTTCTAATACCAAACCTGAGATCCTTCCGATAGCATGAGATGTGATATCTCAATGCTTCTAATACCAAACCTGAGATCATTCCTATAACACGAGATGTGATATCCAAATCCTTCCCCTTCCAAACCTGAGACCCTCCCTTTAGCATGAGATGTGATATCCAACTCCTTCCAAATCCAATCCTGATACCCTTCCGCTAGCATGAGATGGGATATCCAACTACTTCCAAATCCAATCCTGATACCCTTCCGATAGCATGAGATGTGATATCTCAATCCCTCTAATACCAAACCTGAGATCCTACCGATAGCATGAGATGTGATATCTCAAAGCTTCTAATATCAAACCTGAGATCCTTACTATAACATGAGATGTGATATCCAAATCATTTCCCTTCCAAACCTGAGACCCCCCCTTTAGCATGAGATGTGATATCCAACTCCTTCCCATTCCAATCCTGAGACCCTTCTGATAGCATGAGATGTGATATCTCATTGCTTCTAATACCAAACCTGAGATCCTTCCGATAGCATGAGATGTGATATCTCAATGCTTCTAATACCAAACCTGAGATCCTTCCGATAACATGAGATGTGATATCCAAATCCTTTCCCTTCCAAACCTGAGACCCTCCCTTTAGCATGAGATGTGATATCCAACTCCTTCCCATTCCAATCCTGAGACCCTTCTGATAGCATGAGATGTGATATCTCATTGCTTCTAATACCAAACCTGAGATCCTTCCTATAACATGAGATGTGATATCCAAATCCTTCCCCTTCCAAACCTGAGACCCTCCCTTTAGCATGAGATGTGATATCCAACTCCTTCCCATTCCAATCCTGAGACCCTTCTGATAGCATGAGATGTGATATCTCAATGCCTCTAATACCAAACCTGAGATCCTACCTCTAACATGAAATGTGATATCCAACGCCTTCCCCTTCCAAACCTGAGAGCCTTCCTATAGCATTAGATGTAATATCCAAGTCATTCCCATTCCAATCCTGAGACCATTCCTATAACATGAGATGTGATATCCAACTCCTTCCCATTCCAACCTGAGACCCTTCCTATAGCATGAGATGTGATATCTCAATGCTTCTACCAAACCTGAGACCCTTCCTATAGCATGAGATGTGATATCCAAATCCTTCCCATTCCAATCCTGAGACCGTTCCTATAGCATGAGATGTGATATCTCAATGCTTCTAATACCAAACCTGATATCATTCCTATAACATGAGATGGGATATCCAACTCCTTCCCATTCCAATCATAAAATCCTTCCTATACCGTGAGATGTGATATGTCAATGTTTCTAATACCAAACCTGAGGCCATTCCTATAGCAAGAGATGTGGTATACAAATCCTTCCCATTCCAAACCTGAGACCCTTCCTATAGCATGGGATATGATATCCTACTCCTTCCCAATCCAATCCTGAGACCATTCCTATAGCATGAGATGTAATATCACAATGCTTGTAATACCAAACCTGAGTCCCTTCTTATAGCATGAGATGTGATATGCAACTCCTCCCCATTCCAATCCTGGCACCTTTCCTATAGCATGAGATGTAACATCTCAATGCTTCTAATACCAAACCTGAGACCCTTCCTATAGCATGTGATGGGATATCCAACTCCTTCCCATTCCAATCCTGAGACACTTCCGATAGCAGAGATGTGATATCTCAATGCTTATACCAAACCTGAGACCCTTCCTATAACATGAGATGTGATATCCAACTCCTTCCCGTTCCAAACCTGAGACCCTTCCTATAGCATATGTGATATCCAACTCCTTCCCATTCCAATCCTGAGACACTTCCGATAGCAGAGATGTGATATCTCAATGCTTCTAATACTAAACCTGAGATCCTTTCTATGACATGAGATGTGATATCCAATTCAATCCCATTCCAAACCTGAGACCCTTCCTACAGCATGCAATGTGATATCTCAATGTTTCTACTACCAAACCTGAGACCGTTCCTACAACATGAGACGTGATATCCAAGTCCTTCCCATTCCAATCCTGAGACTGTTCTTATAGCATGAGATGTGATATCTCAATGCTTCTACCAAACCTGAGACCCTTCCTATAGCATGAGATGTGATATCCAACTCCTTCCCATTTCAATCCTCAGACACTTCCTATAGCATGAGATCTGATAGCCAGCTCCTTCCCATTCCAATCCTGAGACACTTCTGATAGCATGAGATGTGATATCTTAATGCTTCTAATATCAAACCTGAGACCCTTCCTATGGCATGAGATATGATATCCAACAACTTCCCATTCCAATTCTGAAACCCTTCCTATACCATGAGATGTGATATCTTAATGCTTCTAATACCAAACCTGAGACCCGTCCTATAACATGAGATGTGATATCCAAATCCTTCCCCTTCCAAACCTGCGACCCTTCCTTTAGCATGAGATGTGATATCCAGCTCCTTCCCATTCCAATCCTGAGACACTTCCGATAGCATGAGATGTGATATCTTAATGCTTCTAATATCAAAACTGAGACTCTCCCTATAGCATGAGATGTGATATCTAAGTCCTTCCCATTCCAATCCTGAGACCATTCCGATAGCAGAGATGTGATATCTCAATGCTTATACCAAACCTGAGACCCTTCCTATGGCATGAGATGTGATATCCAACTCCTTCCCATTTCAATCCTGAGACCCTTCCTATAGCATGAGATGTGATATCTCAATGCGTCTACCAAACCTGAGACCCTTCCTTTAGCATGAGATGTGATATCCAACTCTTTCCCATTCCAATCCTGAGACCCTTCCTATAGCATGAGATGTGATATCTCAATGCTTCTAATACCAAACCTGAGATCCTTCCAATAACATGAGATGTGATATCCAAATCCTTCCCCTTCCAAACCTGAGACCGTCCCTTTAGCATGAGATGTGATATCCAACTCCTTCCCATTCCAATCCTGAGACCCTTCTGATAGCATGAGATGTGATATCTCAATGCTTCTAATACCAAACCTGAGATCCTTCCGATAGCATGAGATGTGATATCTCAATGCTTCTAATACCAAACCTGAGATCCTTCCTATAACATGAAATGTGATATCCAATTCTTTCCCCTTCCAAACCTGAGAGCATTCCTATAGCATGAGATGTGATATCCAAGTCCTTCCCATTCCAACCCTGAGACCCTTCCTATAACATGAGATGTGATATCCAACTCCTTCCCATTCCAACCTGAGACCCTTCCTATAGCATGAGATGGGATATCCAACTCCTTCCAAATCCAATCCTGATACCCTTCCGATAGCATGAGATGTGATATCCCAATGCTTCTACAAAACCTGAGACCCATACATGGCATGAGATGTGATATCAAACTCCTTCCCATTCCAATCCTGAGACCCTTCCTATAGCTTGAGACTTGATATCTCAATGCTTCTAATACCAAACCTGAGATCCGTCCTATAACATGAGATGTGATATCCAAATCCTTCCCCTTCCAAACCTTAGACCCTTCCTTTATCATGAGATGTGATATCCAACTCCTTCCCATTCCAATCCTGAGACCCTTCCGATATCATGAGATTTGTTATCTCAATGCTTCTAATATCAAACTTAAGACCCTCCCTATAGCATGAGATGTGACATCCAAGTCCTTCCCATTCCAATCCTGAGACCCTTCCTATAGCATGAGATGTGATATCTCAATGCTTCTAATACCAAACCTGAGACCCTTCCTATAACATGAGATAGGATATCCAACTCCTTCCCATTCCAATCCTGAGCCACTTCCGATAGCAGAGATGTGATATCTCAATGCTTATACCAAACCTGAGACCCTTCCTATAACATGAGATGTTATATCCAACTCCTTCTCGTTCCAAACCTGAGACCCTTCCTATAGCATATGTGATATCCAACTCCTTCCCATTCCAAACATGAGACCCTTCCTATAGCAAGAATGTAATATCCAACTCCTTCCCATTCCAATCCTGAGACCATTCCTATAGCATGAGATGTGATATCTCATTGCTTCTAATACCAAACCTGAGATACTTCCTATGACATGAGATGTGATATCCAATTCCTTCCCATTCCAAACCCGAGACCCTTCCTACAGCATGCAATGTGATATCTCAATGCTTCTAATACCAAACCTGAGACCCGTCCTCTAACATGAGATGGGATATCCAACTCCTTCCCGTTCCAAACCTGATACCCTTCCTATAGCATGAGATGTGATATCTAACTCCTTCCCATCCCAATCCTTGGACACCTCCGATAGCAGAGATGTGATATCTCAATGCTTATACCAAACCTGAGACTCTTCCTATAACATGAGATGTGATATCCAAATCCTTCCCCTTCCAAACCTGAGACCCTCCCTTTAGCATGAGATGTGATATCCAACTCCTTCCCATTAAAATCCTGAGACCCTTCTGATAGTATGAGAAGTGATATCTCAATGCCTCTAATACCAAACCTGAGATCCTTCCGATAGCATGAGATGTGATATCTCAATGCTTCCAATACCAAACCTGAGATCCTTCCTATAACATGAGATGTGATATCCAAATCCTTCCCCTTCCAAACCTGAGACCCTCCCTTTAGCATGAGATGTGATATCCAACTCCTTCTCATTCCAATCCTGAGACCCTTCTGATAGCATGAGATGTGATATCTCAATGCCTCTAAAACCAAACCTGAGATCCTACCTCTAACATGAAATGTGATTACCAACTCCTTCCCTTTCCAAACGTGAGACCCTCCCTATAGCATGAGATGTGATATCCAAGTCCTTCCCATTCCAATCCTGAGACCCTTCCTATAGCATGAGATGTGATATCTCAATGCTTCTAATACCAAACCTGAGACCCTTCCTATAACATAAGATGGGCTATCCAACTCCTTCCCATTCCAATCCTGAGACTCTTCCGATAGCAGAGATGTGATATCTTAATGCTTATACCAAACCTGAGACCCTTCCTATGGCATTAGATGTCATATACAACTCCTTCCCATTCCAATCCTGAGACCCTTCCTATAGCATGAGATGTGATATCTCAATGCTTTTACCAAACCTGAGACCCTTCCTATAGCATGAGATGTGATATCCAACTCCTTCACATTCAAATCCTGAGACCCTTCCTATAACATGAGATGTGATGTCTCAATGCTTCTAATACCAAACCTGAGATCCTTCCCATTGCATGAGATGTAATATAAAACTCCTTCCCATTCCAATCCTGAGACCCTTCCTATAGCATGAGATATGATATCCAACTCCTTCCCATTCCAATCCTGAGACCCTTCCTATAGCAAGAGATATGATATCTCAATGCTTCTAATACCAAACCTGAGATCCTTCCGATAGCATAAGATGTGATATCTCAATGCTTCTAATACCAAACCTGAGATCATTCCTACAACACGAGATGTGATATCCAAATCCTTCCCCTTCCAAGCCTGAGACCCTCCCTTTAGCATGAGATGTGAGATCCAACTCCTTCCAAATCCAATCCTGATACCCTTCCGATAGCATGAGATGGGATATCCAACTACTTCCAAATCCAATCCTGATACCCTTCCGATAGCATGAGATGTGATATCTCAATCCCTCTAATACCAAACCTGAGATCCTTCCGATAGTATGAGATGTGATATCTCCATGCTTCTAATACCAAACCTGAGATCCTTCCTATAACATGAGATGTGATATCCAAATCATTTCCCTTCCAAACCTGAGACCCTCCCTTTAGCATGAGATGTGATATCCAGCTCCTTCCCATTCCAATCCTGAGACCCTTCTGATAGCATGAGATGTGATATCTCATTGCTTCTAATACCAAACCTGAGATCCTTCCGATAGCATGAGATGTGATATCTCAATGCTTCTAATACCAAACCTGAGATCCTTCCGATAACATGAGATGTGATATCTAAATCCTTTCCCTTCCAAACCTGAGACCCTCCCTTTAGCATGAGATGTGATATCCAACTCCTTCCCATTCCAATCCTGAGACCCTTCTGATAGCATGAGGTGTGATATCTCATTGCTTCTAATACCAAACCTGAGATCCTTCCTATAACATGAGATGTGATATCAAATCCTTCCCCTTCCAAACCTGAGACCCTCCCTTTAGCATGAGATGTGATATCCAACTCCTTCCCATTCCAATCCTGAGACCCTTCTGATAGCATGAGATGTGATATCTCAATGCCTCTAATACCAAACCTGAGATCCTACCTCTTACATGAAATGTGATATCCAACTCCTTCCCTTCCAAACCTGAGAGCCTTCCTATAGCATGAGATGTAATATCCAAGTCATTCCCATTCCAATCGTGAGACCCTTCCTATAACATGAGATGTGATATCCAACTCCTTCCCATTCCAACCTGAGACCCTTCCTATAGCATGAGATGTGATATCCAACTCCTTCCCATTCCAATCCTGAGACCGTTCCTATAGCATGAGATGTGATATCTCAATGCTTCTAATACCAAACCTGATATCATTCCTATAACATGAGATGGGATATCCAACTCCTTCCCATTCCAATCCTAAAATCCTTCCTATACCATGAGATGTGATATGTCAATGTTTCTCATACCAAACCTGAGGCCCTTCCTATAGCAAGAGATGTGATATACAAATCCTTCCCAATCCAATCCTGAGACCCTTCCTATAGCATTAGATGTAATATCACAACGCTTGTAATACCAAACCTGAGTCCCTTCATATAGCATGAGATGTGATATGCAACTCCTTCCCATTCCAATCCTGACACCTTTCCTATAGCATGAGATGTAACATCTCAATGCTTCTAATACCAAACCTGAGACCCTTCCTATAGCATGAGATGGGATATCCAACTCCTTCCCATTCCAATCCTGAGACACTTCTGATAGCAGAGATGTGATATCTCAATGCTTATACCAAACCTGAGACCCTTCCTATAACATGAGATGTGATATCCAACTCCTTCCCGTTCCAAACCTGAGACCCTTCCTATAGCATATGTGATATCCAACTCCTTCCCATTCCAATCCTGAGACCATTCCTATAGCATGAGATGTGATATCTCAATGCTTCTAATACCAAACCTGAGATCCTTTCTATGACATGAGATGTGATATCCAATACAATCCCATTCCAAACATGAGACCCTTCCTACAGCATGCAATGTGATATCTCATTGCTTCTAGTACCAAACCTGAGACCCGTCCTATAACATGAGATGTGATATCCAACTACTTCCCATTCCAATCCTGAGACCCTTGTTATAGCATGAGATGTGATATCTCAATGCTTCTAATACCAAACCTGGACCCTTCCTATAGCATGAGATGTGATATCAAACACCGTCCCATTCCAATCCTGCGTCCCTTCCTATAGCATGAGATTTGATATCTCAATGTTTCAACTACCAAACCTGAGACTGTTCCTACAACATGAGACGTGATATCCAAGTCCTTCCCATTCCAATCCTGAGACTCTTCCTATAGCATGAGATGTGATATCTCAATGCTTCTACCAAACCCGAGACCCTTCCTATAGCATGAGATGTGATATCCAACTCCTTCCCATTCCAATCCTCAGACACTTCCTATAGCATGAGATGTGATATCTCAATGCTTCTAATACCAAACCTGAGACCCTTCCTATGGCATGAGATTTGATATCAAACTCCTTCCTATTCCAAACCTGAGACCCTTCCTATAGCATGAGATATGATATCCAACAACTTCCCATTCCAATCCTGAAACCCTTCCTATACCATGAGATGTGATATCTTAATGCTTCTAATACCAAACCTGAGACCCGTCCTATAACATGAGATGTGATATCCAAATCCTTCCCCTTCCAAACCTGAGACCCTTTCTTTAGCATGAGATGTGATATCCAGCTCCTTCCCATTCCAATCCTGAGACACTTCCGATAGCATGAGATGTGGTATCTTAATGCTTCTAATATCAAAACTGAGACTCTCCCTATAGCATGAGATGGGATATCTAAGTCCTTCCCATTCGAATTCTGAGACCATTCCGATAGCAGAGATGTGATATCTCAATGCTTATACCAAACCTGAGACCCTTCCTATGGCATGAGATGTTGTATCCAACTCCTTCCCATTTCAATCCTGAGACCCTTCCTATAGCATGAGATGTGATATCTCAATGCTTCTACCAAACCTGAGACCCTTCCTTTAGCATGAGATGTGATATCCAACTATTTCCCATTCCAATCCTGAGACCCTTCCTATAGCATGAGATGTGATATCTCAATGCTTCTAATACCAAACCTGAGATCCTTCCAATAACATGAGATGTGATATCCAAATCCTTCCCCTTCCAAACCTGAGACCGTCCCTTTAGCATGAGATGTGATATCCAACTCCTTCCCATTCCAATCCTGAGACCCTTCTGATAGCATGAGATGTGATATCTCAATGCTTCTAATACCAAACCTGAGATCCTTCCGATAGCATGAGATGTGATATCTCAATGCTTCTAATACCAAACCTGAGATCCTTCCAATAACATGAAATGTGATATCCAATTCTTTCCCCTTCCAAACATGAGAGCATTCCTATAGCATGAGATGTGATATCCAAGTCCTTCCCATTCCAATCCTGAGACCCTTCCTATAACATGAGATGTGATATCCAACTCCTTCCCATTCCAACCTGAGACCCTTCCTATAGCATGAGATGGGATATCCAACTCCTTCCAAATCCAATCCTGATACCCTTCCGATAGCATGAGATGTGATATCCCAATGCTTCTACCAAACCTGAGACCCATACTATGGCATGAGATGTGATATCAAACTCCTTCCCGTTCCAATCCTGAGACCCTTCCTATAGCTTGGGATGTGATATCCAACTCCTTCCCATTCCAATTCTGAGACCCTTCCTATACCATGAGACTTGATATCTCAATGCTTCTAATACCAAACCTGAGACCCGTCCTATAACATGAGATGTGATATCCAAATCCCTCCCCTTCCAAACCTTAGACCCTTCCTTTATCATGAGATGTGATATCCAACTCCTTCCCATTCCAATCCTGAGACCCTTCCGATAGCATGAGATGTGATATCTCACTGCTTATACCAAACCTGAGACCCTTCCTATAGCATGAGATGTGATATCCAACTCCTTCCCATTCCAATCCTGAGACCCTTCCTATAGCATGAGATGTGATATCTCAATGCTTCTAATATCAAACTTGAGACCCTCCCTATAGCATGAGATGTGATATCCAAGTCCTTCCCATTCCAATCCTGAGACCCTTCCTATAGCATGAGATGTGATATCTCAATGCTTCTAATACCAAACCTGAGACTCTTCCTATAACATGAGATGGGATATCCAACTCCTTCCCATTCCAATCCTGAGACGCTTCCGATAGCAGAGATGTGATATCTCAATGCTTATACCAAACCTGAGACCCTTCCTATGGCATGGGATGTCATATACAACTCCTGCCCATTCCAATCCTGAGACCCTTCCTATAGCATGAGATGTGATATCGCAATGCTTATACCAAACCTGAGACCCTTCCTATAGCATGAGATGTGATATCCAACTCCTTCCCATTCCAATCCTGAGACCCTTCCTATAGCATGAGATGTGATATCCAACTCCTTCCCATTCCAATCCTGAGACCCTTCCTATAGCATGAGATGTGATATCTCAATGCCTCTAATACCAAACCTGAGACACTTCCTCTAACATGAAATGTGATATCCAACTCCGTCCCTTTCCAAACCTGAGAGCCTACCTATAGCATGAGATGTGATATCCAAGTCCTTCCCATTCCAATCCTTAGACCCTTCCTACAGCATGCAATATGATATCTCAATGATTCTAATAACAAACCTGAGACCCGTCCTATAACATGAGATGGGATATCCAACTCCTTCCCATTCCAATCCTGAGACATTTCCGATAGCAGAGATGTGATATCTCAATGCTTATACCAAACCTGAGACCCTTCCTATAACATGAGATGTGATATCCAACTCCTTCCCGTTCCAAACCTGAGACCCTTCCTATAGCATATGTGATATCCAACTCCTTCCCATTCCAAATGAGACCCTTCCTATAGCAAGAATGTAATATCCAACTCCTTCCCTTTCCAATCCTGAGATCATTCCTATAGCATGAGATGTGATATCTCAATGCTTCTAATACCAAACCCGAGATCCTTCCTATGACATGAGATGTGATATCCAATTCCTTCCCATTCCAAACCTGAGACCCTTCCTACAGCATGCGATGTGATATCTCAATGCTTCTAATACTAAACCTGAGACCCGTCCGATAACATGAGATGGGATATCCAACTCCTTCCCGTTCCAAACCTGAGACCCTTCCTATAGCATGAGATGTGATATCCAACTCCTTCCCATTCCAATCCTGAGACCCTTCCGATAGCATGAGATGTGATATCTCAATGCTTCTAATACCAAACCTGAGATCCTTCCTATAACATGAGATGTGATATCCAAATCCTTCCCCTTCCAAACCTGAGACCCTCCCTATAGCATGAGAGGTGATATCCAACCCCTTCCCATTCGAATCCTGAGACCCTTCCGATAGCATGAGATGTGATATCTCAATGCCTCTAATACCAAACCTGAGATCCTTCCTCTAACATGAAATGTGATATCAAGCTCCTTCCCATTCCAAACATGAGACCCTTCCTATAGCAAGAATGTAATATCCAACTCCTTCCCATTCCTATCCTGAGATCATTCCTATAGCATGAGATGTGATATCTCAATGCTTCTAATACCAAACCTGAGATCCTTCCTATGACATGAGATGTGATATCCAATTCCTTCCCATTCCAAACCTGAGACCCTTCCTACAGCATACGATGTGATATCTCAATGCTTCTAATACCAAACCTGAGACCCATCCTATAACATGAGATGGGATATCCAACTCCTTCCCGTTCCAAACCTGAGACCCTTCCTATAGCATGAGATGTGATATGCAACTCCTTCCCATTCCAACCTGAGACCCTTCCTATAGCATGAGATGGGATATCCAACTCCTTCCAAATCCAATCCTGATACCCTTCCGATAGCATGAGATGTGATATCCCAATGCTTCTACCAAGCCTGAGACCCATACTATGGCATGAGATGTGCTATCAAACTCCTTCCCATTCCAATCCTGAGACCCTTCATATAGCTTGAGATATGATATCCAACTCCTTCCCATTCCAATTCTGAGACCCTTCCTATACCATGAGACTTGATATCTCAATGCTTCTAATACCAAACCTGAGACCCATCCTATAACATGAGATGTGATATCCAAGTCCTTCCCATTCCAATCCTTAGACCCTTCCTACAGCATGCAATATGATATCTCAATGATTCTAATAACAAACCTGAGACCCGTCCTATAACATGAGATGGGATATCCAACTCCTTCCCATTCCAATCCTGAGACACTTCCGATAGCAGAGATGTGATATCTCAATGCTTATACCAAACCTGAGACCCTTCCTATAACATGAGATGTGATATCCAACTCCTTCCCGTTCCAAACCTGAGACCCTTCCTATAGCATATGTGATATCCAACTCCTTCCCATTCCAAATGAGACCCTTCCTATAGCAAGAATGTAATATCCAACTCCTTCCCTTTCCAATCCTGAGATCATTCCTATAGCATGAGATGTGATATCTCAATGCTTCTAATACCAAACCCGAGATCCTTCCTATGACATGAGATGTGATATCCAATTCCTTCCCATTCCAAACCTGAGACCCTTCCTACAGCATGCGATGTGATATCTCAATGCTTCTAATACTAAACCTGAGACCCGTCCGATAACATGAGATGGGATATCCAACTCCTTCCCGTTCCAAACCTGAGACCCTTCCTATAGCATGAGATGTGATATCCAACTCCTTCCCATTCCAATCCTGAGACCCTTCCAATAGCATGAGATGTGATATCTCAATGCTTCTAATACCAAACCTGAGATCCTTCCTATAACATGAGATGTGATATCCAAATCCTTCCCCTTCCAAACCTGAGACCCTCCCTATAGCATGAGAGGTGATATCCAACCCCTTCCCATTCCAATCCTGAGACCCTTCCGATAGCATGAGATGTGATATCTCAATGCCTCTAATACCAAACCTGAGATCCTTCCTCTAACATGAAATGTGATATCCAGCTCCTTCCCATTCCAAACATGAGACCCTTCCTATAGCAAGAATGTAATATCCAACTCCTTCCCATTCCTATCCTGAGACCATTCCTATAGCATGAGATGTGATATCTCAATGCTTCTAATACCAAACCTGAGATCCTTCCTATGACATGAGATGTGATGTCCAATTCCTTCCCATTCCAAACCTGAGACCCTTCCTACAGCATGCGATGTGATATCTCAATGCTTCTAATGCCAAACCTGAGACCCATCCTATAACATGAGATGGGATATCCAACTCCTTCCCGTTCCAAACCTGAGACCCTTCCTATAGCATGAGATGTGATATGCAACTCCTTCCCATTCCAACCTGAGACCGTTCCTATAGCATGAGATGTGATATCTCAATGCTTCTACCAAACCTGAGACCCTTCCTATAGCATGATATGTGATATCCAACTCCTTCCCATTCCAATCCTGAGACCGTTCCTATAGCATGAAATGTGATATCTCAATGCTTCTAATACCAAACCTGATATCATTCCTATAACATGAGATGGGATATCCAACTTCTTCCCATTCCAATCCTAAGATCCTTCCTATACCATGAGATGTGATATCTCAATGTTTCTCATACCAAACGTGAGGCCCTTCCTATAGCAAGAGATGTGATATACCAATCCTTCCCATTCCAAACCTGAGACCCTTCCTATAGCTTGAGATGTGATATCCAACTCCTTCCCATTCCAATCCTGAGACCCTATTTATAGCGTGAGATGTGATATCTCAATGCCTCTAATACCAAACCTGAGATCCTTCCTCTAACATGAAATGTAATATCCAACTCCTTCCCATTCCTGTCCTGAGACCATTCCTATAGCATGAGATGTGATATCTCAATGCTTCTAATACCAAACCTGAGATCCTTCCTATGACATGTGATGTGATATCCAATTCCTTCCCATTCCAAACCTGAGACCCTTCCTACAGCATGCAATGTGATATCTCAATGCTTCTAATACCAAACCTGAGACCCATCCTATAACATGAGATGGGATATCCAACTCCTTTCGGTTCCAAACCTGAGACCCTTCCTATAGCATGAGATGTGATATCCAACTCCTTCCCATTCCAATCCTGAGACCCTTCCGATAGCATGAGATGTGATATCTCAATGCTTCTAATGCCAAACCTGAGGGCCTTCCTATAACATGAGATGTGATATCCAAATACTTCCCCTTCCAAACCTGAGACCCTCCCTATAGCATGAGATGTGATATCCAACTCCTTCCCATTCCAATCCTGAGACCCTTCCGATAGCATGAGATGTGATATCTCAATGCCTCTAATACCAAACCTGAGATCCTTCCTCTAACATGAAATGTGATATCCAACTCCTTCACTTTCCAAACCTGAGAGACTTCCTATAGCATGAGATGTGATATCCAAGTCCTTCCCATTCCAATCCTGAGACCCTTCCTATAACATGAGATGTGATATCCAACTCCTTCCCATTCCAACCTGAGACCCTTCCTATAGCATGAGATGGGATATCCAACTCCATCCAAATCCAATCCTGAGACCCTTCCGATAGCATGAGATGTGATATCTCAGTGCTTATACCAAACCTGAGACCCTTCCTATAGTATGAGATGTGATATCCAACTCCTTCCCATTCCAAATATGAGACCCTTCCTATAGCATGAGATGTGATATCTCAATGCGTATACCAAACCTGAGACCCTTCCTATAGCTTGAGATGTGATATCCAACTCCTTCCCATTCCAACCTGAGACCCTTCCTATAGCATGAGATGGGATATCCAACTCCATCCAAATCCAATCCTGAGACCCTTCCTATAGCATGAGATGTGATATCTCAATGCTTATACCAAACCTGAGCCCCTTCCTATAGCATGAGATGTGATATCCAACTTCTTCCCATTCCAATCCTGAGACCCTTCCTATAACATGAGATGTGATGTCTCAATGCTTCTAATACCAAACCTGAGATCTTTCCTATAGCTTGAGATGTGATATCCAACTCCTTCCCATTCCAATCCTGAGACCCTTTTTATAGCGTGAGATGTGATATCTCAATGCCTCTAATACCAAACCTGAGATCCTTCATCTAACATGAAATGTGATATCCAACTCCTTCCCATTCCAAACCTGAGAGCCTTCCTATAGCATGAGATATGATATCCAAGTCCTTCCCATTCCAATCCTGAGACCCTTCCTATAACATGAGATGTGATATCCAACTCCTTCCCATTCCAAACTGAGACCCTTCCTATAGCATGAGATGGGATATCCAACTCCTTCCAAATCCAATCCTGATACCCTTCCGATAGCATGAGATGTGATATCCCAATGCTTCTACCAAACCTGAGACCCATACTATGGCATGAGATGTGATATCAAACTCCTTCCCATTCCAATCCTGAGACCCTTCCTATAGCTTGAGGTGTGATATCCAACTCCTTCCCATTCCAATTCTGAGACCCGTCCTATACCATGAGACTTGATATCTCAATGCTTCTAATACCAAACCTGAGACCGGTCCTATAACATGAGATGTGATATCCAAATCCTTCCCCTTCAAAACCTTAGACCCTTCCTTTATCATGAGATGTGATATCCAACTCCTTCCCATTCCAATCCTGAGACCCTTCCGATATCATGAGATTTGTTATCTCAATGCTTCTAATATCAAACTTGAGACCCTCCCTATAGCATGAGATGTGACATCCAAGTCCTTCCCATTCCAATCCTGAGAATCTCCCTATAGCATGAGATGTGATGTCTCAATGCTTCTAATACCAAACCTGAGATCTTTCCTATAAAATGAGATGTGATATCCAACTCCTTCCCATTCCAAATATAAGACCCTTCCTATAGCATGAGATGTGATATCTCAATGCTTATACCAAACCTGAGACCCTTCCTATAGCTTGAGATGTGATATCCAACTCCTTCCCATTCCAACCTGAGACCCTTCCTATAGCATGAGATGTGATATCTCAATGCTGATACCAAACCTGAGACCCTTCCTATAGCATGAGATGTGATATCCAACTTCTTCCCATTCCAATCCTGAGACCCTTCCTATTTCATGAGATGTGATGTCTCAATGCTTCTAATACCAAACCTGAGATCTTTCCTATAAAATGAGATGAGATATCCAACTCCTTCCCATTCCAATCCTGAGACCCTTCCTATAGCATGAGATGTGATATCTCAATGCTTATACCAAACCTGAGACCCTTCCTATAGCTTGAGATGTGATATCCAACTCCTTCCCATTCCAATCCTGAGACCCTTCCTATAGCGTGAGATGTGATATCTCAATGCCTCTAATACCAAACCTGAGATCCTTCCTCTAACATGAAATGTGATATCCAACTCCTTCCCCTTCCAAACCTGAGAGCCTTCCTATAGCATGAGATATGATATCCAAGTCCTTCCCATTCCAATCCTGAAAACCTTCCTATAACATGAGATGTGATATCCAACTCCTTCCCATTCCAACCTGAGACCCTTCCTATAGCATGAGATGGGATATCCAACTCCTTCCAAATCCAATCCTGATACCCTTCCGATAGCATGAGATGTGATATCCCAATGCTTCTACCAAACCTGAGACCCATACTATGGCATGAGATGTGATATCAAACTCCTTCCCATTCCAATCCTGAAACCCTTCCTATAGCTTGAGATGTGATATCCAACTCCTTCCGATTCCAATTCTTTGACCCGTCCTATACCATGAGACTTGATATCTCAATGCTTCTAATACCAAACCTGAGACCGGTCCTATAACATGAGATGTGATATCCAAATCCGTCCCCTTCCAAACCTTAGACCCTTCCTTTATCATGAGATGTGATATCCAACTCCTTCCTATTCCAATCCTGAGACCCTTCCGATATCATGAGATTTGTTATCTCAATGCTTTTAATATCAAACTTGAGACCCTCCCTATAGCATGAGATGTGACATCCAAGTCCTTCCCATTCCAATTCTGAGACCCTTCCTATAGCATGAGATGTGATATCCAACTCCTTCCCATTCCAATTCTGAGACCCTTCCTATACCATGAGACTTGATGTCTCAATGCTTCTAATACCAACCCTGAGACCCTTCCTATAGCATGAGATGTGATATCCAACTCCTTCCCATTCCAATCCTGAGACCCTTCCTATAGCATGAGATGTGATATCTCAATGCGTCTAATACCAAACCTGAGACCCTTCCTATGGCATGAGATGTGATATCAAATTCCTTCCCATTCCATTCCTGAGACCCTTCCTATACCATGAGATGTGATATCTCAATGCTTCTAATACTAAACCTGAGACCCATCCTATAACATGAGATGTAATATCCAAATCCTTCCCCTTCCAAGCCTGAGACTCTTCCTTTAGCATGAGATGTGATATCCAACTCCTTCCCATTCCAATCCTGAGACCCTTCCTATAGCATGAGATGTGATATCTCAATGCTTCTACCAAACCTGAGACCCTTCCTATAGCATGAGATGTGATATGCAACTCCTTCCCATTCCAATCCTGAGACCGTTCCTATAGCATGAGTTGTGATATCTCAATGCTTCTAATACCAAACCTGATATCATTCCTATAACATGAGATGGGATATCCAACTTCTTCCCATTCCAATCCTAAGATCCTTCCTATACCATTGAATGTGATATCTCAATGTTTCTCATACCAAACGTGAGGCCCTTCCTATAGCAAGAGATGTGATATACCAATCCTTCCCATTCCAAACCTGAGACCCTTCCTATAGCATGAGATGTGATATCCGACTCCTTCCCAATCCAATCCTGAGACCTTTCCTATAGCATGAGATGTAATATCACAATGCTTGTAATACCAAACCTGAGTCCCTTCATATAGCATGAGATGTGATATCCAACTCCTTCCCATTCCAATCCTGAGACCCTTCCTATAGCATGAGATGTGACATCTCAATGCTTCTAATACCAAACCTGAGACCCTTCCTATAGCATGAGATGGGATATCCAACTCCTTCCCATTCCAATCCTGAGACACTTCCGATAGCAGAGATGTGATATCTCAATGCTTATACCAAACCTGAGACCCTTCCTATAGCATATGGGATATCCAACTCCTTCCCATTCCAAACATGAGACCCTTCCTATAGCAAGAATGTAATATCCAACTCCTTCCCATTCCAATCCTGAGACTCTTCCTATAACATGAGATGTGATATCCAACTACGTCCCATTCCAATCCTGAGACCCTTCCTATAGCATGAGATGTGATATCTCAATGATTCTAATACCCAACCTGGGCCCTTCCTATAGCATGAGATGTGATATCAAACTCCGTCCCATTCCAATCCTGCGTCCCTTCCTATAGCATGAGATTTGATATCTCAATGTTTCTACTACCAAACCTGAGACCCTTCCTATGACATGAGACGTGATATCCAACTCCTTCCCATTCCAATCCTGAGACTCTTCCTATAACATGCGATGTGATATCTCAATGCTTCTAATACCACACCTGAGACCCGTCCTATAACATGAGATGTGATATCCAATTCCTTCCCATTCCAAACCTGAGACCCTTCCTTCAACATGCAATGTGATATCTCAATGCTTCTAATACCAAACCTGAGACCAGTCCTAAAACATGAGATGGGATATCCAACTCCTTCCCATCCCAATCCTGAGATACTTCCGATAGCAGAGATGTGATATCTCAATGCTTATACCAAACCTGAGACCCTTCCTATGGCATGAGATGTGATATCCAACTCCTTCCCATTCCAATCCTCAGACACTTCCTATAGCATGAGATGTGATATCTCAATGCTTCTAATACCAAATCTGAGACCCTTCCTATGGCATGAGATTTGATATCAAACTCCTTCCCATTCCAATCCTGAGACCCTTCCTATAGCATGAGATATGATATCCAAATCCTTCCCATTCCAATCCTGAAACCCTTCCTATACCATGAGATGTGATATCTTAATGCTTCTAATACCAAAACTGAGACCCGTCATATAACATGAGATGTGATATCTAAATCCTTCCCCTTCCAAACCTGAGACCCTTCCTTTAGCATGAGATGTGATATCCAACTCCTTCCCATTCCAATCCTGAGACCCTTCCGATAGCATGAGATGTGATATCTCAATGCTTCTAATGCCAAACCTGAGATCCTTCCTATAACATGAAATGTGATATCCAAATACTTCCTCTTCCAAACCTGAGACCCTCCCTATAGCATGAGATGTGATATCCAACTCCTTCCCATTCCAATCCTGAGACCCTTCCGATAGCATGAGATGTGATATCTCAATGCCTCTAATACCAAACCTGAGATCCTTCCTCTAACATGAAATGTGATATCCAACTCCTTCCCTTTCCAAACCTGAGAGCCTTCCTATAGCATGAGATGTGATATCCAAGTCCTTCCCATTCCAATCCTGAGACCCTTCCTATAACATGAGATGTGATATCCAACTCCTTCCCATTCCAACCTGAGACCCTTCCTATAGCATGAGATGGGATATCCAACTCCATCCAAATCCAATCCTGAGACCCTTCCGATAGCATGAGATGTGAGATCTCAGTGCTTATACCAAACCTGAGACCCTTCCTATAGCATGAGATGTGATATCCAACTTCTTCCCATTCCAATCCTGAGACCCTTCCTATAACATGAGATGTGATGTCTCAATGCTTCTAATACCAAACCTGAGATCTTTCCTATAAAATGAGATGCGATATCCAACTCCTTCCCATTCCAAATATGAGACCCTTCCTATAGCATGAGATGTGATATCTCAATGCTTATACCAAACCTGAGACCCTTCCTATAGCTTGAGATGTGATATCCAACTCCTTCCCATTCCAACCTGAGACCCTTCCTATAGCATGAGATGGGATATCCAACTCCATCCAAATCCAATCCTGAGACCCTTCCTATAGCATGAGATGTGATATCTCAATGCTTATACCAAACCTGAGACCCTTCCTATAGCATGAGATGTGATATCCAACTTCTTCCCATTCCAATCCCGAGACCCTTCCTATAACATGAGATGTGATGTCTCAATGCTTCTAATACCAAACCTGAGATCTTTCCTATAAAATGAGATGTGATATCCAACTCCTTCCCATTCCAATCCTGAGACCCTTCCTATAGCATGAGATGTGATATCTCAATGCTTATACCAAACCTGAGACCCTTCCTATAGCTTGAGATGTGATATCCAACTCCTTCCCATTCCAATCCTGAGACCCTTTTTATAGCGTGAGATGTGATATCTCAATGCCTCTAATACCAAACCTGAGATCCTTCCTCTAACATGAAATGTGATATCCAACTCCTTCCCCTTCCAAACCTGAGAGCCTTCCTATAGCATGAGATATGATATCCAAGTCCTTCCCATTCCAATCCTGAGACCCTTCCTATAACATGAGATGTGATATCCAACTCCTTCCCATTCCAAACTGAGACCCTTCCTATAGCATGAGATGGGATATCCAACTCCTTCCAAATCCAATCCTGATACCCTTCCGATAGCATGAGATGTGATATCCCAATGCTTCTACCAAACCTGAGACCCATACTATGGCATGAGATGTGATATCAAACTCCTTCCCATTCCAATCCTGAGACCCTTCCTATAGCTTGAGATGTGATATCCAACTCCTTCCCATTCCAATTCTGAGACCCGTCCTATACCATGAGACTTGATATCTCAATGCTTCTAATACCAAACCAGAGACCGGTCCTATAACATGAGATGTGATATCCAAATCCTTCCCCTTCCAAACCTTAGACCCTTCCTTTATCATGAGATGTGATATCCAACTCCTTCCCATTCCAATCCTGAGACCCTTCCTATAACATGAGATGTGATGTCTCAATGCTTCTAATACCAAACCTGAGATCTTTCCTATAAAATGAGATGTGATATCCAACTCCTTCCCATTCCAAATATGAGACCCTTCCTATAGCATGAGATGTGATATCTCAATGCTTATACCAAACCTGAGACCCTTCCTATAGCTTGAGATGTGATATCCAACTCCTTCCCATTCCAACCTGAGACCCTTCCTATAGCATGAGATGGGATATCCAACTCCATCCAAATCCAATCCTGAGACCCTTCCTATAGCATGAGATGTGATATCTCAATGCTTATACCAAACCTGAGACCCTTCCTATAGCATGAGATGTGATATCCAACTTCTTCCCATTCCAATCCCGAGACCCTTCCTATAACATGAGATGTGATGTCTCAATGCTTCTAATACCAAACCTGAGATCTTTCCTATAAAATGAGATGTGATATCCAACTCCTTCCCATTCCAATCCTGAGACCCTTACTATAGCATGAGATGTGATATCTCAATGCTTATACCAAACCTGAGACCCTTCCTATAGCTTGAGATGTGATATCCAACTCCTTCCCATTCCAATCCTGAGACCCTTTTTATAGCGTGAGATGTGATATCTCAATGCCTCTAATACCAAACCTGAGATCCTTCCTCTAACATGAAATGTGATATCCAACTCCTTCCCCTTCCAAACCTGAGAGCCTTCCTATAGCATGAGATATGATATCCAAGTCCTTCCCATTCCAATCCTGAGACCCTTCCTATAACATGAGATGTGATATCCAACTCCTTCCCATTCCAAACTGAGACCCTTCCTATAGCATGAGATGGGATATCCAACTCCTTCCAAATCCAATCCTGATACCCTTCCGATAGCATGAGATGTGATATCCCAATGCTTCTACCAAACCTGAGACCCATACTATGGCATGAGATGTGATATCAAACTCCTTCCCATTCCAATCCTGAGACCCTTCCTATAGCTTGAGATGTGATATCCAACTCCTTCCCATTCCAATTCTGAGACCCGTCCTATACCATGAGACTTGATATCTCAATGCTTCTAATACCAAACCAGAGACCGGTCCTATAACATGAGATGTGATATCCAAATCCTTCCCCTTCCAAACCTTAGACCCTTCCTTTATCATGAGATGTGATATCCAACTCCTTCCCATTCCAATCCTGAGACCCTTCCGATATCATGAGATTTGTTATCTCAATGCTTTTAATATCAAACTTGAGACCCTCCCTATAGCATGAGATGTGACATCCAAGTCCTTCCCATTCCAATTCTGAGACCCTTCCTATAGCATGAGATGTGATATCCAACTCCTTCCCATTCCAATTCTGAGACCCTTCCTATACCATGAGACTTGATGTCTCAATGCTTCTAATACCAACCCTGAGACCCTTCCTATAGCATGAGATGTGATATCCAACTCCTTCCCATTCCAATCCTGAGACCCTTCCTAAAGCATGAGATGTGATATCTCAATGCGTCTAATGCCAAACCTGAGACCCTTCCTATGGCATGAGATGTGATATCAAATTCCTTCCCATTCCAATCCTGAGACCCTTCCTATACCATGAGATGTGATATCTCAATGCTTCTAATACTAAACCTGAGACCCGTCCTATAACATGAGATGTAATATCCAAATCCTTCCCCTTCCAAGCCTGAGACTCTTCCTTTAGCATGAGATGTAATATCCAACTCCTTCCCATTCCAATCCTGAGACCCTTCCTATAGCATGAGATGTGATATCTCAATGCTTCTACTAAACCTGAGACCCTTCCTATAGCATGAGATGTGATATGCAACTCCTTCCCATTCCAATCCTGAGACCGTTCCTATAGCATGAGTTGTGATATCTCAATGCTTCTAATACCAAACCTGATATCATTCCTATAACATGAGATGGGATATCCAACTTCTTCCCATTCCAATCCTAAGATCCTTCCTATACCATGAGATGTGATATCTCAATGTTTCTCATACCAAACGTGAGGCCCTTCCTATAGCAAGAGATGTGATATACCAATCCTTCCCATTCCAAACCTGAGACCCTTCCTATAGCATGAGATGTGATATCCGACTCCTTCCCAATCCAATCCTGAGACCTTTCCTATAGCATGAGATGTAATATCACAATGCTTGTAATACCAAACCTGAGTCCCTTCATATAGCATGAGATGTGATATCCAACTCCTTCCCATTCCAATCCTGAGACCCTTCCTATAGCATGAGATGTGACATCTCAATGCTTCTAATACCAAACCTGAGACCCTTCCTATAGCATGAGATGGGATATCCAACTCCTTCCCATTCCAATCCTGAGACACTTCCGATAGCAGAGATGTGATATCTCAATGCTTATACCAAACCTGAGACCCTTCCTATACCATATGTGATATCCAACTCCTTCCCATTCCAAACATGAGACCCTTCCTATAGCAAGAATGTAATATCCAACTCCTTCCCATTCCAATCCTGAGACTCTTCCTATAACATGAGATGTGATATCCAACTACTTCCCATTCCAATCCTGAGACCCTTCCTATAGCATGAGATGTGATATCTCAATGATTCTAATACCCAACCTGGGCCCTTCCTATAGCATGAGATGTGATATCAAACTCCGTCCCATTCCAATCCTGCGTCCCTTCCTATAGCATGAGATTTGATATCTCAATGTTTCTACTACCAAACCTGAGACCCTTCCTATAACATGAGACGTGATATCCAACTCCTTCCCATTCCAATCCTGAGACTCTTCCTATAACATGCGATGTGATATCTCAATGCTTCTAATACCACACCTGAGACCCGTCCTATAACATGAGATGTGATATCCAATTCCTTCCCAATCCAAACCTGAGACCCTTCCTTCAGCATGCGATGTGATATCTCAATGCTTCTAATACCAAACCTGAGACCCGTCCTATAACATGAGATGGGATATCCAACTCCTTCCCATCCCAATCCTGAGATACTTCCGATAGCAGAGATGTGATATCTCAATGCTTATACCAAACCTGAGACCCTTCCTATGGCATGAGATGTGATATCCAACTCCTTCCCATTCCAATCCTCAGACACTTCCTATAGCATGAGATGTGATATCTCAATGCTTCTAATACCAAATCTGAGACCCTTCCTATGGCATGAGATTTGATATCAAACTCCTTCCCATTCCAAACCTGAGACCCTTCCTACAGCATGCAATGTGATATCTAAATGCTTCTAATACCAAACCTGAGACCCATCCTATAACATGAGATGGGATATCCAACTCCTTTCAGTTCCAAACCTGAGACCCTTCCTATAGCATGAGATGTGATGTCCAACTCCTTCCCATTCCAATCCTGAGACCCTTCCGATAGCATGAGATGTGATATCTCAATGCTTCTAATGCCAAACCTGAGATCCTTCCTATAACATGAGATGTGATATCCAAATACTTCCCCTTCCAAACCTGAGACCCTCCCTATAGCATGAGATCTGATATCCAACTCCTTCCCATTCCAATCCTGAGACCCTTCCGATAGCATGAGATGTGATATCTCAATGCCTCTAATACCAAACCTGAGATCCTTCCTCTAACATAAAATGTGATATCCAACTCCTTCCTTTTCCAAACCTGAGAGCCTTCCTATAGCATGAGATGTGATATCCAAGTCCTTCCCATTCCAATCCTGAGGCCCTTCCTATAACACGAGATGTGATATCCAACTCCTTCCCATTCCAACCTGAGACCCTTCCTATAGCATGAGATGGGATATCCAACTCCATCCAAATCCAATCCTGAGACCCTTCCGATGGCATGAGATGTGATATCTCAGTGCTTATACCAAACCTGAGACCCTTCCTATAGCATGAGATATGATATCCAACTTCTTCCCATTCCAATCCTGAGACGCTTCCTATAACATGAGATGTGATGTCTCAATGCTTCTAATACCAAACCTGAGATCTTTCCTATAAAATGAGATGTGATATCCAACTCCTTCCCACTCCAAATATGAGACCCTTCCTATAGCATGAGATGTGATATCTCAATGCTTATACCAAACCTGAGACCCTTCCTATAGCTTGAGATGTGATATCCAACTCCTTCCCATTCCAACCTGAGACCCTTCCTATAGCATGAGATGGGATATCCAACTCCATCCAAATCCAATCCTGAGACCCTTCCTATAGCATGAGATGTGATATCTCAATGCTTATACCAAACCTGAGACCCTTCCTATAGCTTGAGATGTGATATCCAACTCCTTCCCATTCCAATCCTGAGACCCTTCCTATAGCATGAGATGTGATATCTCAATGCTTCTACCAAACCTGAGACCCTTCCTATAGCATGATATGTGATATCCAACTCCTTCCCATTCCAATCCTGAGACCGTTCCTTATAGCATGAGATGTGATATCTCAATGCTTCTAATACCAAACCTGATATCATTCCTATAACATGAGATGGGATATCCAACTTCTTCCCATTCCAATCCTAAGATCCTTCCTATACCATGAGATGTTATATCTCAATGTTTCTCATACCAAACGTGAGGCCCTTCCTATAGCAAGAGATGTGATATACCAATCCTTCCCATTCCAAACCTGAGACCCTTCCTATAGCTTGAGATGTGATATCCAATTCCTTCCCATTCCAATCCTGAGACCCTATTTATAGCGTGAGATGTGATATCTCAATGCCTCTAATACCAAACCTGAGATCCTTCCTCTAACATGAAATGTAATATCCAACTCCTTCCCATTCCTGTCCTGAGACCATTCCTATAGCATGAGATGTGATATCTCAATGCTTCTAATACCAAACCTGAGATCCTTCCTATGACATGAGATGTGATATCCAATTCCTTCCCATTCCAAACCTGAGACCCTTCCTACAGCATGCGATGTGATATCTCAATGCTTCTAATACCAAACGTGAGACCCATCCTATAACATGAGATGGGATATCCAACTCCTTTCGGTTCCAAACCTGAGACCCTCCCTATAGCATGAGATGTGATATCCAACTCCTTCCCATTCCAATCCTGAGACCCTTCCGATAGCATGAGATGTGATATCTCAATGCCTCTAATACCAAACCTGAGATCCTTCCTCTAACATGAAATGTGATTTCCAACTCCTTCACTTTCCAAACCTGAGAGACTTCCTATAGCATGAGATGTGATATCCAAGTCCTTCCCATTCCAATCCTGAGACCCTTCCTATAACATGAGATGTGATATCCAACTCCTTCTCATTCCATCCTGAGACCCTTCCTATAGCATGAGATGGGATATCCAACTCCATCCAAATCCAATCCTGAGACCCTTCCGATAGCATGAGATGTTATAGCTCAGTGCTTATACCAAACCTGAGACCCTTCCTATAGCATGAGATGTGATATCCAACTTCTTCCCATTCCAATCCTGAGACCCTTCCTATAACATGAGATGTGATGTCTCAATGCTTCTAATACCAAACCTGAGATCTTTCCTATAAAATGAGATGTGATATCCAACTCCTTCCCATTCCAAATATGAGACCCTTCCTATAGCATGAGATGTGATATCTCAATGCTTATACCAAATCTGAGACCCTTCCTATAGCTTGAGATGTGATATCCAACTCCTTCCCATTCCAACCTGAGACCCTTCCTATAGCATGAGATAGAATATCCAACTCCATCCAAATCCAATCCTGAGACCCTTCCTATAGCATGAGATGTGATATCTCAATGCTTCTACCAAACCTGAGACCCTTCCTATAGCATGAGATGTGATATGCAACTCCTTCCCATTCCAATCCTGAGACCGTTCCTATAGCATGAGTTGTGATATCTCAATGCTTCTAATACCAAACCTGATATCATTCCTATAACATGAGATAGGATATCCAACTTCTTCCCATTCCAATCCTAAGATCCTTCCTATACCATTGAATGTGATATCTCAATGTTTCTCATACCAAACGTGAGGCCCTTCCTATAGCAAGAGATGTGATATACCAATCCTTCCCATTCCAAACCTGAAACCCTTCCTATAGCATGAGATGTGATATCCGACTCCTTCCCAATCCAATCCTGAGACCTTTCCTATAGCATGAGATGTAATATCACAATGCTTGTAATACCAAACCTGAGTCCCTTCATATAGCATGAGATGTGATATCCAACTCCTTCCCATTCCAATCCTGAGACCCTTCCTATAGCATGAGATGTGACATCTCAATGCTTCTAATACCAAACCTGAGACCCTTCCTATAGCATGAGATGGGATATCCAACTCCTTCCCATTCCAATCCTGAGACACTTCCGATAGCAGAGATGTGATATCTCAATGCTTATACCAAACCTGAGACCCTTCCTATAGCATATGGGATATCCAACTCCTTCCCATTCCAAACATGAGACCCTTCCTATAGCAAGAATGTAATATCCAACTCCTTCCCATTCCAATCCTGAGACTCTTCCTATAACATGAGATGTGATATCCAACTACGTCCCATTCCAATCCTGAGACCCTTCCTATAGCATGAGATGTGATATCTCAATGATTCTAATACCCAACCTGGGCCCTTCCTATAGCATGAGATGTGATATCAAACTCCGTCCCATTCCAATCCTGCGTCCCTTCCTATAGCATGAGATTTGATATCTCAATGTTTCTACTACCAAACCTGAGACCCTTCCTATGACATGAGACGTGATATCCAACTCCTTCCCATTCCAATCCTGAGACTCTTCCTATAACATGCGATGTGATATCTCAATGCTTCTAATACCACACCTGAGACCCGTCCTATAACATGAGATGTGATATCCAATTCCTTCCCATTCCAAACCTGAGACCCTTCCTTCAGCATGCAATGTGATATCTCAATGCTTCTAATACCAGACCTGAGACCAGTCCTAAAACATGAGATGGGATATCCAACTCCTTCCCATCCCAATCCTGAGATACTTCCGATAGCAGAGATGTGATATCTCAATGCTTATACCAAACCTGAGACCCTTCCTATGGCATGAGATGTGATATCCAACTCCTTCCCATTCCAATCCTCAGACACTTCCTATAGCATGAGATGTGATATCTCAATGCTTCTAATACCAAATCTGAGACCCTTCCTATGGCATGAGATTTGATATCAAACTCCTTCCCATTCCAATCCTGAGACCCTTCCTATAGCATGAGATATGATATCCAAATCCTTCCCATTCCAATCCTGAAACCCTTCCTATACCATGAGATGTGATATCTTAATGCTTCTAATACCAAAACTGAGACCCGTCATATAACATGAGATGTGATATCTAAATCCTTCCCCTTCCAAACCTGAGACCCTTCCTTTAGCATGAGATGTGATATCCAAATCCTTCCCATTCCAATCCTGAGACCCTTCCTATAGCATGAGAAGGGATATCCAACTCCTTCCCATTCCAATCCTGAGACCCTTCCTATACCATGAGATGTGATATCTCAATGCTTCTAATACCAAACCTGGGACCCGTCCTATAACATGAGATATGATATCCAAATCCTTCCCATTCCAATCCTGAGACCCTTCCGATAGCATGAGATGTGATATCTCAATGCTTCTAATGCCAAACCTGAGATCCTTCCTATAACATGAGATGTGATATCCAAATACTTCCTCTTCCAAACCTGAGACCCTCCCTATAGCATGAGATGTGATATCCAACTCCTTCCCATTCCAATCCTGAGACCCTTCCGATAGCATGAGATGTGATATCTCAATGCCTCTAATACCAAACCTGAGATCCTTCCTCTAACATGAAATGTGATATCCAACTCCTTCCCTTTCCAAACCTGAGAGCCTTCCTATAGCATGAGATGTGATATCCAAGTCCTTCCCATTCCAATCCTGAGACCCTTCCTATAACATGAGATGTGATATCCAACTCCTTCCCATTCCAACCTGAGACCCTTCCTATAGCATGAGATGGGATATCCAACTCCATCCAAATCCAATCCTGAGACCCTTCCGATAGCATGAGATGTGATATCTCAGTGCTTATACCAAACCTGAGACCCTTCCTATAGCACGAGATGTGATATCCAACTTCTTCCCATTCCAATCCTGAGACCCTTCCTATAACATGAGATGTGATGTCTCAATGCTTCTAATACCAAACCTGAGATCTTTCCTATAAAATGAGATGTGATATCCAACTCCTTCCCATTCCAAATATGAGACCCTTCCTATAGCATGAGATGTGATATCTCAATGCTTATACCAAACCTGAGACCCTTCCTATAGCTTGAGATGTGATATCCAACTCCTTCCCATTCCAACCTGAGACCCTTCCTATAGCATGAGATGGGATATCCAACTCCATCCAAATCCAATCCTGAGACCCTTCCTATAGCATGAGATGTGATATCTCAATGCTTATACCAAACCTGAGACCCTTCCTATAGCATGAGATGTGATATCCAACTTCTTCCCATTCCAATCCCGAGACCCTTCCTATAACATGAGATGTGATGTCTCAATGCTTCTAATACCAAACCTGAGATCTTTCCTATAAAATGAGATGTGATATCCAACTCCTTCCCATTCCAATCCTGAGACCCTTCCTATAGCATGAGATGTGATATCTCAATGCTTATACCAAACCTGAGACCCTTCCTATAGCTTGAGATGTGATCTCCAACTCCTTCCCATTCAATCCTGAGACCCTTTTTATAGCGTGAGATGTGATATCTCAATGCCTCTAATACCAAACCTGAGATCCTTCCTCTAACATGAAATGTGATATCCAACTCCTTCCCCTTCCAAACCTGAGAGCCTTCCTATAGCATGAGATATGATATCCAAGTCCTTCCCATTCCAATCCTGAGACCCTTCCTATAACATGAGATGTGATATCCAACTCCTTCCCATTCCAAACTGAGACCCTTCCTATAGCATGAGATGGGATATCCAACTCCTTCCAAATCCAATCCTGATACCCTTCCGATAGCATGAGATGTGATATCCCAATGCTTCTACCAAACCTGAGACCCATACTATGGCATGAGATGTGATATCAAACTCCTTCCCATTCCAATCCTGAGACCCTTCCTATAGCTTGAGATGTGATATCCAACTCCTTCCCATTCCAATTCTGAGACCCGTCCTATACCATGAGACTTGATATCTCAATGCTTCTAATACCAAACCTGAGACCGGTCCTATAACATGAGATGTGATATCCAAATCCTTCCCCTTCCAAACCTTAGACCCTTCCTTTATCATGAGATGTGATATCCAACTCCTTCCCATTCCAATCCTGAGACCCTTCCGATATCATGAGATTTGTTATCTCAATGCTTTTAATATCAAACTTGAGACCCTCCCTATAGCATGAGATGTGACATCCAAGTCCTTCCCATTCCAATTCTGAGACCCTTCCTATAGCATGAGATGTGATATCCAACTCCTTCCCATTCCAATTCTGAGACCCTTCCTATACCATGAGACTTGATGTCTCAATGCTTCTAATACCAACCCTGAGACCCTTCCTATAGCATGAGATGTGATATCCAACTCCTTCCCATTCCAATCCTGAGACCCTTCCTATAGCATGAGATGTGATATCTCAATGCGTCTAATACCAAACCTGAGACCCTTCCTATGGCATGAGATGTGATATCAAATTCCTTCCCATTCCAATCCTGAGACCCTTCCTATACCATGAGATGTGATATCTCAATGCTTCTAATACTAAACCTGAGACCCATCCTATAACATGAGATGTAATATCCAAATCCTTCCCCTTCCAAGCCTGAGACTCTTCCTTTAGCATGAGATGTAATATCCAACTCCTTCCCATTCCAATCCTGAGACCCTTCCTATAGCATGAGATGTGATATCTCAATGCTTCTACTAAACCTGAGACCCTTCCTATAGCATGAGATGTGATATGCAACTCCTTCCCATTCCAATCCTGAGACCGTTCCTATAGCATGAGTTGTGATATCTCAATGCTTCTAATACCAAACCTGATATCATTCCTATAACATGAGATGGGATATCCAACTTCTTCCCATTCCAATCCTAAGATCCTTCCTATACCATGAGATGTGATATCTCAATGTTTCTCATACCAAACGTGAGGCCCTTCCTATAGCAAGAGATGTGATATACCAATCCTTCCCATTCCAAACCTGAGACTCTTCCTATAGCATGAGATGTGATATCCGACTCCTTCCCAATCCAATCATGAGACCTTTCCTATAGCATGAGATGTAATATCACAATGCTTGTAATACCAAACCTGAGTCCCTTCATATAGCATGAGATGTGATATCCAACTCCTTCCCATTCCAATCCTGAGACCCTTCCTATAGCATGAGATGTGACATCTCAATGCTTCTAATACCAAACCTGAGACCCTTCCTATAGCATGAGATGGGATATCCAACTCCTTCCCATTCCAATCCTGAGACACTTCCGATAGCAGAGATGTGATATCTCAATGCTTATACCAAACCTGAGACCCTTCCTATACCATATGTGATATCCAACTCCTTCCCATTCCAAACATGAGACCCTTCCTATAGCAAGAATGTAATATCCAACTCCTTCCCATTCCAATCCTGAGACTCTTCCTATAACATGAGATGTGATATCCAACTACTTCCCATTCCAATCCTGAGACCCTTCCTATAGCATGAGATGTGATATCTCAATTATTCTAATACCCAACCTGGGCCCTTCCTATAGCATGAGATGTGATATCAAACTCCGTCCCATTCCAATCCTGCGTCCCTTCCTATAGCATGAGATTTGATATCTCAATGTTTCTACTACCAAACCTGAGACCCTTCCTATAACATGAGACGTGATATCCAACTCCTTCCCATTCCAATCCTGAGACTCTTCCTATAACATGCGATGTGATATCTCAATGCTTCTAATACCACACCTGAGACCCGTCCTATAACATGAGATGTGATATCCAATTCCTTCCCAATCCAAACCTGAGACCCTTCCTTCAGCATGCGATGTGATATCTTAATGCTTCTAATACCAAACCTGAGACCCGTCCTATAACATGAGATGGGATATCCAACTCCTTCCCATCCCAATCCTGAGATACTTCCGATAGCAGAGATGTGATATCTCAATGCTTATACCAAACCTGAGACCCTTCCTATGGCATGAGATGTGATATCCAACTCCTTCCCATTCCAATCCTCAGACACTTCCTATAGCATGAGATGTGATATCTCAATGCTTCTAATACCAAATCTGAGACCCTTCCTATGGCATGAGATTTGATATCAAACTCCTTCCCATTCCAAACCTGAGACCCTTCCTACAGCATGCAATGTGATATCTAAATGCTTCTAATACCAAACCTGAGACCCATCCTATAACATGAGATGGGATATCCAACTCCTTTCAGTTCCAAACCTGAGACCCTTCCTATAGCATGAGATGTGATGTCCAACTCCTTCCCATTCCAATCCTGAGACCCTTCCGATAGCATGAGATGTGATATCTCAATGCTTCTAATGCCAAACCTGAGATCCTTCCTATAACATGAGATGTGATATCCAAATACTTCCCCTTCCAAACCTGAGACCCTCCCTATAGCATGAGATGTGATATCCAACTCCTTCCCATTCCAATCCTGAGACCCTTCCGATAGCATGAGATGTGATATCTCAATGCCTCTAATACCAAACCTGAGATCCTTCCTCTAACATAAAATGTGATATCCAACTCCTTCCCTTTCCAAACCTGAGAGCCTTCCTATAGCATGAGATGTGATATCCAAGTCCTTCCCATTCCAATCCTGAGGCCCTTCCTATAACACGAGATGTGATACCCAACTCCTTCCCATTCCAACCTGAGACCCTTCCTATAGCATGAGATGGGATATCCAACTCCATCCAAATCCAATCCTGAGACCCTTCCGATGGCATGAGATGTGATATCTCAGTGCTTATACCAAACCTGAGACCCTTCCTATAGCATGAGATATGATATCCAACTTCTTCCCATTCCAATCCTGAGATGCTTCCTATAACATGAGATGTGATGTCTCAATGCTTCTAATACCAAACCTGAGATCTTTCCTATAAAATGAGATGTGATATCCAACTCCTTCCCACTCCAAATATGAGACCCTTCCTATAGCATGAGATGTGATATCTCAATGCTTATACCAAACCTGAGACCCTTCCTATAGCTTGAGATGTGATATCCAACTCCTTCCCATTCCAACCTGAGACCCTTCCTATAGCATGAGATGGGATATCCAACTCCATCCAAATCCAATCCTGAGACCCTTCCTATAGCATGAGATGTGATATCTCAATGCTTATACCAAACCTGAGACCCTTCCTATAGCTTGAGATGTGATATCCAACTCCTTCCCATTCCAATCCTGAGACCCTTCCTATAGCATGAGATGTGATATCTCAATGCTTCTACCAAACCTGAGACCCTTCCTATAGCATGATATGTGATATCCAACTCCTTCCCATTCCAATCCTGAGACCGTTCCTATAGCATGAGATGTGATATCTCAATGCTTCTAATACCAAACCTGATATCATTCCTATAACATGAGATGGGATATCCAACTTCTTCCCATTCCAATCCTAAGATCCTTCCTATACCATGAGATGTTATATCTCAATGTTTCTCATACTAAACGTGAGGCCCTTCCTATAGCAAGAGATGTGATATACCAATCCTTCCCTTTCCAAACCTGAGACCCTTCCTATAGCTTGAGATGTGATATCCAATTCCTTCCCATTCCAATCCTGAGACCCTATTTATAGCGTGAGATGTGATATCTCAATGCCTCTAATACCAAACCTGAGATCCTTCCTCTAACATGAAATGTAATATCCAACTCCTTCCCATTCCTGTCCTGAGACCATTCCTATAGCATGAGATGTGATATCTCAATGCTTCTAATACCAAACCTGAGATCCTTCCTATGACATGAGATGTGATATCCAATTCCTTCCCATTCCAAACCTGAGACCCTTCCTACAGCATGCGATGTGATATCTCAATGCTTCTAATACCAAACGTGAGACCCATCCTATAACATGAGATGGGATATCCAACTCCTTTCGGTTCCAAACCTGAGACCCTCCCTATAGCATGAGATGTGATATCCAACTCCTTCCCATTCCAATCCTGAGACCCTTCCGATAGCATGAGATGTGATATCTCAATTCCTCTAATACCAAACCTGAGATCCTTCCTCTAACATGAAATGTGATTTCCAACTCCTTCACTTTCCAAACCTGAGAGACTTCCTATAGCATGAGATGTGATATCCAAGTCCTTCCCATTCCAATCCTGAGACCCTTCCTATAACATGAGATGTGATATCCAACTCCTTCCCATTCCATCCTGAGACCCTTCCTATAGCATGAGATGGGATATCCAACTCCATCCAAATCCAATCCTGAGACCCTTCCGATAGCATGAGATGTGATAGCTCAGTGCTTTTACCAAACCTGAGACCCTTCCTATAGCATGAGATGTGATATCCAACTTCTTCCCATTCCAATCCTGAGACCCTTCCTATAACATGAGATGTGATGTCTCAATGCTTCTAATACCAAACCTGAGATCTTTCCTATAAAATGAGATGTGATATCCAACTCCTTCCCATTCCAAATATGAGACCCTTCCTATAGCATGAGATGTGATATCTCAATGCTTATACCAAATCTGAGACCCTTCCTATAGCTTGAGATGTGATATCCAACCCCTTCCCATTCCAACCTGAGACCCTTCCTATAGCATGAGATAGAATATCCAACTCCATCCAAATCCAATCCTGAGACCCTTCCTATAGCATGAGATGTGATATCTCAATGCTTATACCAAACCTGAGACCCTTCCTATAGCATGAGATGTGATATCCAACTTCTTCCCATTCCAATCCTGAGACCCTTCCTATAACATGAGATGTGATGTCTCAATGCTTCTAATACCAAACCTGAGATCTTTCCTATAGCTTGAGATGTGATATCCAACTCCTTCCCATTCCAATCCTGAGACCCTTTTTATAGCGTGAGATGTGATATCTCAATGCCTCTAATACCAAACCTGAGATCCTTCCTCTAACATGAAATGTGATATCCAACTCCTCCCCTTCCAAACCTGAGAGCCTTCCTATAGCATGAGATATGATATCCAAGTCCTTCCCATTCCAATCCTGAGACCCTTCCTATAACATGAGATGTGATATCCAACTCCTTCCCATTCCAATTCTGAGACCCGTCCTATACCATGAGACATGATATCTCAATGCTTCTAATACCAAACCTGAGACCGGTCCTATAACATGAGATGTGATATCCAAATCCTTCCCCTTCCAAACCTTAGACCCTTCCTTTAGCATGAGATGTGATATACAACTCCTTCCCATTCCAATCCTGAGACCCTTCCGATATCATGAGATTTGTTATCTCAATGCTTCTAATATCAAACTTGAGACCCTCCCTATAGCATGAGATGTGACATCCAAGTCCTTCCCATTCCAATCCTGAGAATCTTCCTATAGCATGAGATGTGATGTCTCAATGCTTCTAATACCAAACCTGAGATCTTTCCTATAAAATGAGATGTGATATCCAACTCCTTCCCATTCCAATTATAAGACCCTTCCTATAGCATGAGATGTGATATCTCAATGCTTATACCAAACCTGAGACCCTTCCTATAGCTTGAGATGTGATATCCAACTTCTTCCCATTCCAATCCTGAGACCCTTCCTATTTCATGAGATGTGATGTCTCAATGCTTCTAATACCAAACCTAAGATCTTTCCTATAAAATGAGATGTGATATCCAACTCCTTCCCATTCCAATCCTGAGACCCTTCCTATAGCATGAGATGTGACATCTCAATGCTTATACCAAACCTGAGACCCTTCCTATAGCTTGAGATGTGATATCCAACTCCTTCCCATTCCAATCCTGAGACCCTTCCTATAGCGTGAGATGTGATATCTCAATGCCTCTAATGCCACACCTGAGATCCTTCCTCTAACATGAAATGTGATATCCAACTCCTTCCCCTTCCAAACCTGAGAGCCTTCCTATAGCATGAGATATGATATCCAAGTCCTTCCCATTCCAATCCTGAGACCCTTCCTATAACATGAGATGTGATATCCAACTCCTTCCCATTCCAACCTGAGACCCTTCCTATAGCATGAGATGGGATATCCAACTCCTTCCAAATCCAATCCTGATACCCTTCCGATAGCATGAGATGTGATATCCAATTCCTTCCCATTCCAAACCTGAGACCCTTCCTTCAGCATGCAATGTGATATCTCAATGCTTCTAATACCAAACCTGAGACCCGTCCTATAACATGAGATGGGATATCCAACTCCTTCCCATCCCAATCCTGAGATACTTCCGATAGCAGAGATGTGATATCTCAATGCTTATACCAAACCTGAGACCCTTCCTATGGCATGAGATGTGATATCCAACTCCTTCCCATTCCAATCCTCAGACACTTCCTATAGCATGAGATGTGATATCTCAATGCTTCTAATACCAAATCTGAGACCCTTCCTATGGCATGAGATTTGATATCAAACTCCTTCCCATTCCAATCCTGAGACCCTTCCTATAGCATGAGATATGATATCCAAATCCTTCCCATTCCAATCCTGAAACCCTTCCTATACCATGAGATGTGATATCTTAATGCTTCTAATACCAAAACTGAGACCCGTCATATAACATGAGATGTGATATCTAAATCCTTCCCCTTCCAAACCTGAGACCCTTCCTTTAGCATGAGATGTGATATCCAACTCCTTCCCATTCCAATCCTGAGACCCTTCCGATAGCATGAGATGTGATATCTCAATGCTTCTAATGCCAAACCTGAGATCCTTCCTATAACATGAGATGTGATATCCAAATACTTCCTCTTCCAAACCTGAGACCCTCCCTATAGCATGAGATGTGATATCCAACTCCTTCCCATTCCAATCCTGAGACCCTTCCGATAGCATGAGATGTGATATCTCAATGCCTCTAATACCAAACCTGAGATCCTTCCTCTAACATGAAATGTGATATCCAACTCCTTCCCTTTCCAAACCTGAGAGCCTTCTTATAGCATGAGATGTGATATCCAAGTCCTTCCCATTCCAATCCTGAGACCCTTCCTATAACATGAGATGTGATATCCAACTCCTTCCCATTCCAACCTGAGACCCTTCCTATAGCATGAGATGGGATATCCAACTCCATCCAAATCCAATCCTGAGACCCTTCCGATAGCATGAGATGTGATATCTCAGTGCTTATACCAAACCTGAGACCCTTCCTATAGCATGAGATGTGATATCCAACTTCTTCCCATTCCAATCCTGAGACCCTTCCTATAACATGAGATGTGATGTCTCAATGCTTCTAATACCAAACCTGAGATCTTTCCTATAAAATGAAATGTGATATCCAACTCCTTCCCATTCCAAATATGAGACCCTTCCTATAGCATGAGATGTGATATCTCAATGCTTATACCAAACCTGAGACCCTTCCTATAGCTTGAGATGTGATATCCAACTCCTTCCCATTCCACCCTGAGACCCTTCCTTCAGCATGCAATGTGATATCTCAATGCTTCTAATACCAAACCTGAGACCCGTCCTATAACATGAGATGGGATATCCAACTCCTTCCCATCCCAATCCTGAGATACTTCCGATAGCAGAGATGTGATATCTCAATGCTTATACCAAACCTGAGACCCTTCCTATGGCATGAGATGTGATATCCAACTCCTTCCCATTCCAATCCTCAGACACTTCCTATAGCATGAGATGTGATATCTCAATGCTTCTAATACCAAATCTGAGACCCTTCCTATGGCATGAGATTTGATATCAAACTCCTTCCCATTCCAATCCTGAGACCCTTCCTATAGCATGAGATATGATATCCAAATCCTTCCCATTCCAATCCTGAAACCCTTCCTATACCATGAGATGTGATATCTTAATGCTTCTAATACCAAAACTGAGACCCGTCATATAACATGAGATGTGATATCTAAATCCTTCCCCTTCCAAACCTGAGACCCTTCCTTTAGCATGAGATGTGATATCCAACTCCTTCCCATTCCAATCCTGAGACCCTTCCGATAGCATGAGATGTGATATCTCAATGCTTCTAATGCCAAACCTGAGATCCTTCCTATAACATGAGATGTGATATCCAAATACTTCCTCTTCCAAACCTGAGACCCTCCCTATAGCATGAGATGTGATATCCAACTCCTTCCCATTCCAATCCTGAGACCCTTCCGATAGCATGAGATGTGATATCTCAATGCCTCTAATACCAAACCTGAGATCCTTCCTCTAACATGAAATGTGATATCCAACTCCTTCCCTTTCCAAACCTGAGAGCCTTCTTATAGCATGAGATGTGATATCCAAGTCCTTCCCATTCCAATCCTGAGACCCTTCCTCTAACATGAGATGTGATATCCAACTCCTTCCCATTCCAACCTGAGACCCTTCCTATAGCATGAGATGGGATATCCAACTCCATCCAAATCCAATCCTGAGACCCTTCCGATAGCATGAGATGTGATATCTCAGTGCTTATACCAAACCTGAGACCCTTCCTATAGCATGAGATGTGATATCCAACTTCTTCCCATTCCAATCCTGAGACCCTTCCTATAACATGAGATGTGATGTGTCAATGCTTCTAATACCAAACCTGAGATCTTTCCTATAAAATGAGATGTGATATCCAACTCCTTCCCATTCCAAATATGAGACCCTTCCTATAGCATGAGATGTGATATCTCAATGCTTATACCAAACCTGAGACCCTTCCTATAGCTTGAGATGTGATATCCAACTCCTTCCCATTCCACCCTGAGACCCTTCCTTCAGCATGCAATGTGATATCTCAATGCTTCTAATACCAAACCTGAGACCCGTCCTATAACATGAGATGGGATATCCAACTCCTTCCCATCCCAATCCTGAGATACTTCCGATAGCAGAGATGTGATATCTCAATGCTTATACCAAACCTGAGACCCTTCCTATGGCATGAGATGTGATATCCAACTCCTTCCCATTCCAATCCTCAGACACTTCCTATAGCATGAGATGTGATATCTCAATGCTTCTAATACCAAATCTGAGACCCTTCCTATGGCATGAGATTTGATATCAAACTCCTTCCCATTCCAATCCTGAGACCCTTCCTATAGCATGAGATATGATATCCAAATCCTTCCCATTCCAATCCTGAAACCCTTCCTATACCATGAGATGTGATATCTTAATGCTTCTAATACCAAAACTGAGACCCGTCATATAACATGAGATGTGATATCTAAATCCTTCCCCTTCCAAACCTGAGACCCTTCCTTTAGCATGAGATGTGATATCCAACTCCTTCCCATTCCAATCCTGAGACCCTTCCGATAGCATGAGATGTGATATCTCAATGCTTCTAATGCCAAACCTGAGATCCTTCCTATAACATGAGATGTGATATCCAAATACTTCCTCTTCCAAACCTGAGACCCTCCCTATAGCATGAGATGTGATATCCAACTCCTTCCCATTCCAATCCTGAGACCCTTCCGATAGCATGAGATGTGATATCTCAATGCCTCTAATACCAAACCTGAGATCCTTCCTCTAACATGAAATGTGATATCCAACTCCTTCCCTTTCCAAACCTGAGAGCCTTCCTATAGCATGAGATGTGATATCCAAGTCCTTCCCATTCCAATCCTGAGACCCTTCCTATAACATGAGATGTGATATCCAACTCCTTCCCATTCCAACCTGAGACCCTTCCTATAGCATGAGATGGGATATCCAACTCCATCCAAATCCAATCCTGAGACCCTTCCGATAGCATGAGATGTGATATCTCAGTGCTTATACCAAACCTGAGACCCTTCCTATAGCATGAGATGTGATATCCAACTTCTTCCCATTCCAATCCTGAGACCCTTCCTATAACATGAGATGTGATGTCTCAATGCTTCTAATACCAAACCTGAGATCTTTCCTATAAAATGAGATGTGATATCCAACTCCTTCCCATTCCAAATATGAGACCCTTCCTATAGCATGAGATGTGATATCTCAATGCTTATACCAAACCTGAGACCCTTCCTATAGCTTGAGATGTGATATCCAACTCCTTCCCATTCCAACCTGAGACCCTTCCTATAGCATGAGATGGGATATCCAACTCCATCCAAATTCAATCCTGAGACCCTTCCTATAGCATGAGATGTGATATCTCAATGCTTATACCAAACCTGAGACCCTTCCTATAGCATGAGATGTGATATCCAACTTCTTCCCATTCCAATCCCGAGACCCTTCCTATAACATGAGATGTGATGTCTCAATGCTTCTAATACCAAACCTGAGATCTTTCCTATAAAATGAGATGTGATATCCAACTCCTTCCCATTCCAATCCTGAGACCCTTCCTATAGCATGAGATGTGATATCTCAATGCTTATACCAAACCTGAGACCCTTCCTATAGCTTGAGATGTGATATCCAACTCCTTCCCATTCCAATCCTGAGACCCTTTTTATAGCGTGAGATGTGATATCTCAATGCCTCTAATACCAAACCTGAGATCCTTCCTCTAACATGAAATGTGATATCCAACTCCTTCCCCTTCCAAACCTGAGAGCCTTCCTATAGCATGAGATATGATATCCAAGTCCTTCCCATTCCAATCCTGAGACCCTTCCTATAACATGAGATGTGATATCCAACTCCTTCCCATTCCAAACTGAGACCCTTCCTATAGCATGAGATGGGATATCCAACTCCTTCCAAATCCAATCCTGATACCCTTCCGATAGCATGAGATGTGATATCCCAATGCTTTTACCAAACCTGAGACCCATACTATGGCATGAGATGTGATATCAAACTCCTTCCCATTCCAATCCTGAGACCCTTCCTATAGCTTGAGATGTGATATCCAACTCCTTCCCATTCCAATTCTGAGACCCGTCCTATACCATGAGACTTGATATCTCAATGCTTCTAATACCAAACCTGAGACCGGTCCTATAACATGAGATGTGATATCCAAATCCTTCCCCTTCCAAACCTTAGACCCTTCCTTTATCATGAGATGTGATATCCAACTCCTTCCCATTCCAATCCTGAGACCCTTCCGATATCATGAGATTTGTTATCTCAATGCTTTTAATATCAAACTTGAGACCCTCCCTATCGCATGAGATGTGACATCCAAGTCCTTCCCATTCCAATTCTGAGACCCTTCCTATAGCATGAGATGTGATATCCAACTCCTTCCCATTCCAATTCTGAGACCCTTCCTATACCATGAGACTTGATGTCTCAATGCTTCTAATACCAACCCTGAGACCCTTCCTATAGCATGAGATGTGATATCCAACTCCTTCCCATTCCAATCCTGAGACCCTTCCTATAGCATGAGATGTGATATCTCAATGCGTCTAATACCAAACCTGAGACCCTTCCTATGGCATGAGATGTGATATCAAATTCCTTCCCATTCCAATCCTGAGACCCTTCCTATACCATGAGATGTGATATCTCAATGCTTCTAATACTAAACCTGAGACCCATCCTATAACATGAGATGTAATATCCAGTTCCTTCCCCTTCCAAGCCTGAGACTCTTCCTTTAGCATGAGATGTGATATCCAACTCCTTCCCATTCCAATCCTGAGACCCTTCCTATAGCATGAGATGTGATATCTCAATGCTTCTACTAAACCTGAGACCCTTCCTATAGCATGAGATGTGATATGCAACTCCTTCCCATTCCAATCCTGAGACCGTTCCTATAGCATGAGTTATGATATCTCAATGCTTCTAATACCAAACCTGATATCATTCCTATAACATGAGATGGGATATCCAACTTCTTCCCATTCCAATCCTAAGATCCTTCCTATACCATGAGATGTGATATCTCAATGTTTCTCATACCAAACGTGAGGCCCTTCCTATAGCAAGAGATGTGATATACCAATCCTTCCCATTCCAAACCTGAGACCCTTCCTATAGCATGAGATGTGATATCCGACTCCTTCCCAATCCAATCCTGAGACCTTTCCTATAGCATGAGATGTAATATCACAATGCTTGTAATACCAAACCTGAGTCCCTTCATATAGCATGAGATGTGATATCCAACTCCTTCCCATTCCAATCCTGAGACCCTTCCTATAGCATGAGATGTGACATCTCAATGCTTCTAATACCAAACCTGAGACCCTTCCTATAGCATGAGATGGGATATCCAACTCCTTCCCATTCCAATCCTGAGACACTTCCGATAGCAGAGATGTGATATCTCAATGCTTATACCAAACCTGAGACCCTTCCTATACCATATGTGATATCCAACTCCTTCCCATTCCAAACATGAGACCCTTCCTATAGCAAGAATGTAATATCCAACTCCTTCCCATTCCAATCCTGAGACTCTTCCTATAACATGAGATGTGATATCCAACTACTTCCCATTCCAATCCTGAGACCCTTCCTATAGCATGAGATGTGATATCTCAATGATTCTAATACCCAACCTGGGCCCTTCCTATAGCATGAGATGTGATATCAAACTCCATCCCATTCCAATCCTGCGTCCCTTCCCATAGCATGAGATTTGATATCTCAATGTTTCTACTACCAAACCTGAGACCCTTCCTATAACATGAGACGTGATATCCAACTCCTTCCCATTCCAATCCTGAGACTCTTCCTATAACATGCGATGTGATATCTCAATGCTTCTAATACCACACCTGAGACCCGTCCTATAACATGAGATGTGATATCCAATTCCTTCCCAATCCAAACCTGAGACCCTTCCTTCAGCATGCGATGTGATATCTCAATGCTTCTAATACCAAACCTGAGACCCGTCCTATAACATGAGATGGGATATCCAACTCCTTCCCATCCCAATCCTGAGATACTTCCGATAGCAGAGATGTGATATCTCAATGCTTATACCAAACCTGAGACCCTTCCTATGGCATGAGATGTGATATCCAACTCCTTCCCATTCCAATCCTCAGACACTTCCTATAGCATGAGATGTGATATCTCAATGCTTCTAATACCAAATCTGAGACCCTTCCTATGGCATGAGATTTGATATCAAACTCCTTCCCATTCCAAACCTGAGACCCTTCCTACAGCATGCAATGTGATATCTAAATGCTTCTAATACCAAACCTGAGACCCATCCTATAACATGAGATGGGATATCCAACTCCTTTCAGTTCCAAACCTGAGACCCTTCCTATAGCATGAGATGTGATGTCCAACTCCTTCCCATTCCAATCCTGAGACCCTTCCGATAGCATGAGATGTGATATCTCAATGCTTCTAATGCCAAACCTGAGATCCTTCCTATAACATGAGATGTGATATCCAAATACTTCCCCTTCCAAACCTGAGACCCTCCCTATAGCATGAGATGTGATATCCAACTCCTTCCCATTCCAATCCTGAGACCCTTCCGATAGCATGAGATGTGATATCTCAATGCCTCTAATACCAAACCTGATATCCTTCCTCTAACATAAAATGTGATATCCAACTCCTTCCCTTTCCAAACCTGAGAGCCTTCCTATAGCATGAGATGTGATATCCAAGTCCTTCCCATTCCAATCCTGAGGCCCTTCCTATAACACGAGATGTGATATCCAACTCCTTCCCATTCCAACCTGAGACCCTTCCTATAGCATGAGATGGGATATCCAACTCCATCCAAATCCAATCCTGAGACCCTTCCGATGGCATGAGATGTGATATCTCAGTGCTTATACCAAACCTGAGACCCTTCCTATAGCATGAGATGTGATATACCAATCCTTCCCATTCCAAACCTGAGACCCTTCCTATAGCTTGAGATGTGATATCCAATTCCTTCCCATTCCAATCCTGAGACCCTATTTATAGCGTGAGATGTGATATCTCAATGCCTCTAATACCAAACCTGAGATCCTTCCTCTAACATGAAATGTAATATCCAACTCCTTCCCATTCCTGTCCTGAGACCATTCCTATAGCATGAGATGTGATATCTCAATGCTTCTAATACCAAACCTGAGATCCTTCCTATGACATGAGATGTGATATCCAATTCCTTCCCATTCCAAACCTGAGACCCTTCCTACAGCATGCGATGTGATATCTCAATGCTTCTAATACCAAACGTGAGACCCATCCTATAACATGAGATGGGATATCCAACTCCTTTCGGTTCCAAACCTGAGACCCTCCCTATAGCATGAGATGTGATATCCAACTCCTTCCCATTCCAATCCTGAGACCCTTCTGATAGCATGAGATGTGATATCTCAATGCCTCTAATACCAAACCTGAGATCCTTCCTCTAACATGAAATGTGATATCCAACTCCTTCACTTTCCAAACCTGAGGGACTTCCTATAGCATGAGATGTGATATCCAAGTCCTTCCCATTCCAATCCTGAGACCCTTCCTATAACATGAGATGTGATATCCAACTCCTTCCCATTCCAACCTGAGACCCTTCCTATAGCATGAGATGGGATATCCAACTCCATCCAAATCCAATCCTGAGACCCTTCCGATAGCATGAGATGTGATAGCTCAGTGCTTATACCAAACCTGAGACCCTTCCTATAGCATGAGATGTGATATCCAACTTCTTCCCATTCCAATCCTGAGACCCTTCCTATAACATGAGATGTGATGTCTCAATGCTTCTAATACCAAACCTGAGATCTTTCCTATAAAATGAGATGTGATATCCAACTCCTTCCTATTCCAAATATGAGACCCTTCCTATAGCATGAGATGTGATATCTCAATGCTTATACCAAATCTGAGACCCTTCCTATAGCTTGAGATGTGATATCCAACTCCTTCCCATTCCAACCTGAGACCCTTCCTATAGCATGAGATAGGATATCCAACTCCATCCAAATCCAATCCTGAGACCCTTCCTATAGCATGAGATGTGATATCTCAATGCTTATACCAAACCTGAGACCCTTCCTATAGCATGAGATGTGATATCCAACTTCTTCCCATTCCAATCCTGAGACCCTTCCTATAACATGAGATGTGATGTCTCAATGCTTCTAATACCAAACCTGAGATCTTTCCTATAGTTTGAGATGTGATATCCAACTCCTTCCCATTCCAATCCTGAGACCCTTTTTATAGCGTGAGATGTGATATCTCAATGCCTCTAATACCAAACCTGAGATCCTTCCTCTAACATGAAATGTGATATCCAACTCCTCCCCTTCCAAACCTGAGAGCCTTCCTATAGCATGAGATATGATATCCAAGTCCTTCCCATTCCAATCCTGAGACCCTTCCTATAACATGAGATGTGATATCCAACTCCTTCCCATTCCAATTCTGAGACCCGTCCTATACCATGAGACATGATATCTCAATGCTTCTAATACCAAACTTGAGACCGGTCCTATAACATGAGATGTGATATCCAAATCCTTCCCCTTCCAAACCTTAGACCCTTCCTTTATCATGAGATGTGATATCCAACTCCTTCCCATTCCAATCCTGAGACCCTTCCGATATCATGAGATTTGTTATCTCAATGCTTCTAATATCAAACTTGAGACCCTCCCTATAGCATGAGATGTGACATCCAAGTCCTTCCCATTCCAATCCTGAGAATCTTCCTATAGCATGAGATGTGATGTCTCAATGCTTCTAATACCAAACCTGAGATCTTTCCTATAAAATGAGATGTGATATCCAACTCCTTCCCATTCCAAATATAAGACCCTTCCTATAGCATGAGATGTGATATCTCAATGCTTATACCAAACCTGAGACCCTTCCTATAGCTTGAGATGTGATATCCAACTTCTTCCCATTCCAATCCTGAGACCCTTCCTATTTCATGAGATGTGATGTCTCAATGCTTCTAATACCAAACCTAAGATCTTTCCTATAAAATGAGATGTGATATCCAACTCCTTCCCATTCCAATCCTGAGACCCTTCCTATAGCATGAGATGTGATATCTCAATGCTTATACCAAACCTGAGACCCTTCCTATAGCTTGAGATGTGATATCCAACTCCTTCCCATTCCAATCCTGAGACCCTTCCTATAGCGTGAGATGTGATATCTCAATGCCTCTAATACCACACCTGAGATCCTTCCTCTAACATGAAATGTGATATCCAACTCCTTCCCCTTCCAAACCTGAGAGCCTTCCTATAGCATGAGATATGATATCCAAGTCCTTCCCATTCCAATCCTGAGACCCTTCCTATAACATGAGATGTGATATCCAACTCCTTCCCATTCCAACCTGAGACCCTTCCTATAGCATGAGATGGGATATCCAACTCCTTCCAAATCCAATCCTGATACCCTTCCGATAGCATGAGATGTGATATCCCAATGCTTCTACCAAACCTGAGACCCATACTATGGCATGAGATATGATATCAAACTCCTTCCCATTCCAATCCTGAAACCCTTCCTATAGCTTGAGATGTGTTATCCAACTCCTTCCGATTCCAATTCTGAGACCCGTCCTATACCATGAGACTTGATATCTCAATGCTTCTAATACCAAACCTGAGACCGGTCCTATAACATGAGATGTGATATCCAAATCCTTCCCCTTCCAAACCTTAGACCCTTCCTTTATCATGAGATGTGATATCCAACTCCTTCCCATTCCAATCCTGAGACCCTTCCGATATCATGAGATTTGTTATCTCAATGCTTTTAATATCAAACTTGAGACCCTCCCTATAGCATGAGATGTGACATCCAAGTCCTTCCCATTCCAATTCTGAGACCCTTCCTATAGCATGAGATGTGATATCCAACTCCTTCCCATTCCAATTCTGAGACCCTTCCTATACCATGAGACTTGATGTCTCAATGCTTCTAATACCAACCCTGAGACCCTTCCTATAGCATGAGATGTGATATCCAACTCCTTCCCATTCCAATCCTGAGACCATTCCTATAGCATGAGATGTGATATCTCAATGCGTCTAATACCAAACCTGAGACCCATCCTATGGCATGAGATGTGATATCAAATTCCTTCCCATTCCAATCCTGAGACCCTTCCTATACCATGAGATGTGATATCTCAATGCTTCTAATACTAAACCTGAGACCCATCCTATAACATGAGATGTAATATCCAAATCCTTCCCCTTCCAAGCCTGAGACTCTTCCTTTAGCATGAGATGTGATATCCAACTCCTTCCCATTCCAATCCTGAGACCCTTCCTATAGCATGAGATGTGATATCTCAATGCTTCTACCAAACCTGAGACCCTTCCTATAGCATGAGATGTGATATGCAACTCCTTCCCATTCCAATCCTGAGACCGTTCCTATAGCATGAGTTGTGATATCTCAATGCTTCTAATACCAAACCTGATATCATTCCTATAACATGAGATGGGATATCCAACTTCTTCCCATTCCAATCCTAAGATCCTTCCTATACCATGAGATGTGATATCTCAATGTTTCTCATACCAAACGTGAGGCCCTTCCTATAGCAAGAGATGTGATATACCAATCCTTCCCATTCCAAACCTGAGACCCTTCCTATAGCATGAGATGTGATATCCGACTCCTTCCCAATCCAATCCTGAGACCTTTCCTATAGCATGAGATGTAATATCACAATGCTTGTAATACCAAACCTGAGTCCCTTCATATAGCATGAGATGTGATATCCAACTCCTTCCCATTCCAATCCTGAGACCCTTCCTATAGCATGAGATGTGACATCTCAATGCTTCTAATACCAAACCTGAGACCCTTCCTATAGCATGAGACGGGATATCCAACTCCTTCCCATTCCAATCCTGAGACACTTCCGATAGCAGAGATGTGATATCTCAATGCTTATACCAAACCTGAGACCCTTCCTATAGCATATGTGATATCCAACTCCTTCCCATTCCAAACATGAGACCCTTCCTATAGCAAGAATGTAATATCCAACTCCTTCCCATTCCAATCCTGAGACTGTTCCTATAACATGAGATGTGATATCCAACTACTTCCCATTCCAATCCTGAGACCCTTCCTATAGCATGAGATGTGATATCTCAATGATTCTAATACCCAACTGGGCCCTTCCTATAGCATGAGATGTGATATCAAACTCCGTCCCATTCCAATCCTGCGTCCCTTCCTATAGCATGAGATTTGATATCTCAATGTTTCTACTACCAAACCTGAGACCCTTCCTATGACATGAGACGTGATATCCAACTCCTTCCCATTCCAATCCTGAGACTCTTCCTATAACATGCGATGTGATATCTCAATGCTTCTAATACCACACCTGAGACCCGTCCTATAACATGAGATGTGATATCCAATTCCTTCCCATTCCAAACCTGAGACCCTTCCTTCAGCATGCGATGTGATATCTCAATGCTTCTAATACCAAACCTGAGACCCGTCCTATAACATGAGATGGGATATCCAACTCCTTCCCATCCCAATCCTGAGATACTTCCGATAGCAGAGATGTGATATCTCAATGCTTATACCAAACCTGAGACCCTTCCTATGGCATGAGATGTGATATCCAACTCCTTCCCATTCCAATCCTCAGACACTTCCTATAGCATGAGATGTGATATCTCAATGCTTCTAATACCAAATCTCAGACCCTTCCTATGGCATGAGATATGATATCAAACTCCTTCCCATTCCAATCCTGAGACCCTTCCTATAGCATGAGATATGATATTCAAATCCTTCCCATTCCAATCCTGAAACCCTTCCTATACCATGAGATGTGATATCTTAATGCTTCTAATACCAAAACTGAGACCCGTCATATAACATGAGATGTGATATCTAAATCCTTCCCCTTCCAAACCTGAGACCCTTCCTTTAGCATGAGATGGGATATCCAACTCCTTCCCATTCCAATCCTGAGACCCTTCCGATAGCATGAGATGTGATATCTCAATGCTTCTAATGCCAAACCTGAGATCCTTCCTATAACATGAGATGTGATATCCAAATACTTCCTCTTCCAAACCTGAGACCCTCCCTATAGCATGAGATGTGATATCCAACTCCTTCCCATTCCAATCCTGAGACCCTTCCGATAGCATGAGATGTGATATCTCAATGCCTCTAATACCCAACCTGAGATCCTTCCTCTAACATGAAATGTGATATCCAACTCCTTCCCTTTCCAAACCTGAGAGCCTTCCTATAGCATGAGATGTGATATCCAAGTCCTTCCCATTCCAATCCTGAGACCCTTCCTATAACATGAGATGTGATATCCAACTCCTTCCCATTCCAACCTGAGACCCTTCCTATAGCATGAGATGGGATATCCTACTCCATCCAAATCCAATCCTGAGACCCTTCCGATAGCATGAGATGTGATATCTCAGTGCTTATACCAAACCTTAGACCCTTCCTATAGCATGAGATGTGATATCCAACTTCTTCCCATTCCAATCCTGAGACCCTTCCTATAACATGAGATGTGATGTCTCAATGCTTCTAATACCAAACCTGAGATCTTTCCTATAAAATGAGATGTGATATCCAACTCCTTCCCATTCCAAATATGAGACCCTTCCTATAGCATGAGATGTGATATCTCAATGCTTATACCAAACCTGAGACCCTTCCTATAGCTTGAGATGTGATATCCAACTCCTTCCCATTCCAACCTGAGACCCTTCCTATAGCATGAGATGGGATATCCAACTCCATCCAAATCCAATCCTGAGACCCTTCCTATAGCATGAGATGTGATATCTCAATGCTTATACCAAACCTGAGACCCTTCCTATAGCATGAGATGTGATATCCAACTTCTTCCCATTCCAATCCCGAGACCCTTCCTATAACATGAGATGTGATGTCTCAATGCTTCTAATACCAAACCTGAGATCTTTCCTATAAAATGAGATGTGATATCCAACTCCTTCCCATTCCAATACTGAGACCCTTCCTATAGCATGAGATGTGATATCTCAATGCTTATACCAAACCTGAGACCCTTCCTATAGCTTGAGATGTGATATCCAACTCCTTCCCATTCCAATCCTGAGACCCTTTTTATAGCGTGAGATGTGATATCTCAATGCCTCTAATACCAAACCTGAGATCCTTCCTCTAACATGAAATGTGATATCCAACTCCTTCCCCTTCCAAACCTGAGAGCCTTCCTATAGCATGAGATATGATATCCAAGTCCTTCCCATTCCAATCCTGAGACCCTTCCTATAACATGAGATGTGATATCCAACTCCTTCCCATTCCAAACTGAGACCCTTCCTATAGCATGAGATGGGATATCCAACTCCTTCCAAATCCAATCCTGATACCCTTCCGATAGCATGAGATGTGATATCCCAATGCTTCTACCAAACCTGAGACCCATACTATGGCATGAGATGTGATATCAAACTCCTTCCCATTCCAATCCTGAGACCCTTCCTATAGCTTGAGATGTGATATCCAACTCCTTCCCATTCCAATTCTGAGACCCGTCCTATACCATGAGACTTGATATCTCAATGCTTCTAATACCAACCTGAGACCGGTCCTATAACATGAGATGTGATATCCAAATCCTTCCCCTTCCAAACCTTAGACCCTTCCTTTATCATGAGATGTGATATCCAACTCCTTCCCATTCCAATCCTGAGACCCTTCCGATATCATGAGATTTGTTATCTCAATGCTTTTAATATAAAACTTGAGACCCTCCCTATAGCATGAGATGTGACATCCAAGTCCTTCCCATTCCAATTCTGAGACCCTTCCTATAGCATGAGATGTGATATCCAACTCCTTCCCATTCCAATTCTGAGACCCTTCCTATACCATGAGACTTGATGTCTCAATGCTTCTAATACCAACTCTGAGACCCTTCCTATAGCATGAGATGTGATATCCAACTCCTTCCCATTCCAATCCTGAGACCCTTCTTATAGCATGAGATGTGATATCTCAATGCGTCTAATACCAAACCTGAGACCCTTCCTATGGCATGAGATGTGATATCAAATTCCTTCCCATTCCAATCCTGAGACCCTTCCTATACCATGAGATGTGATATCTCAATGCTTCTAATACTAAACCTGAGACCCATCCTATAACATGAGATGTAATATCCAAATCCTTCCCCTTCCAAGCCTGAGACTCTTCCTTTAGCATGAGATGTGATATCCAACTCCTTCCCATTCCAATCCTGAGACCCTTCCTATAGCATGAGATGTGATATCTCAATGCTTCTACCAAACCTGAGACCCTTCCCATAGCATGAGATGTGATATGCAACTCCTTCCCATTCCAATCCTGAGACCGTTCCTATAGCATGAGTTGTGATATCTCAATGCTTCTAATACCAAACCTGATATCATTCCTATAACATGAGATGGGATATCCAACTTCTTCCCATTCCAATCCTAAGATCCTTCCTATACCATCAGATGTGATATCTCAATGTTTCTCATGCCAAACGTGAGGCCCTTCCTATAGCAAGAGATGTGATATACCAATCCTTCCCATTCCAAACCTGAGACCCTTCCTATAGCATGAGATGTGATATCCGACTCCTTCCCAATCCAATCCTGAGACCTTTCCTATAGCATGAGATGTAATATCACAATGCTTGTAATACCAAACCTGAGTCCCTTCATATAGCATGAGATGTGATATCCAACTCCTTCCCATTCCAATCCTGAGACCCTTCCTATAGCATGAGATGTGACATCTCAATGCTTTTAATACCAAACCTGAGACCCTTCCTATAGCATGAGATGGGATATCCAACTCCTTCCCATTCCAATCCTGAGACACTTCCGATAGCAGAGATGTGATATCTCAATGCTTATACCAAACCTTAGACCCTTCCTATAGCATATGTGATATCCTACTCCTTCCCATTCCAAACATGAGACCCTTCCTATAGCAAGAATGTAATATCCAACTCCTTCCCATTCCAATGCTGAGACCCTTCCTATAGCATGAGATGTGATATCTCAATGATTCTAATACCCAACCTGGGCCCTTCCTATAGCATGAGATGTGATATCAAACTCCGTCCCATTCCAATCCTGCGTCCCTTCCTATAGCATGAGATTTGATATCTCAATGTTTCTACTACCAAACCTGAGACCCTTCCTATAACATGAGACGTGATATCCAACTCCTTCCCATTCCAATCCTGAGACTCTTCCTATAACATGCGATGTGATATCTCAATGCTTCTAATACCACACCTGAGACCCATCCTATAACATGAGATGTGATATACAATTCCTTCCCATTCCAAACCTGAGACCCTTCCTTCAGCATGCGATGTGATATCTCAATGCTTCTAATACCAAACCTGAGACCCGTCCTATAACATGAGATGGGATATCCAACTCCTTCCCATCCCAATCCTGAGATACTTCCGATAGCAGAGATGTGATATCTCAATGCTTATACCAAACCTGAGACCCTTCCTATGGCATGAGATGTGATATCCATCTCCTTCCCATTCCAATCCTCAGACACTTCCTATAGTATGAGATGTGATATCTCAATGCTTCTAATACCAAATCTGAGACCCTTCCTATGGCATGAGATTTGATATCAAACTCCTTCCCATTCCAATCCTGAGACCCTTCCTATAGCATGAGATATGATATCCAAATCCTTCCCATTCCAATCCTGAAACCCTTCCTATACCATGAGATGTGATATCTTAATGCTTCTAATACCAAAACTGAGACCCGTCATATAACATGAGATGTGATATCTAAATCCTTCCCCTTCCAAACCTGAGACCCTCCCTATAGCATGAGATGTGATATCCAACTCCTTCCCAACCCAATCCTGAGACCCTTCCGATAGCATGAGATGTGATATCTCAATGCCTCTAATACCAAACCTGAGATCCTTCCTCTAACATGAAATGTGATATCCAACTCCTTCCCTTTCCAAACCTGAGAGCCTTCCTATAGCATGAGATGTGATATCCAAGTCCTTCCCATTCCAATCCTGAGACCCTTCCTATAACATGAGATGTGATATCCAACTCCTTCCCATTCCAACCTGAGACCCTTCCTATAGCATGAGATGGGATATCCAACTCCATCCAAATCCAATCCTGATACCCTTCCGATAGCATGAGATGTGATATCCAACTTCTTCCCATTCCAATCCTGAGACCCTTCCTATAACATGAGATGTGATGTCTCAATGCTTCTAATACCAAACCTGAGATCTTTCCTATAAAATGAGATGTGATATCCAACTCCTTCCCATTCCAAATATGAGACCCTTCCTATAGCATGAGATGTGATATCTCAATGCTTATACCAAACCTGAGACCCTTCCTATAGCTTGAGATGTGATATCCAACTCCTTCCCATTCCAACCTGAGACCCTTCCTATAGCATGAGATGGGATATCCAACTCCATCAAAATCCAATCCTGAGACCCTTCCTATAGCATGAGATGTGATATCTCAATGCTTATACCAAACCTGAGACCCTTCCTATAGCATGAGATGTGATATCCAACTTCTTCCCATTCCAATCCTGAGACCCTTCCTATAACATGAGATGTGATGTCTCAATGCTTCTAATACCAAACCTGAGATCTTTCCTATAAAATGAGATGTGATATCCAACTCCTTCCCATTCCAATCCTGAGACCCTTCCTATAGCATGTGATGTGATATCTCAATGCTTATACCAAACCTGAGACCCTTCCTATAGCTTGAGATGTGATATCCAACTCCTTCCCATTCCAATCCTGAGACCCTTTTTATAGCGTGAGATGTGATATCTCAATGCCTCTAATACCAAACCTGAGATCCTTCCTCTAACATGAAATGTGATATCCAACTCCTTCCCCTTCCAAACCTGAGAGCCTTCCTCTAGCATGAGATATGATATCCAAGTCCTTCCCATTCCAATCCTGAGACCCTTCCTATAACATGAGATGTGATATCCAACTCCTTCCCATTCCAAACTGAGATCCTTCCTATAGCATGAGATGGGATATCCAACTCCTTCCAAATCCAATCCTGATACCCTTCCGATAGCATGAGATGTGATATCCCAATGCTTCTACCAAACCTGAGACCCATACTATGGCATGAGATGTGATATCAAACTCCTTCCCATTCCAATCCTGAGACCCTTCCTATAGCTTGAGATGTGATATCCAACTCCTTCCCATTCCAATTCTGAGACCCGTCCTATACCATGAGACTTGATATCTCAATGCTTCTAATACCAAACCTGAGACCGGTCCTATAACATGAGATGTGATATCCAAATCCTTCCCCTTCCAAACCTTAGACCCTTCCTTTATCATGAGATGTGATATCCAACTCCTTCCCATTCCAATCCTGAGACCCTTCCGATATCATGAGATTTGTTATCTCAATGCTTCTAATATCAAACTTGAGACCCTCCCTATAGCATGAGATGTGACATCCAAGTCTTTCCCATTCCAATCCTGAGACCCTTCCTATAGCATGAGATGTGATGTCTCAATGCTTCTAATACCAAACCTGAGATCTTTCCTATAAAATGAGATGCGATATCCAACTCCTTCCCATTCCAAATATAAGACCCTTCCTATAGCATGAGATGTGATATCTCAATGCTTATACCAAACCTGAGACCCTTCCTATAGCTTGAGATGTGATATCCAAATCCTTCCCATTCCAACCTGAGACCCTTCCTATAGCATGAGATGGGATATCCAACTCCATCCAAATCCAATCCTGAGACCCTTCCTATAGCATGAGATGTGATATCTCAATGCTTATACCAAACCTGAGACCCTTCCTATAGCATGAGATGTGATATCCAACTTCTTCCCATTCCAATCCTGAGACCCTTCCTATTTCATGAGATGTGATGTCTCAATGCTTCTAATACCAAACCTGAGATCTTTCCTATAAAATGAGATGTGATATCCAACTCCTTCCCATTCCAATCCTGAGACCCTTCCTATAGCGTGAGATGTGATATCTCAATGCCTCTAATACCACACCTGAGATCCTTCCTCTAACATGAAATGTGATATCCAACTCCTCCCCTTCCAAACCTGAGAGCCTTCCTATAGCATGAGATATGATATCCAAGTCCTTCCCATTCCAATCCTGAGACCCTTCCTATAACATGAGATGTGATATCCAACTCCTTCCCATTCCAACCTGAGACCCTTCCTATAGCATGAGATGGGATATCCAACTCCTTCCAAATCCAATCCTGATACCCTTCCGATAGCATGAGATGTGATATCCCAATGCTTCTACCAAACCTGAGACCCATACTATGGCATGAGATGTGATATCAAACTCCTTCCTATTCCAATCCTGAGACCCTTCCTATAGCTTGAGATGTGATATCCAACTCCTTCCCATTCCAATTCTGAGACCCGTCCTATACCATGAGACTTGATATCGCAATGCTTCTAATACCAAACCTGAGACCGGTCCTATAACATGAGATGTGATATCCAAATCCTTCCCCTTCCAAACCTTAGACCCTTCCTTTATCATGAGATGTGATATCCAACTCCTTCCCATTCCAATCCTGAGACCCTTCCGATATCATGAGATTTGTTATCTCAATGCTTCTAATATCAAACTTGAGACCCTCCCTATAGCATGAGATGTGACATCCAAGTCCTTCCCATTCCAATTCTGAGACCCTTCCTATAGCATGAGATGTGATATCCAACTCCTTCCCATTCCAATTCTGAGACCCTTCCTATACCATGAGACTTGATGTCTCAATGCTTCTAATACCAACCCTGAGACCCTTCCTATAGCATGAGATGTGATATCCAACTCCTTCCCTTTCCAATCCTGAGACCCTTCCTATAGCATGAGATGTGATATCTCAATGCTTCTACCAAACCTGAGACCCTTCCTATAGCATGAGATGTGATATCCAACTCCTTCCCATTTCAATCCTGAGACCGTTCCTATAGCATGAGATGTGATATCTCAATGCTTCTAATACCAAACCTGATATCATTCCTATAACATCAGATGGGATATCTAACTTCTTCCCATTCCAATCCTAAGATCCTTCCTATACCATGAGATGTGATATCTCATTGTTTCTCATACCAAACGTGAGGCCCTTCCTATAGCAAGAGATGTGATATACCAATCCTTCCCATTCCAAACCTGAGACCCTTCCTATAGCATGAGATGTGATATCCGACTCCTTCCCAATCCAATCCTGAGACCTTTCCTATAGCATGAGATGTAATATCACAATGCTTGTAATACCAAACCTGAGTCCCTTCATATAGCATGAGATGTGATATCCAACTCCTTCCCATTCCAATCCTGAGACCCTTCCTATAGCATGAGATGTGACATCTCAATGCTTCTAATACCAAACCTGAGACCCTTCCTATAGCATGAGATGGGATATCCAACTCCTTCCCATTCCAATCCTGAGACACTTCCGATAGCAGAGATGTGATATCTCAATGCTTATACCAAACCTGAGACCCTTCCTATAGCATATGTGATATCCAACTCCTTCCCATTCCAAACATGAGACCCTTCCTATAGCAAGAATGTAATATCCAACTCCTTCCCATTCCAATCCTGAGACTCTTCCTATAACATGAGATGTGATATCCAACTACTTCCCATTCCAATCCTGAGACCCTTCCTATAGCATGAGATGTGATATCTCAATGATTCTAATACCCAACCTGGGCCCTTCCTATAGCATGAGATGTGATATCAAACTCCGTCCCATTCCAATCCTGCGTCCCTTCCTATAGCATGAGATTTGATATCTCAATGTTTCTACTACCAAACCTGAGACCCTTCCTATAACATGAGACGTGATATCCAACTCCTTCCCATTCCAATCCTGAGACTCTTCCTATAACATGCGATGTGATATCTCAATGCTTCTAATACCACACCTGAGACCCGTCCTATAACATGAGATGTGATATCCAAATCCTTCCCATTCCAAACCTGAGACCCTTCCTTCAGCATGCAATGTGATATCTCAATGCTTCTAATACCAAACCTGAGACCCGTCCTATAACATGAGATGGGATATCCAACTCCTTCCCATCCCAATCCTGAGACACTTCCGATAGCAGAAATGTGATGTCTCAATGCTTATACCAAACCTGAGACCCTTCCTATGGCATGAGATGTGATATCCAACTCCTACCCATTCCAATCCTCAGACACTTCCTATAGCATGAGATGTAATATCTCAATGCTTCTAATACCAAATCTGAGACCCTTCCTATGGCATGAGATTTGATATCAAACTCCTTCCCATTCCAATCCTGAGACCCTTCCTATAGCATGAGATATGATATCCAAATCCTTCCCATTCCAATCCTGAAACCCTTCCTATACCATGAGATGTGATATCTTAATGCTTCTAATACCAAAACTGAGACCCGTCCTATAACATGAGATGTGATATCCAAATCCTAACCCTTCCAAACCTGAGACCCTTCCTTTAGCATGAGATGTGATATCCAGCTCCTTCCCATTCCAATCCTGAGACCCTTCCGATAGTATGAGATGTGATATCTCAATGCTTCTCATATCAAAACTAAGACCCTCCCTACAGCATGAGATGTGATATCTAAGTCCTTCCCATTCCAATCCTGAGACCCTTCCGATAGCAGAGATGTGATATCTCAATGCTTATACCAAACCTGAGACCCTTCCTATGGCATGAGATGTGATATCCAACTCCTTCCCATTCCAATCCTGAGACCCTTCCTATAGCATGAGATGTGATATCTCAATGCTTCTAATACCAAACCTGAGATCCTTCCGATAACATGAGATGTGATATCCAAATCCTTTCCCTTCCAAACCTGAGACCCTTCCTATGGCATGAGATTTGATATCAAACTCCTTCCCATTCCAATCCTGAGACCCTTCCTATAGCATGAGGTATGATATCCAAATCCTTACCATTCCAATTCTGAAACCCTTCCTATACCATGAGATGTGATATCTTAATGCTTCTAATACCAAACCTGAGACCCGTCCTATAACATGAGATGTGATATCCAAATCCTTCCCCTTCCAAACCTGAGACCCTTCCTTTAGCATGAGATGTGATATCCAGCTCCTTCCCATTCCAATCCTGAGACCCTTCCGATAGCAGAGATGTGATATCTCAATGCTTATACCAAACCTGAGACCCTTCCTATGGCATGAGATGTGATATCCAACTCCTTCCCATTTCAATCCTGAGAACCTTCCTATAGCATGAGATGTGATATCTCAATGCGTCTACCAAACCTGAGACCCTTCCTTTAGCATGATATGTCATATACAACTCCTTCCCATTCCAATCCTGAGACCCTTCCTATAGCATGAGATGTGATATCTCAATGCTTCTAATACCAAACCTGAGATCCTTCCGATAACATGAGATGTGATATCCAAATCCTTTCCCTTCCAAACCTGAGACCCTCCCTTAAGCATGAGATGTGATATCTCAATGCTTCTAATACCAAACCTGAGATCCTTCCGATAACATGAGATGTGATATCCAGATCCTTCCCATTCCAATCCTGAGACCCTTCTGATAGCATGAGATGTGATATCTCAATGCCTCTAATACCAAACCTGAGATCCTACCTCTAACATGAAATCTGATATCCAACTCCTTCCCCTTCCAAACCTGAGAGCCTTCCTATAGCATGAGATGTGATATCCAAGTCCTTCCCATTCCAATCCTGAGATCCTTCCTATAACATGAGATGTGATATCTCAATGCTTCTACCAAACCTGAGACCCTTCCTATAGCATGAGATGTGATATCCAACTCCTTCCCATTCCAATCCTGAGACCGTTCCTATAGCATGAGATGTGATATCTCAATGCTTCTAATACCAAACCTGATATCATTCGTTTAACATGAGATGGGATATCCAACTCCTTCCCATTCCAATCCTAAAGTCCTTCCTATACCATGAGATGTGATATCTAAATGTTTCTCATACCAAACCTGAGGCCCTTCCTATAGCATGAGATGTGATATACCAATATTTCCCATTCCAAACCTGAGACCCTTCCTATAGCATGAGATGTGATATCCGACTCCTTCCCAATCCAATCCTGAGACCCTTCCTATAGCATGAGATGTAATATCACAATGCTTGTAATACCAAACCTGAGTCCCTTCATATAGCATGAGATGTGATATCCAACTCCTTCCCATTCCAATCCTGAGACCCTTCCTATAGCATGAGATGTGACATCTCAATGCTTCTAATACCAAACCTTAGACCCTTCCTATAGCATGAGATGGGATATCCAACTCATTCCCATTCCAATCCTGAGACACTTCCGATAGCAGAGATGTGATATCTCAATGATTATACCAAACCTGAGACCCTTCCTATAACATGAGATGTAATATCCAACTCCTTCCCATTCCAATCCTGAGACACTTCCGATAGCAGAGATGTGATATTTCAATGATTATACCAAACCTGAGATCCATCCTATGACATGAGATGTGATATCCAATTTCTTCCCATTCCAAACCTGAGACTCTTCCTACAGCATGCAATGTGATATCTCGATGCATCTACTACCAAACCTGAGACCCGTCCTATAACATGAGATGTGATATCCAACTATTTCCCATTCCAATTCTGAGACCCTTCCTATAGCATGAGATGTGATATCTCAATGGTTGTAATACCAAACCTGGACCCTTCCTATAGCATGAGATGTGATATCCAGCTTCTTCCCATTCCAATCCTGCGTCCCTTCCTATAGCATGAGATTTGATATCTCAATGTTTCTACTACCAAACCTGAGACCCTTCCTACAACATGAGACGTGATATCCAACTCCTTCCCATTCCAATCCTGAGACTCTTCCTATAGCATGAGATGTGATATCTCAATGCTTCTACCAAACCTGAGACCCGTCCTATAACATGAGATGTGATATCCAACTCCTTCCCGTTCCAAACCTGAGACACTTCCTATAGCATATGTGATATCCAACTCCTTCCCATTCCAAACATGAGACCCTTCCTATAGCAAGAATGTAATATCCAACTCCTACCCATTCCAATCCTGAGACCATTCCTATAGCATGAGATGTGATATCCAACTCCTTCCCGTCCCAATCCTGAGACACCTCTGATAGCAGAGATGTGATATCTCAATGCTTATACCAAACCTGTGACTCTTCCTATAACATGAGATTTGATTTCCAACTCCTTCCCGTTCCAAACCTGAGACCCTTACTATAGCATGAGATGTGATATCCTACTCCTTCCCATTCCAATACTGAGACCCTTCCGATGGCATGAGATGTGATATCTCAATGCTTCTAATACCAAACCTGTGATCCTTCCTATAACAAGAGATGTGATATCCAAATCCCTCCCCTTCCAAACCTGAGACCCTCCCTTTAGCATGAGATGTGATATCTCAATGCCTCTAATACCAAACCTGACATCCTCCCTTTAGCATGAGATGTGCTATCCAACTCCTTCCCATTCCAATCCTGAGACCCTTCTGATAGCATGAGATGTGTTATCTCAATGCCTCTAATACCAAACCTGAGATCCTACCTCTAACATGAAATGTGATATCCAACTCCTTCCCTTTCCAAACCTGAGACCCGCCCTATAGCATGAGATGTGATATCCAAGTCCTTCCCATTCCAATCCTGAGACCCTTCCTGTAGCATGAGATGTGATATCTCAGCGCTTCTAATACCAAACCTGAGACCCTTCCTATAACATAAGATGGGATATCCAACTCCATCCCATTCCAATCCTGAGACCCTCTCGATAGCAGAGATGTGATATCTCAATGCTTATACCAAACCTGAGACCCTTCCTGTGGCATGAGATGTCATATACAACTCCTTCCCATTCCAATCCTGAGACCCTTCCTATAGCATGAGATGTGATATCTCAATGCTTATACCAAACCTGAGACCCTTGCTATAGCATGAGATGTGATATCCAACTCCTTCCCATTCCAATCCTGAGACCCTTCCTATAACATGAGATGTGATGTCTCAATGCTTCCAATACCAAACCTGAGATTCTTCCTATGGCATGAGATGTCATATAAAACTCCTTCCCATTCCAATCCTGAGACCCTTTCTATAGCATGAGATGTGATATCCAACTCCTTCCCATTCCAATCCTGAGACCCTTCTTATAGCATGAGATTTGATATCTCAATGCTTCTAATACCACACCTGAGATCCTTCCGATAGCATAAGATGTGATATCTCAATGCTTCTAATACCAAACCTGAGATCATTACTATAACACGAGATGTAATATCCAAATCCTTCTCCATCCAAACCTGAGACCCTCCCTTTAGCATGAGATGTGATATCCAACTCCTTCCCATTCCAATCCTGAGACCCTTCCTATAGCATGAGATGTGATGTCTCAATGCTTCTAATACCAAACCCGAGATCCTTCCTATAACATGAGATGTGATATCCAACTCCTTCCCATTCCAATCCCGAGACACTTCCTATAGCATGAGAAGTGATATCTCCATGCTTATACCAAACCTGAGACCCTTCCTATAGCATGAGATGTGATATCGAACTCCTTCCCATTCCAATCCTGAGACCCTTCCTATACCATGAGATGTGATATCTCAATGCTTCTAATACTAAACCTGAGACCTGTCATATAACATGAGATGTAATATCCAAATCCTTCCCCTTCCAAGCCTGAGACCCTTCCTTTAGCATGAGATGTGATATCCAACTCCTTCCCATTCCAATCCTGAGACCCTTCCTATAGCATGAGATGTGATATCTCAATGCTTCTACCAAACCTGAGACCCTTCCTATAGCATGAGATGTGATATCCAACTCCTTCCCATTCCAATCCTGAGACCGTTCCTATAGCATGAGATGTGATATCTCAATGCTTCTAATACCAAACCTGATATCATTCCTATAACATGAGATGGGATATCCAACTTCTTCCCATTCCAATCCTAAGATCCTTCCTATACCATGAGATGTGATATCTCAATGTTTCTCATACCAAACCTGAGGCCCTTCCTATAGCAAGAGATGTGATATACCAATCCTTCCCATTCCAAACCTGAGACCCTTCCTATAGCATGAGATGTGATATCCGACTCCTTCCCAATCCAATCCTGAGACCTTTCCTATAGCATGAGATGTAATATCACAATGCTTGTAATACCATACCTGAGTCCCTTCATATAGCATGAGATGTGATATCCAACTCCTTCCCATTCCAATCCTGAGACCCTTCCTATAGCATGAGATGTGACATCTCAGTGCTTCTAATACCAAACCTGAGACCCTTCCTATAGCATGAGATGTGATATCCAACTCCTTCCCATTCCAAATATGAGACCCTTCCTAAAGCATGAGATGTGATATCTCAATGCTTACACCAAACCTGAGACCCTTCGTATAGCATATGTGATATCCAACTCCTTCCCATTCCAAACATGAGATCCTTCCTATAGCAAGAATGTAATATCCAACTCCTTCCCATTCCAATCCTGAGACTCTTCCTATAACATGAGATGTGATATCCAACTACTTCCCATTCCAATCCTGAGACCCTTCCTATAGCATGAGATGTGATATCTCAATGCTTCTAATACCCAACCTGGGCCCTTCCTATAGCATGAGATGTGATATCAAACTCTGTCCCATTCCAATCCTGCGTCCCTTCCTATAGCATGAGATTTGATATCTCAATGTTTCTACTACCATACCTGAGACCCTTCCTATAACATGAGACGTGATATCCAACTCCTTCCCATTCCAATCCTGAGACTCTTCCTATAACATGCGATGTGATATCTCAATGCTTCTAATACCACACCTGAGACCCGTCCTATAACATGAGATGTGATATCCAATTCCTTCCCATTCCAAACCTGAGACCCTTCCTACAGCATGCGATGTGATATCTCAATGCTTCTAATACCAAACCTGAGACCCGTCCTATAACATGAGATGGGATATCCAACTCCTTCCCATCCCAATCCTGAGACACTTCCGATAGCAGAGATGTGATATCTCAATGCTTATACCAAACCTGAGACCCTTCCTATGGCATGAGATGTGATATCCAACTCCTTCCCATTCCAATCCTCAGACACTTCCTATAGCATGAGATGTGATATCTCAATGCTTCTAATACCAAACCTGAGACCCTTCCTATGGCATGAGATTTGATATCAAACTCCTTCCCATTCCAATCCTGAGACCCTTCCTATAGCATGAGATATGATATCCAAATCCTTCCCATTCCAATCCTGAAACCCTTCCTATACCATGAGATGTGATATCTTAATGCGTCTAATACCAAAACTGAGACCCGTCCTATAACATGAGATGTGATATCCAAATCCTTCCCCTTCCAAACCTGAGACCCTTCCTTTAGCATGAGATGTGATATCCAGCTCCTTCCCATTCCAATCCTGAGACCCTTCCGATAGCATGAGATGTGATATCTCAATGCTTCTCATATCAAAACTGAGACCCTCCCTATAGCATGAGATGTGATATCTAAGTCCTTCCCATTCCAATCCTGAGACCCTTCCGATAGCAGAGATGTGATATCTCAATGCTTATACCAAACCTGAGACCCTTCCTATGGCATGAGATGTGATATCCAACTCCTTCCCATTTCAATCCTGAGACCCTTCCTATAGCATGAGATGTGATATCTCAATGCGTCTACCAAACCTGAGACCCTTCCTTTAGCATGAGATGTCATATACAACTCCTTCCCATTCCAATCCTGAGACCCTTCCTATAGCATGAGATGTGATATCTCAATGCTTCTAATACCAAACCTGAGATCCTTCCGATAACATGAGATGTGATATCCAAATCCTTTCCCTTCCAAACCTGAGACCCTTTCTATGGCATGAGATTTGATATCAAACTCCTTCCCATTCCAATCCTGAGACCCTTCCTATAGCATGAGATATGATATCCAAATCCTTCCCATTCCAATCCTGAAACCCTTCCTATACCATGAGATGTGATATCTTAATGCTTCTAATACCAAACCTGAGACCCGTCCTATAACATGAGATGTGATATCCAAATCCTTCCCCTTTCAAACCTGAGACCCTTCCTTTAGCATGAGATGTGATATCCAGCTCCTTCCCATTCCAATCCTGAGACCCTTCCGATAGCAGAGATGTGATATCTCAATGCTTATACCAAACCTGAGACCCTTCCTATGGCATGAGATGTGATATCCAACTCCTTCCCATTTCAATCCTGAGAACCTTCCTATAGCATGAGATGTGATATCTCAATGGGTCTACCAAACCTGAGACCCTTCCTTTAGCATGATATGTCATATACAACTCCTTCCCATTCCAATCCTGAGACCCTTCCTATAGCATGAGATGTGATATCTAAATGCTTCTAATACCAACCCTGAGATCCTTCCGATAACATGAGATGTGATATCCAAATCCTTTCCCTTCCAAACCTGAGACCCTCCCTTAAGCATCAGATGTGATATCCAACTCCTACCCATTCCAATCCTGAGACCCTTCTGATAGCATGAGATGTGATATCTCAATGCCTCTAATACCAAACCTGAGATCCTACCGCTAACATGAAATCTGATATCCAACTCCTTCCCCTTCCAAACCTGAAAGCCTTCCTATAGCATGAGATGTGATATCCAAGTCCTTCCCATTCCAATCCTGAGACCCTTCCTATAACATGAGATGTGATATCTCAATGCTTCTACCAAACCTGAGACCCTTCCTATAGCATGAGATGTGATATCCAACTCCTTCCCATTCCAATCCTGAGACCGTTCCTATAGCATGAGATGTGATATCTCAATGCTTCTAATACCAAACCTGATATCATTCGTTTAACATGAGATGGGATATCCAACTCCTTCCCATTCCAATCCTAAAATCCTTCCTATACCATGAGATGTGATATCTCAATGTTTCTCATACCAAACCTGAGGCCCTTCCTATAGCAAGAGATGTGATATACAAATCCTTCCCATTCCAAACCTGAGACCCTTCCTATAGCATGAGATGTGATATCCGACTCCTTCCCAATCCAATCCTGAGACCCTTCCTATAGCATGAGATGTAATATCACAATGCTTGTAATACCAAACCTGAGTCCCTTCATATAGCATGAGATGTGATATCCAACTCCTTCCCATTCCAATCCTGAGACCCTTCCTATAGCATGAGATGTGACATCTCAATGCTTCTAATACCAAACCTTAGACCCTTCCTATAGCATGAGATGGGATATCCAACTCCTTCCCATTCCAATCCTGAGACACTTCCGATAGCAGAGATGTGATATCTCAATGATTATACCAAACCTGAGACCCTTCCTATAACATGAGATGTGATATCCAACTCCTTCCCGTTCCAAACCTGAGACCCTTCCTATAGCATATGTGATATCCAACTCCTTCCCATTCCAAACATGAGACCCTTCCTATAGCAAGAATGTAATATCCAACTCCTTCCCATTCCAATCCTGAGACCATTCCTATAGCATGAGATGTGATATCTCAATGCTTCTAATACCAAACCTGAGACCCTTCCTACAGCATGCAATGTGATATCTCGATGCTTCTAATCCCAAACCTGAGACCCGTCCTATAACATGAGATGTGATATCCAACTACTTCCCATTCCAATTCTGAGACCCTTCCTATAGCATGAGATGTGATATCTCAATGCTTGTAATACCAAACCTGGACCCTTCCTATAGCATGAGATGTGATATCCAGCTTCTTCCCATTCCAATCCTGCGTCCCTTCCTATAGCATGAGATTTGATATCTCAATGTTTCTACTACCAAACCTGAGACCCTTCCTACAACATGAGACGTGATATCCAACTCCTTCCCATTCCAATCCTGAGACTCTTCCTATAGCATGAGATGTGATATCTCAATGCTTCTACCAAACCTGAGACCCGTCCTATAACATGAGATGTGATATCGGAATCCTTCCCCTTCCAAACCTGAGACCCTTCCTTTAGCATGAGATGTGATATCCAGCTCCTTCCCATTCCAATCCTGCGTCCCTTCCTATAGCATGAGATTTGATATCTCAATGTTTCTACTACAAAACCTGAGACCCTTCCTACAACATGAGACGTGATATCCAACTCCTTCCCATTCCTATCCTGAGACTCTTCCTATAGCATGAGATGTGATATCTCAATGCTTCTACCAAACCTGAGACCCTTCCTATAGCATGAGATGTGATATCCAACTCCTTCCCATTCCAATACTGAGACCGTTCCTATAGCATGAGATGTGATATCTCAATGCTTCTAATACCAAACCTGATATCATTCGTTTAACATGAGATGGGATATCCAACTCCTTCCCATTCCAATCCTAAAATCCTTCCTATACCATGGGATGTGATATCTCAATGTTTCTCATACCAAACCTGAGGCCCTTACTATAGCAAGAGATGTGATATACAAATCCTTCCCATTCCAAACCTGAGACCCTTCCTATAGCATGAGCTGTGATATCCGACTCCTTCCCAATCCAATCCTGAGACCCTTCCTATAGCATGAGGTGTAATATCACAATGCTTGTAATACCAAACCTGAGTCCCTTCATATAGCATGAGATGTGATATCCAACTCCTTCCCATTCCAATCCTGAGACCCTTCCTATAGCATGAGATGTGATATCCGACTCCTTCCCAATCCAATCCTGAGACCCTTCCTATAGCATGAGATGTAATATCACAATGCTTGTGATACCAAACCTGAGTCCCTTCATATAGCATGAGATGGGATATCCAACTCCTTCCAAATCCAATCCTGATACCCTTCCGATAGCATGAGATGTGATATCGCAATGCTTCTACCAAACCTGAGACCCATACTATGGCATGAGATGTGATATCAAACTCCTTCCTATTCCAATCCTGAGACCCTTCCTATAGCTTGAGATGTGATATCCAACTCCTTTCCATTCCAATTCTGAGACCCGTCCTATACCATGAGACTTGATATCGCAATGCTTCTAATACCAAACCTGAGACCGGTCCTATAACATGAGATGTGATATCCAAATCCTTCCCCTTCCAAACCTTAGACCCTTCCTTTATCATGAGATGTGATATCCAACTCCTTCCCATTCCAATCCTGAGACCCTTCCGATATCATGAGATTTGTTATCTCAATGCTTCTAATATCAAACTTGAGACCCTCCCTATAGCATGAGATGTGACATCCAAGTCCTTCCCATTCCAATTCTGAGACCCTTCCTATAGCATGAGATGTGATATCCAACTCCTTCCCATTCCAATTCTGAGACCCTTCCTATACCATGAGACTTGATGTCTCAATGCTTCTAATACCAACCCTGAGACCCTTCCTATAGCATGAGATGTGATATCCAACTCCTTCCCTTTCCAATCCTGAGACCCTTCTTATAGCATGAGATGTGATATCCAACTCCTTCCCATTCCAATCCTGAGACCGTTCCTATAGCATGAGATGTGATATCTCAATGCTTCTAATACCAAACCTGATATCATTCCTATAACATGAGATGGGATATCTAACTTCTTCCCATTCCAATCCTAAGATCCTTCCTATACCATGAGATGTGATATCTCATTGTTTCTCATACCAAACGTGAGGCCCTTCCTATAGCAAGAGATGTGATATACCAATCCTTCCCATTCCAAACCTGAGACCCTTCCTATAGCATGAGATGTGATATCCGACTCCTTCCCAATCCAATCCTGAGACCTTTCCTATCCTTTCCTATAGCATGAGATGTAATATCACAATGCTTGTAATACCAAACCTGAGTCCCTTCATATAGCATGAGATGTGATATCCAACTCCTTCCCATTCCAATCCTGAGACCCTTCCTATAGCATGAGATGTGACATCTCAATGCTTCTAATACCAAACCTGAGACCCTTCCTATAGCATGAGATGGGATATCCAACTCCTTCCCATTCCAATCCTGAGACACTTCCGATAGCAGAGATGTGATATCTCAATGCTTATACCAAACCTGAGACCCTTCCTATAGCATATGTGATATCCAACTCCTTCCCATTCCAAACATGAGACCCTTCCTATAGCAAGAATGTAATATCCAACTCCTTCCCATTCCAAGCCTGAGACTCTTCCTATAACATGAGATGTGATATCCAACTACTTCCCATTCCAATCCTGAGACCCTTCCAATAGCATGAGATGTGATATCTCAATGATTCTAATACCCAACCTGGGCCCTTCCTATAGCATGAGATATGATATCACACTCCGTCCCATTCCAATCCTGCGTCCCTTCCTATAGCATGAGATTTGATATCTCAATGTTTCTACTACCAAACCTGAGACCCTTCCTATAACATGAGACGTGATATCCAACTCCTTCCCTTTCCAATCCTGAGACTCTTCCTATAACATGCGATGTGATATCTCAATGCTTCTAATACCACACCTGAGACCCGTCCTATAACATGAGATGTGATATCCAATTCCTTCCCATTCCAAACCTGAGACCCTTCCTTCAGCATGCGATGTGATATCTCAATGCTTCTAATACCAAACCTGAGACCCGTCCTATAACATGAGATGGGATATCCAACTCCTTCCCATCCCAATCCTGAGACACTTCCGATAGCAGAGATGTGATATCTCAATGCTTATACCAAACCTGAGACCCTTCCTATGGCATGAGATGTGATATCCAACTCCTTCCCATTCCAATCCTCAGGCACTTCCTATAGCATGAGATGTGATATCTCAATGCTTCTAATACCAAATCTGAGACCCTTCCTATGGCATGAGATTTGATATCAAACTCCTTCCCATTCCAATCCTGAGACCCTTCCTATAGCATGAGATATGATATCCAAATCCTTCCCATTCCAATCCTGAAACCCTTCCTATACCATGAGATGTGATATCTTAATGCTTCTAATACCAAAACTGAGACCCGTCCTATAACATGAGATGTGATATCCAAATCCTTCCCCTTCCAAACCTGAGACCCTTCCTTTAGCATGAGATGTGATATCCAGCTCCTTCCCATTCCAATCCTGAGACCCTTCCGATAGTATGAGATGTGATATCTCAATGCTTCTCATATCAAAACTAAGACCCTCCCTACAGCATGAGATGTGATATCTAAGTCCTTCCCATTCCAATCCTGAGACCCTTCCGATAGCAGAGATGTGATATCTCAATGCTTATACCAAACCTGAGACCCTTCCTATGGCATGAGATTTGATATCAAACTCCTTACCATTCCAATCCTGAAACCCTTCCTATACCATGAGATGTGATATCTTAATGCTTCTAATACCAAACCTGAGACCCGTCCTATAACATGAGATGTGATATCCAAATCCTTCCCCTTCCAAACCTGAGACCCTTCCTTTAGCATGAGATGTGATATCCAGCTCCTTCCCATTCCAATCCTGAGACCCTTCCGATAGCAGAGATGTGATATCTCAATGCTTATACCAAACCTGAGACCCTTCCTATGGCATGAGATGTGATATCCAACTCCTTCCCATTTCAATCCTGAGAACCTTCCTATAGCATGAGATGTGATATCTCAATGCGTCTACCAAACCTGAGACCCTTCCTTTAGCATGATATGTCATATACAACTCCTTCCCATTCCAATCCTGAGACCCTTCCTATAGCATGAGATGTGATATCTCAATGCTTCCAATACCAAACCTGAGATCCTTCCGATAACATGAGATGTGATATCCAAATCCTTTCCCTTCCAAACCTGAGACCCTCCCTTAAGCATGAGATGTGATATCTCAATGCTTCTAATACCAAACCTGAGATCCTTCCGATAACATGAGATGTGATATCCAAATCCTTCCCATTCCAATCCTGAGACCCTTCTGATAGCATGAGATGTGATATCTCAATGCCTCTAATACCAAACCTGAGATCATACCTCTAACATGAAATCTGATATCCAACTCCTTCCCCTTCCAAACCTGAGAGCCTTCCTATAGCATGAGATGTGATATCCAAGTCCTTCCCATTCCAATCCTGAGACCCTTCCTATAACATGAGATGTGATATCTCAATGCTTCTACCAAACCTGAGACCCTTCCTATAGCATGAGGTGTGATATCCAACTCCTTCCCATTCCAATCCTGAGTCCGTTCCTATAGCATGAGATGTGATATCTCAATGCTTCTAATACCAAACCTGATATCATTCGTTTAACATGAGATGGGATATCCAACTCCTTCCCATTCCAATCCTAAAATCCTTCCTATACCATGAGATGTGATATCTAAATGTTTCTCATACCAAACCTGAGGCCCTTCCTATAGCATGAGATGTGATATACCAATATTTCCCATTCCAAACCTGAGACCCTTCCTATAGCATGAGATGTGATATCCGACTCCTTCCCAATCCAATCCTGAGACCCTTCCTATAGCATGAGATGTAATATCACAATGCTTGTAATACCAAACCTGAGTCCCTTCATATAGCATGAGATGTGATATCCAACTCCTTCCCATTCCAATCCTGAGACCCTTCCTATAGCATGAGATGTGACATCTCAATGCTTCTAATACCAAACCTTAGACCCTTCCCATAGCATGAGATGGGATATCCAACTCATTCCCATTCCAATCCTGAGACACTTCCGATAGCAGAGATGTGATATCTCAATGATTATACCAAACCTGAGACCCTTCCTATAACATGATATGTGATATCCAACTCCTTCCCATTCCAATCCTGAGACACTTCCGATAGCAGAGATGTGATATCTCAATGATTATACCAAACCTGAGATCCATCCTATGACATGAGATGTGATATCCAATTTCTTCCCATTCCAAACCTGAGACCCTTCCTACAGCATGCAATGTGATATCTCGATGCTTCTACTACCAAACCTGAGACCCGTCCTATAACATGAGATGTGATATCCAACTACTTCCCATTCCAATTCTGAGACCCTTCCTATAGCATGAGATGTGATATCTCAATGCTTGTAATACCAAACCTGGACCCTTCCTATAGCATGAGATGTGATATCCAGCTTCTTCCCATTCCAATCCTGCGTCCCTTCCTATAGCATGAGATTTGATATATCAATGTTTCTACTACCAAACCTGAGACCCTTCCTACAACATGAGACGTGATATCCAACTCCTTCCCATTCCAATCCTGAGACTCTTCCTATAGCATGAGATGTGATATCTCAATGCTTCTACCAAACCTGAGACCCGTCCTATAACATGAGATGTGATATCCAACTCCTTCCCGTTCCAAACCTGAGACACTTCCTATAGCATATGTGATATCCAACTCCTTCCCATTCCAAACATGAGACCCTTCCTATAGCAAGAATGTAATATCCAACTCCTACCCATTCCAATCCTGAGACCATTCCTATAGCATGAGATGTGATATCCAACTCCTTCCCGTCCCAATCCTGAGACACCTCCGATAGCAGAGATGTGATATCTCAATGCTTATACCAAACCTGAGACTCTTCCTATAACATGAGTTTTGATTTCCAAATCCCTCCCCTTCCAAACCTGAGACCCTCCCTTTAGCATGAGATGTGATATCTCAATGCCTCTAATACCAAACCTGACATCCTCCCTTTAGCATGAGATGTGATATCCAACTCCTTCCCATTCCAATCCTGAGACCCGCCCTATAGCATGAGATTTGATATCCAAGTCCTTCCCATTCCAATCCTGAGACCCTTCCTGTAGCATGAGATGTGATATCTCAGCGCTTCTAATACCAAACCTGAGACCCTTCCTATAACATAAGATGGGATATCCAACTCCATCCCATTCCAATCCTGAGACCCTCTCGATAGCAGAGATGTGATATCTCAATGCTTATACCAAACCTGAGACCCTTCCTGTGGCATGAGATGTCATATACAACTCCTTCCCATTCCAATCCTGAGACCCTTCCTATAGCATGAGATGTGATATCCAACTCCTTCCCATTCCAATCCTGAGACCCTTCCTATAACATGAGATGTGATGTCTCAATGCTTCCAATACCAAACCTGAGATTCTTCCTATGGCATGAGATGTCATATAAAACTCCTTCCCATTCCAATCCTGAGACCCTTTCTATAGCATGAGATGTGATATCCAACTCCTTCCCATTCCAATCCTGAGACCCTTCTTATAGCATGAGATTTGATATCTCAATGCTTCTAATACCACACCTGAGATCCTTCCGATAGCATAAGATGTGATATCTCAATGCTTCTAATACCAAACCTGAGATCATTACTATAACACGAGATGTAATATCCAAATCCTTCTCCATCCAAACCTGAGACCCTCCCTTTAGCATGAGATGTGATATCCAACTCCTTCCCATTCCAATCCTGAGACCCTTCCTATAGCATGAGATGTGATGTCTCAATGCTTCTAATACCAAACCCGAGATCCTTCCTATAACATGAAATGTGATATCCAACTCCTTCCCATTCCAATCCCGAGACACTTCCTATAGCATGAGAAGTGATATCTCCATGCTTATACCAAACCTGAGACCCTTCCTATAGCATGAGATGTGATAGCCAACTCCTTCCCATTCCAATCCTGAGACCCTTCCTATACCATGAGATGTGATATCTCAATGCTTCTAATACTAAACCTGAGACCCGTCCTATAACATGAGATGTAATATCCAAATCCTTCCCCTTCCAAGCCTGAGACCCTTCCTATAGCATGAGATGTGATATCCAACTCCTTCCCATTCCAATCCTGAGACCCTTCCTATAGCATGAGATGTGATATCTCAATGCTTCTACCAAACCTGAGACCCTTCCTATAGCATGAGATGTGATATCCAACTCCTTCCCATTCCAATCCTGAGACCGTTCCTATAGCATGAGATGTGATATCTCAATGCTTCTAATACCAAACCTGATATCATTCCTATAACATGAGATGGGATATCCAACTTCTTCCCATTCCAATCCTAAGATCCTTCCTATACCATGAGATGTGATATCTCAATGTTTCTCATACCAAACCTGAGGCCCTTCCTATAGCAAGAGATGTGATATACCAATCCTTCCCATTCCAAACCTGAGACCCTTCCTATAGCATGAGATGTGATATCCGACTCCTTCCCAATCCAATCCTGAGACCTTTCCTATAGCATGAGATGTAATATCACAATGCTTGTAATACCATACCTGAGTCCCTTCATATAGCATGAGATGTGATATCCAACTCCTTCCCATTCCAATCCTGAGACCCTTCCTATAGCATGAGATGTGACATCTCAGTGCTTCTAATACCAAACCTGAGACCCTTCCTATAGCATGAGATGTGATATCCAACTCCTTCCCATTCCAAATATGAGACCCTTCCTAAAGCATGAGATGTGATATCTCAATGCTTACACCAAACCTGAGACCCTTCGTATAGCATATGTGATATCCAACTCCTTCCCATTCCAAACATGAGACCCTTCCTATAGCAAGAATGTAATATCCAACTCCTTCCCATTCCAATCCTGAGACTCTTCCTATAACATGAGATGTGATATCCAACTACTTCCCATTCCAATCCTGAGACCCTTCCTATAGCATGAGATGTGATATCTCAATGCTTCTAATACCCAACCTGGGCCCTTCCTATAGCATGAGATGTGATATCAAACTCTGTCCCATTCCAATCCTCCGTCCCTTCCTATAGCATGAGATTTGATATCTCAATGTTTCTACTACCATACCTGAGACCCTTCCTATAACATGAGACGTGATATCCAACTCCTTCCCATTCCAATCCTGAGACTCTTCCTATAACATGCGATGTGATATCTCAATGCTTCTAATACCACACCTGAGACCCGTCCTATAACATGAGATGTGATATCCAATTCCTTCCCATTCCAAACCTGAGACCCTTCCTACAGCATGCGATGTGATATCTCAATGCTTCTAATACCAAACCTGAGACCCGTCCTATAACATGAGATGGGATATCCAACTCCTTCCCATCCCAATCCTGAGACACTTCCGATAGCAGAGATGTGATATCTCAATGCTTATACCAAACCTGAGACCCTTCCTATGGCATGAGATGTGATATCCAACTCCTTCCCATTCCAATCCTCAGACCCTTCCTATAGCATGAGATGTGATATCTCAATGCTTCTAATACCAAACCTGAGACCCTTCCTATGGCATGAGATTTGATATCAAACTCCTTCCCATTCCAATCCTGAGACCCTTCCTATAGCATGAGATATGATATCCAAATCCTTCCCATTCCAATCCTGAAACCCTTCCTATACCATGAGATGTGATATCTTAATGCTTCTAATACCAAAACTGAGACCCGTCCTATAACATGAGATGTGATATCCAAATCCTTCCCCTTCCAAACCTGAGACCCTTCCTTTAGCATGAGATGTGATATCCAGCTCCTTCCCATTCCAATCCTGAGACCCTTCCGATAGCATGAGATGTGATATCTCAATGCTTCTCATATCAAAACTGAGACCCTCCCTATAGCATGAGATGTGATATCTAAGTCCTTCCCATTCCAATCCTGAGACCCTTCCGATAGCAGAGATGTGATATCTCAATGCTTATACCAAACCTGAGACCCTTCCTATGGCATGAGATGTGATATCCAACTCCTTCCCATTTCAATCCTGAGACCCTTCCTATAGCATGAGATGTGATATCTCAATGTGTCTACCAAACCTGAGACCCTTCCTTTAGCATGAGATGTCATATACAACTCCTTCCCATTCCAATCCTGAGACCCTTCCTATAGCATGAGATGTGATATCTCAATGCTTCTAATACCAAACCTGAGGCCCTTCCTATAGCATGAGATGTGATATACCAATATTTCCCATTCCAAACCTGAGACCCTTCCTATAGCATGAGATGTGATATCCGACTCCTTCCCAATCCAATCCTGAGACCCTTCCTATAGCATGAGATGTAATATCACAATGCTTGTAATACCAAACCTGAGTCCCTTCATATAGCATGAGATGTGATATCCAACTCCTTCCCATTCCAATCCTGAGACCCTTCCTATAGCATGAGATGTGACATCTCAATGCTTCTAATACCAAACCTTAGACCCTTCCCATAGCATGAGATGGGATATCCAACTCATTCCCATTCCAATCCTGAGACACTTCCGATAGCAGAGATGTGATATCTCAATGATTATACCAAACCTGAGACCCTTCCTATAACATGATATGTGATATCCAACTCCTTCCCATTCCAATCCTGAGACACTTCCGATAGCAGAGATGTGATATCTCAATGATTATACCAAACCTGAGATCCATCCTATGACATGAGATGTGATATCCAATTTCTTCCCATTCCAAACCTGAGACCCTTCCTACAGCATGCAATGTGATATCTCGATGCTTCTACTACCAAACCTGAGACCCGTCCTATAACATGAGATGTGATATCCAACTACTTCCCATTCCAATTCTGAGACCCTTCCTATAGCATGAGATGTGATATCTCAATGCTTGTAATACCAAACCTGGACCCTTCCTATAGCATGAGATGTGATATCCAGCTTCTTCCCATTCCAATCCTGCGTCCCTTCCTATAGCATGAGATTTGATATATCAATGTTTCTACTACCAAACCTGAGACCCTTCCTACAACATGAGACGTGATATCCAACTCCTTCCCATTCCAATCCTGAGACTCTTCCTATAGCATGAGATGTGATATCTCAATGCTTCTACCAAACCTGAGACCCGTCCTATAACATGAGATGTGATATCCAACTCCTTCCCGTTCCAAACCTGAGACACTTCCTATAGCATATGTGATATCCAACTCCTTCCCATTCCAAACATGAGACCCTTCCTATAGCAAGAATGTAATATCCAACTCCTACCCATTCCAATCCTGAGACCATTCCTATAGCATGAGATGTGATATCCAACTCCTTCCCGTCCCAATCCTGAGACACCTCCGATAGCAGAGATGTGATATCTCAATGCTTATACCAAACCTGAGACTCTTCCTATAACATGAGTTTTGATTTCCAAATCCCTCCCCTTCCAAACCTGAGACCCTCCATTTAGCATGAGATGTGATATCTCAATGCCTCTAATACCAGACCTGACATCCTCCCTTTAGCATGAGATGTGATATCCAACTCCTTCCCATTCCAATCCTGAGACCCTTCTGATAGCATGAGATGTGATATCTCAATGCCTCTAATACCAAACCTGAGATCCTACCTCTAACATGAAATGTGATATCCAACTCCTTCCCTTTCCAAACCTGAGACCCGCCCTATAGCATGAGATTTGATATCCAAGTCCTTCCCATTCCAATCCTGAGACCCTTCCTGTAGCATGAGATGTGATATCTCAGCGCTTCTAATACCAAACCTGAGACCCTTCCTATAACATAAGATGGGATATCCAACTCCATCCCATTCCAATCCTGAGACCCTCTCGATAGCAGAGATGTGATATCTCAATGCTTATACCAAACCTGAGACCCTTCCTGTGGCATGAGATGTCATATACAACTCCTTCCCATTCCAATCCTGAGACCCTTCCTATAGCATGAGATGTGATATCCAACTCCTTCCCATTCCAATCCTGAGACCCTTCCTATAACATGAGATGTGATGTCTCAATGCTTCCAATACCAAACCTGAGATTCTTCCTATGGCATGAGATGTCATATAAAACTCCTTCCCATTCCAATCCTGAGACCCTTTCTATAGCATGAGATGTGATATCCAACTCCTTCCCATTCCAATCCTGAGACCCTTCTTATAGCATGAGATTTGATATCTCAATGCTTCTAATACCACACCTGAGATCCTTCCGATAGCATAAGATGTGATATCTCAATGCTTCTAATACCAAACCTGAGATCATTACTATAACACGAGATGTAATATCCAAATCCTTCTCCATCCAAACCTGAGACCCTCCCTTTAGCATGAGATGTGATATCCAACTCCTTCCCATTCCAATCCTGAGACCCTTCCTATAGCATGAGATGCGATGTCTCAATGCTTCTAATACCAAACCCGAGATCCTTCCTATAACATGAAATGTGATATCCAACTCCTTCCCATTCCAATCCCGAGACACTTCCTATAGCATGAGAAGTGATATCTCCATGCTTATACCAAACCTGAGACCCTTCCTATAGCATGAGATGTGATAGCCAACTCCTTCCCATTCCAATCCTGAGACCCTTCCTATACCATGAGATGTGATATCTCAATGCTTCTAATACTAAACCTGAGACCCGTCCTATAACATGAGATGTAATATCCAAATCCTTCCCCTTCCAAGCCTGAGACCCTTCCTATAGCATGAGATGTGATATCCAACTCCTTCCCATTCCAATCCTGAGACCCTTCCTATAGCATGAGATGTGATATCTCAATGCTTCTACCAAACCTGAGACCCTTCCTATAGCATGAGATGTGATATCCAACTCCTTCCCATTCCAATCCTGAGACCGTTCCTATAGCATGAGATGTGATATCTCAATGCTTCTAATACCAAACCTGATATCATTCCTATAACATGAGATGGGATATCCAACTTCTTCCCATTCCAATCCTAAGATCCTTCCTATACCATGAGATGTGATATCTCAATGTTTCTCATACCAAACCTGAGGCCCTTCCTATAGCAAGAGATGTGATATACCAATCCTTCCCATTCCAAACCTGAGACCCTTCCTATAGCATGAGATGTGATATCCGACTCCTTCCCAATCCAATCCTGAGACCTTTCCTATAGCATGAGATGTAATATCACAATGCTTGTAATACCATACCTGAGTCCCTTCATATAGCATGAGATGTGATATCCAACTCCTTCCCATTCCAATCCTGAGACCCTTCCTATAGCATGAGATGTGACATCTCAGTGCTTCTAATACCAAACCTGAGACCCTTCCTATAGCATGAGATGTGATATCCAACTCCTTCCCATTCCAAATATGAGACCCTTCCTAAAGCATGAGATGTGATATCTCAATGCTTACACCAAACCTGAGACACTTCGTATAGCATATGTGATATCCAACTCCTTCCCATTCCAAACATGAGACCCTTCCTATAGCAAGAATGTAATATCCAACTCCTTCCCATTCCAATCCTGAGACTCTTCCTATAACATGAGATGTGATATCCAACTACTTCCCATTCCAATCCTGAGACCCTTCCTATAGCATGAGATGTGATATCTCAATGCTTCTAATACCCAACCTGGGCCCTTCCTATAGCATGAGATGTGATATCAAACTCTGTCCCATTCCAATCCTGCGTCCCTTCCTATAGCATGAGATTTGATATCTCAATGTTTCTACTACCATACCTGAGACCCTTCCTATAACATGAGACGTGATATCCAACTCCTTCCCATTCCAATCCTGAGACTCTTCCTATAACATGCGATGTGATATCTCAATGCTTCTAATACCACACCTGAGACCCGTCCTATAACATGAGATGTGATATCCAATTCCTTCCCATTCCAAACCTGAGACCCTTCCTACAGCATGCGATGTGATATCCGACTCCTTCCCAATCCAATCCTGAGACCCTTCCTATAGCATGAGATGTAATATCACAATGCTTGTAATACCAAACCTGAGTCCCTTCATATAGCATGAGATGTGATATCCAACTCCTTCCCATTCCAATCCTGAGACCCTTCCTATAGCATGAGATGTGACATCTCAATGCTTCTAATACCAAACCTTAGACCCTTCCTATAGCATGAGATGGGATATCCAACTCCTTCCCATTCCAATCCTGAGACACTTCCGATAGCAGAGATGTGATATCTCAATGATTATACCAAACCTGAGACCCTTCCTATAACATGAGATGTGATATCCAACTCCTTCCCGTTCCAAACCTGCGACCCTTCCTATAGCATATGTGATATCCAACTCCTTCCCATTCCAAACATGAGACCCTTCCTATAGCAAGAATGTAATATCCAACTCCTTCCCATTCCAATCCTGAGACCATTCCTATAGCATGAGATGTGATATCTCAATGCTTCTAATACCAAACCTGAGACCCTTCCTACAGCATGCAATGTGATATCTCGATGCTTCTAATCCCAAACCTGAGACCCGTCCTATAACATGAGATGTGATATCCAACTACTTCCCATTCCAATTCTGAGACCCTTCCTATAGCATGAGATGTGATATCCAGCTCCTTCCCATTCCAATCCTGAGACCCTTCCGATAGTATGAGATGTGACATCTCAATGCTTCTCATATCAAAACTAAGACCCTCCCTACAGCATGAGATGTGATATCTAAGTCCTTCCCATTCCAATCCTGAGACCCTTCCGATAGCAGAGATGTGATATCTCAATGCTTATACCAAACCCGAGACACTTCCTATGGCATGAGATGTGATTTCCAACTCCTTCCCATTCCAATCCTGAGACCCTTCCTATAGCATGAGATGTGATATCTCAATGCTTCTAATACCAAACCTGAGATCCTTCCGATAACATGAGATGTGATATCCAAATCCTTTCCCTTCCAAACCTGAGACCCTTCCTATGGCATGAGATTTGATATCAAACTCCTTCCCATTCCAATCCTGAGACCCTTCCTATAGCATGAGGTATGATATCCAAATCCTTACCATTCCAATCCTGAAACCCTTCCTATACCATGAGATGTGATATCTTAATGCTTCTAATACCAAACCTGAGACCCGTCCTATAACATGAGATGCGATATCCAAATCCTTCCCCTTCCAAACCTGAGACGCTTCCTTTAGCATGAGATGTGATATCCAGCTCCTTCCCATTCCAATCCTGAGACCCTTCCGATAGCAGAGATGTGATATCTCAATGCTTATACCAAACCTGAGACCCTTCCTATGGCATGAGATGTGATATCCAACTCCTTCCCATTTCAATCCTGAGAACCTTCCTATAGCATGAGATGTGATATCTCAATGCGTCTACCAAACCTGAGACCCTTCCTTTAGCATGATATGTCATATACAACTCCTTCCCATTCCAATCCTGAGACCCTTCCTATAGCATGAGATGTGATATCTCAATGCTTCTAATACCAAACCTGAGATCCTTCCGATAACATGAGATGTGATATCCAAATCCTTTCCCTTCCAAACCTGAGACCCTCCCTTAAGCATGAGATGTGATATCTCAATGCTTCTAATACCAAACCTGAGATCCTTCCGATAACATGAGATGTGATATCCAAATCCTTCCCATTCCAATCCTGAGACCCTTCTGATAGCATGAGATGTAATATCACAATGCTTGTAATACCAAACCTGAGTCCCTTCATATAGCATGAGATGGGATATCCAACTCCTTCCAAATCCAATCCTGATACCCTTCCGATAGCATGAGATGTGATATCGCAATGCTTCTACCAAACCTGAGACCCATACTATGGCATGAGATGTGATATCAAACTCCTTCCTATTCCAATCCTGAGACCCTTCCTATAGCTTGAGATGTGATATCCAACTCCTTTCCATTCCAATTCTGAGACCCGACCTATACCATGAGACTTGATATCGCAATGCTTCTAATACCAAACCTGAGACCGGTCCTATAACATGAGATGTGATATCCAAATCCTTCCCCTTCCAAACCTTAGACCCTTCCTTTATCATGAGATGTGATATCCAACTCCTTCCCATTCCAATCCTGAGACCCTTCCGATATCATGAGATTTGTTATCTCAATGCTTCTAATATCAAACTTGAGACCCTCCCTATAGCATGAGATGTGACATCCAAGTCCTTCCCATTCCAATTCTGAGACCCTTCCTATAGCATGAGATGTGATATCCAACTCCTTCCCATTCCAATTCTGAGACCCTTCCTATACCATGAGACTTGATGTCTCAATGCTTCTAATACCAACCCTGAGACCCTTCCTATAGCATGAGATGTGATATCCAACTCCTTCCCTTTCCAATCCTGAGACCCTTCTTATAGCATGAGATGTGATATCTCAATGCTTCTACCAAACCTGAGACCCTTCCTATAGCATGAGATGTGATATCCAACTCCTTCCCATTCCAATCCTGAGACCGTTCCTATAGCATGAGATGTGATATCTCAATGCTTCTAATACCAAACCTGATATCATTCCTATAACATGAAATGGGATATCTAACTTCTTCCCATTCCAATCCTAAGATCCTTCCTATACCATGAGATGTGATATCTCATTGTTTCTCATACCAAACGTGAGGCCCTTCCTATAGCAAGAGATGTGATATACCAATCCTTCCCATTCCAAACCTGAGACCCTTCCTATAGCATGAGATTTGATATCCGACTCCTTCCCAATCCAATCCTGAGACCTTTCCTATAGCATGAGATGTAATATCACAATGCTTGTAATACCAAACCTGAGTCCCTTCATATAGCATGAGATGTGATATCCAACTCCTTCCCATTCCAATCCTGAGACCCTCCCTATAGCATGAGATGTGACATCTCAATGCTTCTAATACCAAACCTGAGACCCTTCCTATAGCATGAGATGGGATATCCAACTCCTTCCCATTCCAATCCTGAGACACTTCCGATAGCAGAGATGTGATATCTCAATGCTTATACCAAACCTGAGACCCTTCCTATAGCATATGTGATATCCAACTCCTTCCCATTCCAAACATGAGACCCTTCCTATAGCAAGAATGTAATATCCAACTCCTTCCCATTCCAATCCTGAGACTCTTCCTATAACATGAGATGTGATATCCAACTACTTCCCATTCCAATCCTGAGACCCTTCCAATAGCATGAGATGTGATATCTCAATGATTCTAATACCCAACCTGGGCCCTTCCTATAGCATGAGATGTGATATCACACTCCGTCCCATTCCAATCCTGCGTCCCTTCCTATAGCATGAGATTTGATATCTCAATGTTTCTACTACCAAACCTGAGACCCTTCCTATAACATGAGACGTGATATCCAACTCCTTCCCATTCCAATCCTGAGACTCTTCCTATAACATGCAATGTGATATCTCAATGCTTCTAATACCACACCTGAGACCCGTCCTATAACATGAGATGTGATATCCAATTCCTTCCCATTCCAAACCTGAGACCCTTCCTTCAGCATGCGATGTGATATCTCAATGCTTCTAATACCAAACCTGAGACCCGTCCTATAACATGAGATGGGATATCCAAATCCTTCCCATTCCAATCCTGAGACCCTTCCTATAGCAAGAGATGTGATATCCAAATCCTTCCCATTCCAATCCTGAGACCCTTCCTATAGCATGAGATATGATATCCAAATCCTTCCCATTCCAATCCTGAAACCCTTCCTATACCATGAGATGTGATATCTTAATGCTTCTAATACCAAAACTGAGACCCGTCCTATAACATGAGATGTGATATCCAAATCCTTCCCCTTCCAAACCTGAGACCCTTCCTTTAGCATGAGATGTGATATCCAGCTCCTTCCCATTCCAATCCTGAGACCCTTCCGATAGTATGAGATGTGATATCTCAATGCTTCTCATATCAAAACTAAGACCCTCCCTACAGCATGAGATGTGATATCTAAGTCCTTCCCATTCCAATCCTGAGACCCTTCCGATAGCAGAGATGTGATATCTCAATGCTTATACCAAACCCGAGACCCTTCCTATGGCATGAGATGTGATTTCCAACTCCTTCCCATTCCAATCCTGAGACCCTTCCTATAGCATGAGATGTGATATCTCAATGCTTCTAATACCAAACCTGAGATCCTTCCGATAACATGAGATGTGATATCCAAATCCTTTCCCTTCCAAACCTGAGACCCTTCCTATGGCATGAGATTTGATATCAAACTCCTTCCCATTCCAATCCTGAGACCCTTCCTATAGCATGAGGTATGATATCCAAATCCTTACCATTCCAATCCTGAAACCCTTCCTATACCATGAGATGTGATATCTTAATGCTTCTAATACCAAACCTGAGACCCGTCCTATAACATGAGATGCGATATCCAAATCCTTCCCCTTCCAAACCTGAGACGCTTCCTTTAGCATGAGATGTGATATCCAGCTCCTTCCCATTCCAATCCTGAGACCCTTCCGATAGCAGAGATGTGATATCTCAATGCTTATACCAAACCTGAGACCCTTCCTATGGCATGAGATGTGATATCCAACTCCTTCCCATTTCAATCCTGAGAACCTTCCTATAGCATGAGATGTGATATCTCAATGCGTCTACCAAACCTGAGACCCTTCCTTTAGCATGATATGTCATATACAACTCCTTCCCATTCCAATCCTGAGACCCTTCCTATAGCATGAGATGTGATATCTCAATGCTTCTAATACCAAACCTGAGATCCTTCCGATAACATGAGATGTGATATCCAAATCCTTTCCCTTCCAAACCTGAGACCCTCCCTTAAGCATGAGATGTGATATCTCAATGCTTCTAATACCAAACCTGAGATCCTTCCGATAACATGAGATGTGATATCCAAATCCTTCCCATTCCAATCCTGAGACCCTTCTGATAGCATGAGATGTGATATCTCAATGCCTCTAATACCAAACCTGAGATCCTACCTCTAACATGAAATCTGATATCCAACTCCTTCCCCTTCCAAACCTGAGAGCCTTCCTATAGCATGAGATGTGATATCCAAGTCCTTCCCATTCCAATCCTGAGACCCTTCCTATAACATGAGATGTGATATCTCAATGCTTCTACCAAACCTGAGACCCTTCCTATAGCATGAGATGTGATATCCAACTCCTTCCCATTCCAATCCTGAGACTGTTCCTATAGCATGAGATGTGATATCTCAATGCTTCTAATACCAAACCTGATATCATTCGTTTAACATGAGATGGGATATCCAACTCCTTCCCATTCCAATCCTAAAATCCTTGCTATACCATGAGATGTGATATCTAAATGTTTCTCATACCAAACCTGAGGCCCTTCCTATAGCATGAGATGTGATATACCAATATTTCCCATTCCAAACCTGAGACCCTTCCTATAGCATGAGATGTGATATCCGACTCCTTCCCAATCCAATCCTAAGACCCTTCCTATAGCATGAGATGTAATATCACAATGCTTGTAATACCAAACCTGAGTCCCTTCATATAGCATGAGATGTGATATCCAACTCCTTCCCATTCCAATCCTGAGACCCTTCCTATAGCATGAGATGTGACATCTCAATGCTTCTAATACCAAACCTTAGACCCTTCCTATAGCATGAGATGGGATATCCAACTCATTCCCATTCCAATCCTGAGACACTTCCGATAGCAGAGATGTGATATCTCAATGATTATACCAAACCTGAGACCCTTCCTATAACATGAGATGTGATATCCAACTCCTTCCCATTCCAATCCTGAGACACTTCCGATAGCAGAGATGTGATATCTCAATGATTATACCAAACCTGAGATCCATCCTATGACATGAGATGTGATATCCAATTTCTTCCCATTCCAAACCTGAGACCCTTCCTACAGCATGCAATGTGATATCTCGATGCTTCTACTACCAAACCTGAGACCCGTCCTATAACATGAGATGTGATATCCAACTACTTCCCATTCCAATTCTGAGACCCTTCCTATAGCATGAGATTTGATATCTCAATGTTTCTACTACCAAACCTGAGACCCTTCCTACAACATGAGACGTGATATCCAACTCCTTCCCATTCCAATCCTGAGACTCTTCCTATAGCATGAGATGTGATATCTCAATGCTTCTACCAAACCTGAGACCCGTCCTATAACATGAGATGTGATATCCAACTCCTTCCCGTTCCAAACCTGAGACACTTCCTATAGCATATGTGATATCCAACTCCTTCCCATTCCAAACATGAGACCCTTCCTATAGCAAGAATGTAATATCCAACTCCTACCCATTCCAATCCTGAGACCATTCCTATAGCATGAGATGTGATATCCAACTCCTTCCCGTCCCAATCCTGAGACACCTCCGATAGCAGAGATGTGATATCTCAATGCTTATACCAAACCTGAGACTCTTCCTATAACATGAGATTTGATTTCCAACTCCTTCCCGTTCCAAACCTGAGACCCTTACTATAGCATGAGATGTGATATCCAACTCCTTCCCATTCCAATACTGAGACCCTTCCGATAGCATGAGATGTGATATCTCAATGCTTCTAATACCAAACCTGTGATCCTTCCTATAACAAGAGATGTGATATCCAAATCCCTCCACTTCCAAACCTGAGACCCTCCCTTTAGCATGAGATGTGATATCTCAATGCCTCTAATACCAAACCTGACATCCTCCCTTTAGCATGAGATGTGATATCCAACTCCTTCCCATTCCAATCCTGAGACGCTTCTGATAGCATGAGATGTGATATCTCAATGCCTCTAATACCAAACCTGAGATCCTACCTCTAACATGAAATGTGATATCCAACTCCTTCCCTTTCCAAACCTGAGACCCTCCCTATAGCATGAGATGTGATATCCAAGTCCTTCCCATTCCAATCCTGAGACCCTTCCTGTAGCATGAGATGTGATATCTCAGCGCTTCTAATACCAAACCTGAGACCCTTCCTATAACATAAGATGGGATATCCAACTTCTTCCCATTCCAATCCTGAGACCCTCTCGATAGCAGAGATGTGATATCTCAATGCTTATACCAAACCTGAGACCCTTCCTGTGGCATGAGATGTCATATACAACTCCTTCCCATTCCAATCCTGAGACCCTTCCTATAGCATGAGATGTGATATCTCAATGCTTATACCAAACCTGAGACCCTTGCTATAGCATGAGATGTGATATCCAACTCCTTCCCATTCCAATCCTGAGACACTTCCGATAGCAGAGATGTGATATCTCAATGATTATACCAAACCTGAGTTCCATCCTATGACATGAGATGTGATATCCAATTTCTTCCCATTCCAAACCTGAGACCCTTCCTACAGCATGCAATGTGATATCTCGATGCTTCTACTACCAAACCTGAGACCCGTCCTATAACATGAGATGTGATATCCAACTACTTCCCATTCCAATTCTGAGACCCTTCCTATAGCATGTGATGTGATATCTCAATGCTTGTAATACCAAACCTGGACCCTTCCTATAGCATGAGATGTGATATCCAGCTTCTTCCCATTCCTATCCTGCGTCCCTTCCTATAGCATGAGATTTGATATCTCAATGTTTCTACTACCAAACCTGAGACCCTTCCTACAACATGAGATGTGATATCCAACTCCTTCCCATTCCAATCCTGAGACTCTTCCTATAGCATGATATGTGATATCTCAATGCTTCTACCAAACCTGAGACCCGTCCTATAACATGAGATGAGATATCCAACTCCTTCCCGTTCCAAACCTGAGACACTTCCTATAGCATATGTGATATCCAACTCCTTCCCATTCCAAACATGAGACCCTTCCTATAGCAAGAATGTAATATCCAACTCCTACCCATTCCAATCCTGAGACCATTCCTATAGCATGAGATGTGATATCCAACTCCTTCCCGTCCCAATCCTGAGACACCTCCGATAGCAGAGATGTGATATCTCAATGCTTATACCAAACCTGAGACTCTTCCTATAACATGAGATGTGATATCCAACTCCTTCCCATTCCAATACTGAGACCCTTCCGATAGCATGAGATGTGATATCTAAATGCTTCTAATACCAAACCTGTGATCCTTCCTATAACAAGAGATGTGATATCCAAATCCCTCCCCTTCCAAACCTGAGACCCTCCCTTTAGCATGAGATGTGATATCTCAATCCCTCTAATACCAAACCTGACATCCTCCCTTTAGCATGAGATATGATATCCAACTCCTTCCCATTCCAATCCTGAGACCCTTCTGATAGCATGAGATGTGATATCTCAATGCCTCTAATACCAAACCTGAGATCCTACCTCTAACATGAAATGTGATATCCAACTCCTTCCCTTTCCAAACCTGAGACCCTCCCTATAGCATGAGATGTGATATCCAAGTCCTTCCCATTCCAATCCTGAGACCCTTCCTGTAGCATGAGATGTGATATCTCAGCGCTTCTAATACCAAACCTGAGACCCTTCCTATAACATAAGATGGGATATCCAACTCCTTCCCATTCCAATCCTGAGACCCTCTCGATAGCAGAGATGTGATATCTCAATGCTTATACCAAACCTGAGACCCTTCCTGTGGCATGAGATGTCATATACAACTCCTTCCCATTCCAATTCTGAGACCCTTCCTATAGCATGAGATGTGATATCTCAATGCTTATACCAAACCTGAGACCCTTGCTATAGCATGAGATGTGATATCCAACTCCTACCCATTCCAATCCTGAGACCATTCCTATAGCATGAGATGTGATATCCAACTCCTTCCCGTCCCAATCCTGAGACACCTCCGATAGCAGAGATGTGATATCTCAATGCTTATACCAAACCTGAGACTCTTCCTATAACATGAGATTTGATTTCCAACTTCTTCCCGTTCCAAACCTGAGACCCTTACTATAGCATGAGATGTGATATCCAACTCCTTCCCATTCCAATACTGAGACCCTTCCGATAGCATGAGATGTGATATCTCAATGCTTCTAATACCAAACCTGTGATCCTTCCTATAACAAGAGATGTGATATCCAAATCCCTCCCGTTCCAAACCTGAGACCCTCCCTTTAGCATGAGATGTGATATCTCAATGCCTCTAATACCAAACCTGACATCCTCCCTTTAGCATGAGATGTGATATCCAACTCCTTCCCATTCCAATCCTGAGACCCTTCTGATAGCATGAGATGGGATATCTCAATGACTCTAATACCAAACCTGAGATCCTACCTCTAACATGAAATGTGATATCCAACTCCTTCCCTTTCCAAACCTGAGACCCTCCCTATAGCATGAGATGTGATATCCAAGTCCTTCCCATTCCAATCCTGAGACCCTTCCTGTAGCATGAGATGTGATATCTCAGCGCTTCTAATACCAAACCTGAGACCCTTCCTATAACATAAGATGGGATATCCAACTCCTTCCCATTCCAATCCTGAGACCCTCTCGATAGCAGAGATGTGATATCTCAATGCTTATACCAAACCTGAGACCCTTCCTGTGGCATGAGATGTCATATACAACTCCTTCCCATTCCAATCCTGAGACCCTTCCTATAGCATGAGATGTGATATCTCAATGCTTATACCAAACCTGAGACCCTTGCTATAGCATGAGATGTGATATCCAACTCCTTCCCATTCCAATCCTGAGACCCTTCCTATAACATGAGATGTGATGTCTCAATGCTTCCAATACCAAACCTGAGATTCTTCCTATGGCATGAGATGTCATATAAAACTCCTTCCCATTCCAATCCTGAGACCCTTTCTATAGAATGAGATGTGATATCCAACTCCTTCCCATTCCAATCCTGAGACCCTTCTTATAGCATGAGATTTGATATCTCAATGCTTCTAATACCACACCTGAGATCCTTCCGATAGCATAAGATGTGATATCTCAATGCTTCTAATACCAAACCTGAGATCATTACTATAACACGAGATGTAATATCCAAATCCTTCTCCATCCAAACCTGAGACCCTCCCTTTAGCATGAGATGTGATATCCAACTCCTTCCCATTCCAATCCTGAGACCCTTCCTATAGCATGAGATGCGATGTCTCAATGCTTCTAATACCAAACCCGAGATCCTTCCTATAACATGAGATGTGATATCCAACTCCTTCCCATTCCAATCCCGAGACACTTCCTATAGCATGAGAAGTGATATCTCCATGCTTATACCAAACCTGAGACCCTTCCTATAGCATGAGATGTGACATCCAACTCCTTCCCATTCCAATCCTGAGACCCTTCCTATACCATGAGATGTGATATCTCAATGCTTCTAATACTAAACCTGAGACCCGTCCTATAACATGAGATGTAATATCCAAATCCTTCCCTTTCCAAGCCTGAGACCCTTCCTTTAGCATGAGATGTGATATCCAACTCCTTCCCATTCCAATCCTGAGACCCTTCCTATAGCATGAGATGTGATATCTCAATGCTTCTACCAAACCTGAGACCCTTCCTATAGCATGAGATGTGATATCCAACTCCTTCCCATTCCAATCCTGAGACCGTTCCTATAGCATGAGATGTGATATCTAAATGCTTCTAATACCAAACCTGATATCATTCCTATAACATGAGATGGGATATCCAACTTCTTCCCATTCCAATCCTAAGATCCTTCCTATACCATGAGATGTGATATCTCAATGTTTCTCATACCAAACCTGAGGCCCTTCCTATAGCAAGAGATGTGATATACCAATCCTTCCCATTCCAAACCTGAGACCCTTCCTATAGCATGAGATGTGATATCCGACTCCTTCCCAATCCAATCCTGAGACCTTTCCTATAGCATGAGATGTAATATCACAATGCTTGTAATACCATACCTGAGTCCCTTCATATAGCATGAGATGTGATAGCCAACTCCTTCCCATTTCAACCTGAGAACCTTCCTATAGCATGAGATGGGATATCCAACTCCTTCCAAATCCAATTCTGATACCCTTCCGATAGCATGAGATGTGATATCCCAATGCTTCTACCAAACTTGAGACCCATACTATGGCATGAGATGTGATATCAAACTCCTTCCCATTCCAATCCTGAGACCCTTCCTATAGCATGAGATGTGATGTCTCAATGCTTCTAATACCAAACCTGAGACCCTTCCTATAACATAAGATGGGATATCCAACTTCTTCCCATTCCAATCCTGAGACCCTCTCGATAGCAGAGATGTGATATCTCAATGCTTATACCAAACCTGAGACCCTTCCTGTGGCATGAGATGTCATATACAACTCCTTCCCATTCCAATCCTGAGACCCTTCCTATAGCATGAGATGTGATATCTCAATGCTTATACCAAACCTGAGACCCTTGCTATAGCATGAGATGTGATATCCAACTCCTTCCCATTCCAATCCTGAGACACTTCCGATAGCAGAGATGTGATATCTCAATGATTATACCAAACCTGAGTTCCATCCTATGACATGAGATGTGATATCCAATTTCTTCCCATTCCAAACCTGAGACCCTTCCTACAGCATGCAATGTGATATCTCGATGCTTCTACTACCAAACCTGAGACCCGTCCTATAACATGAGATGTGATATCCAACTACTTCCCATTCCAATTCTGAGACCCTTCCTATAGCATGAGATGTGATATCTCAATGCTTGTAATACCAAACCTGGACCCTTCCTATAGCATGAGATGTGATATCCAGCTTCTTCCCATTCCTATCCTGCGTCCCTTCCTATAGCATGAGATTTGATATCTCAATGTTTCTACTACCAAACCTGAGACCCTTCCTACAACATGAGATGTGATATCCAACTCCTTCCCATTCCAATCCTGAGACTCTTCCTATAGCATGATATGTGATATCTCAATGCTTCTACCAAACCTGAGACCCGTCCTATAACATGAGATGAGATATCCAACTCCTTCCCGTTCCAAACCTGAGACACTTCCTATAGCATATGTGATATCCAACTCCTTCCCATTCCAAACATGAGACCCTTCCTATAGCAAGAATGTAATATCCAACTCCTACCCATTCCAATCCTGAGACCATTCCTATAGCATGAGATGTGATATCCAACTCCTTCCCGTCCCAATCCTGAGACACCTCCGATAGCAGAGATGTGATATCTCAATGCTTATACCAAACCTGAGACTCTTCCTATAACATGAGATTTGATTTTCAACTCCTTCCCGTTCCAAACCTGAGACCCTTACTATAGCATGAGATGTGATATCCAACTCCTTCCCATTCCAATACTGAGACCCTTCCGATAGCATGAGATGTGATATCTAAATGCTTCTAATACCAAACCTGTGATCCTTCCTATAACAAGAGATGTGATATCCAATACCCTCCCCTTCCAAACCTGAGACCCTCCCTTTAGCATGAGATGTGATATCGCAATGCCTCTAATACCAAACCTGACATCCTCCCTTTAGCATGAGATGTGATATCCAACTCCTTCCCATTCCAATCCTGAGACCCTTCTGATAGCATGAGATGTGATATCTCAATGCCTCTAATACCAAACCTGAGATCCTACCTCTAACATGAAATGTGATATCCAACTCCTTCCCTTTCCAAACCTGAGACCCTCCCTATAGCATGAGATGTGATATCCAAGTCCTTCCCATTCCAATCCTGAGACCCTTCCTGTAGCATGAGATGTGATATCTCAGCGCTTCTAATACCAAACCTGAGACCCTTCCTATAACATAAGATGGGATATCCAACTCCTTCCCATTCCAATCCTGAGACCCTCTCGATAGCAGAGATGTGATATCTCAATGCTTATACCAAACCTGAGACCCTTCCTGTGGCATGAGATGTCATATACAACTCCTTCCCATTCCAATTCTGAGACCCTTCCTATAGCATGAGATGTGATATCTCAATGCTTATACCAAACCTGAGACCCTTGCTATAGCATGAGATGTGATATCCAACTCCTACCCATTCCAATCCTGAGACCATTCCTATAGCATGAGATGTGATATCCAACTCCTTCCCGTCCCAATCCTGAGACACCTCCGATAGCAGAGATGTGATATCTCAATGCTTATACCAAACCTGAGACTCTTCCTATAACATGAGATTTGATTTCCAACTTCTTCCCGTTCCAAACCTGAGACCCTTACTATAGCATGAGATGTGATATCCAACTCCTTCCCATTCCAATACTGAGACCCTTCCGATAGCATGAGATGTGATATCTCAATGCTTCTAATACCAAACCTGTGATCCTTCCTATAACAAGAGATGTGATATCCAAATCCCTCCCGTTCCAAACCTGAGACCCTCCCTTTAGCATGAGATGTGATATCTCAATGCCTCTAATACCAAACCTGACATCCTCCCTTTAGCATGAGATGTGATATCCAACTCCTTCCCATTCCAATCCTGAGACCCTTCTGATAGCATGAGATGGGATATCTCAATGACTCTAATACCAAACCTGAGATCCTACCTCTAACATGAAATGTGATATCCAACTCCTTCCCTTTCCAAACCTGAGACCCTCCCTATAGCATGAGATGTGATATCCAAGTCCTTCCCATTCCAATCCTGAGACCCTTCCTGTAGCATGAGATGTGATATCTCAGCGCTTCTAATACCAAACCTGAGACCCTTCCTATAACATAAGATGGGATATCCAACTCCTTCCCATTCCAATCCTGAGACCCTCTCGATAGCAGAGATGTGATATCTCAATGCTTATACCAAACCTGAGACCCTTCCTGTGGCATGAGATGTCATATACAACTCCTTCCCATTCCAATCCTGAGACCCTTCCTATAGCATGAGATGTGATATCTCAATGCTTATACCAAACCTGAGACCCTTGCTATAGCATGAGATGTGATATCCAACTCCTTCCCATTCCAATCCTGAGACCCTTCCTATAACATGAGATGTGATGTCTCAATGCTTCCAATACCAAACCTGAGATTCTTCCTATGGCATGAGATGTCATATAAAACTCCTTCCCATTCCAATCCTGAGACCCTTTCTATAGAATGAGATGTGATATCCAACTCCTTCCCATTCCAATCCTGAGACCCTTCTTATAGCATGAGATTTGATATCTCAATGCTTCTAATACCACACCTGAGATCCTTCCGATAGCATAAGATGTGATATCTCAATGCTTCTAATACCAAACCTGAGATCATTACTATAACACGAGATGTAATATCCAAATCCTTCTCCATCCAAACCTGAGACCCTCCCTTTAGCATGAGATGTGATATCCAACTCCTTCCCATTCCAATCCTGAGACCCTTCCTATAGCATGAGATGCGATGTCTCAATGCTTCTAATACCAAACCCGAGATCCTTCCTATAACATGAGATGTGATATCCAACTCCTTCCCATTCCAATCCCGAGACACTTCCTATAGCATGAGAAGTGATATCTCCATGCTTATACCAAACCTGAGACCCTTCCTATAGCATGAGATGTGACATCCAACTCCTTCCCATTCCAATCCTGAGACCCTTCCTATACCATGAGATGTGATATCTCAATGCTTCTAATACTAAACCTGAGACCCGTCCTATAACATGAGATGTAATATCCAAATCCTTCCCTTTCCAAGCCTGAGACCCTTCCTTTAGCATGAGATGTGATATCCAACTCCTTCCCATTCCAATCCTGAGACCCTTCCTATAGCATGAGATGTGATATCTCAATGCTTCTACCAAACCTGAGACCCTTCCTATAGCATGAGATGTGATATCCAACTCCTTCCCATTCCAATCCTGAGACCGTTCCTATAGCATGAGATGTTATATCTAAATGCTTCTAATACCAAACCTGATATCATTCCTATAACATGAGATGGGATATCCAACTTCTTCCCATTCCAATCCTAAGATCCTTCCTATACCATGAGATGTGATATCTCAATGTTTCTCATACCAAACCTGAGGCCCTTCCTATAGCAAGAGATGTGATATACCAATCCTTCCCATTCCAATCCTGAGACCCTTCCTATAGCATGAGATGTGATATCTCAATGCTTATACCAAACCTGAGACCCTTGCTATAGCATGAGATGTGATATCCAACTCCTTCCCATTCCAATCCTGAGACCCTTCCTATAACATGAGATGTGATGTCTCAATGCTTCCAATACCAAACCTGAGATTCTTCCTATGGCATGAGATGTCATATAAAACTCCTTCCCATTCCAATCCTGAGACCCTTTCTATAGAATGAGATGTGATATCCAACTCCTTCCCATTCCAATCCTGAGACCCTTCTTATAGCATGAGATTTGATATCTCAATGCTTCTAATACCACACCTGAGATCCTTCCGATAGCATAAGATGTGATATCTCAATGCTTCTAATACCAAACCTGAGATCATTACTATAACACGAGATGTAATATCCAAATCCTTCTCCATCCAAACCTGAGACCCTCCCTTTAGCATGAGATGTGATATCCAACTCCTTCCCATTCCAATCCTGAGACCCTTCCTATAGCATGAGATGCGATGTCTCAATGCTTCTAATACCAAACCCGAGATCCTTCCTATAACATGAGATGTGATATCCAACTCCTTCCCATTCCAATCCCGAGACACTTCCTATAGCATGAGAAGTGATATCTCCATGCTTATACCAAACCTGAGACCCTTCCTATAGCATGAGATGTGACATCCAACTCCTTCCCATTCCAATCCTGAGACCCTTCCTATACCATGAGATGTGATATCTCAATGCTTCTAATACTAAACCTGAGACCCGTCCTATAACATGAGATGTAATATCCAAATCCTTCCCTTTCCAAGCCTGAGACCCTTCCTTTAGCATGAGATGTGATATCCAACTCCTTCCCATTCCAATCCTGAGACCCTTCCTATAGCATGAGATGTGATATCTCAATGCTTCTACCAAACCTGAGACCCTTCCTATAGCATGAGATGTGATATCCAACTCCTTCCCATTCCAATCCTGAGACCGTTCCTATAGCATGAGATGTGATATCTAAATGCTTCTAATACCAAACCTGATATCATTCCTATAACATGAGATGGGATATCCAACTTCTTCCCATTCCAATCCTAAGATCCTTCCTATACCATGAGATGTGATATCTCAATGTTTCTCATACCAAACCTGAGGCCCTTCCTATAGCAAGAGATGTGATATACCAATCCTTCCCATTCCAAACCTGAGACCCTTCCTATAGCATGAGATGTGATATCCGACTCCTTCCCAATCCAATCCTGAGACCTTTCCTATAGCATGAGATGTAATATCACAATGCTTGTAATACCATACCTGAGTCCCTTCATATAGCATGAGATGTGATAGCCAACTCCTTCCCATTTCAACCTGAGAACCTTCCTATAGCATGAGATGGGATATCCAACTCCTTCCAAATCCAATTCTGATACCCTTCCGATAGCATGAGATGTGATATCCCAATGCTTCTACCAAACTTGAGACCCATACTATGGCATGAGATGTGATATCAAACTCCTTCCCATTCCAATCCTGAGACCCTTCCTATAGCATGAGATGTGATGTCTCAATGCTTCTAATACCAAACCTGAGACCCTTCCTATAACATAAGATGGGATATCCAACTTCTTCCCATTCCAATCCTGAGACCCTCTCGATAGCAGAGATGTGATATCTCAATGCTTATACCAAACCTGAGACCCTTCCTGTGGCATGAGATGTCATATACAACTCCTTCCCATTCCAATCCTGAGACCCTTCCTATAGCATGAGATGTGATATCTCAATGCTTATACCAAACCTGAGACCCTTGCTATAGCATGAGATGTGATATCCAACTCCTTCCCATTCCAATCCTGAGACACTTCCGATAGCAGAGATGTGATATCTCAATGATTATACCAAACCTGAGTTCCATCCTATGACATGAGATGTGATATCCAATTTCTTCCCATTCCAAACCTGAGACCCTTCCTACAGCATGCAATGTGATATCTCGATGCTTCTACTACCAAACCTGAGACCCGTCCTATAACATGAGATGTGATATCCAACTACTTCCCATTCCAATTCTGAGACCCTTCCTATAGCATGAGATGTGATATCTCAATGCTTGTAATACCAAACCTGGACCCTTCCTATAGCATGAGATGTGATATCCAGCTTCTTCCCATTCCTATCCTGCGTCCCTTCCTATAGCATGAGATTTGATATCTCAATGTTTCTACTACCAAACCTGAGACCCTTCCTACAACATGAGATGTGATATCCAACTCCTTCCCATTCCAATCCTGAGACTCTTCCTATAGCATGATATGTGATATCTCAATGCTTCTACCAAACCTGAGACCCGTCCTATAACATGAGATGAGATATCCAACTCCTTCCCGTTCCAAACCTGAGACACTTCCTATAGCATATGTGATATCCAACTCCTTCCCATTCCAAACATGAGACCCTTCCTATAGCAAGAATGTAATATCCAACTCCTACCCATTCCAATCCTGAGACCATTCCTATAGCATGAGATGTGATATCCAACTCCTTCCCGTCCCAATCCTGAGACACCTCCGATAGCAGAGATGTGATATCTCAATGCTTATACCAAACCTGAGACTCTTCCTATAACATGAGATTTGATTTTCAACTCCTTCCCGTTCCAAACCTGAGACCCTTACTATAGCATGAGATGTGATATCCAACTCCTTCCCATTCCAATACTGAGACCCTTCCGATAGCATGAGATGTGATATCTAAATGCTTCTAATACCAAACCTGTGATCCTTCCTATAACAAGAGATGTGATATCCAATACCCTCCCCTTCCAAACCTGAGACCCTCCCTTTAGCATGAGATGTGATATCGCAATGCCTCTAATACCAAACCTGACATCCTCCCTTTAGCATGAGATGTGATATCCAACTCCTTCCCATTCCAATCCTGAGACCCTTCTGATAGCATGAGATGTGATATCTCAATGCCTCTAATACCAAACCTGAGATCCTACCTCTAACATGAAATGTGATATCCAACTCCTTCCCTTTCCAAACCTGAGACCCTCCCTATAGCATGAGATGTGATATCCAAGTCCTTCCCATTCCAATCCTGAGACCCTTCCTGTAGCATGAGATGTGATATCTCAGCGCTTCTAATACCAAACCTGAGACCCTTCCTATAACATAAGATGGGATATCCAACTCCTTCCCATTCCAATCCTGAGACCCTCTCGATAGCAGAGATGTGATATCTCAATGCTTATACCAAACCTGAGACCCTTCCTGTGGCATGAGATGTCATATACAACTCCTTCCCATTCCAATTCTGAGACCCTTCCTATAGCATGAGATGTGATATCTCAATGCTTATACCAAACCTGAGACCCTTGCTATAGCATGAGATGTGATATCCAACTCCTACCCATTCCAATCCTGAGACCATTCCTATAGCATGAGATGTGATATCCAACTCCTTCCCGTCCCAATCCTGAGACACCTCCGATAGCAGAGATGTGATATCTCAATGCTTATACCAAACCTGAGACTCTTCCTATAACATGAGATTTGATTTCCAACTTCTTCCCGTTCCAAACCTGAGACCCTTACTATAGCATGAGATGTGATATCCAACTCCTTCCCATTCCAATACTGAGACCCTTCCGATAGCATGAGATGTGATATCTCAATGCTTCTAATACCAAACCTGTGATCCTTCCTATAACAAGAGATGTGATATCCAAATCCCTCCCGTTCCAAACCTGAGACCCTCCCTTTAGCATGAGATGTGATATCTCAATGCCTCTAATACCAAACCTGACATCCTCCCTTTAGCATGAGATGTGATATCCAACTCCTTCCCATTCCAATCCTGAGACCCTTCCTGTAGCATGAGATGTGATATCTCAGCGCTTCTAATACCAAACCTGAGACCCTTCCTATAACATAAGATGGGATATCCAACTCCTTCCCATTCCAATCCTGAGACCCTCTCGATAGCAGAGATGTGATATCTCAATGCTTATACCAAACCTGAGACCCTTCCTGTGGCATGAGATGTCATATACAACTCCTTCCCATTCCAATCCTGAGACCCTTCCTATAGCATGAGATGTGATATCTCAATGCTTATACCAAACCTGAGACCCTTGCTATAGCATGAGATGTGATATCCAACTCCTTCCCATTCCAATCCTGAGACCCTTCCTATAACATGAGATGTGATGTCTCAATGCTTCCAATACCAAACCTGAGATTCTTCCTATGGCATGAGATGTCATATAAAACTCCTTCCCATTCCAATCCTGAGACCCTTTCTATAGAATGAGATGTGATATCCAACTCCTTCCCATTCCAATCCTGAGACCCTTCTTATAGCATGAGATTTGATATCTCAATGCTTCTAATACCACACCTGAGATCCTTCCGATAGCATAAGATGTGATATCTCAATGCTTCTAATACCAAACCTGAGATCATTACTATAACACGAGATGTAATATCCAAATCCTTCTCCATCCAAACCTGAGACCCTCCCTTTAGCATGAGATGTGATATCCAACTCCTTCCCATTCCAATCCTGAGACCCTTCCTATAGCATGAGATGCGATGTCTCAATGCTTCTAATACCAAACCCGAGATCCTTCCTATAACATGAGATGTGATATCCAACTCCTTCCCATTCCAATCCCGAGACACTTCCTATAGCATGAGAAGTGATATCTCCATGCTTATACCAAACCTGAGACCCTTCCTATAGCATGAGATGTGACATCCAACTCCTTCCCATTCCAATCCTGAGACCCTTCCTATACCATGAGATGTGATATCTCAATGCTTCTAATACTAAACCTGAGACCCGTCCTATAACATGAGATGTAATATCCAAATCCTTCCCTTTCCAAGCCTGAGACCCTTCCTTTAGCATGAGATGTGATATCCAACTCCTTCCCATTCCAATCCTGAGACCCTTCCTATAGCATGAGATGTGATATCTCAATGCTTCTACCAAACCTGAGACCCTTCCTATAGCATGAGATGTGATATCCAACTCCTTCCCATTCCAATCCTGAGACCGTTCCTATAGCATGAGATGTTATATCTAAATGCTTCTAATACCAAACCTGATATCATTCCTATAACATGAGATGGGATATCCAACTTCTTCCCATTCCAATCCTAAGATCCTTCCTATACCATGAGATGTGATATCTCAATGTTTCTCATACCAAACCTGAGGCCCTTCCTATAGCAAGAGATGTGATATACCAATCCTTCCCATTCCAAACCTGAGACCCTTCCTATAGCATGAGATGTGATATCCGACTCCTTCCCAATCCAATCCTGAGACCTTTCCTATAGCATGAGATGTAATATCACAATGCTTGTAATACCATACCTGAGTCCCTTCATATAGCATGAGATGTGATATCCAACTCCTTCCCATTCCAATCCTGAGACCCTTCCTATAGCATGAGATGTGACATCTCAGTGCTTCTAATAACAAACCTGAGCCCCTTCCTATAGCATGAGATGTGATATCCAACTCCTTCCCATTCCAATTCTGAGACCCTTCCTATAGCATGAGATGTGATATCTCAATGCTTGTAATACCAAACCTGGACCCTTTCTATAGCATGAGATGTGGTATCCAGCTTCTTCCCATTCCCATCCTGCGTCCCTTCCTATAGCATGAGATTTGATATCTCAATGTTTCTACTACCAAACCTGAGACCCTTCCTACAACATGAGACGTGATATCCAACTCCTTCCCATTCCAATCCTGAGACTCTTCCTATAGCATGATATGTGATATCTCAATGCTTCTACCAAACCTGAGACCCGTCCTATAACATGAGATGTGATATCCAACTCCTTCCCGTTCCAAACCTGAGACACTTCCTATAGCATATGTGATATCCAACTCCTTCCCATTCCAAACATGAGACCCTTCCTATAGCAAGAATGTAATATCCAACTCCTACCCATTCCAATCCTGAGACCATTCCTATAGCATGAGATGTGATATCCAACTCCTTCCCGTCCCAATCCTTAGACACCTCCGATAGCAGAGATGTGATATCTCAATGCTTATACCAAACCTGAGACTCTTCCTATAACATGAGATTTGATTTCCAACTCCTTCCCGTTCCAAACCTGAGACCCTTACTATAGCATGAGATGTGATATCCAACTCCTTCCCATTCCAATACTGAGACCCTTCCGATAGCATGAGATGTGATATCTCAATGCTTCTAATACCAAACCTGTGATCCTTCCTATAACAAGAGATGTGATATCCAAATCCCTCCCCTTCCAAACCTGAGACCCTCCCTTTAGCATGAGATGTGATATCTCAATGCCTCTAATACCAAACCTGACATCCTCCCTTTAGCATGAGATGTGATATCCAACTCCTTCCCATTCCAATCCTGAGACCCTTCTGATAGCATGAGATGTGATATCTCAATGCCTCTAATACCAAACCTGAGATCCTACCTCTAACATGAAATGTGATATCCAACTCCTTCCCTTTCCAAACCTGAGACCCTCCCTATAGCATGAGATGTGATATCCAAGTCCTTCCCATTCCAATCCTGAGACCCTTCCTGTAGCATGAGATGTGATATCTCAGCGCTTCTAATACCAAACCTGAGACCCTTCCTATAACATAAGATGGGATATCCAACTCCTTCCCATTCCAATCCTGAGACCCTCTCGATAGCAGAGATGTGATATCTCAATGCTTATACCAAACCTGAGACCCATCTTGTGGCATGAGATGTCATATACAACTCCTTCCCATTCCAATCCTGAGACCCTTCCTATAGCATGAGATGTGATATCTCAATGCTTATACCAAACCTGAGACCCTTGCTATAGCATGAGATGTGATATCCAACTCCTACCCATTCCAATCCTGAGACCATTCCTATAGCATGAGATGTGATATCCAACTCCTTCCCGTCCCAATCCTGAGACACCTCCGATAGCAGAGATGTGATATCTCAATGCTTATACCAAATCTGAGACTCTTCCTATAACATGAGATTTGATTTCCAACTTCTTCCCGTTCCAAACCTGAGACCCTTACTATAGCATGAGATGTGATATCCAACTCCTTCCCATTCCAATACTGAGACCCTTCAAATAGCATGAGATGTGATATCTCAATGCTTCTAATACCAAACCTGTGATCCTTCCTATAACAAGAGATGTGATATCCAAATCCCTCCCCTTCCAAACCTGAGACCCTCCCTTTAGCATGAGATGTGATATCTCAATGCCTCTAATACCAAACCTGACATCCTCCCTTTAGCATGAGATGTGATATCCAAGTCCTTCCCATTCCAATCCTGAGACCCTTCCTGTAGCATGAGATGTGATATCTCAGCGCTTCTAATACCAAACCTGAGACCCTTCCTATAACATAAGATGGGATATCCAACTCCTTCCCATTCCAATCCTGAGACCCTCTCGATAGCAGAGATGTGATATCTCAATGCTTATACCAAACCTGAGACCCTTCCTGTGGCATGAGATGTCATATACAACTCCTTCCCATTCCAATCCTGAGACCCTTCCTATAGCATGAGATATGATATCTCAATGCTTATACCAAACCTGAGACCCTTGCTATAGCATGAGATGTGATATCCAACTCCTTCCCATTCCAATCCTGAGACCCTTCCTATAACATGAGATGTGATGTCTCAATGCTTCCAATAACAAACCTGAGATTCTTCCTATGGCATGAGATGTCATATAAAACTCCTTCCCATTCCAATCCTGAGACCCTTTCTATAGAATGAGATGTGATATCCAACTCCTTCCCATTCCAATCCTGAGACCCTTCTTATAGCATGAGATTTGATATCTCAATGCTTCTAATACCACACCTGAGATCCTTCCGATAGCATAAGATGTGATATCTCAATGCTTCTAATACCAAACCTGAGATCATTACTATAACACGAGATGTAATATCCAAATCCTTCTCCATCCAAACCTGAGACCCTCCCTTTAGCATGAGATGTGATATCCAACTCCTTCCCATTCCAATCCTGAGACCCTTCCTATAGCATGAGATGCGATGTCTCAATGCTTCTAATACCAAACCCGAGATCCTTCCTATAACATGAGATGTGATATCCAACTCCTTCCCATTCCAATCCCGAGACACTTCCTATAGCATGAGAAGTGATATCTCCATGCTTATACCAAACCTGAGACCCTTCCTATAGCATGAGATGTGACATCCAACTCCTTCCCATTCCAATCCTGAGACCCTTCCTATACCATGAGATGTGATATCTCAATGCTTCTAATACTAAACCTGAGACCCGTCCTATAACATGAGATGTAATATCCAAATCCTTCCCCTTCCAAGCCTGAGACCCTTCCTTTAGCATGAGATGTGATATCCAACTCCTTCCCATTCCAATCCTGAGACCCTTCCTATAGCATGAGATGTGATATCTCAATGCTTCTACCAAACCTGAGACCCTTCCTATAGCATGAGATGTGATATCCAACTCCTTCCCATTCCAATCCTGAGACCGTTCCTATAGCATGAGATGTGATATCTCAATGCTTCTAATACCAAACCTGATATCATTCCTATAACATGAGATGGGATATCCAACTTCTTCCCATTCCAATCCTAAGATCCTTCCTATACCATGAGATGTGATATCTCAATGTTTCTCATACCAAACCTGAGGCCCTTCCTATAGCAAGAGATGTGATATACCAATCCTTCCCATTCCAAACCTGAGACCCTTCCTATAGCATGAGATGTGATATCCGACTCCTTCCCAATCCAATCCTGAGACCTTTCCTATAGCATGAGATGTAATATCACAATGCTTGTAATACCATACCTGAGTCCCTTCATATAGCATGAGATGTGATATCCAACTCCTTCCCATTCCAATCCTGAGACCCTTCCTATAGCATGAGATGTGACATCTCAGTGCTTCTAATACCAAACCTGAGCCCCTTCCTATAGCATGAGATGTGATATCCAACTCCTTCCCATTCCAATTCTGAGACTCTTCCTATAGCATGAGATGTGATATCTCAATGCTTACACCAAACCTGAGACCCTTCGTATAGCATATGTGATATCCAACTCCTTCCCATTCCAAACATGAGACCCTTCCTATAGCAAGAATGTAATATCCAACTCCTTCCCATTCCAATCCTGAGACTCTTCCTATAACATGAGATGTGATATCCAACTACTTCCCATTCCAATCCTGAGACCCTTCCTATAGCATGAGATGTGATATCTCAATGCTTCTAATACCCAACCTGGGCCCTTCCTATAGCATGAGATGTGATATCAAACTCTGTCCCATTCCAATCCTGCGTCCCTTCCTATAGCATGAGATTTGATATCTCAATGTTTCTACTACCATACCTGAGACCCTTCCTATAACATGAGACGTGATATCCAACTCCTTCCCATTCCAATCCTGAGACTCTTCCTATAACATGCGATGTGATATCTCAATGCTTCTAATACCACACCTGAGACCCGTCCTATAACATGAGATGTGATATCCAATTCCTTCCCATTCCAAACCTGAGACCCTTCCTACAGCATGCAATGTGATATCTCAATGCTTCTAATACCAAACCTGAGACCCGTCCTATAACATGAGATGGGATATCCAACTCCTTCCCATCCCAATCCTGAGACACTTCCGATAGCAGAGATGTGATATCTCAATGCTTATACCAAACCTGAGACCCTTCCTATGGCATGAGATGTGATATCCAACTCCTTCCCATTCCAATCCTCAGACACTTCCTATAGCATGAGATGTGATATCTCAATGCTTCTAATACCAAACCTGAGACCCTTCCTATGGCATGAGATTTGATATCAAACTCCTTCCCATTCCAATCCTGAGACCCTTCCTATAGCATGAGATATGATATCCAAATCCTTCCCATTCCAATCCTGAAACCCTTCCTATACCATGAGATGTGATATCTTAATGCTTCTAATACCAAAACTGAGACCCGTCCTATAACATGAGATGTGATATCCAAATCCTTTCCCTTCCAAACCTGAGACCCTTCCTTTAGCATGAGATGTGATATCCAGCTCCTTCCCATTCCAATCCTGAGACCCTTCCGATAGCATGAGATGTGATATCTCAATGCTTCTCATATCAAAACTGAGACCCTCCCTATAGCTTGAGATGTGATATCTAAGTCCTTCCCATTCCAATCCTGAGACCCTTCCGATAGCAAAGATGTGATATCTCAATGCTTATACCAAACCTGAGACCCTTCCTATGGCATGAGATGTGATATCCAACTCCTTCCCATTTCAATCCTGAGACCCTTCCTATAGCATGAGATGTGATATCTCAATGTGTCTAGCAAACCTGAGACCCTTCCTTTAGCATGAGATGTCATATACAACTCCTTCCCATTCCAATCCTGAGACCCTTCCTATAGCATGAGATGTGATATCTCAATGCTTCTAATACCAAACCTGAGATCCTTCCGATAACATGAGATGTGATATCCAAATCCTTTCCCTTCCAAACCTGAGACCCTTCCTATGGCATGAGATTTGATATCAAACTCCTTCCCATTCCAATCCTGAGACCCTTCCTATAGCATGAGATATGATATCCAAATCCTTCCCATTCCAATCCTGAAACCCTTCCTATACCATGAGATGTGATATCTTAATGCTTCTAATACCAAACCTGAGACCCGTCCTATAACATGAGATGTGATATCCAAATCCTTCCCCTTCCAAACCTGAGACCCTTCCTTTAGCATGAGATGTGATATCCAGCTCCTTCCCATTCCAATCCTGAGACCCTTCCGATAGCAGAGATGTGATATCTCAATGCTTATACCAAACCTGAGACCCTTCCTATGGCATGTGATGTGATATCCAACTCCTTCCCATTTCAATCCTGAGAACCTTCCTATAGCATGAGATGTGATATCTCAATGCTTCTAATACCAAACCTGAGACCCTTCCTATGGCATGAGATTTGATATCAAACTCCTTCCCATTCCAATCCTGAGACCCTTCCTATAGCATGAGATATGATATCCAAATCCTTCCCATTCCAATCCTGAAACCCTTCCTATACCATGAGATGTGATATCTTAATGCTTCTAATACCAAAACTGAGACCCGTCCTATAACATGAGATGTGATATCCAAATCCTTCCCCTTCCAAACCTGAGACCCTTCCTTTAGCATGAGATGTGATATCCAGCTCCTTCCCATTCCAATCCTGAGACCCTTCCGATAGCATGAGATGTGATATCTCAATGCTTCTCATATCAAAACTGAGACCCTCCCTATAGCATGAGATGTGATATCTAAGTCCTTCCCATTCCAATCCTGAGACCCTTCCAATAGCAGAGATGTGATATCTCAATGCTTATACCAAACCTGAGACCCTTCCTATGGCATGGGATGTGATATCCAACTCCTTCCCATTTCAATCCTGAGACCCTTCCTATAGCATGAGATGTGATATCTCAATGCGTCTAGCAAACCTGAGACCCTTCCTTTAGCATGAGATGTCATATACAACTCCTTCCCATTCCAATCCTGAGACCCTTCCTATAGCATGAGATGTGATATCTCAATGCTTCTAATACCAAACCTGAGATCCTTCCGATAACATGAGATGTGATATCCAAATCCTTTCCCTTCCAAACCTGAGACCCTTCCTATGGCATGAGATTTGATATCAAACTCCTTCCCATTCCAATCCTGAGACCCTTCCTATAGCATGAGATATGATATCCAAATCCTTCCCATTCCAATCCTGAAACCCTTCCTATACCATGAGATGTGATATCTTAATGCTTCTAATACCAAACCTGAGACCCGTCCTATAACATGAGATGTGATATCCAAATCCTTCCCCTTCCAAACCTGAGACCCTTCCTTTAGCATGAGATGTGATATCCAGCTCCTTCCCATTCCAATCCTGAGACCCTTCCGATAGCAGAGATGTGATATCTCAATGCTTATACCAAACCTGAGACCCTTCCTATGGCATGTGATGTGATATCCAACTCCTTCCCATTTCAATCCTGAGAACCTTCCTATAGCATGAGATGTGATATCTCAATGGGTCTACCAAACCTGAGACCCTTCCTTTAGCATGATATCTCATATACAACTCCTTCCCATTCCAATCCTGAGACCCTTCCTATAGCATGAGATGTGAGGACCCTGAGATCCTTCCGATAACATGAGATGTGATATCCAAATCCTTTCCCTTCCAAACCTGAGACCCTCCCTTAAGCATGAGATGTGATATCCAACTCCTACCCATTCCAATCCTGAGACCCTTCTGATAGCATGAGATGTGATATCTCAATGCCTCTAATACCAAACCTGAGACCCTTCCTATGGCATGGGATGTGATATCCAACTCCTTCCCATTTCAATCCTGAGACCCTTCCTATAGCATGAGATGTGATATCTCAATGCGTCTAGCAAACCTGAGACCCTTCCTTTAGCATGAGATGTCATATACAACTCCTTCCCATTCCAATCCTGAGACCCTTCCTATAGCATGAGATGTGATATCTCAATGCTTCTAATACCAAACCTGAGATCCTTCCGATAACATGAGATGTGATATCCAAATCCTTTCCCTTCAAAACCTGATACCCTTCCTATGGCATGAGATTTGATATCAAACTCCTTCCCATTCCAATCCTGAGACCCTTCCTATAGCATGAGATATGATATCCAAATCCTTCCCATTCCAATCCTGAAACCCTTCCTATACCATGAGATGTGATATCTTAATGCTTCTAATACCAAACCTGAGACCCGTCCTATAACATGAGATGTGATATCCAAATCCTTCCCCTTCCAAACCTGAGACCCTTCCTTTAGCATGAGATGTGATATCCAGCTCCTTCCCATTCCAATCCTGAGACCCTTCCGATAGCAGAGATGTGATATCTCAATGCTTATACCAAACCTGAGACCCTTCCTATGGCATGTGATGTGATATCCAACTCCTTCCCATTTCAATCCTGAGAACCTTCCTATAGCATGAGATGTGATATCTCAATGGGTCTACCAAACCTGAGACCCTTCCTTTAGCATGATATCTCATATACAACTCCTTCCCATTCCAATCCTGAGACCCTTCCTATAGCATGAGATGTGAGGACCCTGAGATCCTGCCGATAACATGAGATGTGATATCCAAATCCTTTCCCTTCCAAACCTGAGACCCTCCCTTAAGCATGAGATGTGATATCCAACTCCTACCCATTCCAATCCTGAGACCCTTCTGATAGCATGAGATGTGACATCTCAATGCCTCTAATACCAAACCTGAGATCCTACCGCTAACATGAAATCTGATATCCAACTCCTTCCCCTTCCAAACCTGAGAGCCTTCCTATAGCATGAGATGTGATATCCAAGTCCTTCCCATTCCAATCCTGAGACCCTTCCTATAACATGAGATGTGATATCTCAATGCTTCTACCAAACCTGAGACCCTTCCTATAGCATGAGATGTGATATCCTACTCCTTCCCATTCCAATCCTGAGACCGTTCCTATAGCATGAGATGTGATATCTCAATGCTTCTAATACCAAACCTGATATCATTCATTTAACATGAGATGGGATATCCAACTCCTTCCCATTCCAATCCTAAAATCCTTCCTATACCATGAGATGTGATATCTCAATGTTTCTCATACCAAACCTGAGGCCCTTCCTATAGCAAGAGATGTGATATACAAATCCTTCCCATTCCAAACCTGAGACCCTTCCTATAGCATGAGATGTGATATCCGACTCCTTCCCAATCCAATCCTGAGACCCTTCCTATAGCATGAGATGTAATATCACAATGCTTGTAATACCAAACCTGAGTCCCTTCATATAGCATGAGATGTGATATCCAACTCCTTCCCATTCCAATCCTGAGACCCTTCCTATAGCATGAGATGTGACATCTCAATGCTTCTAATACCAAACCTTAGACCCTTCCTATAGCATGAGATGTGATATCCAACTCCTTCCCGTTCCAAACCTGAGACCCTTCCTATAGCATATGTGATATCCAACTCCTTCCCATTCCAAACATGAGACACTTCCTATAGCAAGAATGTAATATCCAACTCCTTCCCATTCCAATACTGAGACCATTCCTATAGCATGAGATGTGATATCTCAATGCTTCTAATACCAAACCTGAGACCCTTCCTACAGCATGCAATGTGATATCTCGATGCTTCTAATCCCAAACCTGAGACCCGTCCTATAACATGAGATGTGATATCCAACTACTTCCCATTCCAATTCTGAGACCCTTCAATAGCATGAGATGTGATATCTCAATGCTTGTAATACCAAACCTGGACCCTTCCTATAGCATGAGATGTGATATCCAGCTTCTTCCCATTCCAATCCTGCGTCCCTTCCTATAGCATGAGATTTGATATCTCAATGTTTCTACTACCAAACCTGAGACCCTTCCTACAACATGAGACGTGATATCCAACTCCTTCCCATTCCAATCCTGAGACTCTTCCTATAGCATGAGATGTGATATCTCAATGCTTCTACCAAACCTGAGACCCGTCCTATAACATGAGATGTGATATCGGAATCCTTCCCCTTCCAAACCTGAGACCCTTCCTTTAGCATGAGATGTGATATCCAGCTCCTTCCCATTCCAATCCTGCGTCCCTTCCTATAGCATGAGATTTGATATCTCAATGTTTCTACTACCAAACCTGAGGCCCTTCCTACAACATGAGACGTGATATCCAACTCCTTCCCATTCCAATCCTGAGACTCTTCCTATAGCATGAGATGTGATATCTCAATGCTTCTACCAAACCTGAGACCCTTCCTATAGCATGAGATGTGATATCCAACTCCTTCCCATTCCAATCCTGAGACCGTTCCTATAGCATGAGATGTGATATCTCAATGCTTCTAATACCAAACCTGATATCATTCGTTTAACATGAGATGGGATATCCAACTCCTTCCCATTCCAATCCTAAAATCCTTCCTATACCATGAGATGTGATATCTCAATGTTTCTCATACCAAACCTGAGGCCCTTCCTATAGCAAGAGATGTGATATACAAATCCTTCCCATTCCAAACCTGAGACCCTTCCTATAGCATGAGACGTGATATCCAACTCCTTCCCATTCCAATCCTGAGACTCTTCCTATAGCATGAGATGTGATATCTCAATGCTTCTTATATCAAAACTGAGACCCTCCCTATAGCATGAGATGTGATATCTAAGTCCTTCCCATTCCAATCCTGAGACCCTGTGTAGTATCCTTACATGTGAAATAGCGTGCATCTGCACGAGAGTATGCTCGTGCAGAAGAATGGAAGTGACGAGATGGAACGCAGGGAAACTACAGTTGGAGGAGAAGCGAAGCTGTGAAGACGCACACGTCGTGTCCCTTGTTTATTTATAATATTAGCATAAAAAGTATCTTTATAAAACGTAGATAATAAAAAACATAAACCACATTAATTTGCCCCTCTTTACTTCAATGGCGACGAGGATGGGATAAGAAGAAACAATAGTGGCCGTTGAGAAGGATCTCCGGCCGCACTGCAGGTAGGAACGCGGTTCGCATCTCAGCCGCGATCGCCTGCAGCGCACATCTCCAGACTGACGGTCGAGATAATGTATTCACTGCTTTTGGCCGCGTCCTACGCACACCGCGTTACGTGCTCTCAGAGGGGGCGGGCCCAGCTGTTTGACTTTTGGCCTCATTCACCGCCGCGTCCTACGCACAATAAACATTACGTGCTCTCAGAGGAGGCGGGCCCAACTGTTGACCCAGTTAATTTTTTCACCGCTCACTGCCGTGTGCCCACCCTTTGCCTGCCTAAATCTACGCACACTACGTCGTAGTTTCCGGGAAACCATCCCGGACTCCATCGTCATTACGCATTACTCCACGTCGAGTATTCAGTAATCCTCATCACTCATCGTGATCTTCCTCTTCACAGTGGAAATTTAAAATGCAGCTAAAATAAACTCACGAAGTTACCTACGTTACATTCTTCATTACATTCTTCAGCAATCCTCATTACTCCTCACACTCTTCCTCTTCACAGTAAAAAAAAAAAATAAAAAAATAAAGGGTTCGAGATCGTACAAAATACAGACTTTAGACTGAATCCTTGAACCAATTAAATACAATCAAAAATGGCCATGCAAGGAGTGCAGCCACCACACATGTTTTTACCGGAAATTGGTGAACCTATACTTCCCTGGAAACGATGGCTTAAAGCTTTTGAACATTACGCACATGTAGTTTGTGGAGTGAACTACAGTATAGAAAGAAAGAAGTCTTTACTATTACATTGTTTAGGACCAGCGGGCCAAGAGAAATTTGAGGATTTGCCTGATCTCACAGAAGATGAAACAGGGGACATGAACATGTATGAAACTGCCATTGCCAAACTCAATAAACATTACGACAAGAAAATGAGCACCATTCTAGAAAGATACAAATTCGGAAAGCGAGTTCAAGAGAAAGAAGAATCTGTTGAACAATATGTCACTGCTCTGAGGAAAATGGCCCGGAATTGCAACTTCAACCAACAACTCGATGAAAGGATCAGAGACCAATTTATGCTTGAGTGCAGGAGCAGCAAGGTCAGGGAGAGATTTTGGTCTGAAGATGATCCCACACTCGATGTTGTACTCAGATTAGCCAAGGAAGTGGAGCATACAGAAACGTGTGTTTCTACCTTAGAAAATAGAATGAAGGACATATCAATCAAATCATCGATCAGTCTTGTACAATCAGACCAAGATGAAGAAATTGGAATAATTAGAGGCAACAAGAAAAAGAAAGTGAGATCACAAAGAGACGGAACAATACCCAATACCAGCAATTTACGGCGAAGATCCTTTGAGAGTAGAGATACGTACAGCAACCAAGCCAATACAAGAAGACCTGGCAGAGTCGAATCTAGGAGAGGGAATAGACCCGACATGATGAGGACGTCTACGTCAGGAAGTGAACGTCAAAACAGGAGCATGTTTTCCCAGGATGGTAGAGGAAGGACCAGACAAAGAGGATGTTACCTATGTGGTAGCCCAAGTCACTGGGCTGACAATAAGGAATGCCCTGCTCTTAAGATGATTTTCAGAAGGTGTGGGGGAAAAGGTCACATAGCAAAGTGCTGTATGACCAACCCAAATGGCGAACAAGAACAATCCTCTAACTGGATTGGAGATGATGACGATGAAGAAGAATGTGTATTCATGGTTACTGATGAAGACACACACATAGAGAGCCCCAGAACTGAAATTGTTGTGAATGGATTTCCAGTCAATATGATGGTTGACTCTGGAGCGAAGTATACGCTGATACCAGAAGAGATGTGGAGGAAATGTGGCCCAGAGTATTTACATGAAGTTGATGTAAAACCCAAAGCATACGGTGGAGTCAGGATAGAATTGATTGGGTGGTTCGTTCCAAATTTAGACTTCAAAGGGAGGAAAGCAAGTGGTCGCATTTATGTATCTAAAAGCGGGGAGTCTGCACTACTCAGTTAGACACACCAGAAATTACTCAAGGTCCGTTTAGACCCTAATGCTGATGAAATGGTTTACCAAATCGATGGATCATACATCGGTGACATTCAGAAGATAAAGAAGGAAATATTTAGAGATGATGTAATAGGATGTCTAAAAGGATTCTCACATCGCATACTGCTAAAGAAGGATTCAAGACCTGTGGCCCAGAAGCTCAGAAATATTCCGTTGGCTCTCAAGAAGGAAGTCAAAGAGGAACTAACCAAATTGGAAATGCAAGGAGTTATTGAGAAAATTGATGCAGCGGAATGGGTTTCACCATTGGTCATTGTTAGGAAAACCACAGGAAAAATAAGAATATGTGTCGACATGAGAGAGTTGAATAAATGTGTGATTCCCGACAGACACCCATTACCCAATATACAAGAACTAATATCCACTTTGGGCCTTGCAAGGGTTTTTTCCACACTAGATCTCACAGCGGCATACCACCAAATTAAACTACATGAAGATTCTAAATCTTTGACGGCTTTTATCATGCCAGAGGGGCTCTATCAATTTCGCAGGATGCCATTTGGGTTAATATCAGCAGCTTCAGTTTTTCAAAGAATAATGCAGAATATACTTGGTGATATGGAAGGTGTAGTTTTTTTTCAAGACGATGTATTGGTTTTTGCAGATGATCAAGACAAACATGATATGAGGTTGAACAGAGTTTTGCACAAACTACACCAGGCTGGAATGGTCTTGAGTGAAGCCAAATCGAAAATCAATAGAAAAGAGATTGAATATTTAGGACATGTAATATCTGGTGATGGTATTAGACCCAAGAAAGACTTGGCAGAATCTATCAGATCCATGAATACTCCAGACAACAAAGATCAACTAAGAACTTTTCTCGGAATGGCAGAATATTACGCCAAGTTTATAGAGAATTTCTCAGACCACACTGTTGAAATGAGGAGTCTAATGAAAATGAATAAGAAATTCATCTGGAATAAGAAGAGTGAGAAAGAATTCCAATTCATAAAAAAGGCTTTAGCCCAAGCCCCGGCACTGCAAAGTTATGTTAGAGGCAGGAAGACTGTAATAACCACTGATGCAAGCGACGTGGGTTTGGGCGCATCCTTATCGCAATATTATAATGGACAAGAATTAGTAATTGCTTTTGCATCAAGGTTACTTAAAGGACCAGAAAAGAATTACGCCACAATTGAGAAAGAGGCTTTGGCAATCAAGTGGGCCATTGAGAAATTCCGATCTTTTGTTTGGGGGGTACAATTCACCATACACACAGATCATAAACCTTTAGTGGAAATATTCAGTACCAAAGGCCTGGACAGAGTATCAAGCAGGATTAGGAGATGGGTTACAAGACTTCAGGAGTTCAATTTCAAAGTTATATACATTCCAGGTTCAAAGAACATTACAGCGGATTGTTTGTCTCGTTTGACCAATCTTAATGATGTTGAAGAAGATTTTGGAGATCAAGAAGCTGTGTGTGAAATATCGAGCCAAGCTGTATCCAAGGAAGATTGGAGCGATGGCATGGTGAAGGATGATACTCTATTAGAAGTTGTGAAGATGGTCAAAGAAGAGAGATGGAAGAAGAATGAAGTACTTTCTCCAGAAGTAAAGGCTTTTTGGGACGTACGAGAAGAATTATACCTTCAAAGTGATTATCTCATGAAAGGAGACAAAATAATACCCCCTACCAACCTAAGAGAAAAGATTATAACAATGGCTCATGAAGGACATCAGGGCATTGTAAAGACTAAAAGAAGAATCAGAAGCACACATTGGTGGCCCGGTTGTGATAGACTGATCGAAGACCAAGTTAGAAAATGTATCCTTTGCTCTAAGAGCGATAAAGTGTGCAAGGGTGCAGAATATCCAATGGTTTTGAGAGAGGTCCCTGAGAGTCCGTGGAGTGAATTAGCTATGGATGTGATTGGTCCCGTTTGGAGTGATGGGTGTGCTATGTATTGTTTAGTAATAATTGACATGTTAACCAGGTGGGTTGAAATTAAATACTTACCTCAAGTTACCACACGTGATGTTATAAGGTTCATGGAAGAAGTGTGTGAAAGAGAAGGTTATCCCAAAATAGTTCTCACAGATAATGGCTCACAATTTAAATCTGAGGAAATGGAAACATATTTGAAAAGTAAAGCCATCTACCATACATAAATTGTGCGCCATTTACCATCCACAAACCAATGGTATTGTGGAGAGGTTCAACAGAGTGATAAAAGATGCTATAAAACTGGCATGGGCCAATGGAAAGGAATGGAAGGTAGCAGTCAAAGAGACTCTGTTAGCCCACAGATTCACTCCTCACAGTTCCACTGGAGTCACGCCATTTGAACTCAATAGAGGCAGGAAAGCCAATACAAACATGTCTCCAGGGTGGATGAATGACCTTGTGAGAAGTGAGAATAAAATAGAGATAGCAAAGGAGAATATTAGACATAGGCAAATTGACAACAAAAAAATGCATGATAAAAAACGCTTTAGGAAATTACCTGAATTTCAAGTGGGTGGTTGGGTGAGGATAAAACTACCTGTGAATTTGAGAAGAGATGGTTGCAAATGTTCCAAGCCCGTGAGAGTGGTAGAGATATATTCCCAGGATGGCAGAGTATGGAACAATGAAAGGGTAATGGATATAAATGATCAATGTTGGGGAAGTAAGTCTGATGACTTGGGTGAAATGGATAGTGAGAGAAGTAGAGTTGGTACAACTGTTGACATTGATGATAGGAATGTGCGAGGTGAGAGTGAATTGTTGAGCAGAATCTCTAAGAGAGTTCCTTCCTTGGCAACAGATTCAGATGAGTATCAAGAAAGAAGTAACAGGATAAGATCCAGGTCGGGAAGAGAATGCAGACCACCAAGATATCTTTGTGACTATGTAGGATAATGAGAACTATGCCAAAGAGTTCTTCTATATAAAGAAGGGAGATGTGAAGTATCCTCACATGTGAAATAGCGTGCATCTGCACGAGAGTATGCTCGTGCAGAAGAATGGAAGTGACGAGATGGAACGCAGGGAAACTACAGTTGGAGGAGAAGCGAAGCTGTGAAGACGCACTCGTCGTGTCCCTTGTTTATTTATAATATTAGCATAAAGAGTATCTTTATAAAACGTAGATAATAAAACACATAAACCACATTAATTTGCCCCTCTTTACTTCACCCTTCCTATAGCATGAGATGTGATATCTCAATGCTTCTACCAAACCTGAGACCCTTCCTCTAGCATGAGATGTGATATCCAACTCCTTCCCATTCCAATCCTGAGACCCTTCCTATAGCATGAGATGTGATGTCTCAATGCTTCTAATACCAAACCTGAGATCCTTCCTATAACATGAGATGTGATATCCAACTCCTTCCCATTCCAATCCTGAGACCCTTCCTATAGCATGAGAAATGATATCTCCATGCTTATACCAAACCTGGGACCCTTCCTATAGCATGAGATGTGATATCCAAGTCCATCCCATTTCAATCCTTAGACCCTTCCTACAGCATGCGATGTGATATCTCAATGATTCTAATACCAAACCAGAGACCCGTCCTATAACATGAGATGGTTTATCCAACTCCTTCCCATTCCAATCCTGGGCCACTTCCGATAGCAGAGATGTGATATCTCAATGCTTATACCAAACCTGAGACCCTTCCTATAACATGAGATGTGATATCCAACTCCTTCCCGTTCCAAACCTGAGACACTTCCTATAGCATATGTGATATCCAACTCCTTCCCATTCCAAACATGAGACCCTTCCTATAGCAAGAATGTAATATCCAACTCCTACCCATTTCAATCCTGAGACCATTCCTATAGCATGAGATGTGATATCCAACTCCTTCCCATCCCAATCCTGAGACACCTCCGATAGCAGAGATGTGATATCTCAATGCTTATACCAAACCTGAGACTCTTCCTATAACATGAGATGTGATATCCAACTCCTTCCCGTTCCAAACCTGAGACCCTTACTATAGCATGAGATGTGATATCCAACTCCTTCCCATTCCAATACTGAGACCCTTCCGATAGCGTGAGATGTGATATCTCAATGCTTCTAATACCAAACCTGTGATCCTTCCTATAACAAGAGATGTGATATCCAAATCCCTCCCCTTCCAAACCTGAGACCCTCCCTTTAGCATGAGATGTGATATCTCAATGCCTCTAATACCAAACCTGAGATCCTCCCTTTAGCATGAGATGTGATATCCAACTCCTTCCCATTCCAATCCTGAGACCGTTCTGATAGCATGAGATGTGATATCTCAATGCCTCTAATACCAAACCTGAGATCATTCCTATGACATCAGATTTGATATCCAATTTCTTCCCATTCCAAACCTGAGACCCTTCCTACAGCATGCGATGTGATATCTCAATGCTTCTAATACCAAACCTGAGACCCGTCCGATAACATGAGATGGGATATCCAACTCCTTCCCGTTCCAAACCTGAGACCCTTCCTATAGCATGAGATGTGATATCCAACTCCTTCCCTTTCTAATCCTGAGACCATTCCTATAGCATGAGATGTGATATCTCAATGCTTCTAATACCAAACCCGAGATCCTTCCTATGACATGAAATGTGATATCCAATTTCTTCCCATTCCAAACCTGAGACCCTTCCTACAGCATGCGATGTGATATCTCAATGCTTCTAATACCAAACCTGAGACCCGTCCGATAACATGAGATGGGATATCCAACTCCTTCCCGTTCCAAACCTGAGACCCTTCCTATAGCATGAGATGTGATATCCAACTCCTTCCCATCCGAATCCTGAGACACTTCCGATTGCAGAGATGTGATATCTCAATGCTTATACCAAACCTGAGACTCTTCCTACCACATGAGATGTGATATCCAACTCCTTCCCGTTCCAAACCTGAGACCCTTCCTATAGCATGAGATGTGATATCCAACTCCTTCCCATTCCAATCCTGAGACCCTTCCAATAGCATGAGATGTGATATCTCAATGCTTCCAATACCAAGCCTGAGATCCTTCCTATAACATGAGATGTGATATCCAAATCCTTCCCCTTCCAAACCTGAGACCCTCCCTTTAGCATGAGATGTGATATCCAACTCCTTCCCATTCCAATCCTGAGACCCTTATGATAGCATGAGATGTGATATCTCAATGCCTCTAATACCAAACCTGAGATCCTACCTCTAACATGAAATGTGATATCAAACTCCTTCCCTTTCCAAACCTGAGACCCTGCCTATAGCATGAGATGTGATATCCAAGTCCTTCCCATTCCAATCCTGACACCCTTCCTATAGCATGAGATGTGATATCTCAATGCTTATACCAAACCTGAGACCCTTCCTATGGCATGAGATGTCATATACAACTCCTTCCCATTCCATTCCTGAGACCCTTCCTATACCATGAGATGTGATGTCTCAATTCTTATACCAAACCTGAGACCCTTCCTATAGCATGAGATGTGATATCCAACTTCTTCCCATTCCAATCCTGAGACCCTTCCTATAACATGAGATGTGATGCCTCAATGCTTCTAATACCAAACCTGAGATCTTTCGAATAAAATGAGATGTGATATCCAACTCCTTCCCATTCCAATCCTGAGACCCTTCCTATAGCATGAGATGTGATATCTCAATGCTTATACCAAACCTGAGACCCTTCCTATAGCTTGAGATGTGATATCCAACTCCTTCCCATTCCAATCCTGAGACCCTTCCTATAGCGTGAGATGTGATATCTCAATGCCTCTAATACCAAACCTGAGATCCTTCCTCTAACATGAAATGTGATATCCAACTGCTTCCCCTTCCAAACCTGAGACCCTTCCTATAGCATGAGATATGATATCCAAGTCCTTCCCATTCCAATCCTGAGACCCTTCCTATAACATGAGATGTGATATCCAACTCCTTCCCATTCCAAAATGAGACCCTTCCTATAGCATGAGATGGGATATCCAACTCATTCCAAATCCAATCCTGATACCCTTCCGATAGCATGAGATGTGATATCCCAATGCTTCTACCAAACCTGAGACCCATACTATGGCATGAGATGTGCTATCAAACTCCTTCCCATTCCAATCCTGAGACCCTTCCTATAGCTTGAGATATGATATCCAACTCCTTCCCATTCCAATCCTGAGACCCTTCCCATATCATGAGATTTGTTATCTCAATGCTTCTAATATCAAACTATAGAACCTCCCTATAGCATGAGATGTGACATCCAAGTCCTTCCCATTCCAATCCTGAGACCCTTCCTATAGCATGAGATGTGATATCTCAATGCTTCTAATACCAAACCTGAGACCCTTCCTATAACATGAGATGGGATATCCAACTCCTTCCCCTTCCAATCCTGAGACCCTTCCGATAGCAGAGATGTGATATCTCAATGCTTATACCAAACCTGAGACCCTTCCTATGGCCTGAGATGTCATATACAACTCCTTCCCATTCCAATCCTGAGACCCTTCCTATAGCATGAGATGTGATGTCTCAATGCTTATACCCTTCCTATAGCATATGTGATATCCAACTCCTTCCCATTCCAAACATGAGACCCTTCCTATAGCAAGAATGTAATTTCCAACTCCTTCCCATTCAAAACCTGAGACCCTTCCTAGAGCATGCGATGTGATATCTCAATGCTTCTAATACCAAACCTGAGACCCGTTCTATAACATGAGATGGGATATCCAACTCCTTCCCGTTCCAAACCTGAGACCCTTCCTATAGCATGAGATGTGATATCCAACTCCTTCCCATTCCAATCCTGAGACCCTTCCGATAGCATGAGATGTGATATCTCAATGCCTCTAATACCAAACCTGAGATCCTTCCTCTAACATGAAATGTGATATCCAACTCCTTCCCATTCCAAACATGAGACCCTTCCTATAGCAAGAATGTAATATCAAACTCCTTCCCATTCCTATCCTGAGACCATTCCTATAGCATGAGATGTGATCTCTCAATGCTTCTAATACCAAACCTGAGATCCTTCCTATGACATGAGATGTGATATCCAATTCCTTCCCATTCCAAACCTGAGACCCTTCCTACAGCATGCGATGTGATATCTCAATGCTTCTAATACCAAACCTGAGACCCATCCTATAACATGAGATGGGATATCCAACTCCTTCCCGTTCCAAACCTGAGACCCTTCCTATAGCATGAGATGTGATATCCAACTCCTTCCCATTTCAATCCTGAGACCCTTCCGATAGCATGAGATGTGATATCTCAATGCTTCTAATGCCAAACCTGAGATCCTTCCTATAACATGAGATGTGATATCCAAATACTTCCCATTCCAATCCTGAGACCCTTCCGATAGCATGAGATGTGATATCTCAATGCCTCTAATACCAAACCTGAGATCCTTCTTCTAACATGAAATGTGATATCCAACTCCTTCCCTTTCCAAACCTGAGAGCCTTCCTATAGCATGAGATGTGATATCCAAGTCCTTCCCATTCCAATCCTGAGACCCTTCCTATAACATGAGATGTGATATCCAACTCCTTCCCATTCCAACCTGAGACCCTTCCTATAGCATGAGATGGGATATCCAACTCCATCCAAATCCAATCCCGAGACCCTTCCGATAGCATGAGATGTGATATCTCAATGCTTATACCAAACCTGAGACCCTTCCTATAGCATGAGATGTGATATCCAACTTGTTCCCATTCCAATCCTGAGACCCATCCTATAACATGAGATGTGATGTCTCAATGCTTCTAATACCAAACCTGAGATCTTTCCTATAAAATGAGATGTGATATCCAACTCCTTCCCATTCCAAATATGAGATCCTTCCTATAGCATGAGATGTGATATCTCAATGCTTATACCAAACCTGAGACCCTTCCTATAGCTTGAGATGTGATATCCAACTCCTTCCCATTCCAACCTGAGACCCTTCCTAGAGCATGCAATATGATATCTCAATGATTCTAATAACAAACCTGAGACCCGTCCTATAACATGAGATGGGATATCCAACTCCTTCCCATTCCAATCCTGAGACACTTCCGATAGCAGAGATGTGATATCTCAATGCTTATACCAAACCTGAGACCCTTCCTATAACATGAGATGCTATATCCAACTCCTTCCCGTTCCAAACCTGAGACCCTTCCTATAGCAAGAAAGTAATATCCAACTCCTTCCCTTTCCAATCCTGAGACCATTCCTATAGCATGAGATGTGATATCTCAATGCTTCTAATACCAAACCCGAGATCCTTCCTATGACATGAGATGTGATATCCAATTCCTTCCCATTCCAAACCTGAGACCCTTCCTACAGCATGTGATGTGATATCTCAATGCTTCTAATACCAAACCTGAGACCCGTCCGATAACATGAGATGGGATATCCAACTCCTTCCCGTTCCAAACCTGAGACCCTTCCTATAGCATGAGATGTGATATCCAACTCCTTCCCATTCCAATCCTGAGACCCTTCCGATAGCATGAGATGTGATATCTCAATGCTTCTAATACCAAACCTGAGATCCTTCCTATAACATGAGATGTGATATCCAAATCCTTCCCCTTCCAAACCTGAGACCCTCCCTATAGCATGAGAGGTGATATCCAACTCCTTCCCATTCCAATCCTGAGACCCTTCCGATAGCATGAGATGTGATATCTCAATGCCTCTAATACCAAACCTGAGATCCTTCCTCTAACATGAAATGTGATATCCAACTCCTTCCCATTCCAAACATGAGACCCTTCCTATAGAAAGAATGTAATATCCAACTCCTTCCCATTCCTATCCTGAGACCATTCCTATAGCATGAGATGTGATATCTCAATGCTTCTAATACCAAACCTGAGATCCTTCCTATGACATGAGATGTGATATCCAATTCCTTCCCATTCCAAACCTGAGACCCTTCGTACAGCATGCGATGTGATATCTCAATGCTTCTAATACCAAACCTGAGACCCATCCTATAACATGAGATGGGATATCCAACTCCTTCCAGTTCCAAACCTGAGACCCTTCCTATAGCATGAGATGTGATATCCAACTCCTTCCCATTCCAATCCTGAGACCCTTCCGATAGCATGAGATGTGATATCTCAATGCTTCTAATGCCAAACCTGAGATCCTTCCTATAACATGAGATGTGATATCCAAATACTTCCCCTTCCAAACCTGAGACCCTCCCTATAGCATGAGATGTGATATCCAACTCCTTCCCATTCCAATCCTGAGACCCATCCAATAGAATGAGATGTGATATCTCAATGCCTCTAATACCAAACCTGAGATCCTTCCTCTAACATGAAATGTGATATCCAACTCCTTCCCTTTCCAAACCTGAGAGCCTTCCTTTAGCATGAGATGTGATATCCAAGTCCTTCCCATTCCAATCCTGAGACCCTTCCTATAACATGAGATGTGATATCCAACTCCTTCCCATTCCAACCTGAGACCCTTCCTATAGCATGAGATGGGATATCCAACTCCATCCAAATCCAATCCTGAGACCCTTCCGATAGCATGAGATGTGATATCTCAATGCTTATACCAAACCTGAGACCCTTCCTATAGCATGAGATGTGATATCCAACTTCTTCCCATGCCAATCCTGAGACCCTTCCTATAACATGAGATGTGATGTCTCAATGCTTCTGATACCAAACCTGAGATCTTTCCTATAAAATGAGATGTGATATCCAACTCCTTCCCATTCCAATCTGAGACCCTTCATACAGCATGCAATATGATATCTCAATCATTCTAATAACAAACCTGAGACCCGTCCTATAACATGAGATAGGATATCCAACTCCTTCCCATTCAAATCCTAAGACACTTCCGATAGCAGAGATGTGATATCTCAATGCTTATACCAAACCTGAGACCCTTCCTATAACATGAGATGTGATATCCAACTCCTTCCCGTTCCAAACCTGAGACCCTTCCTATAGCATATGTGATATCCAACTCCTTCCCATTCCAAATGAGACCCATCCTATAGCAAGAAAGTAATATCCAACTCCTTCCCTTTCCAATCCTGAGACCATTCCTATAGCATGAGATGTGATATCTCAATGCTTCTAATACCAAACCCGAGATCCTTCCTATGACATGAGATGTGATATCCAATTCCTTCCTATTCCAAACCTGAGACCCTTCCTACAGCATGCGATGTGATATCTCAATGCTTCTAATACCAAACCTGAGACCCGTCCGATAACATGAGATGGGATATCCAACTCCTTCCCGTTCCAAACCTGAGACCCTTCCTATAGCATGAGATGTGATATCCAACTCCTTCCCATTCCAATCCTGAGACCCTTCCGATAGCATGAGATGTGATATCTCAATGCTTCCAATACCAAGCCTGAGATCCTTCCTATAACATGAGATGTGATATCCAAATCCTTCCCTTTCCAAACCTGAGACCCTGCCTATAGCATGAGATGTGATATCCAAGTCCTTCCCATTCCAATCCTGACACCCTTCCTATAGCATGAGATGTGATATCTCAATGCTTATACCAAACCTGAGACCCTTCCTATGGCATGAGATGTCATATACAACTCCTTCCCATTCCAATCCTGAGACCCTTCCTATAGCATGAGATGTGATATCTCAATGCTTATACCAAACCTGAGACCCTTCCTATAGCATGAGATGTGATATCCAACTTCTTCCCATTCCAATCCTGAGACCCTTCCTATAGCATGAGATGTGATGCCTCAATGCTTCTAATACCAAACCTGAGATCTTTCCTATAAAATGAGATGTGATATCCAACTCCTTCCCATTCCAATCCTGAGACCCTTCCTATAGCATGAGATGTGATATCTCAATGCTTATACCAAACCTGAGACCCTTCCTATAACTTGAGATGTGATATCCAACTCCTTCCCATTCCAATCCTGAGACCCTTCCTAGACCGTGAGATGTGATATCTCAATGCCTCTAATACCAAACCTGAGATCCTTCCTCTAACATGAAATGTGATATCCAACTCCTTCCCCTTCCAAACCTGAGAGCCTTCCTATAGCATGAGATGTGATATCCAAGTCCTTCCCATTCCAATCCTGAGACCCTTCCTATAACATAAGATGTGATATCCAACTCCTTCCCATTCCAACCTGAGACCCTTCCTTTAGCATGAGATGGGATATCCAACTCCTTCCAAATCCAATCCTGATACTCTTCCGATAGCATGAGATGTGATATCCCAATGCTTCTACCAAACCTGAGACCCATACTATGGCATGAGATGTGCTATCAAACTCCTTCCCATTCCAATCCTGAGACCCTTCCTATAGCTTGAGATATGATATCCAACTCCTTCCTATTCCAATTCTGAGACCCTTCCTATACCATGAGACTTGATATCTCAATGCTTCTAATACCAAACCTGAGACCCGTCCTATAACATGAGATGTGATATCCAAATCCTTCCCCTTCCAAACCTTAGACCCTTCCTTTATCATGAGATGTGATATCCAACTCCTTCCCATTCCAATCCTGAGACCCTTCCCATATCATGAGATTTGTTATCTCAATGCTTCTAATATCAAACTTAAGACCCTCCCTATAGCATGAGATGTATCATCCAAGTCCTTCCCATTCCAATCCTGAGACTATTCCTATAGCATGAGATGTGATATCTCAATGCTTCTAATACCAAACCTGAGACCCTTCCTATAACATGAGATGGGATATCCAACTCCTTCCCCTTCCAATCCTGAGACCCTTCCGATAGCAGAGATGTGATATCTCAATGCTTATACCAAACCTGAGACCCTTCCTATGGCCTGAGATGTCATATACAACTCCTTCCCATTCCAATCCTGAGACCCTTCCTATAGCATGAGATGTGATGTCTCAATGCTTATACCAAACCTGAGACCCTTCCTATATCATATGTGATATCCAACTCCTTCCCATTCCAAACATGAGACCCTTCCTTTAGCAAGAATGTAATATCCAACTCCTTCCCATTCCAATCCTGAGACCCTTCTGATAGCATGAGATGTGATATTTCAATGCCTCTAATACCAAACCTGAGATCCTTCCGATAGCATGAGATGTGATATTTCAATGCTTCTAATACCAAACCTGAGATCCTTCCTATGACATGAGATGGGATATCCAATTCCTTCCCATTCCAAACCTGAGACCCTTCCTACAGCATGCGATGTGATATCTCAATGCTTCTAATACCAAACCTGAGACCCGTTCTATAACATGAGATGGGATATCCAACTCCTTCCCGTTCCAAACCTGAGACCCTTCCTATAGCATGAGATGTGATATCCAACTCCTTCCCATTCCAATCCTGAGACCCTTCCGATAGCATGAGATGTGATATCTCAATGCTTCTAATACCAAACCTGAGATCCTTCCTATAACATGAGATGTGATATCCAAATCCTTCCCCTTCCAAACCTGAGACCCTCCCTATAGTTTGAGAGGTGATATCCAACTCCTTCCCATTCCAATCCTGAGACCCTTCCGATAGCATGAGATGTGATATCTCAATGCCTCTAATAATACCAAACCTGAGATCCTTCCTCTAACATGAAATGTGATATCCAACTCCTTCCCATTCCAAACATGAGACCCTTCCTATAGAAAGAATGTAATATCCAACTCCTTCCCATTCCTATCCTGAGACCATTCCTATAGCATGCGATGTGATATCTCAATGCTTCTAATACCAAACCTGAGATCCTTCCTATGACATGAGATGTGATATCCAATTCCTTCCCATTCCAAACCTGAGACCCTTCGTACAGCATGCGATGTGATATCTCAATGCTTATAATACCAAACCTGAGACCCATCCTATAACATGAGATGGGATATCCAACTCCTTCCCCTTCCAAACCTGATACCCTTCCTATAGCATGAGATGTGATATCCAACTCCTTCCCATTCCAATCCTGAGACCCTTCCGATAGCATGAGATGTGATATCTCAATGCTTCGAATGCCAAACCTGAGATCCTTCCTATAACATGAGATGTGATATCCAAATACTACCCCTTCCAAACCCGAGACCCTCCCTAGAGCATGAGATGTGATATCCAACTCCTTCCCATTCCAATCCTGAGACCCATCCGATAGCATGAGATGTGATATCTCAATGCCTCTAACACCAAACCTGAGATCCTTCCTCTAACATGAAATTTGATATCCAACTCCTTCCCTTTCCAAACCTGAGAGCCTTCCTATAGCATGAGATGTGATATCCAAGACCTTCCCATTCCAATCCTGAGACCCTTCCTATAACATGAGATGTGATATCCAACTCCTTCCCATTCCAACCTGAGACCCTTCCTATAGCATGAGATGGGATATCCAACTCCATCCAAATCCAATCCTGAGACCCTTCCGATAGCATGAGATGTGATATCTCAATGCTTATACCAAACCTGAGACCCTTCCTATAGCATGAGATGTGATATCCAACTTCTTCCCATGCCAATCCTGAGACCCTTCCTATAACTTGAGATGTGATGTCTCAATGCTTCTAATACCAAACCTGAGATCTTTCCTATAAAATGAGATGTGATATCCAACTCCTTCCCATTCCAAATATGAGACCCTTCCTATAGCATGAGATGTGATATCTCAATGCTTATACCAAACCTGAGACCCTTCCTATAGCTTGAGATGTGATATCCAACTCCTTCCCATTCCAACCTGAGACCCTTCCTACAGCATGCAATATGATATCTCAATGATTCTAATAACAAACCTGAGACCCGTCCTATAACATGAGATGGGATATCCAACTCCTTCCCATTCCAATCCTGAGACACTTCCGATAGCAGAGATGTGATATCTCAATGCTTATACCAAACCTGAGACCCTTCCTATAACATGAGATGTGATATCCAACTCCTTCCCGTTCCAAACCTGCGACCCTTCCTATAGCATATATGATATCCAACTCCTTCCCATTCCAAATGAGACCCTTCCTATAGCAAGAAAGTAATATCCAACTCCTTCCCTTTCCAATCCTGAGACCATTCCTATAGCATGAGATGTGATATCTCAATGCTTCTAATACCAAACCCGAGATCCTTCCTATGACATGAGATGTGATATCCAACTCCTTCCCATTCCAATCCTGAGACCCTTCCGATAGCATGAGATGTGATATCTCAATGCTTCCAATACCAAGCCTGAGATCCTTCCTATAACATGAGATGTGATATCCAAATCCTTCCCCTTCCAAACCTGAGACACTCCCTTTAGCATGAGATGTGATATCCAACTCCTTCCCATTCCAATCCTGAGACCCTTATGATAGCAGGAGATGTGATATCTCAATGCCTCTAATACCAAACCTGAGATCCTACCTCTAACATGAAATGTGATATCCAACTCCTTCCCTTTCCAAACCTGAGACCCTGCCTATAGCATGAGATGTGATATCCAAGTTCTTCCCATTCCAATCCTGACACCCTTCCTATAGCATGAGATGTGGTATCTCAATGCTTATACCAAACCTGAGACCCTTCCTATGGCATGAGATGTCATAGACAACTCCTTCCCATTCCAATCCTGAGACCCTTCCTATAGCATGAGATGTGATATCTCAATGCTTATACCAAACCTGAGACCCTTCCTATAAAATGAGATGTGATATCCAACTCCTTCCCATTCCAATCCTGAGAACCTTCCTATAGCATGGGATGTGATATCTCAATGCTTATACCAAACCTGAGACCCTTCCTATAGCTTGAGATGTGATATCCAACTCCTTCCCATTCCAATCCTGAGACCCTTCCTAGACCGTGAGATGTGATATCTCAATGCCTCTAATACCAAACCTGAGATCCTTCCTCTAACATGAAATGTGATATCCAACTCCTTCCCCTTCCAAACCTGAGAGCCTTCCTATAGCATGAGATATGATATCCAAGTCCTTCCCATTCCAATCCTGAGACCCTTCCTATAACATGAGATGTGATATCCAACTCCTTCCCATTCCAACCTGAGACCCTTCCTTTAGCATGAGATGGGATATCCAACTCCTTCCAAATCCAATCCTGATACTCTTCCGATAGCATGAGATGTGATATCCCAATGCTTCTACCAAACCTGAGACCCATACTATGGCATGAGATGTGCTATCAAACTCCTTCCCATTCCAGTCCTGAGACCCTTCCTATAGCTTGAGATATGATATCCAACTCCTTCCCATTCCAATTCTGAGACCCTTCCTATACCATGAGACTTGATAGCTCAATGCTTCTAATACCAAACCTGATACCCGTCCTATAACATGAGATGTGATATCCAAATCCTTCCCCTTCCAAACCTTAGACCCTTCCTTTATCATGAGATGTGATATCCAACTCCTTCCCATTCCAATCCTGAGACCCTTCCCATATCATGAGATTTGTTATCTCAATGCTTCTAATATCAAACTTAAGACCCTCCCTATAGCATGAGATGTATCATCCAAGTCCTTCCCATTCCAATCCTGAGACTAGTCCTATAGCATGAGATGTGATATCTCAATGCTTCTAATACCAAACCTGAGACCCTTCCTATAACATGAGATGGGATATCCAACTCCTTCCCCTTCCAATCCTGAGACCCTTCCGATAGCAGAGATGTGATATCTCAATGCTTATACCAAACCTGAGACCCTTCCTATGGCCTGAGATGTCATATACAACTCCTTCCCATTCCAATCCTGAGACCCTTCCTATAGCATGAGATGTGATGTCTCAATGCTTATACCAAACCTGAGACCCTTCCTATAGCATATGTGATATCCAACTCCTTCCCATTCCAAACATGAGACCCTTCCTTTAGCAAGAATGTAATATCCAACTCCTTCCCATTCCAATCCTGAGACCCTTCTGATAGCATGAGATGTGATATTTCAATGCCTCTAATACCAAACCTGAGATCCTTCCGATAGCATGAGATGTGATATTTCAATGCTTCTAATACCAAACCTGAGATCCTTCCTATGACATGAGATGGGATATCCAATTCCTTCCCATTCCAAACCTGAGACCCTTCCTACAGCATGCGATGTGATATCTCAATGCTTCTAATACCAAACCTGAGACCCGTTCTATAACATGAGATGGGATATCCAACTCCTTCCCGTTCCAAACCTGAGACCCTTCCTATAGTTTGAGAGGTGATATCCAACTCCTTCCCATTCCAATCCTGTGACCCTTCCGATAGCATGAGATGTGATATCTCAATGCCTCTAATACCAAACCTGAGATCCTTCCTCTAACATGAAATGTGATATCCAACTCCTTCCCATTCCAAACATGAGACCCTTCCTATAGAAAGAATGTAATATCCAACTCCTTCCCATTCCTATCCTGAGACCATTCCTATAGCATGCGATGTGATATCTCAATGCTTCTAATACCAAACCTGAGATCCTTCCTATGACATGAGATGTGATATCCAATTCCTTCCCATTCCAAACCTGAGACCCTTCGTACAGCATGCGATGTGATATCTCAATGCTTCTAATACCAAACCTGAGACCCATCCTATAACATGAGATGGGATATCCAACTCCTTTCCCTTCCAAACCTGAGACCCTTCCTATAGCATGAGATGTGATATCCAACTCCTTCCCATTCCAATCCTGAGACCCTTCCGATAGCATGAGATGTGATATCTCAATGCTTCTAATACCAAACCTGAGATCCTTCCTATAACATGAGATGTGATATCCAAATCCTTCCCCTTCCAAACCTGAGACCCTCCCTATAGTTTGAGAGGTGATATCCAACTCCTTCCCATTCCAATCCTGAGACCCTTCCGATAGCATGAGATGTGATATCTCAATGCCTCTAATAATACCAAACCTGAGATCCTTCCTCTAACATGAAATGTGATATCCAACTCCTTCCCATTCCAAACATGAGACCCTTCCTATAGAAAGAATGTAATATCCAACTCCTTCCCATTCCTATCCTGAGACCCTTCCTATAGCATGAGATGTGATATCTCAATGCTTATACCAAACCTGAGACCCTTCCTATAGCTTGAGATGTGATATCCAACTCCTTCCCATTCCAATCCTGAGACCCTTCGTAGAGCGTGAGATGTGATATCTCAATGCCTCTAATACCAAACCTGAGATCCTTCCTCTAACATGAAATGTGATATCCAACTCCTTCCCCTTCCAAACCTGAGAGCCTTCCTATAGCATGAGATATGATATCCAAGTCCTTCCCATTCCAATCCTGAGACCCTTCCTATAACATGAGATGTGATATCCAACTCCTTCCCATTCCAACATGAGACCCTTCCTTTAGCATGAGATGGGATATCCAACTCCTTCCAAATCCAATCCTGATACTCTTCCGATAGCATGAGATGTGATATCCCAATGCTTCTACCAAACCTGAGACCCATACTATGGCATGAGATGTGCTATCAAACTCCTTCCCATTCCAATCCTGAGACCCTTCCTATAGCTTGAGATATGATATCCAACTCCTTCCCATTCCAATTCTGAAACCCTTCCTATACCATGAGACTTGATATCTCAATGCTTCTAATACCAAACCTGAGACCCGTCCTATAACATGAGATGTGATATCCAAATCCTTCCCCTTCCAAACCTTAGACCCTTCCTTTATCATGAGATGTGATATCCAACTCCTTCCCATTCCAATCCTGAGACCCTTCCCATATCATGAGATTTGTTATCTCAATGCTTCTAATATCAAACTTAAGACCCTCCCTATAGCATGAGATGTATCATCCAAGTCCTTCCCATTCCAATCCTGAGACTATTCCTATAGCATGAGATGTGATATCTCAATGCTTCTAATACCAAACCTGAGACCCTTCCTATAACATGAGATGGGATATCCAACTCCTTCCCCTTCCAATCCTGAGACCCTTCCAATAGCAGAGATGTGATATCTCAATGCTTATACCAAACCTGAGACCCTTCCTATGGCCTGAGATGTCATATACAACTCCTTCCCATTCCAATCCTGAGACCCTTCCTATAGCATGAGATGTGATGTCTCAATGCTTATACCAAACCTGAGACCCTTCCTATAGCATATGTGATATCCAACTCCTTCCCATTCCAAACATGAGACCCTTCCTTTAGCAAGAATGTAATATCCAACTCCTTCCCATTCCAATCCTGAGACCCTTCTGATAGCATGAGATGTGATATTTCAATGCCTCTAATACCAAACCTGAGATCCTTCCTATAGCATGCAATGTGATATTTCAATGCTTCTAATACCAAACCTGAGATCCTTCCTATGACATGAGATGGGATATCCAATTCCTTCCCATTCCAAACCTGAGACCCTTCCTACAGCATGCGATGTGATATCTCAATGCTTCTAATACCAAACCTGAGACCCGTTCTATAACATGAGATGGGATATCCAACTCCTTCCCGTTCCAAACCTGAGACCCTTCCTATAGCATGAGATGTGATATCCAAATCCTTCCCATTCCAATCCTGAGACCCTTCCGATAGCATGAGATGTGATATCTCAATGCTTCTAATACCAAACCTGAGATCCTTCCTATAACATGAGATGTGATATCCAAATCCTTCCCCTTCCAAACCTGAGACCCTCCCTATAGTTTGAGAGGTGATATCCAACTCCTTCCCATTCCAATCCTGTGACCCTTGCGATAGCATGAGATGTGATATCTCAATGCCTCTAATACCAAACCTGAGATCCTTCCTCTAACATGAAATGTGATATCCAACTCCTTCCCATTCCAAACATGAGACCCTTCCTATAGAAAGAATGTAATATCCAACTCCTTCCCATTCCTATCCTGAGACCATTCCTATAGCATGCGATGTGATATCTCAATGCTTCTAATACCAAACCTGAGATCCTTCCTATGACATGAGATGTGATATCCAATTCCTTCCCATTCCAAACCTGAGACCCTTCGTACAGCATGCGATGTGATATCTCAATGCTTCTAATACCAAACCTGAGACCCATCCTATAACATGAGATGGGATATCCAACTCCTTCCCCTTCCAAACCTGAGACCCTTCCTATAGCATGAGATGTGATATCCAACTCCTTCCCATTCCAATCCTGAGACCCTTCCGATAGCATGAGATGTGATATCTCAATGCCTCTAATAATACCAAACCTGAGATCCTTCCTCTAACATGAAATGTGATATCCAACTCCTTCCCATTCCAAACATGAGACCCTTCCTATAGAAAGAATGTAATATCCAACTCCTTCCCATTCCTATCCTGAGACCCTTCCTATAGTATGAGATGTGATATCTCAATGCTTATACCAAACCTGAGACCCTTCCTATAGCTTGAGATGTGATATCCAACTCCTTCCCATTCCAATCCTGAGACCCTTCCTAGAGCGTGAGATGTGATATCTCAATGCCTCTAATACCAAACCTGAGATCCTTCCTCTAACATGAAATGTGATATCCAACTCCTTCCCCTTCCAAACCTGAGAGCCTTCGTATAGCATGAGATATGATATCCAAGTCCTTCCCATTCCAATCCTGAGACCCTTCCTATAACATGAGATGTGATATCCAACTCCTTCCCATTCCAACCTGAGACCCTTCCTTTAGCATGAGATGGGAAATCCAACTCCTTCCAAATCCAATCCTGATACTCTTCCGATAGCATGAGATGTGATATCCCAATGCTTCTACCAAACCTGAGACCCATACTATGGCATGAGATGTGCTATCAAACTCCTTCCCATTCCAATCCTGAGACCCTTCCTATAGCTTGAGATATGATATCCAACTCCTTCCCATTCCAATTCTGAGACCCTTCCTATACCATGAGACTTGATATCTCAATGCTTCTAATACCAAACCTGAGACCCGTCCTATAACATGAGATGTGATATCCAAATCCTTCCCCTTCCAAACCTTAGACCCTTCCTTTATCATGAGATGTGATATCCAACTCCTTCCCATTCCAATCCTGAGACCCTTCCCATATCATGAGATTTGTTATCTCAATGCTTCTAATATCAAACTTAAGACCCTCCCTATAGCATGAGATGTATCATCCAAGTCCTTCCCATTCCAATCCTGAGACTATTCCTATAGCATGAGATGTGATATCTCAATGCTTCTAATACCAAACCTGAGACCCTTCCTATAACATGAGATGGGATATCCAACTCCTTCCCCTTCCAATCCTGAGACCCTTCCGATAGCAGAGATGTGATATCTCAATGCTTATACCAAACCTGAGACCCTTTCTATGGCCTGAGATGTCATATACAACTCCTTCCCATTCCAATCCTGAGACCCTTCCTATAGCATGAGATGTGATGTCTCAATGCTTATACCAAACCTGAGACCCTTCCTATAGCATATGTGATATCCAACTCCTTCCCATTCCAAACATGAGACCCTTCCTTTAGCAAGAATGTAATATCCAACTCCTTCCCATTCCAATCCTGACACCCTTCTGATAGCATGAGCTGTGATATTTCAATGCCTCTAATACCAAACCTGAGATCCTTCCTATAGCATGTGATGTGATATTTCAATGCTTCTAATACCAAACCTGAGATCCTTCCTATGACATGAGATGGGATATCCAATTCCTTCCCATTCCAAACCTGAGACCCTTCCTACAGCATGCGATGTGATATCTCAATGCTTCTAATACCAAACCTGAGACCCGTTCTATAACATGAGATGGGATATCCAACTCCTTCCCGTTCCAAACCTGAGACCCTTCCTATAGCATGAGATGTGATATCCAACTCCTTCCCATTCCAATCCTGAGACCCTTCCGATAGCATGAGATGTGATATCTCAATGCTTCTAATACCAAACCTGAGATCCTTCCTATAACATGAGATGTGATATCCAAATCCTTCCCCTTCCAAACCTGAGACCCTCCCTATAGTTTGAGAGGTGATATCCAACTCCTTCCCATTCCAATCCTGTGACCCTTCCGATAGCATGAGATGTGATATCTCAATGCCTCTAATACCAAACCTGAGATCCTTCCTCTAACATGAAATGTGATATCCAACTCCTTCCCATTCCAAACATGAGACCCTTCCTATAGAAAGAATGTAATATCCAACTCCTTCCCATTCCTATCCTGAGACCATTCCTATAGCATGCAATGTGATATCTCAATGCTTCTAATACCAAACCTGAGATCCTTCCTATGACATGAGATGTGATATCCAATTCCTTCCCATACCAAACCTGAGACCCTTCGTACAGCATGCGATGTGATATCTCAATGCTTCTAATACCAAACCTGAGACCCATCCTATAACATGAGATGGGATATCCAACTCCTTCCCCTTCCAAACCTGAGACCCTTCCTATAGCATGAGATGTGATATCCAACTCCTTCCCATTTGTGATATCCAATTCCTTCCCATACCAAACCTGAGACCCTTCGTACAGCATGCGATGTGATATCTCAATGCTTCTAATACCAAACCTGAGACCCATCCTATAACATGAGATGGGATATCCAACTCCTTCCCCTTCCAAACCTGAGACCCTTCCGATAGCATGAGATGTGATATCTCAATGCTTCTAATACCAAACCTGAGATCCTTCCTATAACATGAGATGTGATATCCAAATCCTTCCCCTTCCAAACCTGAGACCCTCCCTATAGTTTGAGAGGTGATATCCAACTCCTTCCCATTCCAATCCTGAGACCCTTCCGATAGCATGAGATGTGATATCTCAATGCCTCTAATAATACCAAACCTGAGATCCTTCCTCTAACATGAAATGTGATATCCAACTCCTTCCCATTCCAAACATGAGACCCTTCCTATAGAAAGAATGTAATATCCAACTCCTTCCCATTCCTATCCTGAGACCATTCCTATAGCATGCGATGTGATATCTCAATGCTTCTAATACCAAACCTGAGATCCTTCCTATGACATGAGATGTGATATCCAATTCCTTCCCATTCCAACCTGAGACCCTTCCTATAGCATGAGATGGGATATCCAACTCCATCCAAATCCAATCCTGAGACCCTTCCGATAGCATGAGATGTGATATCTCAATGCTTATACCAAACCTGAGACCCTTCCTATAGCTTGAGATGTGATATCCAACTCCTTCCCATTCCAACCTGAGACCCTTCCTACAGCATGCAATATGATATCTCAATGATTCTAATAACAAACCTGAGACCCGTCCTAGAACATGAGATGGGATATCCAACTCCTTCCCATTCCAATCCTGAGACACTTCCGATAGCAGAGATGTGATATCTCAATGCTTATACCAAACCTGAGACCCTTCCTATAACATGAGATGTGATATCCAACTCCTTCCCGTTCCAAACCTGCGACCCTTCCTATAGCATATATGATATCCAACTCCTTCCCATTCCAAATGAGACCCTTCCTATAGCAAGAAAGTAATATCCAACTCCTTCCCTTTCCAATCCTGACACCATTCCTATAGCATGAGATGTGATATCTCAATGCTTCTAATACCAAACCCGAGATCCTTCCTATGACATGAGATGTGATATGCAATTCCTTCCCATTCCAAACCTGAGACCCTTCGTACAGCATGCGATGTGATATCTCAATGCTTCTAATACCAAACCTGAGACCCATACTATAACATGAGATGGGATATCCAACTCCTTCCCCTTCCAAACCTGAGACCCTTCCTATAGCATGAGATGTGATATCCAACTCCTTCCCATTCCAATCCTGAGACCCTTCCGATAGCATGAGATGTGATATCTCAATGCCTCTAATAATACCAAACCTGAGATCCTTCCTCTAACATGAAATGTGATATCCAACTCCTTCCCATTCCAAACATGAGACCCTTCCTATAGAAAGAATGTAATATCCAACTCCTTCCCATTCCTATCCTGAGACCCTTCCTATAGTATGAGATGTGATATCTCAATGCTTATACCAAACCTGAGACCCTTCCTATAGCTTGAGATGTGATATCCAACTCCTTCCCATTCCAAACCTGAGACCCTTCGTACAGCATGCGATGTGATATCTCAATGCTTCTAATACCAAACCTGAGACCCATCCTATAACATGAGATGGGATATCCAACTCCTTCCCCTTCCAAACCTGAGACCCTTCCTATAGCATGAGATGTGATATCCAACTCCTTCCCATTCCAATCCTGAGACCCTTCCGATAGCATGAGATGTGATATCTCAATGCCTCTAATAATACCAAACCTGAGATCCTTCCTCTAACATGAAATGTGATATCCAACTCCTTCCCATTCCAAACATGAGACCCTTCCTATAGAAAGAATGTAATATCCAACTCCTTCCCATTCCTATCCTGAGACCCTTCCTATAGTATGAGATGTGATATCTCAATGCTTATACCAAACCTGAGACCCTTCCTATAGCTTGAGATGTGATATCCAACTCCTTCCCATTCCAATCCTGAGACCCTTCCTAGAGCGTGAGATGTGATATCTCAATGCCTCTAATACCAAACCTGAGATCCTTCCTCTAACATGAAATGTGATATCCAACTCCTTCCCCTTCCAAACCTGAGAGCCTTCGTATAGCATGAGATATGATATCCAAGTCCTTCCCATTCCAATCCTGAGACCCTTCCTATAACATGAGATGTGATATCCAACTCCTTCCCATTCCAACCTGAGACCCTTCCTTTAGCATGAGATGGGATATCCAACTCCTTCCAAATCCAATCCTGATACTCTTCCGATAGCATGAGATGTGATATCCCAATGCTTCTACCAAACCTGAGACCCATACTATGGCATGAGATGTGCTATCAAACTCCTTCCCATTCCAATCCTGAGACCCTTCCTATAGCTTGAGATATGATATCCAACTCCTTCCCATTCCAATTCTCAGACCCTTCCTATACCATGAGACTTGATATCTCAATGCTTCTAATACCAAACCTGAGACCCGTCCTATAACATGAGATGTGATATCCAAATCCTTCCCCTTCCAAACCTTAGACCCTTCCTTTATCATGAGATGTGATATCCAACTCCTTCCCATTCCAATCCTGAGACCCTTCCCATATCATGAGATTTGTTATCTCAATGCTTCTAATATCAAACTTAAGACCCTCCCTATAGCATGAGATGTATCATCCAAGTCCTTCCCATTCCAATCCTGAGACTATTCCTATAGCATGAGATGTGATATCTCAATGCTTCTAATACCAAACCTGAGACCCTTCCTATAACATGAGATGGGATATCCAACTCCTTCCCCTTCCAATCCTGAGACCCTTCCGATAGCAGAGATGTGATATCTCAATGCTTATACCAAACCTGAGACCCTTTCTATGGCCTGAGATGTCATATACAACTCCTTCCCATTCCAATCCTGAGACCCTTCCTATAGCATGAGATGTGATGTCTCAATGCTTATACCAAACCTGAGACCCTTCCTATAGCATATGTGATATCCAACTCCTTCCCATTCCAAACATGAGACCCTTCCTTTAGCAAGAATGTAATATCCAACTCCTTCCCATTCCAATCCTGACACCCTTCTGATAGCATGAGATGTGATATTTCAATGCCTCTAATACCAAACCTGAGATCCTTCCTATAGCATGTGATGTGATATTTCAATGCTTCTAATACCAAACCTGAGATCCTTCCTATGACATGAGATGGGATATCCAATTCCTTCCCATTCCAAACCTGAGACCCTTCCTACAGCATGCGATGTGATATCTCAATGCTTCTAATACCAAACCTGAGACCCGTTCTATAACATGAGATGGGATATCCAACTCCTTCCCGTTCCAAACCTGAGACCCTTCCTATAGCATGAGATGTGATATCCAACTCCTTCCCATTCCAATCCTGAGACCCTTCCGATAGCATGAGATGTGATATCTCAATGCTTCTAATACCAATCCTGAGATCCTTCCTATAACATGAGATGTGATATCCAAATCCTTCCCCTTCCAAACCTGAGACCCTCCCTATAGTTTGAGAGGTGATATCCAACTCCTTCCCATTCCAATCCTGTGACCCTTCCGATAGCATGAGATGTGATATCTCAATGCCTCTAATACCAAACCTGAGATCCTTCCTCTAACATGAAATGTGATATCCAACTCCTTCCCATTCCAAACATGAGACCCTTCCTATAGAAAGAATGTAATATCCAACTCCTTCCCATTCCTATCCTGAGACCATTCCTATAGCATGCAATGTGATATCTCAATGCTTCTAATACCAAACCTGAGATCCTTCCTATGACATGAGATGTGATATCCAATTCCTTCCCATACCAAACCTGAGACCCTTCGTACAGCATGCGATGTGATATCTCAATGCTTCTAATACCAAACCTGAGACCCATCCTATAACATGAGATGGGATATCCAACTCCTTCCCCTTCCAAACCTGAGACCCTTCCTATAGCATGAGATGTGATATCCAACTCCTTCCCATTCCAATCCTGAGACCCTTCCGATAGCATGAGATGTGATATCTCAATGCTTCTAATACCAAACCTGAGATCCTTCCTATAACATGAGATGTGATATCCAAATCCTTCCCCTTCCAAACCTGAGACCCTCCCTATAGTTTGAGAGGTGATATCCAACTCCTTCCCATTCCAATCCTGAGACCCTTCCGATAGCATGAGATGTGATATCTCAATGCCTCTAATAATACCAAACCTGAGATCCTTCCTCTAACATGAAATGTGATATCCAACTCCTTCCCATTCCAAACATGAGACCCTTCCTATAGAAAGAATGTAATATCCAACTCCTTCCCATTCCTATCCTGAGACCATTCCTATAGCATGCGATGTGATATCTCAATGCTTCTAATACCAAACCTGAGATCCTTCCTATGACATGAGATGTGATATCCAATTCCTTCCCATTCCAACCTGAGACCCTTCCTATAGCATGAGATGGGATATCCAACTCCATCCAAATCCAATCCTGAGACCCTTCCGATAGCATGAGATGTGATATCTCAATGCTTATACCAAACCTGAGACCCTTCCTATAGCATGAGATGTGATATCCAACTTCTTCCCATGCCAATCCTGAGACCCTTCCTATAACATGAGATGTGATGTCTCAATGCTTCTAATACCAAACCTGAGATCTTTCCTATAAAATGAGATGTGATATCCAACTCCTTCCCATTCCAAATATGAGACCCTTCCTATAGCATGAGATGTGATATCTCAATGCTTATACCAAACCTGAGACCCTTCCTATAGCTTGAGATGTGATATCCAACTCCTTCCCATTCCAACCTGAGACCCTTCCTACAGCATGCAATATGATATCTCAATGATTCTAATAACAAACCTGAGACCCGTCCTATAACATGAGATGGGATATCCAACTCCTTCCCATTCCAATCCTGAGACACTTCCGATAGCAGAGATGTGATATCTCAATGCTTATACCAAACCTGAGACCCTTCCTATAACATGAGATGTGATATCCAACTCCTTCCCGTTCCAAACCTGCGACCCTTCCTATAGCATATATGATATCCAACTCCTTCCCATTCCAAATGAGACCCTTCCTATAGCAAGAAAGTAATATCCAACTCCTTCCCTTTCCAATCCTGAGACCATTCCTATAGCATGAGATGTGATATCTCAATGCTTCTAATACCAAACCCGAGATCCTTCCTATGACATGAGATGTGATATGCAATTCCTTCCCATTCCAAACCTGAGACCCTTCGTACAGCATGCGATGTGATATCTCAATGCTTCTAATACCAAACCTGAGACCCATCCTATAACATGAGATGGGATATCCAACTCCTTCCCCTTCCAAACCTGAGACCCTTCCTATAGCATGAGATGTGATATCCAACTCCTTCCCATTCCAATCCTGAGACCCTTCCGATAGCATGAGATGTGATATCTCAATGCCTCTAATAATACCAAACCTGAGATCCTTCCTCTAACATGAAATGTGATATCCAACTCCTTCCCATTCCAAACATGAGACCCTTCCTATAGAAAGAATGTAATATCCAACTCCTTCCCATTCCTATCCTGAGACCCTTCCTATAGTATGAGATGTGATATCTCAATGCTTATACCAAACCTGAGACCCTTCCTATAGCTTGAGATGTGATATCCAACTCCTTCCCATTCCAAACCTGAGACCCTTCGTACAGCATGCGATGTGATATCTCAATGCTTCTAATACCAAACCTGAGACCCATCCTATAACATGAGATGGGATATCCAACTCCTTCCCCTTCCAAACCTGAGACCCTTCCTATAGCATGAGATGTGATATCCAACTCCTTCCCATTCCAATCCTGAGACCCTTCCGATAGCATGAGATGTGATATCTCAATGCCTCTAATAATACCAAACCTGAGATCCTTCCTCTAACATGAAATGTGATATCCAACTCCTTCCCATTCCAAACATGAGACCCTTCCTATAGAAAGAATGTAATATCCAACTCCTTCCCATTCCTATCCTGAGACCCTTCCTATAGTATGAGATGTGATATCTCAATGCTTATACCAAACCTGAGACCCTTCCTATAGCTTGAGATGTGATATCCAACTCCTTCCCATTCCAATCCTGAGACCCTTCCTAGAGCGTGAGATGTGATATCTCAATGCCTCTAATACCAAACCTGAGATCCTTCCTCTAACATGAAATGTGATATCCAACTCCTTCCCCTTCCAAACCTGAGAGCCTTCGTATAGCATGAGATATGATATCCAAGTCCTTCCCATTCCAATCCTGAGACCCTTCCTATAACATGAGATGTGATATCCAACTCCTTCCCATTCCAACCTGAGACCCTTCCTTTAGCATGAGATGGGATATCCAACTCCTTCCAAATCCAATCCTGATACTCTTCCGATAGCATGAGATGTGATATCCCAATGCTTCTACCAAACCTGAGACCCATACTATGGCATGAGATGTGCTATCAAACTCCTTCCCATTCCAATCCTGAGACCCTTCCTATAGCTTGAGATATGATATCCAACTCCTTCCCATTCCAATTCTGAGACCCTTCCTATACCATGAGACTTGATATCTCAATGCTTCTAATACCAAACCTGAGACCCGTCCTATAACATGAGATGTGATATCCAAATCCTTCCCCTTCCAAACCTTAGACCCTTCCTTTATCATGAGATGTGATATCCAACTCCTTCCCATTCCAATCCTGAGACCCTTCCCATATCATGAGATTTGTTATCTCAATGCTTCTAATATCAAACTTAAGACCCTCCCTATAGCATGAGATGTATCATCCAAGTCCTTCCCATTCCAATCCTGAGACTATTCCTATAGCATGAGATGTGATATCTCAATGCTTCTAATACCAAACCTGAGACCCTTCCTATAACATGAGATGGGATATCCAACTCCTTCCCCTTCCAATCCTGAGACCCTTCCGATAGCAGAGATGTGATATCTCAATGCTTATACCAAACCTGAGACCCTTTCTATGGCCTGAGATGTCATATACAACTCCTTCCCATTCCAATCCTGAGACCCTTCCTATAGCATGAGATGTGATGTCTCAATGCTTATACCAAACCTGAGACCCTTCCTATAGCATATGTGATATCCAACTCCTTCCCATTCCAAACATGAGACCCTTCCTTTAGCAAGAATGTAATATCCAACTCCTTCCCATTCCAATCCTGACACCCTTCTGATAGCATGAGATGTGATATTTCAATGCCTCTAATACCAAACCTGAGATCCTTCCTATAGCATGTGATGTGATATTTCAATGCTTCTAATACCAAACCTGAGATCCTTCCTATGACATGAGATGGGATATCCAATTCCTTCCCATTCCAAACCTGAGACCCTTCCTACAGCATGCGATGTGATATCTCAATGCTTCTAATACCAAACCTGAGACCCGTTCTATAACATGAGATGGGATATCCAACTCCTTCCCGTTCCAAACCTGAGACCCTTCCTATAGCATGAGATGTGATATCCAACTCCTTCCCATTCCAATCCTGAGACCCTTCCGATAGCATGAGATGTGATATCTCAATGCTTCTAATACCAAACCTGAGATCCTTCCTATAACATGAGATGTGATATCCAAATCCTTCCCCTTCCAAACCTGAGACCCTCCCTATAGTTTGAGAGGTGATATCCAACTCCTTCCCATTCCAATCCTGTGACCCTTCCGATAGCATGAGATGTGATATCTCAATGCCTCTAATACCAAACCTGAGATCCTTCCTCTAACATGAAATGTGATATCCAACTCCTTCCCATTCCAAACATGAGACCCTTCCTATAGAAAGAATGTAATATCCAACTCCTTCCCATTCCTATCCTGAGACCATTCCTATAGCATGCAATGTGATATCTCAATGCTTCTAATACCAAACCTGAGATCCTTCCTATGACATGAGATGTGATATCCAATTCCTTCCCATACCAAACCTGAGACCCTTCGTACAGCATGCGATGTGATATCTCAATGCTTCTAATACCAAACCTGAGACCCATCCTATAACATGAGATGGGATATCCAACTCCTTCCCCTTCCAAACCTGAGACCCTTCCTATAGCATGAGATGTGATATCCAACTCCTTCCCATTCCAATCCTGAGACCCTTCCGATAGCATGAGATGTGATATCTCAATGCTTCTAATACCAAACCTGAGATCCTTCCTATAACATGAGATGTGATATCCAAATCCTTCCCCTTCCAAACCTGAGACCCTCCCTATAGTTTGAGAGGTGATATCCAACTCCTTCCCATTCCAATCCTGAGACCCTTCCGATAGCATGAGATGTGATATCTCAATGCCTCTAATAATACCAAACCTGAGATCCTTCCTCTAACATGAAATGTGATATCCAACTCCTTCCCATTCCAAACATGAGACCCTTCCTATAGAAAGAATGTAATATCCAACTCCTTCCCATTCCTATCCTGAGACCATTCCTATAGCATGCGATGTGATATCTCAATGCTTCTAATACCAAACCTGAGATCCTTCCTATGACATGAGATGTGATATCCAATTCCTTCCCATTCCAACCTGAGACCCTTCCTATAGCATGAGATGGGATATCCAACTCCATCCAAATCCAATCCTGAGACCCTTCCGATAGCATGAGATGTGATATCTCAATGCTTATACCAAACCTGAGACCCTTCCTATAGCATGAGATGTGATATCCAACTTCTTCCCATGCCAATCCTGAGACCCTTCCTATAACATGAGATGTGATGTCTCAATGCTTCTAATACCAAACCTGAGATCTTTCCTATAAAATGAGATGTGATATCCAACTCCTTCCCATTCCAAATATGAGACCCTTCCTATAGCATGAGATGTGATATCTCAATGCTTATACCAAACCTGAGACCCTTCCTATAGCTTGAGATGTGATATCCAACTCCTTCCCATTCCAACCTGAGACCCTTCCTACAGCATGCAATATGATATCTCAATGATTCTAATAACAAACCTGAGACCCGTCCTATAACATGAGATGGGATATCCAACTCCTTCCCATTCCAATCCTGAGACACTTCCGATAGCAGAGATGTGATATCTCAATGCTTATACCAAACCTGAGACCCTTCCTATAACATGAGATGTGATATCCAACTCCTTCCCGTTCCAAACCTGCGACCCTTCCTATAGCATATATGATATCCAACTCCTTCCCATTCCAAATGAGACCCTTCCTATAGCAAGAAAGTAATATCCAACTCCTTCCCTTTCCAATCCTGAGACCATTCCTATAGCATGAGATGTGATATCTCAATGCTTCTAATACCAAACCCGAGATCCTTCCTATGACATGAGATGTGATATGCAATTCCTTCCCATTCCAAACCTGAGACCCTTCCTACAGCATGCGATGTGATATCTCAATGCTTCTAATACCAAACCTGAGACCCGTCCGATAACATGAGATGGGATATCCAACTCCTTCCCGTTCCAAACCTGAGACCCTTCCTATAGCATGAGATGTGATATCCAACTCCTTCCCATTCCAATCCTGAGACCCTTCCGATAGCATGAGATGTGATATCTCAATGCTTCCAATACCAAGCCTGAGATCCTTCCTATAACATGAGATGTGATATCCAAATCCTTCCCCTTCCAAACCTGAGACACTCCCTTTAGCATGAGATGTGATATCCAACTCCTTCCCATTCCAATCCTGAGACCCTTATGATAGCAGGAGATGTGATATCTCAATGCCTCTAATACCAAACCTGAGATCCTACCTCTAACATGAAATGTGATATCCAACTCCTTCCCTTTCCAAACCTGAGACCCTGCCTATAGCATGAGATGTGATATCCAAGTCCTTCCCATTCCAATCCTGACACCCTTCCTATAGCATGAGATGTGGTATCTCAATGCTTATACCAAACCTGAGACCCTTCCTATGGCATGAGATGTCATAGACAACTCCTTCCCATTCCAATCCTGAGACCCTTCCTATAGCATGAGATGTGATATCTCAATGCTTATACCAAACCTGAGACCCTTCCTATAGCATGAGATGTGATATCCAACTTCTTCCCATTCCAATCCTGAGACCCTTCCTATAGCATGAGATGTGATGCCTCAATGCTTCTAATACCAAACCTGAGATCTTTCCTATAAAATGAGATGTGATATCCAACTCCTTCCCATTCCAATCCTGAGACCCTTCCTATAGCATGAGATGTGATATCTCAATGCTTATACCAAACCTGAGACCCTTCCTATAGCTTGAGATGTGATATCCAACTCCTTCCCATTCCAATCCTGAGACCCTTCCTAGACCGTGAGATGTGATATCTCAATGCCTCTTACACCAAACCTGAGATCCTTCCTCTAACATGAAATGTGATATCCAACTCCTTCCCCTTCCAAACCTGAGAGCCTTCCTATAGCATGAGATATGATATCCAAGTCCTTCCCATTCCAATCCTGAGACCCTTCCTATAACATGAGATGTGATATCCAACTCCTTCCCATTCCAACCTGAGACCCTTCCTTTAGCATGAGATGGGATATCCAACTCCTTCCAAATCCAATCCTGATACTCTTCCGATAGCATTAGATGTGATATCCCAATGCTTCTACCAAACCTGAGACCCATACTATGGCATGAGATGTGCTATCAAACTCCTTCCCATTCCAATCCTGAGACCCTTCCTATAGCTTGAGATATGATATCCAACTCCTTCCCATTCCAATTCTGAGACCCTTCCTATACCATGAGACTTGATATCTCAATGCTTCTAATACCAAACCTGAGACCCGTCCTATAACATGAGATGTGATATCCAAATCCTTCCCCTTCCAAACCTTAGACCCTTCCTTTATCATGAGATGTGATATCCAACTCCTTCCCATTCCAATCCTGAGACCCTTCCCATATCATGAGATTTGTTATCTCAATGCTTCTAATATCAAACTTAAGACCCTCCCTATAGCATGAGATGTATCATCCAAGTCCTTCCCATTCCAATCCTGAGACTATTCCTATAGCATGAGATGTGATATCTCAATGCTTCTAATACCAAACCTGAGACCCTTCCTATAACATGAGATGGGATATCCAACTCCTTCCCCTTCCAATCCTGAGACCCTTCCGATAGCAGAGATGTGATATCTCAATGCTTATACCAAACCTGAGACCCTTCCTATGGCCTGAGATGTCATATACAACTCCTTCCCATTCCAATCCTGAGACCCTTCCTATAGCATGAGATGTGATGTCTCAATGCTTATACCAAACCTGAGACCCTTCCTATAGCATATGTGATATCCAACTCCTTCCCATTCCAAACATGAGACCCTTCCTTTAGCAAGAATGTAATATCCAACTCCTTCCCATTCCAATCCTGAGACCCTTCTGATAGCATGAGATGTGATATTTCAATGCCTCTAATACCAAACCTGAGATCCTTCCGACAGCATGAGATGTGATATTTCAATGCTTCTAATACCAAACCTGAGATCTTTCCTATGACATGAGATGGGATATCCAACTCCTTCCCGTTCCAAACCTGAGACCCTTCCTATAGCATATGTGATATCCAACTCCTTCCCATTCCAAATGAGACCCATCCTATAGCAAGAAAGTAATATCCAACTCCTTCCCTTTCCAATCCTGAGACCATTCCTATAGCATGAGATGTGATATCTCAATGCTTCTAATACCAAACCCGAGATCCTTCCTATGACATGAGATGTGATATCCAATTCCTTCCCATTCCAAACCTGAGACCCTTCCTACAGCATGCGATGTGATATCTCAATGCTTCTAATACCAAACCTGAGACCCGTCCGATAACATGAGATGGGATATCCAACTCCTTCCCGTTCCAAACCTGAGACCCTTCCTATAGCATGAGATGTGATATCCAACTCCTTCCCATTCCAATCCTGAGACCCTTCCGATAGCATGAGATGTGATATCTCAATGCTTCCAATACCAAGCCTGAGATCCTTCCTATAACATGAGATGTGATATCCAAATCCTTCCCTTTCCAAACCTGAGACCCTGCCTATAGCATGAGATGTGATATCCAAGTCCTTCCCATTCCAATCCTGACACCCTTCCTATAGCATGAGATGTGATATCTCAATGCTTATACCAAACCTGAGACCCTTCCTATGGCATGAGATGTCATATACAACTCCTTCCCATTCCAATCCTGAGACCCTTCCTATTGCATGAGATGTGATATCTCAATGCTTATACCAAACCTGAGACCCTTCCTATAGCATGAGATGTGATATCCAACTTCTTCCCATTCCAATCCTGAGACCCTTCCTATAGCATGAGATGTGATGCCTCAATGCTTCTAATACCAAACCTGAGATCTTTCCTATAAAATGAGATGTGATATCCAACTCCTTCCCATTCCAATCCTGAGACCCTTCCTATAGCATGAGATGTGATATCTCAATGCTTATACCAAACCTGAGACCCTTCCTATAACTTGAGATGTGATATCCAACTCCTTCCCATTCCAATCCTGAGACCCTTCCTAGACCGTGAGATGTGATATCTCAATGCCTCTAATACCAAACCTGAGATCCTTCCTCTAACATGAAATGTGATATCCAACTCCTTCCCCTTCCAAACCTGAGAGCCTTCCTATAGCATGAGATATGATATCCAAGTCCTTCCCATTCCAATCCTGAGACCCTTCCTATAACATAAGATGTGATATCCAACTCCTTCCCATTCCAACCTGAGACCCTTCCTTTAGCATGAGATGGGATATCCAACTCCTTCCAAATCCAATCCTGATACTCTTCCGATAGCATGAGATGTGATATCCCAATGCTTCTACCAAACCTGAGACCCATACTATGGCATGAGATGTGCTATCAAACTCCTTCCCATTCCAATCCTGAGACCCTTCCTATAGCTTGAGATATGATATCCAACTCCTTCCTATTCCAATTCTGAGACCCTTCCTATACCATGAGACTTGATATCTCAATGCTTCTAATACCAAACCTGAGACCCGTCCTATAACATGAGATGTGATATCCAAATCCTTCCCCTTCCAAACCTTAGACCCTTCCTTTATCATGAGATGTGATATCCAACTCCTTCTCATTCCAATCCTGAGACCCTTCCCATATCATGAGATTTGTTATCTCAATGCTTCTAATATCAAACTTAAGACCCTCCCTATAGCATGAGATGTATCAATCAAGTCCTTCCCATTCCAATCCTGAGACTATTCCTATAGCATGAGATGTGATATCTCAATGCTTCTAATACCAAACTGAGACCCTTCCTATAACATGAGATGGGATATCCAACTCCTTCCCCTTCCAATCCTGAGACCCTTCCGATAGCAGAGATGTGATATCTCAATGCTTATACCAAACCTGAGACCCTTCCTATGGCCTGAGATGTCATATACAACTCCTTCCCATTCCAATCCTGAGACCCTTCCTATAGCATGAGATGTGATGTCTCAATGCTTATACCAAACCTGAGATCCTTCCGATAGCATGAGATGTGATATTTCAATGCTTCTAATACCAAACCTGAGATCCTTCCTATGACATGAGATGGGATATCCAATTCCTTCCCATTCCAAACCTGAGACCCTTCCTACAGCATGCGATGTGATATCTCAATGCTTCTAATACCAAACCTGAGACCCGTTCTATAACATGAGATGGGATATCCAACTCCTTCCCGTTCCAAACCTGAGACCCTTCCTATAGCATGAGATGTGATATCCAACTCCTTCCCATTCCAATCCTGAGACCCTTCCGATAGCATGAGATGTGATATCTCAATGCTTCTAATACCAAACCTGAGATCCTTCCTATAACATGAGATGTGATATCCAAATCCTTCCCCTTCCAAACCTGAGACCCTCCCTATAGTTTGAGAGGGGATATCCAACTCCTTCCCGTTCCAAACCTGAGACCCTTCCTATAGCATGAGATGTGATATCCAACTCCTTCCCATTCCAATCCTGAGACCCTTCCGATAGCATGAGATGTGATATCTCAATGCCTCTAATAATACCAAACCTGAGATCCTTCCTCTAACATGAAATGTGATATCCAACTCCTTCCCATTTCAAACATGAGACCCTTCCTATAGAAAGAATGTAATATCCAACTCCTTCCCATTCCTATCCTGAGACCATTCCTATAGCATGCGATGTGATATCTCAATGCTTCTAATACCAAACCTGAGATCCTTCCTATGACATGAGATGTGATATCCAATTCCTTCCCATTCCAAACCTGAGACCCTTCGTACAGCATGCGATGTGATATCTCAATGCTTATAATACCAAACCTGAGACCCATCCTATAACATGAGATGGGATATCCAACTCCTTCCCCTTCCAAACCTGAGACCCTTCCTATAGCATGAGATGTGATATCCAACTCCTTCCCATTCCAATCCTGAGACCCTTCCGATAGCATGAGATGTGATATCTCAATGCTTCGAATGCCAAACCTGAGATCCTTCCTATAACATGAGATGTGATATCCAAATACTTCCCCTTCCAAACCTGAGACCCTCCCTAGAGCATGAGATGTGATATCCAACTCCTTCCCATTCCAATCCTGAGACCCATCCGATAGCATGAGATGTGATATCTCAAACCCTCTAACACCAAACCTGAGATCCTTCCTCTAACATGAAATGTGATATCCAACTCCTTCCCTTTCCAAACCTGAGAGCCTTCCTATAGCATGAGATGTGATATCCAAGTCCTTCCCATTCCAATCCTGAGACCCTTCCTATAACATGAGATGTGATATCCAACTCCTTCCCATTCCAACCTGAGACCCTTCCTATAGCATGAGATGGGATATCCAACTCCATCCAAATCCAATCCTGAGACCCTTCCGATAGCATGAGATGTGATATCTCAATGCTTATACCAAACCTGAGACCCTTCCTATAGCATGAGATGTGATATCCAACTTCTTCCCATGCCAATCCTGAGACCCTTCCTATAACATGAGATGTGATGTCTCAATGCTTCTAATACCAAACCTGAGATCTTTCCTATAAAATGAGATGTGATATCCAACTCCTTCCCATTCCAAATATGAGACCCTTCCTATAGCATGAGATGTGATATCTCAATGCTTATACCAAACCTGAGACCCTTCCTATAGCTTGAGATGTGATATCCAACTCCTTCCCATTCCAACCTGAGACCCTTCCTACAGCATGCAATATGATATCTCAATGATTCTAATAACAAACCTGAGACCCGTCCTATAACATGAGATGGGATATCCAACTCCTTCCCATTCCAATCCTGAGACACTTCCGATAGCAGAGATGTGATATCTCAATGCTTATACCAAACCTGAGACCCTTCCTATAACATGAGATGTGATATCCAACTCCTTCTCGTTCCAAACCTGCGACCCTTCCTATAGCATATATGATATCCAACTCCTTCCCATTCCAAATGAGACCCTTCCTATAGCAAGAAAGTAATATCCAACTCCTTCCCTTTCCAATCCTGAGACCATTCCTATAGCATGAGATGTGATATCTCAATGCTTCTAATACCAAACCCGAGATCCTTCCTATGACATGAGATGTGATATCCAATTCCTTCCCATTCCAAACCTGAGACCCTTCCTACAGCATGCGATGTGATATCTCAATGCTTCTAATACCAAACCTGAGACCCGTCCGATAACATGAGATGGGATATCCAACTCCTTCCCGTTCCAAACCTGAGACCCTTCCTATAGCATGAGATGTGATATCCAACTCCTTCCCATTCCAATCCTGAGACCCTTCCGATAGCATGAGATGTGATATCTCAATGCTTCCAATACCAAGCCTGAGATCCTTCCTATAACATGAGATGTGATATCCAAATCCTTCCCCTTCCAAACCTGAGACACTCCCTTTAGCATGAGATGTGATATCCAACTCCTTCCCATTCCAATCCTGAGACCCTTATGATAGCAGGAGATGTGATATCTCAATGCCTCTAATACCAAACCTGAGATCCTACCTCTAACATGAAATGTGATATCCAACTCCTTCCCTTTCCAAACCTGAGACCCTGCCTATAGCATGAGATGTGATATCCAAGTTCTTCCCATTCCAATCCTGACACCCTTCCTATAGCATGAGATGTGGTATCTCAATGCTTATACCAAACCTGAGACCCTTCCTATGGCATGAGATGTCATAGACAACTCCTTCCCATTCCAATCCTGAGACCCTTCCTATAGCATGAGATGTGATATCTCAATGCTTATACCAAACCTGAGACCCTTCCTATAAAATGAGATGTGATATCCAACTCCTTCCCATTCCAATCCTGAGAACCTTCCTATAGCATGGGATGTGATATCTCAATGCTTATACCAAACCTGAGACCCTTCCTATAGCTTGAGATGTGATATCCAACTCCTTCCCATTCCAATCCTGAGACCCTTCCTAGACCGTGAGATGTGATATCTCAATGCCTCTAATACCAAACCTGAGATCCTTCCTCTAACATGAAATGTGATATCCAACTCCTTCCCCTTCCAAACCTGAGAGCCTTCCTATAGCATGAGATATGATATCCAAGTCCTTCCCATTCCAATCCTGAGACCCTTCCTATAACATGAGATGTGATATCCAACTCCTTCCCATTCCAACCTGAGACCCTTCCTTTAGCATGAGATGGGATATCCAACTCCTTCCAAATCCAATCCTGATACTCTTCCGATAGCATGAGATGTGATATCCCAATGCTTCTACCAAACCTGAGACCCATACTATGGCATGAGATGTGCTATCAAACTCCTTCCCATTCCAATCCTGAGACCCTTCCTATAGCTTGAGATATGATATCCAACTCCTTCCCATTCCAATTCTGAGACCCTTCCGATACCATGAGACTTGATAGCTCAATGCTTCTAATACCAAACCTGATACCCGTCCTATAACATGAGATGTGATATCCAAATCCTTCCCCTTCCAAACCTTAGACCCTTCCTTTATCATGAGATGTGATATCCAACTCCTTCCCATTCCAATCCTGAGACCCTTCCCATATCATGAGAATTGTTATCTCAATGCTTCTAATATCAAACTTAAGACCCTCCCTATAGCATGAGATGTATCATCCAAGTCCTTCCCATTCCAATCCTGAGACTAGTCCTATAGCATGAGATGTGATATCTCAATGCTTCTAATACCAAACCTGAGACCCTTCCTATAACATGAGATGGGATATCCAACTCCTTCCCCTTCCAATCCTGAGACCCTTCCGATAGCAGAGATGTGATATCTCAATGCTTATACCAAACCTGAGACCCTTCCTATGGCCTGAGATGTCATATACAACTCCTTCCCATTCCAATCCTGAGACCCTTCCTATAGCATGAGATGTGATGTCTCAATGCTTATACCAAACCTGAGACCCTTCCTATAGCATATGTGATGTCCAACTCCTTCCCATTCCAAACATGAGACCCTTCCTTCAGCAAGAATGTAATATCCAACTCCTTCCCATTCCAATCCTGAGACCCTTCTGATAGCATGAGATGTGATATTTCAATGCCTCTAATACCAAACCTGAGATCCTTCCGATAGCATGAGATGTGATATTTCAATGCTTCTAATACCAAACCTGAGATCCTTCCTATGACATGAGATGGGATATCCAATTCCTTCCCATTCCAAACCTGAGACCCTTCCTACAGCATGCGATGTGATATCTCAATGCTTCTAATACCAAACCTGAGATCCTTCCTATGACATGAGATGTGATATCCAATTCCTTCCCATTCCAACCTGAGACCCGTTCTATAACATGAGATGGGATATCCAACTCCTTCCCGTTCCAAACCTGAGACCCTTCCTATAGTATGAGATGTGATATCTCAATGCTTATACCAAACCTGAGACCCTCCCTATAGTTTGAGAGGTGATATCCAACTCCTTCCCATTCCAATCCTGAGACCCTTCCGATAGCATGAGATGTGATATCTCAATGCCTCTAATAATACCAAACCTGAGATCCTTCCTCTAACATGAAATGTGATATCCAACTCCTTCCCATTCCAAACATGAGACCCTTCCTATAGAAAGAATGTAATATCCAACTCCTTCCCATTCCTATCCTGAGACCATTCCTATAGCATGCGATGTGATATCTCAATGCTTCTAATACCAAACCTGAGATCCTTCCTATGACATGAGATGTGATATCCAATTCCTTCCCATTCCAACCTGAGACCCTTCCTATAGCATGAGATGGGATATCCAACTCCATCCAAATTCAATCCTGAGACCCTTCCGATAGCATGAGATGTGATATCTCAATGCTTATACCAAACCTGAGACCCTTCCTATAGCATGAGATGTGATATCCAACTTCTTCCCATGCCAATCCTGAGACCCTTCCTATAACATGAGATGTGATGTCTCAATGCTTCTAATACCAAACCTGAGATCTTTCCTATAAAATGAGATGTGATATCCAACTCCTTCCCATTCCAAATATGAGACCCTTCCTATAGCATGAGATGTGATATCTCAATGCTTATACCAAACCTGAGACCCTTCCTATAGCTTGAGATGTGATATCCAACTCCTTCCCATTCCAACCTGAGACCCTTCCTACAGCATGCAATATGATATCTCAATGATTCTAATAACAAACCTGAGACCCGTCCTAGAACATGAGATGGGATATCCAACTCCTTCCCATTCCAATCCTGAGACACTTCCGATAGCAGAGATGTGATATCTCAATGCTTATACCAAACCTGAGACCCTTCCTATAACATGAGATGTGATATCCAACTCCTTCCCGTTCCAAACCTGCGACCCTTCCTATAGCATATATGATATCCAACTCCTTCCCATTACAAATGAGACCCTTCCTATAGCAAGAAAGTAATATCCAACTCCTTCCCTTTCCAATCCTGAGACCATTCCTATAGCATGAGATGTGATATCTCAATGCTTCTAATACCAAACCCGAGATCCTTCCTATGACATGAGATGTGATATGCAATTCCTTCCCATTCCAAACCTGAGACCCTTCGTACAGCATGCGATGTGATATCTCAATGCTTCTAATACCAAACCTGAGACCCATCCTATAACATGAGATGGGATATCCAACTCCTTCCCCTTCCAAACCTGAGACCCTTCCTATAGCATGAGATGTGATATCCAACTCCTTCAAATTCCAATCCTGAGACCCTTCCGATAGCATGAGATGTGATATCTCAATGCCTCTAATAATACCAAACCTGAGATCCTTCCTCTAACATGAAATGTGATATCCAACTCCTTCCCATTCCAAACATGAGACCCTTCCTATAGAAAGAATGTAATATCCAACTCCTTCCCATTCCTATCCTGAGACCCTTCCTATAGTATGAGATGTGATATCTCAATGCTTATACCAAACCTGAGACCCTTCCTATAGCTTGAGATGTGATATCCAACTCCTTCCCATTCCAAACCTGAGACCCTTCGTACAGCATGCGATGTGATATCTCAATGCTTCTAATACCAAACCTGAGACCCATCCTATAACATGAGATGGGATATCCAACTCCTTCCCCTTCCAAACCTGAGACCCTTCCTATAGCATGAGATGTGATATCCAACTCCTTCCCATTCCAATCCTGAGACCCTTCCGATAGCATGAGATGTGATATCTCAATGCCTCTAATAATACCAAACCTGAGATCCTTCCTCTAACATGAAATGTGATATCCAACTCCTTCCCATTCCAAACATGAGACCCTTCCTATAGAAAGAATGTAATATCCAACTCCTTCCCATTCCTATCCTGAGACCCTTCCTATAGTATGAGATGTGATATCTCAATGCTTATACCAAACCTGAGACCCTTCCTATAGCTTGAGATGTGATATCCAACTCCTTCCCATTCCAATCCTGAGACCCTTCCTAGAGCGTGAGATGTGATATCTCAATGCCTCTAATACCAAACCAGAGATACTTCCGCTAACATGAAATGTGATATCCAACTCCTTCCCCTTCCAAACCTGAGAGCCTTCGTATAGCATGAGATATGATATCCAAGTCCTTCCCATTCCAATCCTGAGACCCTTCCTATAACATGAGATGTGATATCCAACTCCTTCCCATTCCAACCTGAGAACCTTCCTTTAGCATGAGATGGGATATCCAACTCCTTCCAAATCCAATCCTGATACTCTTCCGATAGCATGAGATGTGATATCCCAATGCTTCTACCAAACCTGAGACCCATACTATGGCATGAGATGTGCTATCAAACTCCTTCCCATTCCAATCCTGAGACCCTTCCTATAGCTTGAGATATGATATCCAACTCCTTCCCATTCCAATTCTGAGACCCTTCCTATACCATGAGACTTGATATCTCAATGCTTCTAATACCAAACCTGAGACCCGTCCTATAACATGAGATGTGATATCCAAATCCTTCCCCTTCCAAACCTTAGACCCTTCCTTTATCATGAGATGTGATATCCAACTCCTTCCCATTCCAATCCTGAGACCCTTCCCATATCATGAGATTTGTTATCTCAATGCTTCTAATATCAAACTTAAGACCCTCCCTATAGCATGAGATGTATCATCCAAGTCCTTCCCATTCCAATCCTGAGACTATTCCTATAGCATGAGATGTGATATCTCAATGCTTCTAATACCAAACCTGAGACCCTTCCTATAACATGAGATGGGATATCCAACTCCTTCCCCTTCCAATCCTGAGACCCTTCCGATAGCAGAGATGTGATATCTCAATGCTTATACCAAACCTGAGACCCTTTCTATGGCCTGAGATGTCATATACAACTCCTTCCCATTCCAATCCTGAGACCCTTCCTATAGCATGAGATGTGATGTCTCAATGCTTATACCAAACCTGAGACCCTTCCTATAGCATATGTGATATCCAACTCCTTCCCATTCCAAACATGAGACCCTTCCTTTAGCAAGAATGTAATATCCAACTCCTTCCCATTCCAATCCTGACACCCTTCTGATAGCATGAGATGTGATATTTCAATGCCTCTAATACCAAACCTGAGATCCTTCCTATAGCATGTGATGTGATATTTCAATGCTTCTAATACCAAACCTGAGATCCTTCCTATGACATGAGATGGGATATCCAATTCCTTCCCATTCCAAACCTGAGACCCTTCCTACAGCATGCGATGTGATATCTCAATGCTTCTAATACCAAACCTGAGACCCGTTCTATAACATGAGATGGGATATCCAACTCCTTCCCGTTCCAAACCTGAGACCCTTCCTATAGCATGAGATGTGATATCCAACTCCTTCCCATTCCAATCCTGAGACCCTTCCGATAGCATGAGATGTGATATCTCAATGCTTCTAATACCAAACCTGAGATCCTTCCTATAACATGAAATGTGATATCCAACTCCTTCCCATTCCAAACATGAGACCCTTCCTATAGAAAAAATGTAATATCCAACTCCTTCCCATTCCTATCCTGAGACCATTCCTATAGCATGCAATGTGATATCTCAATGCTTCTAATACCAAACCTGAGATCCTTCCTATGACATGAGATGTGATATCCAATTCCTTCCCATACCAAACCTGAGACCCTTCGTACAGCATGCGATGTGATATCTCAATGCTTCTAATACCAAACCTGAGACCCATCCTATAACATGAGATGGGATATCCAACTCCTTCCCCTTCCAAACCTGAGACCCTTCCTATAGCATGAGATGTGATATCCAACTCCTTCCCATTCCAATCCTGAGACCCTTCCGATAGCATGAGATGTGATATCTCAATGCTTCTAATACCAAACCTGAGATCCTTCCTATAACATGAGATGTGATATCCAAATCCTTCCCCTTCCAAACCTGAGACCCTCCCTATAGTTTGAGAGGTGATATCCAACTCCTTCCCATTCCAATCCTGAGACCCTTCCGATAGCATGAGATGTGATATCTCAATGCCTCTAATAATACCAAACCTGAGATCCTTCCTCTAACATGAAATGTGATATCCAACTCCTTCCCATTCCAAACATGAGACCCTTCCTATAGAAAGAATGTAATATCCAACTCCTTCCCATTCCTATCCTGAGACCATTCCTATAGCATGCGATGTGATATCTCAATGCTTCTAATACCAAACCTGAGATCCTTCCTATGACATGAGATGTGATATCCAATTCCTTCCCATTCCAACCTGAGACCCTTCCTATAGCATGAGATGGGATATCCAACTCCATCCAAATCCAATCCTGAGACCCTTCCGATAGCATGAGATGTGATATCTCAATGCTTATACCAAACCTGAGACCCTTCCTATAGCATGAGATGTGATATCCAACTTCTTCCCATGCCAATCCTGAGACCCTTCCTATAACATGAGATGTGATGTCTCAATGCTTCTAATACCAAACCTGAGATCTTTCCTATAAAATGAGATGTGATATCCAACTCCTTCCCATTCCAAATATGAGACCCTTCCTATAGCATGAGATGTGATATCTCAATGCTTATACCAAACCTGAGACCCTTCCTATAGCTTGAGATGTGATATCCAACTCCTTCCCATTCCAATCTGAGACCCTTCCTACAGCATGCAATATGATATCTCAATGATTCTAATAACAAACCTGAGACCCGTCCTATAACATGAGATGGGATATCCAACTCCTTCCCATTCCAATCCTGAGACACTTCCGATAGCAGAGATGTGATATCTCAATGCTTATACCAAACCTGAGACCCTTCCTATAACATGAGATGTGATATCCAACTCCTTCCCGTTCCAAACCTGCGACCCTTCCTATAGCATATATGATATCCAACTCCTTCCCATTCCAAATGAGACCCTTCCTATAGCAAGAAAGTAATATCCAACTCCTTCCCTTTCCAATCCTGAGACCATTCCTATAGCATGAGATGTGATATCTCAATGCTTCTAATACCAAACCCGAGATCCTTCCTATGACATGAGATGTGATATGCAATTCCTTCCCATTCCAAACCTGAGACCCTTCCTACAGCATGCGATGTGATATCTCAATGCTTCTAATACCAAACCTGAGACCCGTCCGATAACATGAGATGGGATATCCAACTCCTTCCCGTTCCAAACCTGAGACCCTTCCTATAGCATGAGATGTGATATCCAACTCCTTCCCATTCCAATCCTGAGACCCTTCCGATAGCATGAGATGTGATATCTCAATGCTTCCAATACCAAGCCTGAGATCCTTCCTATAACATGAGATGTGATATCCAAATCCTTCCCCTTCCAAACCTGAGACACTCCCTTTAGCATGAGATGTGATATCCAACTCCTTCCCATTCCAATCCTGAGACCCTTATGATAGCAGGAGATGTGATATCTCAATGCCTCTAATACCAAACCTGAGATCCTACCTCTAACATGAAATGTGATATCCAACTCCTTCCCTTTCCAAACCTGAGACCCTGCCTATAGCATGAGATGTGATATCCAAGTCCTTCCCATTCCAATCCTGACACCCTTCCTATAGCATGAGATGTGGTATCTCAATGCTTATACCAAACCTGAGACCCTTCCTATGGCATGAGATGTCATAGACAACTCCTTCCCATTCCAATCCTGAGACCCTTCCTATAGCATGAGATGTGATATCTCAATGCTTATACCAAACCTGAGACCCTTCCTATAGCATGAGATGTGATATCCAACTTCTTCCCATTCCAATCCTGAGACCCTTCCTATAGCATGAGATGTGATGCCTCAATGCTTCTAATACCAAACCTGAGATCTTTCCTATAAAATGAGATGTGATATCCAACTCCTTCCCATTCCAATCCTGAGACCCTTCCTATAGCATGAGATGTGATATCTCAATGCTTATACCAAACCTGAGACCCTTCCTATAGCTTGAGATGTGATATCCAACTCCTTCCCATTCCAATCCTGAGACCCTTCCTAGACCGTGAGATGTGATATCTCAATGCCTCTTACACCAAACCTGAGATCCTTCCTCTAACATGAAATGTGATATCCAACTCCTTCCCCTTCCAAACCTGAGAGCCTTCCTATAGCATGAGATATGATATCCAAGTCCTTCCCATTCCAATCCTGAGACCCTTCCTATAAGATGAGATGTGATATCCAACTCCTTCCCATTCCAACCTGAGACCCTTCCTTTAGCATGAGATGGGATATCCAACTCCTTCCAAATCCAATCCTGATACTCTTCCGATAGCATTAGATGTGATATCCCAATGCTTCTACCAAACCTGAGACCCATACTATGGCATGAGATGTGCTATCAAACTCCTTCCCATTCCAATCCTGAGACCCTTCCTATAGCTTGAGATATGATATCCAACTCCTTCCCATTCCAATTCTGAGACCCTTCCTATACCATGAGACTTGATATCTCAATGCTTCTAATACCAAACCTGAGACCCGTCCTATAACATGAGATGTGATATCCAAATCCTTCCCCTTCCAAACCTTAGACCCTTCCTTTATCATGAGATGTGATATCCAACTCCTTCCCATTCCAATCCTGAGACCCTTCCCATATCATGAGATTTGTTATCTCAATGCTTCTAATATCAAACTTAAGACCCTCCCTATAGCATGAGATGTATCATCCAAGTCCTTCCCATTCCAATCCTGAGACTATTCCTATAGCATGAGATGTGATATCTCAATGCTTCTAATACCAAACCTGAGACCCTTCCTATAACATGAGATGGGATATCCAACTCCTTCCCCTTCCAATCCTGAGACCCTTCCGATATCAGAGATGTGATATCTCAATGCTTATACCAAACCTGAGACCCTTCCTATGGCCTGAGATGTCATATACAACTCCTTCCCATTCCAATCCTGAGACCCTTCCTATAGCATGAGATGTGATGTCTCAATGCTTATACCAAACCTGAGACCCTTCCTATAGCATATGTGATATCCAACTCCTTCCCATTCCAAACATGAGACCCTTCCTTTAGCAAGAATGTAATATCCAACTCCTTCCCATTCCAATCCTGAGACCCTTCTGATAGCATGAGATGTGATATTTCAATGCCTCTAATACCAAATCTGAGATCCTTCCGACAGCATGAGATGTGATATTTCAATGCTTCTAATACCAAACCTGAGATCTTTCCTATGACATGAGATGGGATATCCAACTCCTTCCCGTTCCAAACCTGAGACCCTTCCTATAGCATATGTGATATCCAACTCCTTCCCATTCCAAATGAGACCCATCCTATAGCAAGAAAGTAATATCCAACTCCTTCCCTTTCCAATCCTGAGACCATTCCTATAGCATGAGATGTGATATCTCAATGCTTCTAATACCAAACCCGAGATCCTTCCTATGACATGAGATGTGATATCCAATTCCTTCCCATTCCAAACCTGAGACCCTTCCTACAGCATGCGATGTGATATCTCAATGCTTCTAATACCAAACCTGAGACCCGTCCGATAACATGAGATGGGATATCCAACTCCTTCCCGTTCCAAACCTGAGACCCTTCCTATAGCATGAGATGTGATATCCAACTCCTTCCCATTCCAATCCTGAGACCCTTCCGATAGCATGAGATGTGATATCTCAATGCTTCCAATACCAAGCCTGAGATCCTTCCTATAACATGAGATGTGATATCCAAATCCTTCCCTTTCCAAACCTGAGACCCTGCCTATAGCATGAGATGTGATATCCAAGTCCTTCCCATTCCAATCCTGACACCCTTCCTATAGCATGAGATGTGATATCTCAATGCTTATACCAAACCTGAGACCCTTCCTATGGCATGAGATGTCATATACAACTCCTTCCCATTCCAATCCTGAGACCCTTCCTATAGCATGAGATGTGATATCTCAATGCTTATACCAAACCTGAGACCCTTCCTATAGCATGAGATGTGATATCCAACTTCTTCCCATTCCAATCCTGAGACCCTTCCTATAGCATGAGATGTGATGCCTCAATGCTTCTAATACCAAACCTGAGATCTTTCCTATAAAATGAGATGTGATATCCAACTCCTTCCCATTCCAATCCTGAGACCCTTCCTATAGCATGAGATGTGATATCTCAATGCTTATACCAAACCTGAGACCCTTCCTATAACTTGAGATGTGATATCCAACTCCTTCCCATTCCAATCCTGAGACCCTTCCTAGACCGTGAGATGTGATATCTCAATGCCTCTAATACCAAACCTGAGACCCTTCCTATAACATAAGATGTGATATCCAACTCCTTCCCATTCCAATCCTGAGACCCTTCCTATAGCTTGAGATATGATATCCAACTCCTTCCTATTCCAATTCTGAGACCCTTCCTATACCATGAGACTTGATATCTCAATGCTTCTAATACCAAACCTGAGACCCGTCCTATAGCATGAGATGTGATATCCAAATCCTTCCCCTTCCAAACCTTAGACCCTTCCTTTATCATGAGATGTGATATCCAACTACTTCTCATTCCAATCCTGAGACCCTTCCCATATCATGAGATTTGTTATCTCAATGCTTCTAATATCAAACTTAAGACCCTCCCTATAGCATGAGATGTATCAATCAAGTCCTTCCCATTCCAATCCTGAGACTATTCCTATAGCATGAGATGTGATATCTCAATGCTTCTAATACCAAACCTGAGACCCTTCCTATAACATGAGATGGGATATCCAACTCCTTCCCCTTCCAATCCTGAGACCCTTCCGATAGCAGAGATGTGATATCTCAATGCTTATACCAAACCTGAGACCCTTCCTATGGCCTGAGATGTCATATACAACTCCTTCCCATTCCAATCCTGAGACCCTTCCTATAGCATGAGATGTGATGTCTCAATGCTTATACCAAACCTGAGATCCTTCCGATAGCATGAGATGTGATATTTCAATGCTTCTAATACCAAACCTGAGATCCTTCCTATGACATGAGATGGGATATCCAATTCCTTCCCATTCCAAACCTGAGACCCTTCCTACAGCATGCGATGTGATATCTCAATGCTTCTAATACCAAACCTGAGACCCGTTCTATAACATGAGATGGGATATCCAACTCCTTCCCGTTCCAAACCTGAGACCCTTCCTATAGCATGAGATGTGATATCCAACTCCTTCCCATTCCAATCCTGAGACCCTTCCGATAGCATGAGATGTGATATCTCAATGCTTCTAATACCAAAGCTGAGATCCTTCCTATAACATGAGATGTGATATCCAAATCCTTCCCCTTCCAAACCTGAGACCCTCCCTATAGTTTGAGAGGTGATATCCAACTCCTTCCCATTCCAATCCTGAGACCCTTCCGATAGCATGAGATGTGATATCTCAATGCCTCTAATAATACCAAACCTGAGATCCTTCCTCTAACATGAAATGTGATATCCAACTCCTTCCCATTTCAAACATGAGACCCTTCCTATAGAAAGAATGTAATATCCAACTCCTTCCCATTCCTATCCTGAGACCATTCCTATAGCATGCGATGTGATATCTCAATGCTTCTAATACCAAACCTGAGATCCTTCCTATGACATGAGATGTGATATCCAATTCCTTCCCATTCCAAACCTGAGACCCTTCGTACAGCATGCGATGTGATATCTCAATGCTTATAATACCAAACCTGAGACCCATCCTATAACATGAGATGGGATATCCAACTCCTTCCCCTTCCAAACCTGAGACCCTTCCTATAGCATGAGATGTGATATCCAACTCCTTCCCATTCCAATCCTGAGACCCTTCCGATAGCATGAGATGTGATATCTCAATGCTTCGAATGCCAAACCTGAGATCCTTCCTATAACATGAGATGTGATATCCAAATACTTCCCCTTCCAAACCTGAGACCCTCCCTAGAGCATGAGATGTGATATCCAACTCCTTCCCATTCCAATCCTGAGACCCATCCGATAGCATGAGATGTGATATCTCAATGCCTCTAACACCAAACCTGAGATCCTTCCTCTAACATGAAATGTGATATCCAACTCCTTCCCTTTCCAAACCTGAGAGCCTTCCTATAGCATGAGATGTGATATCCAAGTCCTTCCCATTCCAATCCTGAGACCCTTCCTATAACATGAGATGTGATATCCAACTCCTTCCCATTCCAACCTGAGACCCTTCCTATAGCATGAGATGGGATATCCAACTCCATCCAAATCCAATCCTGAGACCCTTCCGATAGCATGAGATGTGATATCTCAATGCTTATACCAAACCTGAGACCCTTCCTATAGCATGAGATGTGATATCCAACTTCTTCCCATGCCAATCCTGAGACCCTTCCTATAACATGAGATGTGATGTCTCAATGCTTCTAATACCAAACCTGAGATCTTTCCTATAAAATGAGATGTGATATCCAACTCCTTCCCATTCCAAATATGAGACCCTTCCTATAGCATGAGATGTGATATCTCAATGCTTATACCAAACCTGAGACCCTTCCTATAGCTTGAGATGTGATATCCAACTCCTTCCCATTCCAACCTGAGACCCTTCCTACAGCATGCAATATGATATCTCAACGATTCTAATAACAAACCTGAGACCCGTCCTATAACATGAGATGGGATATCCAACTCCTTCCCATTCCAATCCTGAGACACTTCCGATAGCAGAGATGTGATATCTCAATGCTTATACCAAACCTGAGACCCTTCCTATAACATGAGATGTGATATCCAACTCCTTCCCGTTCCAAACCTGCGACCCTTCCTATAGCATATATGATATCCAACTCCTTCCCATTCCAAATGAGACCCTTCCTATAGCAAGAAAGTAATATCCAACTCCTTCCCTTTCCAATCCTGAGACCATTCCTATAGCATGAGATGTGATATCTCAATGCTTCTAATACCAAACCCGAGATCCTTCCTATGACATGAGATGTGATATCCAATTCCTTCCCATTCCAAACCTGAGACCCTTCCTACAGCATGCGATGTGATATCTCAATGCTTCTAATACCAAACCTGAGACCCGTCCGATAACATGAGATGGGATATCCAACTCCTTCCCGTTCCAAACCTGAGACCCTTCCTATAGCATGAGATGTGATATCCAACTCCTTCCCATTCCAATCCTGAGACCCTTCCGATAGCATGAGATGTGATATCTCAATGCTTCCAATACCAAGCCTGAGATCCTTCCTATAACATGAGATGTGATATCCAAATCCTTCCCCTTCCAAACCTGAGACACTCCCTTTAGCATGAGATGTGATATCCAACTCCTTCCCATTCCAATCCTGAGACCCTTATGATAGCAGGAGATGTGATATCTCAATGCCTCTAATACCAAACCTGAGATCCTACCTCTAACATGAAATGTGATATCCAACTCCTTCCCTTTCCAAACCTGAGACCCTGCCTATAGCATGAGATGTGATATCCAAGTTCTTCCCATTCCAATCCTGACACCCTTCCTATAGCATGAGATGTGGTATCTCAATGCTTATACCAAACCTGAGACCCTTCCTATGGCATGAGATGTCATAGACAACTCCTTCCCATTCCAATCCTGAGACCCTTCCTATAGCATGAGATGTGATATCTCAATGCTTATACCAAACCTGAGACCCTTCCTATAAAATGAGATGTGATATCCAACTCCTTCCCATTCCAATCCTGAGAACCTTCCTATAGCATGGGATGTGATATCTCAATGCTTATACCAAACCTGAGACCCTTCCTATAGCTTGAGATGTGATATCCAACTCCTTCCCATTCCAATCCTGAGACCCTTCCTAGACCGTGAGATGTGATATCTCAATGCCTCTAATACCAAACCTGAGATCCTTCCTCTAACATGAAATGTGATATCCAACTCCTTCCCCTTCCAAACCTGAGAGCCTTCCTATAGCATGAGATATGATATCCAAGTCCTTCCCATTCCAATCCTGAGACCCTTCCTATAACATGAGATGTGATATCCAACTCCTTCCCATTCCAACCTGAGACCCTTCCTTTAGCATGAGATGGGATATCCAACTCCTTCCAAATCCAATCCTGATACTCTTCCGATAGCATGAGATGTGATATCCCAATGCTTCTACCAAACCTGAGACCCATACTATGGCATGAGATGTGCTATCAAACTCCTTCCCATTCCAATCCTGAGACCCTTCCTATAGCTTGAGATATGATATCCAACTCCTTCCCATTCCAATTCTGAGACCCTTCCTATACCATGAGACTTGATAGCTCAATGCTTCTAATACCAAACCTGATACCCGTCCTATAACATGAGATGTGATATCCAAATCCTTCCCCTTCCAAACCTTAGACCCTTCCTTTATCATGAGATGTGATATCCAACTCCTTCCCATTCCAATCCTGAGACCCTTCCCATATCATGAGATTTGTTATCTCAATGCTTCTAATATCAAACTTAAGACCCTCCCTATAGCATGAGATGTATCATCCAAGTCCTTCCCATTCCAATCCTGAGACTAGTCCTATAGCATGAGATGTGATATCTCAATGCTTCTAATACCAAACCTGAGACCCTTCCTATAACATGAGATGGGATATCCAACTCCTTCCCCTTCCAATCCTGAGACCCTTCCGATAGCAGAGATGTGATATCTCAATGCTTATACCAAACCTGAAACCCTTCCTATGGCCTGAGATGTCATATACAACTCCTTCCCATTCCAATCCTGAGACCCTTCCTATAGCATGAGATGTGATGTCTCAATGCTTATACCAAACCTGAGACCCTTCCTATAGCATATGTGATATCCAACTCCTTCCCATTCCAAACATGAGACCCTTCCTTTAGCAAGAATGTAATATCCAACTCCTTCCCATTCCAATCCTGAGACCCTTCTGATAGCATGAGATGTGATATTTCAATGCCTCTAATACCAAACCTGAGATCCTTCCGATAGCATGAGATGTGATATTTCAATGCTTCTAATACCAAACCTGAGATCCTTCCTATGACATGAGATGGGATATCCAATTCCTTCCCATTCCAAACCTGAGACCCTTCCTACAGCATGCGATGTGATATCTCAATGCTTCTAATACCAAACCTGAGACCCGTTCTATAACATGAGATGGGATATCCAACTCCTTCCCGTTCCAAACCTGAGACCCTTCCTATAGCGTGAGATGTGATATCCAACTCCTTCCCATTCCAATCCTGAGACCCTTCCGATAGCATGAGATGTGATATCTCAATGCTTCTAATACCAAACCTGAGATCCTTCCTATAACATGAGATGTGATATCCAAATCCTTCCCCTTCCAAACCTGAGACCCTCCCTATAGTTTGAGAGGTGATATCCAACTCCTTCCCATTCCAATCCTGTGACCCTTCCGATAGCATGAGATGTGATATCTCAATGCCTCTAATACCAAACCTGAGATCCTTCCTCTAACATGAAATGTGATATCCAACTCCTTCCCATTCCAAACATGAGACCCTTCCTATAGAAAGAATGTAATATCCAACTCCTTCCCATTCCTATCCTGAGACCATTCCTATAGCATGCGATGTGATATCTCAATGCTTCTAATACCAAACCTGAGATCCTTCCTATGACATGAGATGTGATATCCAATTCCTTCCCATTCCAAACCTGAGACCCTTCGTACAGCATGTGATGTGATATCTCAATGCTTCTAATACCAAACCTGAGACCCATCCTATAACATGAGATGGGATATCCAACTCCTTCCCCTTCCAAACCTGAGACCCTTCCTATAGCATGAGATGTGATATCCAACTCCTTCCCATTCCAATCCTGAGACCCTTCCGATAGCATGAGATGTGATATCTCAATGCCTCTAATAATACCAAACCTGAGATCCTTCCTCTAACATGAAATGTGATATCCAACTCCTTCCCATTCCAAACATGAGACCCTTCCTATAGAAAGAATGTAATATCCAACTCCTTCCCATTCCTATCCTGAGACCCTTCCTATAGCATGAGATGTGATATCTCAATGCTTATACCAAACCTGAGACCCTTCCTATAGCTTGAGATGTGATATCCAACTCCTTCCCATTCCAATCCTGAGACCCTTCCTAGAGCGTGAGATGTGATATCTCAATGCCTCTAATACCAAACCTGAGATCCTTCCTCTAACATGAAATGTGATATCCAACTCCTTCCCCTTCCAAACCTGAGAGCCTTCGTATAGCATGAGATATGATATCCAAGTCCTTCCCATTCCAATCCTGAGACCCTTCCTATAACATGAGATGTGATATCCAACTCCTTCCCATTCCAACCTGAGACCCTTCCTTTAGCATGAGATGGGATATCCAACTCCTTCCAAATCCAATCCTGATACTCTTCCGATAGCATGAGATGTGATATCCCAATGCTTCTACCAAACCTGAGACCCATACTATGGCATGAGATGTGCTATCAAACTCCTTCCCATTCCAATCCTGAGACCCTTCCTATAGCTTGAGATATGATATCCAACTCCTTCCCATTCCAATTCTGAGACCCTTCCTATACCATGAGACTTGATATCTCAATGCTTCTAATACCAAACCTGAGACCCGTCCTATAACATGAGATGTGATATCCAAATCCTTCCCCTTCCAAACCTTAGACCCTTCCTTTATCATGAGATGTGATATCCAACTCCTTCCCATTCCAATCCTGAGACCCTTCCCATATCATGAGATTTGTTATCTCAATGCTTCTAATATCAAACTTAAGACCCTCCCTATAGCATGAGATGTATCATCCAAGTCCTTCCCATTCCAATCCTGAGACTATTCCTATAGCATGAGATGTGATATCTCAATGCTTCTAATACCAAACCTGAGACCCTTCCTATAACATGAGATGGGATATCCAACTCCTTCCCCTTCCAATCCTGAGACCCTTCCGATAGCAGAGATGTGATATCTCAATGCTTATACCAAACCTGAGACCCTTTCTATGGCCTGAGATGTCATATACAACTCCTTCCCATTCCAATCCTGAGACCCTTCCTATAGCATGAGATGTGATGTCTCAATGCTTATACCAAACCTGAGACCCTTCCTATAGCATATGTGATATCCAACTCCTTCCCATTCCAAACATGAGACCCTTCCTTTAGCAAGAATGTAATATCCAACTCCTTCCCATTCCAATCCTGACACCCTTCTGATAGCATGAGATGTGATATTTCAATGCCTCTAATACCAAACCTGAGATCCTTCCTATAGCATGTGATGTGATATTTCAATGCTTCTAATACCAAACCTGAGATCCTTCCTATGACATGAGATGGGATATCCAATTCCTTCCCATTCCAAACCTGAGACCCTTCCTACAGCATGCGATGTGATATCTCAATGCTTCTAATACCAAACCTGAGACCCGTTCTATAACATGAGATGGGATATCCAACTCCTTCCCGTTCCAAACCTGAGACCCTTCCTATAGCATGAGATGTGATATCCAACTCCTTCCCATTCCAATCCTGAGACCCTTCCGATAGCATGAGATGTGATATCTCAATGCTTCTAATACCAAACCTGAGATCCTTCCTATAACATGAGATGTGATATCCAAATCCTTCCCCTTCCAAACCTGAGACCCTCCCTATAGTTTGAGAGGTGATATCCAACTCCTTCCCATTCCAATCCTGTGACCCTTCCGATAGCATGAGATGTGATATCTCAATGCCTCTAATACCAAACCTGAGATCCTTCCTCTAACATGAAATGTGATATCCAACTCCTTCCCATTCCAAACATGAGACCCTTCCTATAGAAAGAATGTAATATCCAACTCCTTCCCATTCCTATCCTGAGACCATTCCTATAGCATGCAATTTGATATCTCAATGCTTCTAATTCCAAACCTGAGATCCTTCCTATGACATGAGATGTGATATCCAATTCCTTCCCATACCAAACCTGAGACCCTTCGTACAGCATGCGATGTGATATCTCAATGCTTCTAATACCAAACCTGAGACCCATCCTATAACATGAGATGGGATATCCAACTCCTTCCCCTACCAAACCTGAGACCCTTCCTATAGCATGAGATGTGATATCCAACTCCTTCCCATTCCAATCCTGAGACCCTTCCGATAGCATGAGATGTGATATCTCAATGCTTCTAATACCAAACCTGAGATCCTTCCTATAACATGAGATGTGATATCCAAATCCTTCCCCTTCCAAACCTGAGACCCTCCCTATAGTTTGAGAGGTGATATCCAACTCCTTCCCATTCCAATCCTGAGACCCTTCCGATAGCATGAGATGTGATATCTCAATGCCTCTAATAATACCAAACCTGAGATCCTTCCTCTAACATGAAATGTGATATCCAACTCCTTCCCATTCCAAACATGAGACCCTTCCTATAGAAAGAATGTAATATCCAACTCCTTCCCATTCCTATCCTGAGACCATTCCTATAGCATGCAATGTGATATCTCAATGCTTCTAATACCAAACCTGAGATCCTTCCTATGACATGAGATGTGATATCCAATTCCTTCCCATTCCAACCTGAGACCCTTCCTATAGCATGAGATGGGATATCCAACTCCATCCAAATCCAATCCTGAGACCCTTCCGATAGCATGAGATGTGATATCTCAATGCTTATACCAAACCTGAGACCCTTCCTATAGCATGAGATGTGATATCCAACTTCTTCCCATGCCAATCCTGAGACCCTTCCTATAACATGAGATGTGATGTCTCAATGCTTCTAATACCAAACCTGAGATCTTTCCTATAAAATGAGATGTGATATCCAACTCCTTCCCATTCCAAATATGAGACCCTTCCTATAGCATGAGATGTGATATCTCAATGCTTATACCAAACCTGAGACCCTTCCTATAGCTTGAGATGTGATATCCAACTCCTTCCCATTCCAACCTGAGACCCTTCCTACAGCATGCAATATGATATCTCAATGATTCTAATAACAAACCTGAGACCCGTCCTCTAACATGAGATGGGATATCCAACTCCTTCCCATTCCAATCCTGAGACACTTCCGATAGCAGAGATGCGATATCTCAATGCTTATACCAAACCTGAGACCCTTCCTATAACATGAGATGTGATATCCAACTCCTTCCCGTTCCAAACCTGCGACCCTTCCTATAGCATATATGATATCCAACTCCTTCCCATTCCAAATGAGACCCTTCCTATAGCAAGAAAGTAATATCCAACTCCTTCCCTTTCCAATCCTGAGACCATTCCTATAGCATGAGATGTGATATCTCAATGCTTCTAATACCAAACCCGAGATCCTTCCTAAGACATGAGATGTGATATGCAATTCCTTCCCATTCCAAACCTGAGACCCTTCCTACAGCATGCGATGTGATATCTCAATGCTTCTAATACCAAACCTGAGACCCGTCTGATAACATGAGATGGGATATCCAACTCCTTCCCGTTCCAAACCTGAGACCCTTCCTATAGCATGAGATGTGATATCCAACTCCTTCCCATTCCAATCCTGAGACCCTTCCGATAGCATGAGATGTGATATCTCAATGCTTCCAATACCAAGCCTGAGATCCTTCCTATAACATGAGATGTGATATCCAAATCCTTCCCCTTCCAAACCTGAGACACTCCCTTTAGCATGAGATGTGATATCCAACTCCTTCCCATTCCAATCCTGAGACCCTTATGATAGCAGGAGATGTGATATCTCAATGCCTCTAATACCAAACCTGAGATCCTACCTCTAACATGAAATGTGATATCCAACTCCTTCCCTTTCCAAACCTGAGACCCTGCCTATAGCATGAGATGTGATATCCAAGTCCTTCCCATTCCAATCCTGACACCCTTCCTATAGCATGAGATGTGGTATCTCAATGCTTATACCAAACCTGAGACCCTTCCTATGGCATGAGATGTCATAGACAACTCCTTCCCATTCCAATCCTGAGACCCTTCCTATAGCATGAGATGTGATATCTCAATGCTTATACCAAACCTGAGACCCTTCCTATAGCATGAGATGTGATATCCAACTTCTTCCATTCCAATCCTGAGACCCTTCCTATAGCATGAGATGTGATGCCTCAATGCTTCTAATACCAAACCTGAGATCTTTCCTATAAAATGAGATGTGATATCCAACTCCTTCCCATTCCAATCCTGAGACCCTTCCTATAGCATGAGATGTGATATCTCAATGCTTATACCAAACCTGAGACCCTTCCTATAGCTTGAGATGTGATATCCAACTCCTTCCCATTCCAATCCTGAGACCCTTCCTAGACCGTGAGATGTGATATCTCAATGCCTCTTACACCAAACCTGAGATCCTTCCTCTAACATGAAATGTGATATCCAACTCCTTCCCCTTCCAAACCTGAGAGCCTTCCTATAGCATGAGATATGATATCCAAGTCCTTCCCATTCCAATCCTGAGACCCTTCCTATAACATGAGATGTGATATCCAACTCCTTCCCATTCCAACCTGAGACCCTTCCTTTAGCATGAGATGGGATATCCAACTCCTTCCAAATCCAATCCTGATACTCTTCCGATAGCATTAGATGTGATATCCCAATGCTTCTACCAAACCTGAGACCCATACTATGGCATGAGATGTGCTATCAAACTCCTTCCCATTCCAATCCTGAGACCCTTCCTATAGCTTGAGATATGATATCCAACTCCTTCCCATTCCAATTCTGAGACCCTTCCTATACCATGAGACTTGATATCTCAATGCTTCTAATACCAAACCTGAGACCCGTCCTATAACATGAGATGTGATATCCAAATCCTTCCCCTTCCAAACCTTAGACCCTTCCTTTATCATGAGATGTGATATCCAACTCCTTCCCATTCCAATCCTGAGACCCTTCCCATATCATGAGATTTGTTATCTCAATGCTTCTAATATCAAACTTAAGACCCTCCCTATAGCATGAGATGTATCATCCAAGTCCTTCCCATTCCAATCCTGAGACTATTCCTATAGCATGAGATGTGATATCTCAATGCTTCTAATACCAAACCTGAGACCCTTCCTATAACATGAGATGGGATATCCAACTCCTTCCCCTTCCAATCCTGAGACCCTTCCGATAGCAGAGATGTGATATCTCAATGCTTATACCAAACCTGAGACCCTTCCTATGGCCTGAGATGTCATATACAACTCCTTCCCATTCCAATCCTGAGACCCTTCCTATAGCATGAGATGTGATGTCTCAATGCTTATACCAAACCTGAGACCCTTCCTATAGCATATGTGATATCCAACTCCTTCCCATTCCAAACATGAGACCCTTCCTTTAGCAAGAATGTAATATCCAACTCCTTCCCATTCCAATCCTGAGACCCTTCTGATAGCATGAGATGTGATATTTCAATGCCTCTAATACCAAACCTGAGATCCTTCCGACAGCATGAGATGTGATATTTCAATGCTTCTAATACCAAACCTGAGATCCTTCCTATGACATGAGATGGGATATCCAATTCCTTCCCATTCCAAACCTGAGACCCTTCCTACAGCATGCGATGTGATATCTCAATGCTTCTAATACCAAACCTGAGACCCGTTCTATAACATGAGATGGGATATCCAACTCCTTCCCGTTCCAAACCTGAGACCCTTCCTATAGCATGAGATGTGATATCCAACTCCTTCCCATTCCAATCCTGAGACCCTTCCGATAGCATGAGATGTGATATCTCAATGCTTCTAATACCAAACCTGAGATCCTTCCTATAACATGAGATGTGATATCCAAATCCTTCCCCTTCCAAACCTGAGACCCTCCCTATAGTTTGAGAGGTGATATCCAACTCCTTCCCATTCCAATCCTGTGACCCTTCCGATAGCATGAGATGTGATATCTCAATGCCTCTAATACCAAACCTGAGATCCTTCCTATAACATGAAATGTGATATCCAACTCCTTCCCATTCCAAACATGAGACCCTTCCTATAGAAAGAATGTAATATCCAACTCCTTCCCATTCCTATCCTGAGACCATTCCTATAGCATGCGATGTGATATCTCAATGCTTCTAATACCAAACCTGAGATCCTTCCTATGACATGAGATGTGATATCCAATTCCTTCCCATTCCAAACCTGAGACCCTTCGTACAGCATGCGATGTGATATCTCAATGCTTCTAATACCAAACCTGAGACCCATCCTATAACATGAGATGGGATATCCAACTCCTTCCCCTTCCAAACCTGAGACCCTTCCTATAGCATGAGATGTGATTTCCAACTCCTTCCCATTCCAATCCTGAGACCCTTCCGATAGCATGAGATGTGATATTTCAATGCTTCGAATGCCAAACCTGAGATCCTTCCTATAACATGAGATGTGATATCCAAATACTTCCCCTTCCAAACCTAAGACCCTCCCTAGAGCATGAGATGTGATATCCAACTCCTTCCCATTCCAATCCTGAGACCCATCCGATAGCATGAGATGTGATATCTCAATGCCTCTAATACCAAACCTGAGATCCTTCCTCTAACATGAAATGGGATATCCAACTCCTTCCCTTTCCAAACCTGAGAGCCTTCCTATAGCATGAGATGTGATATCCAAGTCCTTCCCATTCCAATCCTGAGACCCTTCCTATAACATGAGATGTGATATCCAACTCCTTCCCATTCCAACCTGAGACCCTTCCTATAGCATGAGATGGGATATCCAACTCCATCCAAATCCAATCCTGAGACCCTTCCGATAGCATGAGATGTGATATCTCAATGCTTATACCAAACCTGAGACCCTTCCTATAGCATGAGATGTGATATCCAACTTCTTCCCATGCCAATCCTGAGACCCTTCCTATAACATGAGATGTGATGTCTCAATGCTTCTAATACCAAACCTGAGATCTTTCCTATAAAATGAGATGTGATATCCAACTCCTTCCCATTCCAAATATGAGACCCTTCCTATAGCATGAGATGTGATATCTCAATGCTTATACCAAACCTGAGACCCTTCCTATAGCTTGAGATGTGATATCCAACTCCTTCCCATTCCAACCTGAGACCCTTCCTACAGCATGCAATATGATATCTCAATGATTCTAATAACAAACCTGAGACCCGTCCTATAACATGAGATGGGATATCCAACTCCTTCCCATTCCAATCCTGAGACACTTCCGATAGCAGAGATGTGATATCTCAATGCTTATACCAAACCTGAGACCCTTCCTATAACATGAGATGTGATATCCAACTCCTTCCCGTTCCAAACCTGCGACCCTTCCTATAGCATATATGATATCCAACTCCTTCCCATTCCAAATGAGACCCTTCCTATAGCAAGAAAGTAATATCCAACTCCTTCCCTTTCCAATCCTGAGACCATTCCTATAGCATGCGATATGATATCTCAATGCTTCTAATACCAAACCTGAGACCCGTCCGATAACATGAGATGGGATATCCAACTCCTTCCCGTTCCAAACCTGAGACCCTTCCTATAGCATGAGATGTGATATCCAACTCCTTCCCATTCCAATCCTGAGACCCTTATGATAGCAGGAGATGTGATATCTCAATGCCTCTAATACCAAACCTGAGATCCTACCTCTAACATGAAATGTGATATCCAACTCCTTCCCTTTCCAAACCTGAGACCCTGCCTATAGCATGAGATGTGATATCCAAGTCCTTCCCATTCCAATCCTGACACCCTTCCTATAGCATGAGATGTGATATCTCAATGCTTATACCAAACCTGAGACCCTTCCTATGGCATGAGATGTCATAGACAACTCCTTCCCATTCCAATTCTGAGACCCTTCCTATAGCATGAGATGTGATATCTCAATGCTTATACCAAACCTGAGACCCTTCCTATAGCATGAGATGTGATATCCAACTTCTTCCCATTCCAATCCTGAGACCCTTCCTATAGCATGAGATGTGATGCCTCAATGCTTCTAATACCAAACCTGAGATCTTTCCTATAAAATGAGATGTGATATCCAACTCCTTCCCATTCCAATCCTGAGACCCTTCCTATAGCATGAGATGTGATATCTCAATGCTTATACCAAACCTGAGACCCTTCCTATAGCTTGAGATGTGATATCCAACTCCTTCCCATTCCAATCCTGAGTCCCTTCCTATAGCGTGAGATGTGATATCTCAATGCCTCTAATACCAAACCTGAGATCCTTCCTCTAACATGAAATGTGATATCCAACTCCTTCCCCTTCCAAACCTGAGAGCCTTCCTATAGCATGAGATATGATATCCAAGTCCTTCCCATTCCAATCCTGAGACCCTTCCTAGAACATGAGATGTGATATCCAACTCCTTCCCATTCCAACCTGAGACCCTTCCTATAGCATGAGATGGGATATTCAACTCCTTCCAAATCCAATCCTGATACTCTTCCGATAGCATGAGATGTGATATCCCAATGCTTCTACCAAACCTGAGACCCATACTATGGCATGAGATGTGCTATCAAACTCCTTCCCATTCCAATCCTGAGACCCTTCCTATAGCTTGAGATATGATATCCAACTCCTTCCCATTCCAATTCTGAGACCCTTCCTATACCATGAGACTTGATATCTCAATGCTTCTAATACCAAACCTGAGACCCGTCCTATAACATGAGATTTGATATCAAATCCTTCCCCTTCCAAACCTTAGACCCTTCCTTTATCATGAGATGTGATATCCAACTCCTTCCCATTCCAATCCTGAGACCCTTCCCATATCATGAGATTTGTTATCTCAATGCTTCTAATATCAAACTTAAGACCCTCCCTATAGCATGAGATGTATCATCCAATCCTTCCCATTCCAATCCTGAGACTATTCCTATAGCATGAGATGTGATATCTCAGTGCTTCTAATACCAAACCTGAGACCCTTCCTATAACATGAGATGGGATATCCAACTCCTTCCCCTTCCAATCCTGAGACCCTTCCGATAGCAGAGATGTGATATCTCAATGCTTATACCAAACCTGAGACCCTTCCTATGGCCTGAGATGTCATATACAACTCCTTCCCATTCCAATCCTGAGACCCTTACTATAGCATGAGATGTGATGTCTCAATGCTTATACCAAACCTGAGACCCTTCCTATAGCATATGTGATATCCAACTCCTTCCAATTCCAAACATGAGACCCTTCCTATAGCAAGACTGTAATATCCAACTCCTTCCCATTCCAATCCTGAGACCCTTCTGAGAGCATGAGATGTCATATTTCAATGCCTCTAATACCAAACCTGAGATCCTTCCGATAGCATGAGATGTGATATCTCAATGCTTCTAATACCAAACCTGAGATCCTTCCTATGACATAAGATGTGATATCCAATTCCTTCCCATTCCAAACCTGAGACCCTTCCTACAGCATGCAATGTGATATCTCAATGCTTCTAATACCAAACCTGAGACCCGTTCTATAACATGAGATGGGATATCCAACTCCTTCCCGTTCCAATCCTGAGACCCTTCCGATAGCATGAGATGTGATATCTCAATGCTTCTAATACCAAACCTGAGATCCTTCCTATAACATGAGATGTGATATCCAAATCCTTCCCCTTCCAAACCTGAGACCCTCCCTATAGCATGAGATATGATATCCAACTCCTTCCCATTCCAATCCTGAGACCCTTCCGATAGCATGAGATGTGATATCTCAATGCCTCTAATACCAAACCTGAGATCCTTCCTCTAACATGAAATGTGATATCCAACTCATTCCCATTCCAAACATGAGACCCTTCCTATAGCATGAGATGTGATATCTCAATGCTTATACCAAACCTGAGAGCCATCCTATAACATGAGATGGGATATCCAACTCCTTCCCGTTCCAAACCTGAGACCCTTCCTATAGCATGAGATGTGATATCCAACTCCTTCCCATTCCAATCCTGAGACCCTTCCGATAGCATGAGATGTGATATCCTAATGCTTCTAATGCCAAACCTGAGATCCTTCCTATAACATGAGATGTGATATCCAAATACTTCCCCTTCCAAACCTGAGACCCTCCCTATAGCATGAGATGTGATATCCAACTCCTTCCCATTCCAATCCTGAGACCCTTCCGATAGCATGAGATGTGATATCTCAATGCCTCTAATACCAAACCTGAGATCCTTCCTCTAACATGAAATGTGATATCCAACTCCTTCCCTTTGCAAACCTGAGAGCCTTCCTATAGCATGAGATGTGATATCCAAGTCCTTCCCATTCCAATCCTGAGACCCTTCCTATAACATGAGTTGTGATATCCAACTCCTGCCCATTCCAACCTGAGACCCTTCCTATAGCATGAGATGGGATATCCAACTCCATCCAAATCCAATCCTGAGACCCTTCCGATAGCATGAGATGTGATATCTCAGTGCTTATACCAAACCTGAGACCCTTCCTATAGCATGAGATGTGATATCCAACTTCTTCCCATTCCAATCCTGAGACCCTTCCTATAACATGAGATGTGATGTCTCAATGCTTCTAATACCAAACCTGAGATCTTTCCTATAAAATGAGATGTGATATCCAACTCCTTCCCATTCCAAATATGAGACCCTTCCTATAGCATGAGATGTGATATCTCAATGCTTATACCAAACCTGAGACCCTTCCTATAGCTTGAGATGTGATATCCAACTCCTTCCCATTCCAACCTGAGACCCTTCCTATAGCATGAGATGGGATATCCAACTCCTTCCAAATCCAATCCTGATACTCTTCCGATAGCATGAGATGTGATATCCCAATGCTTCTACCAAACCTGAGACCCATACTATGGCATGAGATGTGCTATCAAACTCCTTCCCATTCCAATCCTGAGACCCTTCCTATAGCTTGAGATATGATATCCAACTCCTTCCCATTCCAATTCTGAGACCCTTCCTATACCATGAGACTTGATATCTCAATGCTTCTAATACCAAACCTGAGACCCGTCCTATAACATGAGATGTGATATCAAATCCTTCCCCTTCCAAACCTTAGACCCTTCCTTTATCATGAGATGTGATATCCAACTCCTTCCCATTCCAATCCTGAGACCCTTCCCATATCATGAGATTTGTTATCTCAATGCTTCTAATATCAAACTTAAGACCCTCCCTATAGCATGAGATGTATCATCCAAGTCCTTCCCATTCCAATCCTGAGACTATTCCTATAGCATGAGATGTGATATCTCAATGCTTCTAATACCAAACCTGAGACCCTTCCTATAACATGAGATGGGATATCCAACTCCTTCCCCTTCCAATCCTGAGACCCTTGCGATAGCAGAGATGTGATATCTCAATGCTTATACCAAACCTGAGACCCTTCCTATGGCCTGAGATGTCATATACAACTCCTTCCCATTCCAATCCTGAGACCCTTACTATAGCATGAGATGTGATGTCTCAATGCTTATACCAAACCTGAGACCCTTCCTATAGCATATGTGATATCCAACTCCTTCCAATTCCAAACATGAGACCCTTCCTATAGCAAGACTGTAATATCCAACTCCTTCCCATTCCAATCCTGAGACCCTTCCTATAACATGAGATGTGATGTCTCAATGCTTCTAATACCAAACCTGAGATCTTTCCTATAAAATGAGATGTGATATCCAACTCCTTCCCATTCCAATCCTGAGACCCTTCCTATAGCATGAGATGTGATATCTCAATGCTTATACCAAACCTGAGACCCTTCCTATAGCTTGAGATGTGATATCCAACTCCTTCCCATTCCAATCCTGAGACCCTTTTTATATCGTGAGATGTGATATCTCAATGCCTCTAATACCAAACCTGAGATCCTTCCTCTAACATGAAATGTAATATCCAACTCCTTCCCATTCCTGTCCTGAGACCATTCCTATAGCATGAGATGTGATATCTCAATGCTTCTAATACCAAACCTGAGATCCTTCCTATGACATGAGATGTGATATCCAATTCCTTCCCATTCCAAACCTGAGACCCTTCCTACAGCATGCGATGTGATATCTCAATGCTTCTAATACCAAACCTGAGACCCATCCTATAGCATGAGATGGGATATCCAACTCCTTCCCGTTCCAAACCTGAGGCCCTTCCTATAGCATGAGATGTGATATCCAACTCCTTCCCATTCCAATCCTGAGACCCTTCCGATAGCATGAGATGTGATATCTCAATGCTTCTAATGCCAAACCTGAGATCCTTCCTATAACATGAGATGTGATATCCAAATACTTCCCCTTCCAAACCTGAGACCCTCCCTAGAGCATGAGATGTGATATCCAACTCCTTCCCATTCCAATCCTGGGACCCTTCCGATAGCATGAGATGTGATTTCTCAATGCCTCTAATACCAAACCTGAGATCCTTCCTCTAACATGAAATGTGATATCCAACTCCTTCCCTTTCCAAACCTGAGACCCTTCCTATAACATGAGATGTGATATCCAACTCCTTCCCATTCCAACCTGAGACCCTTCCTATAGCATGAGATGGGATATCCAACTCCATCCAAATCCAATCCTGAGACCCTTCCGATAACATGAGATGTGATATCTCAGTGCTTATACCAAACCTGAGATCCTTCCTATAGCATGAGATGTGATATCCAACTTCTTCCCATTCCAATCCTGAGACCCTTCCTATAACATGAGATGTGATGTCTCAATGCTTCTAATACCAAACCTGAGATCTTTCCTATAAAATGAGATGTGATATCCAACTCCTTCCCATTCCAAATATGAGACCCTTCCTATAGCATGAGATGTGATATCTCAATGCTTATACCAAACCTGAGACCCTTCCTATAGCTTGAGATGTGATATCCAACTCCTTCCCATTCCAACCTGAGACCCTCCCTATAGCATGAGATGTGACATCCAAGTCCTTCCCATTCCAATCCTGAGACCCTTCCTATAGCATGAGATGTGATGTCTCAATGCTTCTAATACCAAACCTGAGATCTTTCCTATAAAATGAGATGTGATATGCAACTCCTTCCCATTCCAAATATAAGACCCTTCCTATAGCATGAGATGTGATATCTCAATGCTTATACCAAACCTGAGACCCTTCCTATAGCTTGAGATGTGATATCCAACTCCTTCCCATTCCAACCTGAGACCCTTCCTATAGCATGAGATGGGATATCCTGCTCCATCCAAATCCAATCCTGAGACTTCCTATAGCATGAGATGTGATATCTCAATGCTTATACCAAACCTGAGACCCTTCCTATAGCATGAGATGTGATATCCAACTTCTTCCCATTCCAATCCTGAGACCCTTCCTATTTCATGAGATGTGATGTCTCAATGCTTCTAATACCAAACCTGAGATCTTTCCTATAAAATGAGATGTGATATCCAACTCCTTCCCATTCCAATCCTGAGACCCTTCCTATAGCATGAGATGTGATATCTCAATGCTTATACCAAACCTGAGACCCTTCCTATAGCTTGAGATGTGATATCCAACTCCTTCCCATTCCAATCCTGAGACCCTTCCTATAGCGTGAGATGTGATATCTCAATGCCTCTAATACCAAACCTGACATCCTTCCTCTAACATGAAATGTGATATCCAACTCCTTCCCCTTCCAAACCTGAGAGCCTTCCTATAGCATGAGATATGATATCCAAGTCCTTCCCATTCCAATCCTTAGACCCTTCCTACAACATGAGATGTGATATCCAACTCCTTCCCATTCCAACCTGAGACCCTTCCTATAGCATGAGATGGGATATCCAACTCCTTCCAAATCCAATCCTGATACCCTTCCGATAGCATGAGATGTGATATCCCAATGCTTCTACCAAACCTGAGACCCATACTATGGCATGAGATGTGATATCAAACTCCTTCCCATTCCAATCCTGAGACCCTTCCTATAGCTTGAGATGTGATATCCAACTCCTTCCCATTCCAATTCTGAGACCCGTCTTATACCATGAGACTTGATATCTCAATGCTTCTAATACCAAACCTGAGACCGGTCCTATAACATGAGATGTGATATCCAAATCCTTCCCCTTCCAAACCTTAGACCCTTCCTTTATCATGAGATGTGATATCCAACTCCTTCCCATTCCAATCCTGAGACCCTTCCTATAGCTTGAGATGTGATATCCAACTCCTTCCCATTCCAATTCTGAGACCCGTCTTATACCATGAGATTTGTTATCTCAATGCTTCTAATATCAAACTTGAGACCCTCCCTATAGCATGAGATGTGACATCCAAGTCCTTCGCATTCCAATTCTGAGACCCTTCCTATAGCATGAGATGTGATATCCAACTCCTTCCCATTCCAATTCTGAGACCCTTCCTATACCATGAGACTTGATGTCTCAATGCTTCTAATACCAAACCAGAGACCCTTCCTATAGCATGAGATGTGATATCCAACTCCTTCCCATTCCAATTCTGAGACCCTTCCTATACCATGAGACTTGATGTCTCAATGCTTCTAATACCAAACCAGAGACCCTTCCTATAGCATGAGATGTGATATCTCAATGCGTCTAATACCAAACCTGAGACCCTTCCTATAGCATGAGATGGGATATTCAACTCCTTCCCAATCCAATCCTGAGACCCTTCCGATAGCATGAGATGTGATATCTCAATGCTTCTACCAAACCTGAGACCCTTCCTATCACATGAGATGTGATATCAAATTCCTTCCCATTCCAATCCTGAGACCCTTCCTATACAATGAGATGTGATATCTCAATGCTTCTAATACTAAACCTGAGACCCATCCTATAACATGAGATGTAATATCCAAATCCTTCCCCTTCCAAGCCCGAGACCCTTCCTTTAGCATGAGATGTGATATCCAACTCCTTCCCATTCCAATCCTGAGACCCTTCCTATAGCATGAGATGTGATATCTCAATGCTTCTACCAAACCTGAGACCCTTCCTATAGCATGAGATGTGATATCCAACTCCTTCCCATTCCAATCCTGAGACCGTTCCTATAGCATGAGATGTGATATCTCAATGCTTCTAATACCAAACCTGATATCATTCCTATAACATGAGATGGGATATACAACTTCTTCCCATTCCAATCCTAAGATCCTTCCTATACCATGAGATGTGATATCTCAATGTTTCTCATACCAAACGTGAGGCCCTTCCTATAGCAAGAGATGTGATATACCAATCCTTCCCATTCCAATCCTGAGACCGTTCCTATAGCATGAGATGTGATATCTCAATGCTTCTAATACCAAACCTGATATCATTCCTATAACGTGAGATGGGATATCCAACTTCTTCCCATTCCAATCCTAAGATCCTTCCTATACCATGAGATGTGATATCTCAATGTTTCTCATACAAAACGTGAGGCCCTTCCTATAGCATGAGATGTGATATCCGACTCCTTCCCAATCCAATCCTGAGACCTTTCCTATAGCATGAGATGTAATATCACAATGCTTGTAATACCAAACCTGAGTCCCTTCATATAGCATGAGATGTGATATCCAACTCCTTCCCATTCCAATCCTGAGACCCTTCCTATAGCATGAGATGTGACATCTCAATGCTTCTAATACCAAACCTGAGACCCTTCCTATAGCATGAAATGGGATATCCAACTCCATCCCATTCCAATCCTGAGACACTTCCGATAGCAGAGATGTGATATCTCAATGCTTATACCAAACCTGAGACCCTTCCTATAGCATATGTGATATCCAACTCCTTCCCATTCCAAACATTAGACCCTTCCTATAGCAAGAATGTAATATCCAACTCCTTCCCATTCCAATCCTGAGACTCTTCCTATAACATGAGATGTGATATCCAACTACTTCCCATTCCAATCCTGAGACCCTTCCTATAGCATGAGATGTGATATCTCAATGATTCTAATACCCAACCTGGGCCCTTCCTATAGCATGAGATGTGATATCAAACTCCGTCCCATTCCAATCCTGCGTCCCTTCCTATAGCATGAGATTTGATATCTCAATGTTTCTACTACCAAACCTGAGACCCTTCCTATAAGATGAGACGTGATATCCAACTCCTTCCCATTCCAATCCTGAGACTCTTCCTATAACATGCGATGTGATATCTCAATGCTTCTAATACCACACCTGAGACCCGTCCTATAACATGAGATGTGATATCCAATTCCTTCCCATTCCAAACCTGAGACCCTTCCTACAGCATGCGATGTGATATCTCAATGCTTCTAATACCAAACCTGAGACCCGTCCTATAACATGAGATGGGATATCCAACTCCTTCCCATCCCAATTCTGAGACACTTCCGATAGCAGAGATGTGATATCTCAATGCTTATACCAAACCTGAGACCCTTCCTATGGCAAAGATGTGATATCCAACTCCTTCCCATTCCAATCCTCAGACACTTCCTATAGCATGAGATGTGATATCTCAATGCTTCTAATACCAAATCTGTGACCCTTCCTATGGCATGAGATTTGATATCAAACTCCTTCCCATTCCAATCCTGAGACCCTTCCTATAGCATGAGATATGATATCCAAATCCTTCCCATTCCAATCCTGAAACCCTTCCTATACCATGAGATGTGATATCTTAATGCTTCTAATACCAAAACTGAGACCCGTCCTATAACATGAGATGTGATATCCAAATCCTTCCCCTTCGAAACCTGAAACCCTTCCTTTAGCATGAGATGTGATATCCAGCTCCTTCCCATTCCAATCCTGAGACCCTTCCGATAGCATGAGATGTGATATCTCAATGCTTCTCATATCAAAACTAAGACCCTCCCTATAGCATGAGATGTGATATCTAAGTCCTTCCCATTCCAATCCTGAGACCCTTCCGATAGCAGAGATGTGATATCTCAATGCTTATACCAAACCTGAGACCCTTAATATGGCATGAGATGTGATGTCCAACTCCTTCCCATTGCAATCCTGAGACCCTTCCTATAGCATGAGATGTGATATCTCAAAGCGTCTACCAAACCTGAGACCCTTCCTTTAGCATGAGATGTCATATACAACTCCTTCCCATTCCAATCCTGAGACGCTTCCTATAGCATGAGATGTGATATCTCAATGCTTCTAATACCAAACCTGAGATCCTTCCGATAACATGAGATGTGATATCCAAATCCTTTCCCTTCCAAACCTGAGACCCTTCCTATGGCATGAGATTTGATATCAAACTCCTTCCCATTCCAATCCTGAGACCCTTCCTATAGCATGAGGTATGATATCCAAATCCTTCCCATTCCAATCCTGAGACCCTTCCTATAGCATGAGATATGATATCCAAATCCTTCCCATTCCAATCCTGAAACCCTTCCTATACCATGAGATGTGATATCTTAATGCTTCTAATACCAAAACTGAGACCCGTCCTATAACATGAGATGTGATATCCAAATCCTTCCCCTTCCAAACCTGAGACCCTTCCTTTAGCATGAGATGTGATATCCAGCTCCTTCCCATTCCAATCCTGAGACCCTTCCGATAGCATGAGATGTGATATCTCAATGCTTCTCATATCAAAACTAAGACCCTCCCTATAGCATGAGATGTGATATCTAAGTCCTTCCCATTCCAATCCTGAGACCCTTCCGATAGCAGAGATGTGATATCTCAATGCTTATACCAAACCTGAGACCCTTCCTATGGCATGAGATGTGATATCCAACTCCTTCCCATTTCAATCCTGAGACCCTTCCTGTAGCATGAGATGTGATATCTCAATGCGTCTAGCAAACCTGAGACCCTTCCTTTAGCATGAGATGTCATATACAACTCCTTCCCATTCCAATCCTGAGACGCTTCCTATAGCATGAGATGTGATATCTCAATGCTTCTAATACCAAACCTGAGATCCTTCCGATAACATGAGATGTGATATCCAAATCCTTTCCCTTCCAAACCTGAGACCCTTCCTATGGCATGAGATTTGATATCAAACTCCTTCCCATTCCAATCCTGAGACCCCTCCTATAGCATGAGGTATGATATCCAAATCCTTCCCATTCCAATCCTGAGACCCTTCCTATAGCATGAGATATGATATCCAAATCCTTCCCATTCCATTCCTGAAACCCTTCCTATACCATGAGATGTGATATCTTAATGCTTCTAATACCAAAACTGAGACCCGTCCTATAACATGAGATGTGATATCCAAATCCTTCCCCTTCCAAACCTGAGACCCTTCCTTTAGCATGAGATGTGATATCCAGCTCCTTCCCATTCCAATCCTGAGACCCTTCCGATAGCATGAGATGTGATATCTCAATGCTTCTCATATCAAAACTAAGACCCTCCCTATAGCATGAGATGTGATATCTAAGTCCTTCCCATTCCAATCCTGAGACCCTTCCGATAGCAGAGATGTGATATCTCAATGCTTATACCAAACCTGAGGCCCTTCCTATGGCATGAGATGTGATATCCAACTCCTTCCCATTTCAATCCTGAGACCCTTCCTATAGCATGAGATGTGATATCTCAATGCGTCTACCAAACCTGAGACCCTTCCTTTAGCATGAGATGTCATATAAAACTCCTTCCCATTCCAATCCTGAGACCCTTCCTATAGCATGAGATGTGATATCTCAATGCTTCTAATACCAAACCTGAGATCCTTCCGATAACATGAGATGTGATATCCAAATCCTTTCCCTTCCAAACCTGAGACGCTTCCTATGGCATGAGATTTGATATCAAACTCCTTCCCATTCCAATCCTGAGACCCTTCCTATAGCATGAGATGTGATATCTCAATGCGTCTAATACCAAACCTGAGACCCTTCCTATAGCATGAGATGGGATATCCAACTCCTTCCCAATCCAATCCTGAGACCCTTCCGATAGCATGAGATGTGATATCTCAATGCTTCTACCAAACCTGAGACCCTTCCTATCACATGAGATGTGATATCAAATTCCTTCCCATTCCAATCCTGAGACCCTTCCTATAGCATGAGATGTGATGTCTCAATGCTTATATGTTAAGACGGATTTCTGAACTCTGTCCTGGTGGCGCAGAAGTTCAGAAGGCCAACCTAATTACTTGGAACAGGGTAACCTCTGGACAAGCCAGACCAATCAAGGTAGCGATCGCGGCGGTCAAGACTAGGTCTCAAGAGGGGTGAGGGTGACTGAAAGCCCGCAGTGAGCACACAAAGCAAGAGCGCTTACAAACTACTCCAAACAGTTGTTTATATCAAAAATAGATACACATTTATTATAAGGCCTTGAAACTAATAACCACAGTAAAAGCAGCAATATACAACGATATTAAACCAACACATACACTATCCACCCAATAAATATACAGAATACACAGTTTCACAGCATTAGCAGCACGAAATATGTTATCCACCTGCAGGGGAAGGAAAACAGGCAGTGCGAACCAATGCGTGTGATATGTCCGCCTTCTGAGGCCCCTAACTGGATGGTAGTCCAATCCCTACGAAGAGTGGAGCCTAGCGCTCAAAAGTACCTGCACACGCCGGTGCCAATGGGCAGAAGGTGAAGCTCTTCAGAGGACGTTGGACAGCTCTGTAGGGTGCCCTAATGAAGGAGAACACGGTCCGCGACTCTAGCGCAGCCTCCACTGTGAGGCAGAAGCAGGGCGCGAGTACGGACAAGGGGTGCTGTATTTACAGCGGGGAAAAGCAAGGGGCACTGCAGGAGGGCGACCAGATCCTAGCTAATCTACTCACCGGTCCCCGAAGCAAGCAGGCCCGAGCTTCTCCTCGATAGATGCAGCTTCTGGCAGGTTCTGAAGAGCAGGGAACGTCTCGTCGTCGTGCAGAGTAAAAAGACGTCCCGATCGAAGAAACAAGCACAGTTTTGTCGCCACAGCAGGGCAACGGAACGGCCGGGTGTATTCAAGCCAAACGAGCACCGCTCACCTCTAGCTTAGGGTTGCTAAGCAAACGAAGCGTGTGAGCGTGCCCCGGACTCAGAATACCACCCAACCTGTCGGCGATTACAGAGCAGGCCTCCTTAGTAAGCTGGTCAGTCAACTGGATGGCCCAGAGACACTTCCGAAGGCTTACGGCAGGAGTTGAGGAAGGTGCCGGGAATAGCTGGTCCTGCTATTCCAATAGGTCGAAGCGCCAGTACAGGCCTTCTTGTTCGATCTTAGGTGGAAAGGGCTTCACCGGACGACAGCAATGAGGAGCAGAAGTTCTTCAGGGGGTCACCAGCGATTCCTCGGTCCAGCCTCGTGTTCGCAGGATACTTGGCTCCTGTATCCCTGGGTTCGTAAGAACTCAGGAGATCGACATGGCAGTGGTGTTTACAGCTCCCTCTTATCCACGGTTCCCTTCGCGCCAAAACGGAGGGGAGCCAATGGGAGATCCGCTCATCCACACACATACCATACGTGGACCAATCACGGACCACGGTGGTCCCAGGCATTCACACCACCCTAGACTCTCTGGCACCCAGGATGTGTATTGGGACCAGACAGCCCAGCCCACATCCTGGGGGCACTCAAACGACATGTAGAAGCCCGCGAAAGCAACCGTGTTTCGCGGGAAACTACATGCCCAAATAAGGAAGGCCCCGGGTCGCCTGACCCGGGGGAAGGTAAAGGGAGCAAGACGGACAGTGGACGAGACAAAGGAGCCTCGTGGTCCGGCCATTTTGGGTAGCCGGGCCACCCTTTTGTGTTCGCGGCAAAAAGGTGCTCAGAACGGCAAAAGGAGCTCAAAATAAACCAAATGATCGCTGCCACCAGCCCAGTCCCTGAATGACTTGCACCGATCCAAAAACCATCCTACAAGAGTGTCTAGGGTCTGTAGAAGGCTAGAGACCCAAGAGAGCTGTAACTTAGCTTACAGTGCCCTCTTGTGTCGTGTTGCACTAAAATGGCGACACGATAAAAGAAACTACGGGAAACAGCGTTCCCCGGTACTGACTGTCTTAAGGGCATGTCAGTTTCCCCGTAAGAAAGGAGCGAAAGCCCAGAGGAGTACGGCAGAAGGCTGCACTTCTCTGGCAAAGTCAAGAAAACAGGTTGAAAACAATAGCAAAAAGTTTAGGGGTTGCCACATGGAAGGAAAGTTCCCTACAATAACGAAATCTTTCCTAACACTCGCCCCTCCCAGACTATGGACAGGGGGAACTAATCCACCCCTGGATGAGTCTCTTGTTCAGGTCGGTAAAACATTCTGGACAACCCATCAGCATTGCTATGTTGGACACCTGGCCTATGCTCAATAGTGAAGTCGAAGCCTTGTAGACTTATGGACCACCTAAGCAACTTTGGATTCTCCCCCTTCATGTTCATTAGCCACTTTAACGGCTTATGGTCAGTCTGCACAGTGAAGTGGGTCCCATAGAGGTAGGGCCGCAGCTTCCTTAGGGCCCACACAACAGAGAAACATTCTTTCTCTACCGTGGACCATCTGAGCTCTCTGTCCTTAAGCTGGCGACTAATAAAACCGATAGGGTGTTCCTTACCCTTCTCATCTACTTGTGATAGTACAGCTCCTATCCCAGTGTCAGAGGCATCCGTCTGCACGATAAAAGGTCTTTGATAATCAGGGGCCCTGAGCACAGGGGCCTGGCACAAGGAGTCTTTCAAGCCATTGAAGGCCTTCTCACACTCGTCAGTCCAAGTTACCTTCTTGGGTTTCTTCGGAGTTGTGAGGGCAGTCAGAGGAGCAGCTATGGTGCCATAGTCTGCCATAAAATTGCGGTAATAACCCGTGAGTCCTAAGAAGGCTCTCACTTGGGTTTGCGTAGTGGGGGTAGGCCAGTCTTGTACTGCTTGTACTTTACTGGGGAGAGGCTGTATCCTTCCTCCACCTACTTCATGCCCAAGGTAAACCACTGAGCCTTGTCCAATCTGGCATTTACTCGCCTTTATGGTCAAGTGGGCTTTCTGAAGAGCCTGGAGCACAATCCCGAGGTGTTTCACATGGTCTTCCCAGGTGGCACTGAAAACTGCTATATCGTCCAGATATGCAAGACAGAATTCGTCCAACCCATTCAACACATGATTCACAAGCCTCTGGAAAGTGGCAGGTGCATTCTTCAATCCGAACGGCATTACCCGGAATTGGTAAAGCCCGTCGGGAGTTGAAAATGCTGTCTTCTCCTTGGCATGTTCTGCTAAAGCTATTTGCCAATAGCCCGCAGTCAGGTCAAACGTGCTGAGGTACTTGGAGGCACCCAAGGTATCCACCAGCTCGTCAGTTCGAGGCAAGGGGTGAGCGTCTGTCTTGGTGACAGCATTCAGAGCCCTGTAATCCACGCAGAACCTCAATTCAGAAGTGCCTGCCTTTGGAACCAATACCACAGGACTGGACCAAGGACTACTAGAGGGTTCAATCACCCCAAGGTCTAACATCTTGTTGACCTCGGTCTTAATATAAGACCGTACTTTATCCGACATCCTGTATCCCCTACTTTTGGTAGGTACACTGTCTCCTGTGTCAATGTTATGTTTGCACCAAGGTGTCAAACCAGGCGACTGTGAAAACAGGGGGGAAAACTGCCTAAGCAAACTTTTCACCTCAGCCTGCTGATCAGAAGTCAGGTGAGGGGCCACTCGGACACCCTCAACGGAGCTATCTGAAGGACCGCTTTGGAACAGGTCGGGGAGAGGTTCTGACTCCTCTTCCTCGACGTCTGACGCCAGTAGCAGTGCTGCGATTTCGACTCTTGGGACGAAAGCCTTCAGCCTATTTACGTGGAACACTTTTGGAGCCTGTCCAGGCCTTCCAAGGTCCACTAAATAGTTCACCTCACCCAGGGGCTCCACCACTGTGTAAGGGCCTGACCATTTGTCCTGTAAAGCGCGAGGCCTTATAGGGTTCATGATCAGGACTTGCTGACCAGGGGTAAAGTGAATTAAGGAAGCTTTCTGGTCGTACCAATGTTTCACCAGCGCTTGTCCTGCCTTCAACTTTTCACTAGCCAAGCCCATCAGGAGTACCATCCGTTTTCTGAGCCCTAGCACATAGTCAACTACATTGGTAGTAACAGGGGGAGTGGGCATCTCCCATCCCTCTTTGACGATGGCTAAGGGTCCCCGTACGGGATGACCGAACAGAAGTTCGAAGGGGCTGAAGCCAACACCCTCCTGTGGTACCTCTCTGTAGGCAAACAGCAAGCATGGTAAAAGAAGATCCCATTTTCTTCTCTGGGGCTCCTCCAGAGCCCCAATCATGCTCTTTAACGTTCTGTTGAAACGTTCCACCAGACCATTGGTCTGGGGGTGATATGCAGAAGAGAACTTGTAGGTGACCCCACATTCTTTCCACATAGCCTGCATATACTTCGACATAAAGTTGCTGCCACGATCTGACACAACTTCTTTAGGGAAGCCAACCCTAGTAAATATGCCGAGCAAAGCTTTTGCAACTGACTTGGCAGTTACAGTCTTTAATGGGATGGCCTCAGGATACCTGGTTGCATGGTCGACCAGCACCAGGATAAACCTATTGCCTGAGGATGTTTGCGGGTCAAGGGGACCAACGATGTCGATCCCTACCCTTTCAAATGGTACCCCCACAACTGGGAGCGGTACCAACGGAGCTTGGATTGTCGCGCCAACCTTACCAGACAACTGGCAGGAGGCACAACTCCTGCAGTGACTTTCTACTTGCACCCCCATCTTGGGCCAGTAGAAGTGCATGGATAACCTTTGCTTGGTCCTCTTAATACCAAGGTGACCAGCAAGGGGAACTTCATGCGCCAACTGCAGGAGGAAGGGCCTAACAGCAAGGGGAACCACCAACCTCCTATGGTCTCCTTCTGTAGACTCTGTGGGCTCACTATACAGGAGTCCACCTTCCCAATAAATCCTATGCTTCCCAGGAGGCTCACCCTCAAGCTGGGAGCAGGCCTGTCTCCTTAGGCCTTCCAGAGATGGGCACTCACGTTGGCCCTTACTGAAGTCGTCCCTATCAGGACCTCCTTCAACTAACAAGTCTTTTAGTTCAGGATGGTCGTTGGGGTCGAACACTTCAGGCATCGCCACCTCCTCGTCAGGCTCGGGCGATTGACCAACTCCCTCCACCGCAGTGGTAGGCGAGCTCGGGGGAACATTCTCTTTCCCCCGTCGGGACTTGTTGACTCCTTTCGCCTTGGGTTTCCCCTTCGGCTGGGGCGGCGTATTGGACTTGGCCAATGCTGCCCGTGCTTGAGACCGTGTGTAGGGTCTTTCGGCAGTGTCTCCTACGAGCCCTAGAGCTCTGAGATCATTGCCCAACAAGACCTTTCCCGGGACGTTTCTCTGAATGCTCACTGGAATCCTAACTGCTGTACCATTTAAAGTTAGATTAACAGGGATCACGGGAAACATACGGAGGGGGCCGTCAGCCAACTTAGTGGGCATCAGAGGAGCTCTGGCAACTTCCTCTGAGTCTACCAAGGTAGAATCCACTATAGTTCGACTGCACCCACTATCCCTAAGGGCTGGAGTATCTACTCCATTGATCAGCACACTGTCTTTAAAGTAGTGCTTGGTATTATCCGGAATCCTAGCATACGCCTCTGCGACTTTAGGCTCCCAGGAACCCAGGGACACTAAAACTACCTCAGCCTCTATTCCGCTGGGAAATGAGTCTGAGGAGAAGGATGCTCCTGTAATCTCTTCTTCCTCGTAGGAGGAGAAGGCCAGATTAGCGGAGTGGACCCCCAAAGGTCTAACCTTACAACGGGGATCCCCCTTCACATGGTCAGTTGCTCCACAAGAAAAACAAGCCCCATTGGGTCTGTTTACGTAGGGAGGCTTATTATAACCAGAGTTCTGTTTCGGAGGCGAACCTCCGCTACCCTGTGAGTTCTCGTATGGCTTACCCTTATTTTTCTTTTTGTGGCCCTTATGGGAAGAAGATTTGGCAGATTCCCCACCCTCCATATCTTTGGACTTTTTCCCTTCCTCCTGCTTACCAGGATGAGTTTTGTCCTTATGGGACACTCGATGTGACACCCATAAATCTGCTGCAATGGCCAGCTTCTTAGGATCTATCTCCTTCGAATCGGCCAAATGCTGCTTAAGCTCCGCGGAAGAAGAAGCAAAAATGTGTTCCAGCATGACCAGATTGATCATGCCTTCGAAGGTAGAAACCTTATAACCTTCAACCCAGCCAGTCAAGTTTTTCAGGGACTCAGCGACATACGACACCCAAGTACCACCTTCCTTTTTCTTATACTCTCTAAACCTTTTCAAATATTGGGTCGGAGTCTTCCCAAACTTTAAAATGAGAGTCTGCTTCAACATTGCAAAATCAGCGCGCTCAGCCTTCGACATTTCCATAATGGCACTGCAACCAGAATGGGGCAGTCTGCTGAGTAACCATGCAATCTTATCCGCATTATCAACCTCTTGAACCTCGCATGCATACTCAAACGCATTCAACCAGTCCATAATGTCATTTCGTTCCTCATACACACTGAGCAGATCTTTTGGAAACCGTGGATGAGAGGAAGCCCCAGAACCATGTCTAGGACCCTTGGACCCATTTGCGAACTGAAGCTTGGCCAGTTCCAACTGGTGATCCCTGTCTTTTTGTTTTTCTGCCTGGTCGATTTTCAGTTTGGCTATGCTGAATTCAAGCTCCTGCTGCCTAAACCGCAGCTCTTGCTTCTTGAATTCAAGCATAGCCTCCCCATCAATACTGGCAGAGGAAACGTTAGACATTACATCCTCCCTGTCCTCGTGGTCGTGATGGATCAGTTCAGCGGCAGAACCGTCGGTTCTGCCAGTGAGAGCAGCCCCACCACCTTCTGCACTGTCCTCGGAAGTTATAGCGTCAAGCTGCGCTTCTTGCCACGCCACGATTCTCTGGATCATTTCCAATTTAGTGCCTTGAGAGGAAACCCCTCTCTCCGCACACATCTTCTTCAATGTTTCAGATTTCGAAGCATTTAAGGTTAATAAAGTATTCGTTTCCATACTGTTGATAGGACTATGGCCTTTTTAACGTTATATTCAATACTTTACTGCGTGTCCTGGTTGGAATAACCTGAAAACGCCTTAGCTCGTGCGCAACACTGGATACCTTCAGTCGTATCCCACCGCTGTACACCAATTTGTTAAGACGGATTTCTGAACTCTGTCCTGGTGGCGCAGAAGTTCAGAAGGCCAACCTAATTACTTGGAACAGGGTAACCTCTGGACAAGCCAGACCAATCAAGGTAGCGATCGCGGCGGTCAAGACTAGGTCTCAAGAGGGGTGAGGGTGACTGAAAGCCCGCAGTGAGCACACAAAGCAAGAGCGCTTACAAACTACTCCAAACAGTTGTTTATATCAAAAATAGATACACATTTATTATAAGGCCTTGAAACTAATAACCACAGTAAAAGCAGCAATATACAACGATATTAAACCAACACATACACTATCCACCCAATAAATATACAGAATACACAGTTTCACAGCATTAGCAGCACGAAATATGTTATCCACCTGCAGGGGAAGGAAAACAGGCAGTGCGAACCAATGCGTGTGATATGTCCGCCTTCTGAGGCCCCTAACTGGATGGTAGTCCAATCCCTACGAAGAGTGGAGCCTAGCGCTCAAAAGTACCTGCACACGCCGGTGCCAATGGGCAGAAGGTGAAGCTCTTCGGAGGACGTTGGACAGCTCTGTAAGGTGCCCTAATGAAGGAGAACACGGTCCGCGACTCTAGCGCAGCCTCCACTGTGAGGCAGAAGCAGGGCGCGAGTACGGACAAGGGGTGCTGTATTTACAGCGGGGAAAAGCAAGGGGCACTGCAGGAGGGCGACCAGATCCTAGCTAATCTACTCACCGGTCCCCGAAGCAAGCAGGCCCGAGCTTCTCCTCGATAGATGCAGCTTCTGGCAGGTTCTGAAGAGCAGGGAACGTCTCGTCGTCGTGCAGAGTAAAAAGACGTCCCGATCGAAGAAACAAGCACAGTTTTGTCGCCACAGCAGGGCAACGGAACGGCCGGGTGTATTCAAGCCAAACGAGCACCGCTCACCTCTAGCTTAGGGTTGCTAAGCAAACGAAGCGTGTGAGCGTGCCCCGGACTCAGAATACCACCCAACCTGTCGGCGATTACAGAGCAGGCCTCCTTAGTAAGCTGGTCAGTCAACTGGATGGCCCAGAGACACTTCCGAAGGCTTACGGCAGGAGTTGATGAAGGTGCCGGGAATAGCTGGTCCTGCTATTCCAATAGGTCGAAGCGCCAGTACAGGCCTTCTTGTTCGATCTTAGGTGGAAAGGGCTTCACCGGACGACAGCAATGAGGAGCAGAAGTTCTTCAGGGGGTCACCAGCGATTCCTCGGTCCAGCCTCGTGTTCGCAGGATACTTGGCTCCTGTATCCCTGGGTTCGTAAGAACTCAGGAGATCGACATGGCAGTGGTGTTTCCAGCTCCCTCTTATCCACGGTTCCCTTCGCGCCAAAACGGAGGGGAGCCAATGGGAGATCCGCTCATCCACACACATACCATACGTGGACCAATCACGGACCACGGTGGTCCCAGGCATTCACACCACCCTAGACTCTCTGGCACCCAGGATGTGTATTGGGACCAGACAGCCCAGCCCACATCCTGGGGGCACTCAAACGACATGTAGAAGCCCGCGAAAGCAACCGTGTTTCGCGGGAAACTACATGCCCAAATAAGGAAGGCCCCGGGTCGCCTGACCCGGGGGAAGGTAAAGGGAGCAAGACGGACAGTGGACGAGACAAAGGAGCCTCGTGGTCCGGCCATTTTGGGTAGCCGGGCCACCCTTTTGTGTTCGCGGCAAAAAGGTGCTCAGAACGGCAAAAGGAGCTCAAAATAAACCAAATGATCGCTGCCACCAGCCCAGTCCCTGAATGACTTGCACCGATCCAAAAACCATCCTACAAGAGTGTCTAGGGTCTGTAGAAGGCTAGAGACCCAAGAGAGCTGTAACTTAGCTTACAGTGCCCTCTTGTGTCGTGTTGCACTAAAATGGCGACACGATAAAAGAAACTACGGGAAACAGCGTTCCCCGGTACTGACTGTCTTAAGGGCATGTCAGTTTCCCCGTAAGAAAGGAGCGAAAGCCCAGAGGAGTACGGCAGAAGGCTGCACTTCTCTGGCAAAGTCAAGAAAACAGGTTGAAAACAATAGCAAAAAGTTTAGGGGTTGCCACATGGAAGGAAAGTTCCCTACAATAACGAAATCTTTCCTAACATTATACCAAACCTGAGACCCTTCCTATAGCATATGTGATATCCAACTCCTTCCCATTCCAAACATGAGACCCTTATTTAGCAAGAATGTAATATCCAACTCCTTCCCATTCCAATCCTGACACCCTTCTGATAGCATGAGATGTGATATTTCAATGCCTCTAATACCAAACCTGAGATCCTTCCTATAGCATGTGATGTGATATTTCAATGCTTCTAATACCAAACCTGAGATCCTTCCTATGACATGAGATGGGATATCCAATTCCTTCCCATTCCAAACCTGAGACCCTTCCTACAGCATGCGATGTGATATCTCAATGCTTCTAATACCAAACCTGAGACCCGTTCTATAACATGAGATGGGATATCCAACTCCTTCCCGTTCCAAACCTGAGACCCTTCCTATAGCATGAGATGTGATATCCAACTCCTTCCCATTCCAATCCTGAGACCCTTCCGATAGCATGAGATGTGATATCTCAATGCTTCTAATACCAAACCTGAGATCCTTGCTATAACATGAGATGTGATATCCAAATCCTTCCCCTTCCAAACCTGAGACCCTCCCTATAGTTTGAGAGGTGATATCCAACTCCTTCCCATTCCAATCCTGTGACCCTTCCGATAGCATGAGATGTGATATCTCAATGCCTCTAATACCAAACCTGAGATCCTTCCTCTAACATGAAATGTGATATCCAACTCCTTCCCATTCCAAACATGAGACCCTTCCTATAGAAAGAATGTAATATCCAACTCCTTCCCATTCCTATCCTGAGACCATTCCTATAGCATGCAATGTGATATCTCAATGCTTCTAATACCAAACCTGAGATCCTTCCTATGACATGAGATGTGATATCCAATTCCTTCCCATACCAAACCTGAGACCCTTCGTACAGCATGCGATGTGATATCTCAATGCTTCTAATACCAAACCTGAGACCCTTCCTATGGCATGAGATGTCATAGACAACTCCTTCCCATTCCAATCCTGAGACCCTTCCTATAGCATGAGATGTGATATCTCAATGCTTATACCAAACCTGAGACCCTTCCTATAGCATGAGATGTGATATCCAACTTCTTCCCATTCCAATCCTGAGACCCTTCCTATAGCATGAGATGTGATGCCTCAATGCTTCTAATACCAAACCTGAGATCTTTCCTATAAAATGAGATGTGATATCCAACTCCTTCCCATTCAAATCCTGAGACCCTTCCTATAGCATGAGATGTGATATCTCAATGCTTATACCAAACCTGAGACCCTTCCTATAGCTTGAGATGTGATATCCAACTCCTTCCCATTCCAATCCTGAGACCCTTCCTAGACCGTGAGATGTGATATCTCAATGCCTCTTACACCAAACCTGAGATCCTTCCTCTAACATGAAATGTGATATCCAACTCCTTCCCCTTCCAAACCTGAGAGCCTTCCTATAGCATGAGATATGATATCCAAGTCCTTCCCATTCCAATCCTGAGACCCTTCCTATAACATGAGATGTGATATCCAACTCCTTCCCATTCCAACCTGAGACCCTTCCTTTAGCATGAGATGGGATATCCAACTCCTTCCAAATCCAATCCTGATACTCTTCCGATAGCATTCGATGTGATATCCCAATGCTTCTACCAAACCTGAGACCCATACTATGGCATGCGATGTGCTATCAAACTCCTTCCCATTCCAATCCTGAGACCCTTCCTATAGCTTGAGATATGATATCCAACTCCTTCCCATTCCAATTCTGAGACCCTTCCTATACCATGAGACTTGATATCTCAATGCTTCTAATACCAAACCTGAGACCCGTCCTATAACATGAGATGTGATATCCAAATCCTTCCCCTTCCAAACCTTAGACCCTTCCTTTATCATGAGATGTGATATCCAACTCCTTCCCATTCCAATCCTGAGACCCTTCCCATATCATGAGATTTGTTATCTCAATGCTTCTAATATCAAACTTAAGACCCTCCCTATAGCATGAGATGTATCATCCAAGTCCTTCCCATTCCAATCCTGAGACTATTCCTATAGCATGAGATGTGATATCTCAATGCTTCTAATACCAAACCTGAGACCCTTCCTATAACATGAGATGGGATATCCAACTCCTTCCCCTTCCAATCCTGAGACCCTTCCGATAGCAGAGATGTGATATCTCAATGCTTATACCAAACCTGAGACCCTTCCTATGGCCTGAGATGTCATATACAACTCCTTCCCATTCCAATCCTGAGACCCTTCCTATAGCATGAGATGTGATGTCTCAATGCTTATACCAAACCTGAGACCCTTCCTATAGCATATGTGATATCCAACTCCTTCCCATTCCAAACATGAGACCCTTCCTTTAGCAAGAATGTAATATCCAACTCCTTCCCATTCCAATCCTGAGACCCTTCTGATAGCATGAGATGTGATATTTCAATGCCTCTAATACCAAACCTGAGATCCTTCCGACAGCATGAGATGTGATATTTCAATGCTTCTAATACCAAACCTGAGATCCTTCCTATGACATGAGATGGGATATCCAATTCCTTCCCATTCCAAACCTGAGACCCTTCCTACAGCATGCGATGTGATATCTCAATGCTTCTAATACCAAACCTGAGACCCGTTCTATAACATGAGATGGGATATCCAACTCCTTCCCGTTCCAAACCTGAGACCCTTCCTATAGCATGAGATGTGATATCCAACTCCTTCCCATTCCAATCCTGAGACCCTTCCGATAGCATGAGATGTGATATCTCAATGCTTCTAATACCAAACCTGAGATCCTTCCTATAACATGAGATGTGATATCCAAATCCTTCCCCTTCCAAACCTGAGACCCTCCCTATAGTTTGAGAGGTGATATCCAACTCCTTTCATTTCCAATCCTGTGACCCTTCCGATAGCATGAGATGTGATATCTCAATGCCTCTAATACCAAACCTGAGATCCTTCCTATAACATGAAATGTGATATCCAACTCCTTCCCATTCCAAACATGAGACCCTTCCTATAGAAAGAATGTAATATCCAACTCCTTCCCATTCCTATCCTGAGACCATTCCTATAGCATGCGATGTGATATCTCAATGCTTCTAATACCAAACCTGAGATCCTTCCTATGACATGAGATGTGATATCCAATTCCTTCCCATTCCAAACCTGAGACCCTTCGTACAGCATGCGATGTGATATCTCAATGCTTCTAATACCAAACCTGAGACCCATCCTATAACATGAGATGGGATATCCAACTCCTTCCCCTTCCAAACCTGAGACCCTTCCTATAGCATGAGATGTGATATCCAACTCCTTCCCATTCCAATCCTGAGACCCTTCCGATAGCATGAGATGTGATATTTCAATGCTTCGAATGCCAAACCTGAGATCCTTCCTATAACATGAGATGTGATATCCAAATACTTCCCCTTCCAAACCTAAGACCCTCCCTAGAGCATGAGATGTGATATCCAACTCCTTCCCATTCCAATCCTGAGACCCATCCGATAGCATGAGATGTGATATCTCAATGCCTCTAATACCAAACCTGAGATCCTTCCTCTAACATGAAATGGGATATCCAACTCCTTCCCTTTCCAAACCTGAGAGCCTTCCTATAGCATGAGATGTGATATCCAAGTCCTTCCCATTCCAATCCTGAGACCCTTCCTATAACATGAGATGTGATATCCAACTCCTTCCCATTCCAACCTGAGACCCTTCCTATAGCATGAGATGGGATATCCAACTCCATCCAAATCCAATCCTGAGTCCCTTCCGATAGCATGAGATGTGATATCTCAATGCTTATACCAAACCTGAGACCCTTCCTATAGCATGAGATGTGATATCCAACTTCTTCCCATGCCAATCCTGAGACCCTTCCTATAACATGAGATGTGATGTCTCAATGCTTCTAATACCAAACCTGAGATCTTTCCTATAAAATGAGATGTGATATCCAACTCCTTCCCATTCCAAATATGAGACCCTTCCTATAGCATGAGATGTGATATCTCAATGCTTATACCAAACCTGAGACCCTTCCTATAGCTTGAGATGTGATATCAAACTCCTTCCCATTCCAACCTGAGACCCTTCCTACAGCATGCAATATGATATCTCAATGATTCTAATAACAAACCTGAGACCCGTCCTATAACATGAGATGGGATATCCAACTCCTTCCCATTCCAATCCTGAGACACTTCCGATAGCAGAGATGTGATATCTCAATGCTTATACCAAACCTGAGACCCTTCCTATAACATGAGATGTGATATCCAACTCCTTCCCGTTCCAAACCTGCGACCCTTCCTATAGCATATATGATATCCAACTCCTTCCCATTCCAAATGAGACCCTTCCTATAGCAAGAAAGTAATATCCAACTCCTTCCCTTTCCAATCCTGAGACCATTCCTATAGCATGAGATGTGATATCTCAATGCTTCTAATACCAAACCCGAGATCCTTCCTATGACATGAGATGTGACATCCAATTCCTTCCCATTCCAAACCTGAGACCCTTCCTACAGCATGCGATGTGATATCTCAATGCTTCTAATACCAAACCTGAGACCCGTCCGATAACATGAGATGGGATATCCAACTCCTTCCCGTTCCAAACCTGAGACCCTTCCTATAGCATGAGATGTGATATCCAACTCCTTCCCATTCCAATCCTGAGACCCTTATGATAGCAGGAGATGTGATATCTCAATGCCTCTATTACCAAACCTGAGATCCTACCTCTAACATGAAATGTGATATCCAACTCCTTCCCTTTCCAAACCTGAGACCCTGCCTATAGCATGAGATGTGATATCCAAGTCCTTCCCATTCCAATCCTGACACCCTTCCTATAGCATGAGATGTGATATCTCAATGCATATACCAAACCTGAGACCCTTCCTATGGCATGAGATGTCATAGACAACTCCTTCCCATTCCAATCCTGAGACCCTTCCTATAGCATGAGATGTGATATCTCAATGCTTATACCAAACCTGAGACCCTTCCTATAGCATGAGATGTGATATCCAACTTCTTCCCATTCCAATCCTGAGACCCTTCCTATAGCATGAGGTGTGATGCCTCAATGCTTCTAATACCAAACCTGAGATCTTTCCTATAAAATGAGATGTGATATCCAACTCCTTCCCATTCCAATCCTGAGACCCTTCCTATAGCATGAGATGTGATATCTCAATGCTTATACCAAACCTGAGACCCTTCCTATAGCTTGAGATGTGATATCCAACTCCTTCCCATTCCAATCCTGAGTCCCTTCCTATAGCGTGAGATGTGATATCTCAATGCCTCTAATACCAAACCTGAGATCCTTCCTCTAACATGAAATGTGATATCCAACTCCTTCCCCTTCCAAACCTGAGAGCCTTCCTATAGCATGAGATATGATATCCAAGTCCTTCCCATTCCAATCCTGAGACCCTTCCTATAACATGAGATGTGATATCCAACTCCTTCCCATTCCAACCTGAGACCCTTCCTATAGCATGAGATGGGATATTCAACTCCTTCCAAATCCAATCCTGATACTCTTCCGATAGCATGAGATGTGATATCCCAATGCTTCTACCAAACCTGAGACCCATACTATGGCATGAGATGTGCTATCAAACTCCTTCCCATTCCAATCCTGAGACCCTTCCTATAGCTTGAGATATGATATCCAACTCCTTCCCATTCCAATTCTGAGACCCTTCCTATACCATGAGACTTGATATCTCAATGCTTCTAATACCAAACCTGAGACCCGTCCTATAACATGAGATTTGATATCAAATCCTTCCCCTTCCAAACCTTAGACCCTTCCTTTATCATGAGATGTGATATCCAACTCCTTCCCATTCCAATCCTGAGACCCTTCCCATATCAGGAGATTTGTTATCTCAATGCTTCTAATATCAAACTTAAGACCCTCCCTATAGCATGAGATGTATCATCCAATCCTTCCCATTCCAATCCTGAGACTATTCCTATAGCATGAGATGTGATATCTCAGTGCTTCTAATACCAAACCTGAGACCCTTCCTATAACATGAGATGGGATATCCAACTCCTTCCCCTTCCAATCCTGAGACCCTTCCGATAGCAGAGATGTGATATCTCAATGCTTATACCAAACCTGAGACCCTTCCTATGGCCTGAGATGTCATATACAACTCCTTCCCATTCCAATCCTGAGACCCTTACTATAGCATGAGATGTGATGTCTCAATGCTTATACCAAACCTGAGACCCTTCCTATAGCATATGTGATATCCAACTCCTTCCAATTCCAAACATGAGACCCTTCCTATAGCAAGACTGTAATATCCAACTCCTTCCCATTCCATTCCTAAGACCCTTCTGAGAGCATGAGATGTCATATTTCAATGCCTCTAATACCAAACCTGAGATCCTTCCGATAGCATGAGATGTGATATCTCAATGCTTCTAATACCAAACCTGAGATCCTTCCTATGACATGAGATGTGATATCCAATTCCTTCCCATTCCAAACCTGAGACCCTTCCTACAGCATGCAATGTGATATCTCAATGCTTCTAATACCAAACCTGAGACCCGTTCTATAACATGAGATGGGATATCCAACTCCTTCCCGTTCCAATCCTGAGACCCTTCCGATAGCATGAGATGTGATATCTCAATGCTTCTAATACCAAACCTGAGATCCTTCCTATAACATGAGATGTGATATCCAAATCCTTCCCCTTCCAAACCTGAGACCCTCCCTATAGCATGAGATATGATATCCAACTCCTTCCCATTCCAATCCTGAGACCCTTCCGATAGCATGAGATGTGATATCTCAATGCCTCTAATACCAAACCTGAGATCCTTCCTCTAACATGAAATGTGATATCCAACTCATTCCCATTCCAAACATGAGACCCTTCCTATAGCATGAGATGTGATATCTCAATGCTTATACCAAACCTGAGAGCCATCCTATAACATGAGATGGGATATCCAACTCCTTCCCGTTCCAAACCTGAGACCCTTCCTATAGCATGAGATGTGATATCCAACTCCTTCCCATTCCAATCCTGAGACCCTTCCGATAGCATGAGATGTGATATCTCAATGCTTCTAATGCCAAACCTGAGATCCTTCCTATAACATGAGATGTGATATCCAAATACTTCCCCTTCCAAACCTGAGACCCTCCCTATAGCATGAGATGTGATATCCAACTCCTTCCCATTCCAATCCTGAGACCCTTCCGATAGCATGAGATGTGATATCTCAATGCCTCTAATACCAAACCTGAGATCCTTCCTCTAACATGAAATGTGATATCCAACTCCTTCCCTTTGCAAACCTGAGAGCCTTCCTATAGCATGAGATGTGATATCCAAGTCCTTCCCATTCCAATCCTGAGACCCTTCCTATAACATGAGATGTGATATCCAACTCCTTCCCATTCCAACCTGAGACCCTTCCTATAGCATGAGATGGGATATCCAACTCCATCCAAATCCAATCCTGAGACCCTTCCGATAGCATGAGATGTGATATCTCAGTGCTTATACCAAACCTGAGACCCTTCCTATAGCATGAGATGTGATATCCAACTTCTTCCCATTCCAATCCTGAGACCCTTCCTATAACATGAGATGTGATGTCTCAATGCTTCTAATACCAAACCTGAGATCTTTCCTATAAAATGAGATGTGATATCCAACTCCTTCCCATTCCAAATATGAGACCCTTCCTATAGCATGAGATGTGATATCTCAATGCTTATACCAAACCTGAGACCCTTCCTATAGCTTGAGATGTGATATCCAACTCCTTCCCATTCCAACCTGAGACCCTTCCTATAGCATGAGATGGGATATCCAACTCCTTCCAAATCCAATCCTGATACTCTTCCGATAGCATGAGATGTGATATCCCAATGCTTCTACCAAACCTGAGACCCATACTATGGCATGAGATGTGCTATCAAACTCCTTCCCATTCCAATCCTGAGACCCTTCCTATAGCTTGAGATATGATATCCAACTCCTTCCCATTCCAATTCTGAGACCCTTCCTATACCATGAGACTTGATATCTCAATGCTTCTAATACCAAACCTGAGACCCGTCCTATAACATGAGATGTGATATCAAATCCTTCCCCTTCCAAACCTTAGACCCTTCCTTTATCATGAGATGTGATATCCAACTCCTTCCCATTCCAATCCTGAGACCCTTCCCATATCATGAGATTTGTTATCTCAATGCTTCTAATATCAAACTTAAGACCCTCCCTATAGCATGAGATGTATCATCCAAGTCCTTCCCATTCCAATCCTGAGACTATTCCTATAGCATGAGATGTGATATCTCAATGCTTCTAATACCAAACCTGAGACCCTTCCTATAACATGAGATGGGATATCCAACTCCTTCCCCTTCCAATCCTGAGACCCTTGCGATAGCAGAGATGTGATATCTCAATGCTTATACCAAACCTGAGACCCTTCCTATGGCCTGAGATGTCATATACAACTCCTTCCCATTCCAATCCTGAGACCCTTACTATAGCATGAGATGTGATGTCTCAATGCTTATACCAAACCTGAGACCCTTCCTATAGCATATGTGATATCCAACTCCTTCCAATTCCAAACATGAGACCCTTCCTATAGCAAGACTGTAATATCCAACTCCTTCCCATTCCAATCCTGAGACCCTTCTGAGAGCATGAGATGTCATATTTCAATGCCTCTAATACCAAACCTGAGATCCTTCCGATAGCATGAGATGTGATATCTCAATGCTTCTAATACCAAACCTGAGATCCTTCCTATGACATGAGATGTGATATCCAATTCCTTCCCATTCCAAACCTGAGACCCTTCCTACAGCATGCGATGTGATATCTCAATGCTTCTAATACCAAACCTGAGACCCGTTCTATAACATGAGATGGGATATCCAACTCCTTCCCGTTCCAATCCTGAGACCCTTCCGATAGCATGAGATGTGATATCTCAATGCTTCTAATACCAAACCTGAGATCCTTCCTATAACATGAGATGTGATATCCAAATCCTTCCCCTTCCAAACCTGAGACCCTCCCTATAGCATGAGATATGATATCCAACTCCTTCCCATTCCAATCCTGAGACCCTTCCGATAGCATGAGATGTGATATCTCAATGCCTCTAATACCAAACCTGAGATCCTTCCTCTAACATGAAATGTGATATCCAACTCATTCCCATTCCAAACATGAGACCCTTCCTATAGCATGAGATGTGATATCTCAATGCTTATACCAAACCTGAGAGCCATCCTATAACATGAGATGGGATATCCAACTCCTTCCCGTTCCAAACCTGAGACCCTTCCTATAGCATGAGATGTGATATCCAACTCCTTCCCATTCCAATCCTGAGACCCTTCCGATAGCATGAGATGTGATATCTCAATGCTTCTAATGCCAAACCTGAGATCCTTCCTATAACATGAGATGTGATATCCAAATACTTCACCTTCCAAACCTGAGACCCTCCCTATAGCATGAGATGTGATATCCAACTCCTTCCTATTCCAATCCTGAGACCCTTCCGATAGCATGAGATGTGATATCTCAATGCCTCTAATACCAAACCTGAGATCCTTCCTCTAACATGAAATGTGATATCCAACTCCTTCCCTTTGCAAACCTGAGAGCCTTCCTATAGCATGAGATGTGATATCCAAGTCCTTCCCATTCCAATCCTGAGACCCTTCCTATAACATGAGATGTGATATCCAACTCCTTCCCATTCCAACCTGAGACACTTCCTATAGCATGAGATGGGATATCCAACTCCATCCAAATCCAATCCTGAGACCCTTCCGATAGCATGAGATGTGATATCTCAGTGCTTATACCAAACCTGAGACCCTTCCTATAGCATGAGATGTGATATCCAACTTCTTCCCATTCCAATCCTGAGACCCTTCCTATAACATGAGATGTGATGTCTCAATGCTTCTAATACCAAACCTGAGATCTTTCCTATAAAATGAGATGTGATATCCAACTCCTTCCCATTCCAAATATGAGACCCTTCCTATAGCATGAGATGTGATATCTCAATGCTTATACCAAACCTGAGACCCTTCCTATAGCTTGAGATGTGATATCCAACTCCTTCCCATTCCAACCTGAGACCCTTCCTATACCATGAGATGGGATATCCAACTCCATCCAAATCCAATCCTGAGACCCTTCCTATAGCATGAGATGTGAAATCTCAATGCTTATACCAAACCTGAGACCCTTCCTATAGCATGAGATGTGATATCCAACTTCTTCCCATTCCAATCCTGAGACCCTTCCTATAACATGAGATGTGATGTCTCAATGCTTCTAATACCAAACCTGAGATCTTTCCTATAAAATGAGATGTGATATCCAACTCCTTCCCATTCCAAATATGAGACCCTTCCTATAGCATGAGATGTGATATCTCAATGCTTATACCAAACCTGAGACCCTTCCTATAGCTTGAGATGTGATATCCAACTCCTTCCCATTCCAACCTGAGACCCTTCCTATAGCATGAGATGGGATATCCAACTCCTTCCAAATCCAATCCTGATACTCTTCCGATAGCATGAGATGTGATATCCCAATGCTTCTACCAAACCTGAGACCCATACTATGGCATGAGATGTGCTATCAAACTCCTTCCCATTCCAATCCTGAGACCCTTCCTATAGCTTGAGATATGATATCCAACTCCTTCCCATTCCAATTCTGAGACCCTTCCTATACCATGAGACTTGATATCTCAATGCTTCTAATACCAAACCTGAGACCCGTCCTATAACATGAGATGTGATATCAAATCCTTCCCCTTCCAAACCTTAGACCCTTCCTTTATCATGAGATGTGATATCCAACTCCTTCCCATTCCAATCCTGAGACCCTTCCCATATCATGAGATTTGTTATCTCAATGCTTCTAATATCAAACTTAAGACCCTCCCTATAGCATGAGATGTATCATCCAAGTCCTTCCCATTCCAATCCTGAGACTATTCCTATAGCATGAGATGTGATATCTCAATGCTTCTAATACCAAACCTGAGACCCTTCCTATAACATGAGATGGGATATCCAACTCCTTCCCCTTCCAATCCTGAGACCCTTGCGATAGCAGAGATGTGATATCTCAATGCTTATACCAAACCTGAGACCCTTCCTATGGCCTGAGATGTCATATACAACTCCTTCACATTCCAATCCTGAGACCCTTACTATAGCATGAGATGTGATGTCTCAATGCTTATACCAAACCTGAGACCCTTCCTATAGCATATGTGATATCCAACTCCTTCCAATTCCAAACATGAGACCCTTCCTATAGCAAGACTGTAATATCCAACTCCTTCCCATTCCAATCCTGAGACCCTTCTGAGAGCATGAGATGTCATATTTCAATGCCTCTAATACCAAACCTGAGATCCTTCCGATAGCATGAGATGTGATATCTCAATGCTTCTAATACCAAACCTGAGATCCTTCCTATGACATGAGATGTGATATCCAATTCCTTCCCATTCCAAACCTGAGACCCTTCCTACAGCATGCGATGTGATATCTCAATGCTTCTAATACCAAACCTGAGACCCGTTCTATAACATGAGATGGGATATCCAACTCCTTCCCGTTCCAATCCTGAGACCCTTCCGATAGCATGAGATGTGATATCTCAATGCTTCTAATACCAAACCTGAGATCCTTCCTATAACATGAGATGTGATATCCAACTCATTCCCATTCCAAACATGAGACCCTTCCTATAGCATGAGATGTGATATCTCAATGCTTATACCAAACCTGAGAGCCATCCTATAACATGAGATGGGATATACAACTCCTTCCCGTTCCAAACCTGAGACCCTTCCTATAGCATGAGATGTGATATCCAACTCCTTCCCATTCCAATCCTGAGACCCTTCCGATAGCATGAGATGTGATATCTCAATGCTTCTAATGCCAAACCTGAGATCCTTCCTATAACATGAGATGTGATATCCAAATACTTCCCCTTCCAAACCTGAGACCCTCCCTATAGCATGAGATGTGATATCCAACTCCTTCTCATTCCAATCCTGAGACCCTTCCGATAGCATGAGATGTGATATCTCAATGCCTCTAATACCAAACCTGAGATCCTTCCTCTAACATGAAATGTGATATCCAACTCCTTCCCTTTGCAAACCTGAGAGCCTTCCTATAGCATGAGATGTGATATCCAAGTCCTTCCCATTCCAATCCTGAGACCCTTCCTATAACATGAGATGTGATATCCAACTCCTTCCCATTCCAACCTGAGACACTTCCTATAGCATGAGATGGGATATCCAACTCCATCCAAATCCAATCCTGAGACCCTTCCGATAGCATGAGATGTGATATCTCAGTGCTTATACCAAACCTGAGACCCTTCCTATAGCATGAGATGTGATATCCAACTTCTTCCCATTCCAATCCTGAGACCCTTCCTATAACATGAGATGTGATGTCTCAATGCTTCTAATACCAAACCTGAAATCTTTCCTATAAAATGAGATGTGATATCCAACTCCTTCCCATTCCAAATATGAGACCCTTCCTATAGCATGAGATGTGATATCTCAATGCTTATACCAAACCTGAGACCCTTCCTATAGCTTGAGATGTGATATCCAACTCCTTCCCATTCCAACCTGAGACCCTTCCTATAGCATGAGATGGGATATCCAACTCCATCCAAATCCAATCCTGAGACCCTTCCTATAGCATGAGATGTGAAATCTCAATGCTTATACCAAACCTGAGACCCTTCCTATAGCATGAGTTGTGATATCCAACTTCTTCCCATTCCAATCCTGAGACCCTTCCTATAACATGAGATGTGATATCTCAATGCTTCTAATACCAAACCTGAGATCTTTCCTATAAAATGAGATGTGATATCCAACTCCTTCCCATTCCAATCCTGAGACCCTTTTTATATCGTGAGATGTGATATCTCAATGCCTCTAATACCAAACCTGAGATCCTTCCTCTAACATGAAATGTAATATCCAACTCCTTCCCATTCCTGTCCTGAGACCATTCCTATAGCATGAGATGTGATATCTCAATGCTTCTAATACCAAACCTGAGATCCTTCCTATAACATGAGATGTGATATCCAAATACTTCCCCTTCCAAACCTGAGACCCTCCCTAGAGCATGAGATGTGATATCCAACTCCTTCCCATTCCAATCCTGGGACCCTTCCGATAGCATGAGATGTGATTTCTCAATGCCTCTAATACCAAACCTGAGATCCTTCCTCTAACATGAAATGTGATATCCAACTCCTTCCCTTTCCAAACCTGAGACCCTTCCTATAACATAAGATGTGATATCCAACTCCTTCCCATTCCAACCTGAGACCCTTCCTATAGCATGAGATGGGATATCCAACTCCATCCAAATCCAATCCTGAGACCCTTCCGATAACATGAGATGTGATATCTCAGTGCTTATACCAAACCTGAGATCCTTCCTATAGCATGAGATGTGATATCCAACTTCTTCCCATTCCAATCCTGAGACCCTTCCTATAACATGAGATGTGATGTCTCAGTGCTTCTAATACCAAACCTGAGATCTTTCCTATAAAATGAGATGTGATATCCAACTCCTTCCCATTCCAAATATGAGACCCTTCCTATAGCATGAGATGTGATATCTCAATGCTTATACCAAACCTGAGACCCTTCCTATAGCTTGCGATGTGATATCCAACTCCTTCCCATTCCAACCTGAGACCCTTCCTATAGCATGAGATGGGATATCCTACTCCATCCAAATCCAATCCTGAGACTTCCTATAGCATGAGATGTGATATCTCAATGCTTATACCAAACCTGAGACCCTTCCTATAGCATGAGATGTGATATCCAACTTCTTCCCATTCCAATCCTGAGACCCTTCCTATTTCATGAGATGTGATGTCTCAATGCTTCTAATACCAAACCTGAGATCTTTCCTATAAAATGAGATGTGATATCCAACTCCTTCCCATTCCAATCCTGAGACCCTTCCTATAGCATGAGATGTGATATCTCAATGCTTATACCAAACCTGAGACCCTTCCTATAGCTTGAGATGTGATATCCAACTCCTTCCCATTCCAATCCTGAGACCCTTCCTATAGCGTGAGATGTGATATCTCAATGTCTCTAATACCAAACCTGAGATCCTTCCTCTAACATGAAATGTGATATCCAACTCCTTCCCCTTCCAAACCTGAGAGCCTTCCTATAGCATGAGATATGATATCCAAGTCCTTCCCATTCCAATCCTTAGACCCTTCCTACAACATGAGATGTGATATCCAACTCCTTCCCATTCCAACCTGAGACCCTTCCTATAGCATGAGATGGGATATCCAACTCCTTCCAAATCCAATCCTGATACCCTTCCGATAGCATGAGATGTGATATCCCAATGCTTCTACCAAACCTGAGACCCATACTATGGCATGAGATGTGATATCAAACTCCTTCCCATTCCAATCCTGAGACCCTTCCTATAGCTTGAGATGTGATATCCAACTCCTTCCCATTCCAATTCTGAGACCCGTCTTATACCATGAGACTTGATATCTCAATGCTTCTAATACCAAACCTGAGACCGGTCCTATAACATGAGATGTGATATCCAAATCCTTCCCCTTCCAAACCTTAGACCCTTCCTTTATCATGAGATGTGATATCCAACTCCTTCCCATTCCAATCCTGAGACCCTTCCGATATCATGAGATTTGTTATCTCAATGCTTCTAATATCAAACTTGAGACCCTCCCTATAGCATGAGATGTGACATCCAAGTCCTTCGCATTCCAATTCTGAGACCCTTCCTATAGCATGAGATGTGATATCCAACTCCTTCCCATTCCAATTCTGAGACCCTTCCTATACCATGAGACTTGATGTCTCAATGCTTCTAATACCAAACCAGAGACCCTTCCTATAGCATGAGATGTGATATCCAACTCCTTCCCATTCCAATCCTGAGACCCTTCCTATAGCATGAGATGTGATATCTCAATGCGTCTAATACCAAACCTGAGACCCTTCCTATAGCATGAGATGGGATATTCAACTCCTTCCCAATCCAATCCTGAGACCCTTCCGATAGCATGAGATGTGATATCTCAATGCTTCTACCAAACCTGAGACCCTTCCTATCACATGAGATGTGATATCAAATTCCTTCCCATTCCAATCCTGAGACCCTTCCTATACAATGAGATGTGATATCTCAATGCTTCTAATACTAAACCTGAGACCCATCCTATAACATGAGATGTAATATCCAAATCCTTCCCCTTCCAAGCCCGAGACCCTTCCTTTAGCATGAGATGTGATATCCAACTCCTTCCCATTCCAATCCTGAGACCCTTCCTATAGCATGAGATGTGATATCTCAATGCTTCTACCAAACCTGAGACCCTTCCTATAGCATGAGATGTGATATCCAACTCCTTCCCATTCCAATCCTGAGACCGTTCCTATAGCATGAGATGTGATATCTCAATGCTTCTAATACCAAACCTGATATCATTCCTATAACATGAGATGGGATATACAACTTCTTCCCATTCCAATCCTAAGATCCTTCCTATACCATGAGATGTGATATCTCAATGTTTCTCATACCAAACGTGAGGCCCTTCCTATAGCAAGAGATGTGATATACCAATCCTTCCCATTCCAATCCTGAGACCGTTCCTATAGCATGAGATGTGATATCTCAATGCTTCTAATACCAAACCTGATATCATTCCTATAACGTGAGATGGGATATCCAACTTCTTCCCATTCCAATCCTAAGATCCTTCCTATACCATGAGATGTGATATCTCAATGTTTCTCATACAAAACGTGAGGCCCTTCCTATAGCATGAGATGTGATATCCGACTCCTTCCCAATCCAATCCTGAGACCTTTCCTATAGCATGAGATGTAATATCACAATGCTTGTAATACCAAACCTGAGTCCCTTCATATAGCATGAGATGTGATATCCAACTCCTTCCCATTCCAATCCTGAGACCCTTCCTATAGCATGAGATGTGACATCTCAATGCTTCTAATACCAAACCTGAGACCCTTCCTATAGCATGAGATGGGATATCCAACTCCATCCCATTCCAATCTGAGACCCTTCCTATAGCATATGTGATATCCAACTCCTTCCCATTCCAAACATTAGACCCTTCCTATAGCAAGAATGTAATATCCAACTCCTTCCCATTCCAATCCTGAGACTCTTCCTATAACATGAGATGTGATATCCAACTACTTCCCATTCCAATCCTGAGACCCTTCCTATAGCATGAGATGTGATATCTCAATGATTCTAATACCCAACCTGGGCCCTTCCTATAGCATGAGATGTGATATCAAACTCCGTCCCATTCCAATCCTGCGTCCCTTCCTATAGCATGAGATTTGATATCTCAATGTTTCTACTACCAAACCTGAGACCCTTCCTATAAGATGAGACGTGATATCCAACTCCTTCCCATTCCAAACCTGAGACCCTTCCTACAGCATGCGATGTGATATCTCAATGCTTCTAATACCAAACCTGAGACCCGTCCTATAACATGAGATGGGATATCCAACTCCTTCCCATCCCAATTCTGAGACACTTCCGATAGCAGAGATGTGATATCTCAATGCTTATACCAAACCTGAGACCCTTCCTATGGCATGAGATGTGATATCCAACTCCTTCCCATTCCAATCCTCAGACACTTCCTATAGCATGAGATGTGATATCTCAATGCTTCTAATACCAAATCTGTGACCCTTCCTATGGCATGAGATTTGATATCAAACTCCTTCCCATTCCAATCCTGAGACCCTTCCTATAGCATGAGATATGATATCCAAATCCTTCCCATTCCAATCCTGAAACCCTTCCTATACCATGAGATGTGATATCTTAATGCTTCTAATACCAAAACTTAGACCCGTCCTATAACATGAGATGTGATATCCAAATCCTTCCCCTTCGAAACCTGAAACCCTTCCTTTAGCATGAGATGTGATATCCAGCTCCTTCCCATTCCAATCCTGAGACCCTTCCGATAGCATGAGATGTGATATCTCAATGCTTCTCATATCAAAACTAAGACCCTCCCTATAGCATGAGATGTGATATCTAAGTCCTTCCCATTCCAATCCTGAGACCCTTCCGATAGCAGAGATGTGATATCTCAATGCTTATACCAAACCTGAGACCCTTCCTATGGCATGAGATGTGATGTCCAACTCCTTCCCATTGCAATCCTGAGACCCTTCCTATAGCATGAGATGTGATATCTCAATGCGTCTACCAAACCTGAGACCCTTCCTTTAGCATGAGATGTCATATACAACTCCTTCCCATTCCAATCCTGAGACGCTTCCTATAGCATGAGATGTGATATCTCAATGCTTCTAATACCAAACCTGAGATCCTTCCGATAACATGAGATGTGATATCCAAATCCTTTCCCTTCCAAACCTGAGACCCTTCCTATGGCATGAGATTTGATATCAAACTCCTTCCCATTCCAATCCTGAGACCCTTCCTATAGCATGAGGTATGATATCCAAATCCTTCCCATTCCAATCCTGAGACCCTTCCTATAGCATGAGATATGATATCCAAATCCTTCCCATTCCAATCCTGAAACCCTTCCTATACCATGAGATGTGATATCTTAATGCTTCTAATACCAAAACTGAGACCCGTCCTATAACATGAGATGTGATATCCAAATCCTTCCCTTTCCAAACCTGAGACCCTTCCTTTAGCATGAGATGTGATATCCAGCTCCTTCCCATTCCAATCCTGAGACCCTTCCGATAGCATGAGATGTGATATCTCAATGCTTCTCATATCAAAACTAAGACCCTCCCTATAGCATGAGATGTGATATCTAAGTCCTTCCCATTCCAATCCTGAGACCCTTCCGATAGCAGAGATGTGATATCTCAATGCTTCTACCAAACCTTAGACCCTTCCTATGGCATGAGATGTGAGATCCAACTCCTTCCCATTTCAATCCTGAGACCCTTCCTATAGCATGAGATGTGATATCTCAATGCGTCTACCAAACCTGAGACCCTTCCTTTAGCATGAGATGTCATATACAACTCCTTCCCATTCCAATCCTGAGACGCTTCCTATAGCATGAGATGTGATATCTCAATGCTTCTAATACCAAACCTGAGATCCTTCCGATAACATGAGATGTGATATCCAAATCCTTTCCCTTCCAAACCTGAGACCCTTCCTATGGCATGAGATTTGATATCAAACTCCTTCCCATTCCAATCCTGAGACCCCTCCTATAGCATGAGGTATGATATCCAAATCCTTCCCATTCCAATCCTGAGACCCTTCCTATAGCATGAGATATGATATCCAAATCCTTCCCATTCCATTCCTGAAACCCTTCCTATACCATGAGATGTGATATCTCAATGCGTCTAATACCAAACCTGAGACCCTTCCTATAGCATGAGATGGGATATCCAACTCCTTCCCAATCCAATCCTGAGACCCTTCCGATAGCATGAGATGTGATATCTCAATGCTTCTACCAAACCTGAGACCCTTCCTATCACATGAGATGTGATATCAAATTCCTTCCCATTCCAATCCTGAGACCCTTCCTATACCATGAGATGTGATATCTCAATGCTTCTAATACTAAACCTGAGACCCATCCTATAACATGAGATGTAATATCCAAATCCTTCCCCTTCCAAGCCTGAGACCCTTCCTTTAGCATGAGATGTGATATCCAACTCCTTCCCATTCCAATCCTGAGACCCTTCCTATAGCATGAGATGTGATATCTCAATGCTTCTACCAAACCCGAGACCCTTCCTATAGCATGAGATGTGATATCCAACTCCTTCCCATTCCAATCCTGAGACCGTTCCTATAGCATGAGATGTGATATCTCAATGCTTCTAATACCAAACCTGAGATCTATCCTATGACATGAGATGTGATATCCAACTCCTTCCCATTCCAATCCTGAGACCCTTTTTATAGCGTGAGATGTGATATCTCAATGCCTCTAATACCAAACCTGAGATCCTTCCTCTAACATGAAATGTAATATCCAACTCCTTCCCATTCCTGTCCTGAGACCATTCCTATAGCATGAGATGTGATATCTCAATGCTTCTAATACCAAACCTGAGATCCTTCCTATGACATGAGATGTGATATCCAATTCCTTCCCATCACAAACCCGAGACCCTTCCTACAGCATGCGATGTGATATCTCAATGCTTCTAATACCAAACCTGAGACCCATCCTATAACATGAGATGGGATATCCAACTCCTTCCCGTTCCAAACCTGAGACCCTTCCTATAGCATGAGATGTGATATCCAACTCCTTCCCATTCCAATCCTGAGACCCTTCCGATAGCATGAGATGTGATATCTCAATGCTTCTAATGCCAAACCTGAGATCCTTCCTATAACATGAGATGTGATATCCAAATACTTCCCCTTCCAAACCTGAGACCCTCCCTATAGCATGAGATGTGATATCCAATTCCTTCCCATTCCAAACCTGAGACCCTTCCGATAGCATGAGATGTGATTTCTCAATGCCTCTAATACCAAACCTGAGATCCTTCCTCTAACATGAAATGTGATATCCAACTCCTTCCCTTTCCAAACCTGAGACCCTTCCTATAACATGAGATGTGATATCCAACTCCTTCCCATTCCAACCTGAGACCCTTCCTATAGCATGAGATGGGATATCCAACTCCATCCAAATCCAATCCTGAGACCCTTCCGATAGCATGAGATGTGATATCTCAGTGCTTATACCAAACCTGAGACCCTTCCTATAGCATGAGATGTGATATCCAACTTCTTCCCATTCCAATCCTGAGACCCTTCCTATAACATGAGATGTGATGTCTCAATGCTTCTAATACCAAACCTGAGATCTTTGCTATAAAATGAGATGTGATATCCAACTCCTTCCCATTCCAAATATGAGACCCTTCCTATAGCATGAGATGTGATATCTCAATGCTTATACCAAACCTGAGACCCTTCCTATAGCTTGAGATGTGATATCCAACTCCTTCCCATTCCAACCTGAGACCCTCCCTATAGCATGAGATGTGACATCCAAGTCCTTCCCATTCCAATCCTGAGACCCTTCGTATAGCATGAGATGTGATGTATCAATGCTTCTAATACCAAACCTGAGATCTTTCCTATAAAATGAGATGTGATATGCAACTCCTTCCCATTCCAAATATAAGACCCTTCCTATAGCATGAGATGTGATATCTCAATGCTTATACCAAACCTGAGACCCTTCCTATAGCTTGAGATGTGATATCCAACTCCTTCCCATTCCAACCTGAGAACCTTCCTATAGCATGAGATGGGATATCCTACTCCATCCAAATCCAATCCTGAGACCCTTCCTATAGCATGAGATGTGATATCTCAATGCTTATACCAAACCTGAGACACTTCCTATAGCATGAGATGTGATATCCAACTTCTTCCCATTCCAATCCTGAGACCCTTCCTATTTCATGAGATGTGATGTCTCAATGCTTCTAATACCAAACCTGAGATCTTTCCTATAAAATGAGATGTGATATCCAACTCCTTCCCATTCCAATCCTGAGACACTTCATATAGCATGAGATGTGATATCTCAATGCTTATACCAAACCTGAGACCCTTCCTATAGCTTGAAATGTGATATCCAACTCCTTCCCATTCCAATCCTGAGACCCTTCCTATAGCGTGAGATGTGATATCTCAATGCCTCTAATACCAAACCTGAGATCCTTCCTCTAACAAGAAATGTGATATCCAACTCCTTCCCCTTCCAAACCTGAGAGCCTTCCTATAGCATGAGATATGATATCCAAGTCCTTCCCATTCCAATCCTTAGACCCTTCCTATAACATGAGATGTGATATCCAACTCCTTCCCATTCCAACCTGAGACCCTTCCTATAGCATGAGATGGGATATCCAACTCCTTCCAAATCCAATCCTGATACCCTTCCGATAACATGAGATGTGATATCCCAATGCTTCTACCAAACCTGAGACCCATACTATGGCATGAGATGTGATATCAAACTCCTTCCCATTCCAATCCTGAGACCCTTCCTATAGCTTGAGATTTGATATCCAACTCCTTCCCATTCCAATTCTGAGACCCGTCCTATACCATGAGACTTGATATCTCAATGCTTCTAATACCAAACCTGAGACCGGTCCTATAACATGAGATGTGATATCCAAATCCTTCCCCTTCCAAACCTTAGACCCTTCCTTTATCATGAGATGTGATATCCAACTCCTTCCCATTCCAATCCTGAGACCCTTCCGATATCATGAGATTTGTTAACTCAATGCTTCTAATATCAAACTTGAGACCCTCCCTATAGCATGAGATGTGACATCCAAGTCCTTCCCATTCCAATTCTGAGACCCTTCCTATAGCATGAGATGTGATATCCAACTCCTTCCCATTCCAATTCTGAGACCCTTCCTATACCATGAGACTTGATGTCTCAATGCTTCTAATACCAACCCTGAGACCCTTCCTATAGCATGAGATGTGATATCCAACTCCTTCCCATTCCAATCCTGAGACCCTTCCTATACCATGAGACTTGATGTCTCAATGCTTCTAATACCAACCCTGAGACCCTTCCTATAGCATGAGATGGGATATCCAACTCCTTCCCAATCCAATCCTGAGACCCTTCCGATAGCATGAGATGTGATATCTCAATGCTTCTACCAAACCTGAGACCCTTCCTATCACATGAGATGTGATATCTCAATGCTTCTAATACTAAACCTGAGACCCATCCTATAACATGAGATGTAATATCCAAATCCTTCCCCTTCCAAGCCTGAGACCCTTCCTTTAGCATGAGATGTGATATCCAACTCCTTCCCATTCCAATCCTGAGACCCTTCCTATAGCATGAGATGTGATATCTCAATGCTTCTACCAAACCTGAGACCCTTCCTATAGCATGAGATGGGATATCCAACTCCATCCCATTCCAATCCTGAGACACTTCCGATAGCAGAGATGTGATATCTCAATGCTTATACCAAACCTGAGACCCTTCCTATAGCATATGTGATATCCAACTCCTTCCCATTCCAAACATGAGACCCTTCCTATAGCAGGAATGTAATATCCAACTCCTTCCCATTCCAATCCTGAGACTCTTCCTATAACATGAGATGTGATATCCAACTACTTCCCATTCCAATCCTGAGACCCTTCCTATAGCATGAGATGTGATATCTCAATGATTCTAATACCCAACCTGGGCCCTTCCTATAGCATGAGATGTGATATCAAACTCCGTCCCATTCCAAACCTGCGTCCCTTCCTATAGCATGAGATTTGATATCTCAATGTTTCTACTACCAAACCTGAGACCCTTCCTATAACATGAGACGTGATATCCAACTCCTTCCCATTCCAATCCTGAGACTCTTCCTGTAACATGCGATGTGATATCTCAATGCTTCTAATACCACACCTGAGACCCGTCCTATAACATGAGATGGCATATCCAACTCCTTCCCATCATAATCCTGAGACACTTCCTACAGCATGCGATGTGATATCTCAATGCTTCTAATACCAAACCTGAGACCCTTCCTATGGCATGAGATGTGATATCCAACTCCTTCCCATTCCAATCCTCAGACACTTCCTATAGCATGAGATGTGATATCTCAATGCTTCTAATACCAAATCTGAGAGCCTTCCTATTGCATGAGATTTGATATCAAACTCCTTCCCATTCCAATCCTGAGACCCTTCCTATAGCATGAGATATGATATCCAAATCCTTCCCCTTCGAAACCTGAGACCCTTCCTTTAGCATGAGATGTGATATCCAGCTCCTTCCCCTTCCAATCCTGAGACCCTTCCGATAGCATGAGATGTGATATCTCAATGCTTCTCATATCAAAACTAAGACCCTCCCTATAGCATGAGATGTGATATCTAAGTCCTTCCCATTCCAATCCTGAGACCCTTCCGATAGCAGAGATGTGATATCTCAATGCTTATACCAAACCTGAGACCCTTCCTTTAGCATGAGATGTCATATACAACTCCTTCCCATTCCAATCCTGAGACGCTTCCTATAGCATGAGATGTGATATCTCAATGCTTCTAATACCAAACCTGAGATCCTTCCGATAACATGAGATGTGATATCCAAATCCTTTCCCTTCCAAACCTGAGACCCTTCCTATGGCATGAGATTTGATATCAAACTCCTTCCCATTCCAATCCTGAGACCCTTCCTATAGCATGAGGTATGATATCCAAATCCTTCCCATTCCAATCCTGAGACCCTTCCTATAGCATGAGATATGATATCCAAATCCTTCCCATTCCAATCCTGAAACCCTTCCTATACCATGAGATGTGATATCTTAATGCTTCTAATACCAAAACTGAGACCCGTCCTATAACATGAGATGTGATGTCCAAATCCTTCCCCTTCCAAACCTGAGACCCTTCCTTTAGCATGAGATGTGATATCCAGCTCCTTCCCATTCCAATCCTGAGACCCTTCCGATAGCATGAGATGTGATATCTCAATGCTTCTCATATCAAAACTAAGACCCTCCCTATAGCATGAGATGTGATATCTAAGTCCTTCCCATTCCAATCCTGAGACCCTTCCGATAGCAGAGATGTGATATCTCAATGCTTATACCAACCCTGAGACCCTTCCTATGGCATGAGATGTGATATCCTACTCCTTCCCATTTCAATCCTGAGACCCTTCCTATAGCATGAGATGTGATATCTCAATGCGTCTACCAAACCTGAGACCCTTCCTTTAGCATGAGATGTCATATACAACTCCTTCCCATTCCAATCCTGAGACGCTTCCTATAGCATGAGATGTGATATCTCAATGCTTCTAATACCAAACCTGAGATCCTTCCGATAACATGAGATGTGATATCCAAATCCTTTCCCTTCCAAACCTGAGACCCTTCCTATGGCATGAGATTTGATATCAAACTCCTTCCCATTCCAATCCTGAGACCCTTCCTAAAGCATGAGGTATGATATCCAAATCCTTCCCATTCCAATCCTGAGACCCTTCCTATAGCATGAGATATGATATCCAAATCCTTCCCATTCCATTCCTGAAACCCTTCCTATACCATGAGATGTGATATCTTAATGCTTCTAATTCCAAAACTGAGACCCGTCCTATAACATGAGATGTGATATCCAAATCCTTCCCCTTCCAAACCTGAGACCCTTCCTTTAGCATGAGATGTGCTATCCAGCTCCTTCCCATTCCAATCCTGAGACCCTTCCGATAGCATGAGATGTGATATCTCAATGCTTCTCATATCAAAACTAAGACCCTCCCTATAGCATGAGATGTGATATCTAAGTCCTTCCCATTCCAATCCTGAGACCCTTCCAATAGCAGAGATGTGATATCTCAATGCTTATACCAAACCTGAGGCCCTTCCTATGGCATGAGATGTGATATCCAACTCCTTCCCATTCCAAACCTGCGTCCCTTCCTATAGCATGAGATTTGATATCTCAATGTTTCTACTACCAAACCTGAGACCCTTCCTATAACATGAGACGTGATATCCAACTCCTTCCATTCCAATCCTGAGACTCTTCCTGTAACATGCGATGTGATATCTCAATGCTTCTAATACCACACCTGAGACCCGTCCTATAACATGAGATGGGATATCCAACTCCTTCCCATCATAATCCTGAGACACTTCCTACAGCATGCGATGTGATATCTCAATGCTTCTAATACCAAACCTGAGACCCTTCCTATGGCATGAGATGTGATATCTAAGTCCTTCCCATTCCAATCCTGAGACCCTTCCGATAGCAGAGATGTGATATCTCAATGCTTATACCAAACCTGAGACCCTTCCTATGGCATGAGATGTGATATCCAACTCCTTCCCATTTCAATCCTGAGACCCTTCCTATAGCATGAGATGTGATATCTCAATGCGTCTACCAAACCTGAGACCCTTCCTTTAGCATGAGATGTCATATACAACTCCTTCCCATTCCAATCCTGAGACCCTTCCTATAGCATGAGATGTGATATCTCAATGCTTCTAATACCAAACCTGAGATCCTTCCAATAACATGAGATGTGATATCCAAATCCTTTCCCTTCCAAACCTGAGACGCTTCCTATGGCATGAGATTTGATATCAAACTCCTTCCCATTCCATCCTGAGACCCTTCCTATAGCATGAGATCTGATATCTCAATGCGTCTAATACCAAACCTGAGACCCTTCCTATAGCATGAGATGGGATATCCAACTCCTTCCCAATCCAATCCTGAGACCCTTCCGATAGCATGAGATGTGATATCTCAATGCTTCTACCAAACCTGAGACCCTTCCTATCACATGAGATGTGATATCAAATTCCTTCCCATTCCAATCCTGAGACCCTTCCTATACCATGAGATGTGATATCTCAATGCTTCTAATACTAAACCTGAGACCCATCCTATAACATGAGATGTAATATCCAAATCCTTCCCCTTCCAAGCCTGAGACCCTTCCTTTAGCATGAGATGTGATATCCAACTCCTTCCCATTCCAATCCTAAGACCCTTCCTATAGCATGAGATGTGATATCTCAATGCTTCTACCAAACCTGAGACCCTTCCTATAGCATGAGATGTGATATCCAACTCCTTCCCATTCCAATCCTGAGACCGTTCCTATAGAATGAGATGTGATATCTCAATGCTTCTAATACCAAACCTGAGATCCATCCTATGACATGAGATGTGATATCCAACTCCTTCCCGTTCCAAACCTGAGAACCTTCCTATAGCATATGTGATATCCAACTCCTTCCCATTCCAAACATGAGACCCTTCCTATAGCAAGAATGTAATATCCAACTCCTTCCCATTCCAATCCTGAGGCCATTCCTATAGCATGAGATGTGATATCTCAATGCTTCTAATACCAAACCGAGATCCATCCTATGACATGAGATGTGATATCCAATTTCTTCCCATTCCAAACCTGAGACCCTTCCTACAGCATGCAATGTGATATCTCGATGCTTCTACTACCAAACCTGAGACCCGTCCTATAACATGAGATGTGATATCCAACTACTTCCCATTCCAATTCTGAGACCCTTCCTATAGCATGAGATGTGATATCTCAATGCTTGTAATACCAAACCTGGACCCTTCCTATAGCATGAGATGTGATATCCAGCTTCTTCCCATTCCAATCCTGCGTCCCTTCCTATAGCATGAGATTTGATATCTCAATGTTTCTACTACCAAACCTGAGACCCTTCCTACAACATGAGACGTGATATCCAACTCCTTCCCATTCCAATCCTGAGACTCTTCCTATAACATGCGATGTGATATCTCAATGCTTCTAATACCAAACCTGTGATCCTTCCTATAACAAGAGATGTGATATCCAAATCCCTCCCCTTCCAAACCTGAGACCCTCCCTTTAGCATGAGATGTGATATCTCAATGCCTCTAATACCAAACCTGAGATCCTCCCTTTAGCATGAGATGTGATATCCAACTCCTTCCCATTCCAATCCTGAGACCCTTCTGATAGCATGGGATGTGATATCTCAATGCCTCTAATACCAAACCTGAGATCCTACCTCTAACATGAAATGTGATATCCAACTCCTTCCCTTTCCAAACCTGAGACCCTCCCTATAGCATGAAATGTGATATCCAAGTCCTTCCCATTCCAATCCTGAGACCCTTCCTGTAGCATGAGATGTGATATCTCAACGCTTCTAATACCAAACCTGAGACCCTTCCTATAACATAAGATGGGATATCCAACTCCTTCCCATTCCAATCCTGAGACCCTCTCGATAGCAGAGATGTGATATCTCAATGCTTATACCAAACCTGAGACCCTTCCTGTGGCATGAGATGTGATATCCAACTCCTTCCCATTCCAATCCTGAGACCCTTCCTATAACATGAGATGTGATGTCTCAATGCTTCCAATACCAAACCTGAGATTCTTCCTATGGCATGAGATGTCATATAAAACTCCTTCCCATTCCAATCCTGAGACCCTTCCTATAGCATGAGATGTGATATCCAACTCCTTCCCATTCCAATCCTGAGACCCTTCTTATAGCATGAGATTTGATATCTCAATGCTTCTAATACCACACCTGAGATCCTTCCGATAGCATGAGATGTGATATCTCAATGCTTCTAATACCAAACCTGAGATCATTACTATAACACGAGATGTAATATCCAAATCCTTCTCCATCCAAACCTGAGACCCTCCCTTTAGCATGAGATGTGATATCCAACTCCTTCCCATTCCAATCCTGAGACCCTTCCTATAGCATGAGATGTGATGTCTCAATGCTTCTAATACCAAACCCGAGATCCTTCCTATAACATGAGATGTAATATCCAAATCCTTCCCCTTCCAAGCCTGAGACCCTTCCTTTAGCATGAGATGTGATATCCAACTCCTTCCCATTCCAATCCTAAGACCCTTCCTATAGCATGAGATGTGATATCTCAATGCTTCTACCAAACCTGAGACCCTTCCTATAGCATGAGATGTGATATCCAACTCCTTCCCATTCCAATCCTGAGACTGTTCCTATAGCATGAGATGTGATATCTCAATGCTTCTAATACCAAACCTGATATCATTCCTATAACATGAGATGGGATATCCAACTTCTTCCCATTCCAATCCTAAGATCCTTCCTATACCATGAGATGTGATATCTCAATGTTTCTCATACCAAACCTGAGACCCTTCCTATAGCAAGATATGTGATATACCAATCCTTCCCATTCCAAACCTGAGAACCTTCCTATAGCATGAGATGTGATATCCGACTCCTTCCCAATCCAATCCTGAGACCTTTCCTATAGCATGAGATGTAATATCACAATGCTTGTAATACCATACCTGAGTCCCTTCATATAGCATGAGATGTGATATCCAACTCCTTCCCATTCCAATCCTGAGACCCTTCCTATAGCATGAGATGTGACATCTCAATGCTTCTAATACCAAACCTAAGACCCTTCCTATAGCATGAGATGGGATATCCAACTCCTTCCCATTCCAATCCTGAGACACTTCCGATAGCAGAGATGTGATATCTCTATGCTTACACCAAACCTGAGACCCTTCCTATAGCATATGTGATATCCAACTCCTTCCCATTCCAAACATGAGACCCTTCCTATAGCAAGAATGTAATATCCAACTCCTTCCCATTCCAATCCTGAGACCCTTCCTATAACATGAGATGTGATATCCAACTACTTCCCATTCCAATCCTGAGACCCTTCCTATAGCATGAGATGTGATATCTCAATGCTTCTAATACCCAACCTGGGCCCTTCCTATAGCATGAGATGTGATATCAAACTCCGTCCAATTCCAATCCTGCGTCCCTTCCTATAGCATGAGATTTGATATCTCAATGTTTCTACTACCAAACCTGAGACCCTTCCTATAACATGAGACGTGATATCCAACTCCTTCCCATTCCAATCCTGAGACTCTTCCTATAACATGCGATGTGATATCTCAATGCTTCTAATACCAAACCTGTGATCCTTCCTATAACAAGAGATGTGATATCCAAATCCCTCCCCTTCCAAACCTGAGACCCTCCCTTTAGCATGAGATGTGATATCTCAATGCCTCTAATACCAAACCTGAGATCCTCCCTATAGCATGAGATGTGATATCCAACTCCTTCCCATTCCAATCCTGAGACCCTTCTGATAGCATGGGATGTGATATCTCAATGCCTCTAATACCAAACCTGAGATCCTACCTCTAACATGAAATGTGATATCCAACTCCTTCCCTTTCCAAACCTGAGACCCTCCCTATAGCATGAGATGTGATATCCAAGTCCTTCCCATTCCAATCCTGAGACCCTTCCTGTAGCATGAGATGTGATATCTCAACGCTTCTAATACCAAACCTGAGACCCTTCCTATAACATAAGATGGGATATCCAACTCCTTCCCATTCCAATCCTGAGACCCTCTCGATAGCAGAGATGTGATATCTCAATGCTTATACCAAACCTGAGACCCTTCCTGTGGCATGAGATGTCATATACAACTCCTTCCCATTCCAATCCTGAGACCCTTCCTATAGCATGAGATGTGATATCTCAATGCTTATACCAAACCTGAGACCCTTGCTATAGCATGAGATGTGATATCCAACTCCTTCCCATTCCAATCCTGAGACCCTTCCTATAACATGAGATGTGATGTCTCAATGCTTCCAATACCAAACCTGAGATTCTTCCTATGGCATGAGATGTCATATAAAACTCCTTCCCATTCCAATCCTGAGACCCTTCCTATAGCATGAGATGTGATATCCAACTCCTTCCCATTCCAATCCTGAGACCCTTCTTATAGCATGAGATTTGATATCTCAATGCTTCTAATACCACACCTGAGATCCTTCCGATAGCATGAGATGTGATATCTCAATGCTTCTAATACCAAACCTGAGATCATTACTATAACACGAGATGTAATATCCAAATCCTTCTCCATCCAAACCTGAGACCCTCCCTTTAGCATGAGATGTGATATCCAACTCCTTCCCATTCCAATCCTGAGACCCTTCCTATAGCATGAGATGTGATGTCTCAATGCTTCTAATACCAAACCCGAGATCCTTCCTATAACATGAGATGTGATATCCAACTCCTTCCCATTCCAATCCCGAGACACTTCCTATAGCATGAGAAGTGATATCTCCATGCTTATACCAAACCTGAGACCCTTCCTATAGCATGAGATGTGATATCCAACTCCTTCCCATTCCAATCCTGAGACCCTTCCTATAGCATGAGATGTGATATCTCAATGCTTCTACCAAACCTGAGACCCTTCCTATAGCATGAGATGTGATATCCAACTCCTTCCCATTCCAATCATGAGACCGTTCCTATAGCATGAGATGTGATATCTCAATGCTTCTAATACTAAACCTGAGACCCGTCCTATAACATGAGATGTAATATCCAAATCCTTCCCCTTCCAAGCCTGAGACCCTTCCTTTAGCATGAGATGTGATATCCAACTCCTTCCCATTCCAATCCTGAGACCGTTCCTATAGCATGAGATGTGATATCTCAATGCTTCTACCAAACCTGAGACCCTTCCTATAGCATGAGATGTGATATCCAACTCCTTCCCATTCCAATCCTGAGACCGTTCCTATAGCATGAGATGTGATATCTCAATGCTTCTAATACCAAACCTGATATCATTCCTATAACATGAGATGGGATATCCAACTTCTTCCCATTCCAATCCTAAGATCCTTCCTATACCATGAGATGTGATATCTCAATGTTTCTCATACCAAACCTGAGGCCCTTCCTATAGCAAGAGATGTGATATACCAATCCTTCCCATTCCAAACCTGAGACCCTTCCTATAGCATGAGATGTGATATCCGACTCCTTACCAATCCAATCCTGAGACCTTTCCTGTAGCATGAGATGTAAAATCACAATGCTTGTAATACCAACCCTGAGTCCCTTCATATAGCATGAGATGTGATATCCAACTCCTTCCCATTCCAATCCTGAGACCCTTCCTATAGCATGAGATGTGACATCTCAATGCTTCTAATACCAAACCTGAGACCCTTCCTAAAGCATGAGATGGGATATCCAACTTCTTCCCATTCCAATCCTGAGACCCTTCCTATTTCATGAGATGTGATGTCTCAATGCTTCTAATACCAAACCTGAGATCTTTCCTATAAAATGAGATGTGATATCCAACTCCTTCCCATTCCAATCCTGAGACACTTCCTTCCTATAGCATGAGATGTGATATCTCAATGCTTATACCAAACCTGAGACCCTTCCTATAGCTTGAGATGTGATATCCAACTCCTTCCCATTCCAATCCTGAGACCCTTCCTATAGCGTGAGATGTGATATCTCAATGCCTCTAATACCAAACCTGAGATCCTTCCTCTAACATGAAATGTGATATCCAACTCCTTCCCCTTCCAAACCTGAGAGCCTTCCTATAGCATGAGATATGATATCCAAGTCCTTCCCATTCCAATCCTTAGACCCTTCCTATAACATGAGATGTGATATCCAACTCCTTCCCATTCCAACCTGAGACCCTTCCTATAGCATGAGATGGGATATCCAACTCCTTCCAAATCCAATCCTGATACCCTTCCGATAACATGAGATGTGATATCCCAATGCTTCTACCAAACCTGAGACCCATACTATGGCATGAGATGTGATATCAAACTCCTTCCCATTCCAATCCTGAGACCCTTCCTATAGCTTGAGATGTGATATCCAACTCCTTCCCATTCCAATTCTGAGACCCGTCCTATACCATGAGACTTGATATCTCAATGCTTCTAATACCAAACCTGAGACCGGTCCTATAACATGAGATGTGATATCCAAATCCTTCCCCTTCCAAACCTTAGACCCTTCCTTTATCATGAGATGTGATATCCAACTCCTTCCCATTCCAATCCTGAGACCCTTCCGATATCATGAGATTTGTTATCTCAATGCTTCTAATATCAAACTTGAGACCCTCCCTATAGCATGAGATGTGACATCCAAGTCCTTCCCATTCCAATTCTGAGACCCTTCCTATAGCATGAGATGTGATATCCAACTCCTTCCCATTCCAATTCTGAGACCCTTCCTATACCATGAGACTTGATGTCTCAATGCTTCTAATACCAACCCTGAGACCCTTCCTATAGCATGAGATGTGATATCCAACTCCTTCCCATTCCAATCCTGAGACCCTTCCTATACCATGAGACTTGATGTCTCAATGCTTCTAATACCAACCCTGAGACCCTTCCTATAGCATGAGATGGGATATCCAACTCCTTCCCAATCCAATCCTGAGACCCTTCCGATAGCATGAGATGTGATATCTCAATGCTTCTACCAAACCTGAGACCCTTCCTATCACATGAGATGTGATATCAAATTCCTTCCCATTCCAATCCTGAGACCCTTCCTATACCATGAGATGTGATATCTCAATGCTTCTAATACTAAACCTGAGACCCATCCTATAACATGAGATGTAATATCCAAATCCTTCCCCTTCCAAGCCTGAGACCCTTCCTTTAGCATGAGATGTGATATCCAACTCCTTCCCATTCCAATCCTGAGACCCTTCCTATAGCATGAGATGTGATATCTAAATGCTTCTACCAAACCTGAGACCCTTCCTATAGCATGAGATGTGATATCCAACGCCTTCCCATTCCAATCCTGAGACCGTTCCTATAGCATGAGATGTGATATCTCAATGCTTCTAATACCAAACCTGATATCATTCCTATAACATGAGATGGGATATCCAACTTCTTCCCATTCCAATCCTAAGATCCTTCCTATACCATGAGATGTGATATCTCAATGTTTCTCATACCAAACGTGAGGCCCTTCCTATAGCAAGAGATGTGATATACCAATCCTTCCCATTCCAATCCTGAGACCGTTCCTATAGCATGAGATGTGATATCTCAATGCTTCTAATACCAAACCTGATATCATTCCTATAAAGTGAGATGGGATATCCAACTTCTTCCCATTCCAATCCTAAGATCCTTCCTATACCATGAGATGTGATATCTCAATGTTTCTCATACCAAACGCGAGGCCCTTCCTATAGCATGAGATGTGATATCCGACTCCTTCCCAATCCAATCCTGAGACCTTTCCTATAGCATGAGATGTAATATCACAATGCTTGTAATACCAAACCTGAGTCCCTTCATATAGCATGAGATGTGATATCCAACTCCTTCCCATTCCAATCCTGAGACCCTTCCTATAGCATGAGATGTGACATCTCAATGCTTCTAATACCAAACCTGAGAACCTTCCTATAGCATGAGATGGGATATCCAACTCCATCCCATTCCAATCCTGAGACACTTCCGATAGCAGAGATGTGATATCTCAATGCTTATACCAAACCTGAGACCCTTCCTATAGCATATGTGATATCCAACTCCTTCCCATTCCAAACATGAGACCCTTCCTATAGCAAGAATGTAATATCCAACTCCTTCCCATTCCAATCCTGAGACTCTTCCTATGACATGAGATGTGATATCCAACTACTTCCCATTCCAATCCTGAGACCCTTCCTATAGCATGAGATGTGATATCTCAATGATTCTAATACCCAACCTGGGCCCTTCCTATAGCATGAGATGTGATATCAAACTCCGTCCCATTCCAAACCTGCGTCCCTTCCTATAGCATGAGATTTGATATCTCAATGTTTCTACTACCAAACCTGAGACCCTTCCTATAACATGAGACGTGATATCCAACTCCTTCCATTCCAATCCTGAGACTCTTCCTGTAACATGCGATGTGATATCTCAATGCTTCTAATACCACACCTGAGACCCGTCCTATAACATGAGATGGGATATCCAACTCCTTCCCATCATAATCCTGAGACACTTCCTACAGCATGCGATGTGATATCTCAATGCTTCTAATACCAAACCTGAGACCCTTCCTATGGCATGAGATGTGATATCTAAGTCCTTCCCATTCCAATCCTGAGACCCTTCCGATAGCAGAGATGTGATATCTCAATGCTTATACCAAACCTGAGACCCTTCCTATGGCATGAGATGTGATATCCAACTCCTTCCCATTTCAATCCTGAGACCCTTCCTATAGCATGAGATGTGATATCTCAATGCGTCTACCAAACCTGAGACCCTTCCTTTAGCATGAGATGTCATATACAACTCCTTCCCATTCCAATCCTGAGACCCTTCCTATAGCATGAGATGTGATATCTCAATGCTTCTAATACCAAACCTGAGATCCTTCCAATAACATGAGATGTGATATCCAAATCCTTTCCCTTCCAAACCTGAGACGCTTCCTATGGCATGAGATTTGATATCAAACTCCTTCCCATTCCATCCTGAGACCCTTCCTATAGCATGAGATCTGATATCTCAATGCGTCTAATACCAAACCTGAGACCCTTCCTATAGCATGAGATGGGATATCCAACTCCTTCCCAATCCAATCCTGAGACCCTTCCGATAGCATGAGATGTGATATCTCAATGCTTCTACCAAACCTGAGACCCTTCCTATCACATGAGATGTGATATCAAATTCCTTCCCATTCCAATCCTGAGACCCTTCCTATACCATGAGATGTGATATCTCAATGCTTCTAATACTAAACCTGAGACCCATCCTATAACATGAGATGTAATATCCAAATCCTTCCCCTTCCAAGCCTGAGACCCTTCCTTTAGCATGAGATGTGATATCCAACTCCTTCCCATTCCAATCCTGAGACCCTTCCTATAGCATGAGATGTGATATCTCAATGCTTCTACCAAACCTGAGACCCTTCCTATAGCATGAGATGTGATATCCAACTCCTTCCCATTCCAATCCTGAGACCGTTCCTATAGAATGAGATGTGATATCTCAATGCTTCTAATACCAAACCTGAGATCCATCCTATGACATGAGATGTGATATCCAACTCCTTCCCGTTCCAAACCTGAGAACCTTCCTATAGCATATGTGATATCCAACTCCTTCCCATTCCAAACATGAGACCCTTCCTATAGCAAGAATGTAATATCCAACTCCTTCCCATTCCAATCCTGAGGCCATTCCTATAGCATGAGATGTGATATCTCAATGCTTCTAATACCAAACCGAGATCCATCCTATGACATGAGATGTGATATCCAATTTCTTCCCATTCCAAACCTGAGACCCTTCCTACAGCATGCAATGTGATATCTCGATGCTTCTACTACCAAACCTGAGACCCGTCCTATAACATGAGATGTGATATCCAACTACTTCCCATTCCAATTCTGAGACCCTTCCTATAGCATGAGATGTGATATCTCAATGCTTGTAATACCAAACCTGGACCCTTCCTATAGCATGAGATGTGATATCCAGCTTCTTCCCATTCCAATCCTGCGTCCCTTCCTATAGCATGAGATTTGATATCTCAATGTTTCTACTACCAAACCTGAGACCCTTCCTACAACATGAGACGTGATATCCAACTCCTTCCCATTCCAATCCTGAGACTTCCTATAGCATGAGATGTGATATCTCAATGCTTCTACCAAACCTGAGACCCGTCCTATAACATGAGATGTGATATCCAACTCCTTCCCGTTCCAAACCTGAGACACTTCCTATAGCATATGTGATATCCAACTCCTTCCCATTCCAAACATGAGACCCTTCCTATAGCAAGAATGTAATATCCAACTCCTACCCATTCCAATCCTGAGACCATTCCTATAGCATGAGATGTGATATCCAACTCCTTCCCGTCCCAATCCTGAGACACCTCCGATAGCAGAGATGTGATATCTCAATGCTTATACCAAACCTGAGACTCTTCCTATAACATGAGATGTGATTTCCAACTCCTTCCCGTTCCAAACCTGAGACCCTTACTATAGCATGAGATGTGATATCCAACTCCTTCCCATTCCAATACTGAGACCCTTCCGATAGCATGAGATGTGATATCTCAATGCTTCTAATACCAAACCTGTGATCCTTCCTATAACAAGAGATGTGATATCCAAATCCCTCCCATTCCAAACCTGAAACCCTCACTTTAGCATGAGATGTGATATCTCAATGCCTCTAATACCAAACCTGAGATCCTCCCTTTAGCATGAGATGTGATATCCAACTCCTTCCCATTCCAATCCTGAGACCCTTCTGATAGCATGAGATGTGATATCTCAATGCCTCTAATACCAAACCTGAGATCCTACCTCTAACATGAAATGTGATATCCAACTCCTTCCCTTTCCAAACCTGAGACCCTCCCTATAGCATGAGATGTGATATCCAAGTCCTTCCCATTCCAATCCTGAGACCCTTCATGTAGCATGAGATGTGATATCTCAGCGCTTCTAATACCAAACCTGAGACCCTTCCTATAACATAAGATGGGATATCCAACTCCTTCCCATTCCAATCCTGAGACCCTCTCGATAGCAGAGATGTGATATCTCAATGCTTATACCAAACCTGAGACCCTTCCTGTGACATGAGATGTCATATACAACTCCTTCCCATTCCAATCCTGAGATCCTTCCTATAGCATGAGATGTGATATCTCAATGCTTATACCAAACCTGAGACCCTTGCTATAGCATGAGATGTGATATCCAACTCCTTCCCATTCCAATCCTGAGACCCTTCCTATAACATGAGATGTGATGTTTCAATGCTTCCAATACCAAACGTGAGATTCTTCCTATGGCATGAGATGTCATATAAAACTCCTTCCCATTCCAATCCTGAGACCCTTCCTATAGCATGAGATGTGATATCCAACTCCTTCCCATTGCAATCCTGAGACCCTTCTTATAGCATGAGATTTGATATCTCAATGCTTCTAATACCACACCTGAGATCCTTCCGATAGCATGAGATGTGATATCTCAATGCTTCTAATACCAAACCTGAGATCATTACTATAACACGAGATGTAATATCCAAATCCTTCTCCATCCAAACCTGAGACCCTCCCTTTAGCATGAGATGTGATATCCAACTCCTTCCCATTCCAATCCTGAGACCCTTCCTATAGCATGAGATGTGATGTCTCAATGCTTCTAATACCAAACCCGAGATCCTTCCTATAACATGAGATGTAATATCCAAATCCTTCCCCTTCCAAGCCTGAGACCCTTCCTTTAGCATGAGATGTGATATCCAACTCCTTCCCATTCCAATCCTAAGACCCTTCCTATAGCATGAGATGTGATATCTCAATGCTTCTACCAAACCTGAGACCCTTCCTATAGCATGAGATGTGATATCCAACTCCTTCCCATTCCAATCCTGAGACTGTTCCTATAGCATGAGATGTGATATCTCAATGCTTCTAATACCAAACCTGATATCATTCCTATAACATGAGATGGGATATCCAACTTCTTCCCATTCCAATCCTAAGATCCTTCCTATACCATGAGATGTGATATCTCAATGTTTCTCATACCAAACCTGAGACCCTTCCTATAGCAAGATATGTGATATACCAATCCTTCCCATTCCAAACCTGAGAACCTTCCTATAGCATGAGATGTGATATCCGACTCCTTCCCAATCCAATCCTGAGACCTTTCCTATAGCATGAGATGTAATATCACAATGCTTGTAATACCATACCTGAGTCCCTTCATATAGCATGAGATGTGATATCCAACTCCTTCCCATTCCAATCCTGAGACCCTTCCTATAGCATGAGATGTGACATCTCAATGCTTCTAATACCAAACCTAAGACCCTTCCTATAGCATGAGATGGGATATCCAACTCCTTCCCATTCCAATCCTGAGACACTTCCGATAGCAGAGATGTGATATCTCTATGCTTACACCAAACCTGAGACCCTTCCTATAGCATATGTGATATCCAACTCCTTCCCATTCCAAACATGAGACCCTTCCTATAGCAAGAATGTAATATCCAACTCCTTCCCATTCCAATCCTGAGACCCTTCCTATAACATGAGATGTGATATCCAACTACTTCCCATTCCAATCCTGAGACCCTTCCTATAGCATGAGATGTGATATCTCAATGCTTCTAATACCCAACCTGGGCCCTTCCTATAGCATGAGATGTGATATCAAACTCCGTCCAATTCCAATCCTGCGTCCCTTCCTATAGCATGAGATTTGATATCTCAATGTTTCTACTACCAAACTTGAGACCCTCCCTATAGCATGAGATGTGATATCCAAGTCCTTCCCATTCCAATCCTGAGACCCTTCATGTAGCATGAGATGTGATATCTCAGCGCTTCTAATACCAAACCTGAGACCCTTCCTATAACATAAGATGGGATATCCAACTCCTTCCCATTCCAATCCTGAGACCCTCTCGATAGCAGAGATGTGATATCTCAATGCTTATACCAAACCTGAGACCCTTCCTGTGACATGAGATGTCATATACAACTCCTTCCCATTCCAATCCTGAGATCCTTCCTATAGCATGAGATGTGATATCTCAATGCTTATACCAAACCTGAGACCCTTGCTATAGCATGAGATGTGATATCCAACTCCTTCCCATTCCAATCCTGAGACCCTTCCTATAACATGAGATGTGATGTTTCAATGCTTCCAATACCAAACGTGAGATTCTTCCTATGGCATGAGATGTCATATAAAACTCCTTCCCATTCCAATCCTGAGACCCTTCCTATAGCATGAGATGTGATATCCAACTCCTTCCCATTGCAATCCTGAGACCCTTCTTATAGCATGAGATTTGATATCTCAATGCTTCTAATACCACACCTGAGATCCTTCCGATAGCATGAGATGTGATATCTCAATGCTTCTAATACCAAACCTGAGATCATTACTATAACACGAGATGTAATATCCAAATCCTTCTCCATCCAAACCTGAGACCCTCCCTTTAGCATGAGATGTGATATCCAACTCCTTCCCATTCCAATCCTGAGACCCTTCCTATAGCATGAGATGTGATGTCTCAATGCTTCTAATACCAAACCCGAGATCCTTCCTATAACATGAGATGTAATATCCAAATCCTTCCCCTTCCAAGCCTGAGACCCTTCCTTTAGCATGAGATGTGATATCCAACTCCTTCCCATTCCAATCCTAAGACCCTTCCTATAGCATGAGATGTGATATCTCAATGCTTCTACCAAACCTGAGACCCTTCCTATAGCATGAGATGTGATATCCAACTCCTTCCCATTCCAATCCTGAGACTGTTCCTATAGCATGAGATGTGATATCTCAATGCTTCTAATACCAAACCTGATATCATTCCTATAACATGAGATGGGATATCCAACTTCTTCCCATTCCAATCCTAAGATCCTTCCTATACCATGAGATGTGATATCTCAATGTTTCTCATACCAAACCTGAGACCCTTCCTATAGCAAGATATGTGATATACCAATCCTTCCCATTCCAAACCTGAGAACCTTCCTATAGCATGAGATGTGATATCCGACTCCTTCCCAATCCAATCCTGAGACCTTTCCTATAGCATGAGATGTAATATCACAATGCTTGTAATACCATACCTGAGTCCCTTCATATAGCATGAGATGTGATATCCAACTCCTTCCCATTCCAATCCTGAGACCCTTCCTATAGCATGAGATGTGACATCTCAATGCTTCTAATACCAAACCTAAGACCCTTCCTATAGCATGAGATGGGATATCCAACTCCTTCCCATTCCAATCCTGAGACACTTCCGATAGCAGAGATGTGATATCTCTATGCTTACACCAAACCTGAGACCCTTCCTATAGCATATGTGATATCCAACTCCTTCCCATTCCAAACATGAGACCCTTCCTATAGCAAGAATGTAATATCCAACTCCTTCCCATTCCAATCCTGAGACCCTTCCTATAACATGAGATGTGATATCCAACTACTTCCCATTCCAATCCTGAGACCCTTCCTATAGCATGAGATGTGATATCTCAATGCTTCTAATACCCAACCTGGGCCCTTCCTATAGCATGAGATGTGATATCAAACTCCGTCCAATTCCAATCCTGCGTCCCTTCCTATAGCATGAGATTTGATATCTCAATGTTTCTACTACCAAACCTGAGACCCTTCCTATAACATGAGACGTGATATCCAACTCCTTCCCATTCAAATCCTGAGACTCTTCCTATAACATGCGATGTGATATCTCAATGCTTCTAATACCAAACCTGTGATCCTTCCTATAACAAGAGATGTGATATCCAAATCCCTCCCCTTCCAAACCTGAGACCCTCCCTTTAGCATGAGATGTGATATCTCAATGCCTCTAATACCAAACCTGAGATCCTCCCTTTAGCATGAGATGTGATATCCAACTCCTTCCCATTCCAATCCTGAGACCCTTCTGATAGCATGGGATGTGATATCTCAATGCCTCTAATACCAAACCTGAGATCCTACCTCTAACATGAAATGTGATATCCAACTCCTTCCCTTTCCAAACCTGAGACCCTCCCTATAGCATGAAATGTGATATCCAAGTCCTTCCCATTCCAATCCTGAGACCCTTCCTGTAGCATGAGATGTGATATCTCAACGCTTCTAATACCAAACCTGAGACCCTTCCTATAACATAAGATGGGATATCCAACTCCTTCCCATTCCAATCCTGAGACCCTCTCGATAGCAGAGATGTGATATCTCAATGCTTATACCAAACCTGAGACCCTTCCTGTGGCATGAGATGTGATATCCAACTCCTTCCCATTCCAATCCTGAGACCCTTCCTATAACATGAGATGTGATGTCTCAATGCTTCCAATACCAAACCTGAGATTCTTCCTATGGCATGAGATGTCATATAAAACTCCTTCCCATTCCAATCCTGAGACCCTTCCTATAGCATGAGATGTGATATCCAACTCCTTCCCATTGCAATCCTGAGACCCTTCTTATAGCATGAGATTTGATATCTCAATGCTTCTAATACCACACCTGAGATCCTTCCGATAGCATGAGATGTGATATCTCAATGCTTCTAATACCAAACCTGAGATCATTACTATAACACGAGATGTAATATCCAAATCCTTCTCCATCCAAACCTGAGACCCTCCCTTTAGCATGAGATGTGATATCCAACTCCTTCCCATTCCAATCCTGAGACCCTTCCTATAGCATGAGATGTGATGTCTCAATGCTTCTAATACCAAACCCGAGATCCTTCCTATAACATGAGATGTAATATCCAAATCCTTCCCCTTCCAAGCCTGAGACCCTTCCTTTAGCATGAGATGTGATATCCAACTCCTTCCCATTCCAATCCTAAGACCCTTCCTATAGCATGAGATGTGATATCTCAATGCTTCTACCAAACCTGAGACCCTTCCTATAGCATGAGATGTGATATCCAACTCCTTCCCATTCCAATCCTGAGACTGTTCCTATAGCATGAGATGTGATATCTCAATGCTTCTAATACCAAACCTGATATCATTCCTATAACATGAGATGGGATATCCAACTTCTTCCCATTCCAATCCTAAGATCCTTCCTATACCATGAGATGTGATATCTCAATGGTTCTCATACCAAACCTGAGACCCTTCCTATAGCAAGATATGTGATATACCAATCCTTCCCATTCCAAACCTGAGAACCTTCCTATAGCATGAGATGTGATATCCGACTCCTTCCCAATCCAATCCTGAGACCTTTCCTATAGCATGAGATGTAATATCACAATGCTTGTAATACCATACCTGAGTCCCTTCATATAGCATGAGATGTGATATCCAACTCCTTCCCATTCCAATCCTGAGACCCTTCCTATAGCATGAGATGTGACATCTCAATGCTTCTAATACCAAACCTAAGACCCTTCCTATAGCATGAGATGGGATATCCAACTCCTTCCCATTCCAATCCTGAGACACTTCCGATAGCAGAGATGTGATATCTCTATGCTTACACCAAACCTGAGACCCTTCCTATAGCATATGTGATATCCAACTCCTTCCCATTCCAAACATGAGACCCTTCCTATAGCAAGAATGTAATATCCAACTCCTTCCCATTCCAATCCTGAGACCCTTCCTATAACATGAGATGTGATATCCAACTACTTCCCATTCCAATCCTGAGACCCTTCCTATAGCATGAGATGTGATATCTCAATGCTTCTAATACCCAACCTGGGCCATTCCTATAGCATGAGATGTGATATCAAACTCCGTCCAATTCCAATCCTGCGTCCCTTCCTATAGCATGAGATTTGATATCTCAATGTTTCTACTACCAAACCTGAGACCCTTCCTATAACATGAGACGTGATATCCAACTCCTTCCCATTCCAATCCTGAGACTCTTCCTATAACATGCGATGTGATATCTCAATGCTTCTAATACCAAACCTGTGATCCTTCCTATAACAAGAGATGTGATATCCAAATCCCTCCCCTTCCAAACCTGAGACCCTCCCTTTAGCATGAGATGTGATATCTCAATGCCTCTAATACCAAACCTGAGATCCTCCCTTTAGCATGAGATGTGATATCCAACTCCTTCCCATTCCAATCCTGAGACCCTTCTGATAGCATGGGATGTGATATCTCAATGCCTCTAATACCAAACCTGAGATCCTACCTCTAACATGAAATGTGATATCCAACTCCTTCCCTTTCCAAACCTGAGACCCTCCCTATAGCATGAAATGTGATATCCAAGTCCTTCCCATTCCAATCCTGAGACCCTTCCTGTAGCATGAGATGTGATATCTCAACGCTTCTAATACCAAACCTGAGACCCTTCCTATAACATAAGATGGGATATCCAACTCCTTCCCATTCCAATCCTGAGACCCTCTCGATAGCAGAGATGTGATATCTCAATGCTTATACCAAACCTGAGACCCTTCCTGTGGCATGAGATGTGATATCCAACTCCTTCCCATTCCAATCCTGAGACCCTTCCTATAACATGAGATGTGATGTCTCAATGCTTCCAATACCAAACCTGAGATTCTTCCTATGGCATGAGATGTCATATAAAACTCCTTCCCATTCCAATCCTGAGACCCTTCCTATAGCATGAGATGTGATATCCAACTCCTTCCCATTCCAATCCTGAGACCCTTCTTATAGCATGAGATTTGATATCTCAATGCTTCTAATACCACACCTGAGATCCTTCCGATAGCATGAGATGTGATATCTCAATGCTTCTAATACCAAACCTGAGATCATTACTATAACACGAGATGTAATATCCAAATCCTTCTCCATCCAAACCTGAGACCCTCCCTTTAGCATGAGATGTGATATCCAACTCCTTCCCATTCCAATCCTGAGACCCTTCCTATAGCATGAGATGTGATGTCTCAATGCTTCTAATACCAAACCCGAGATCCTTCCTATAACATGAGATGTAATATCCAAATCCTTCCCCTTCCAAGCCTGAGACCCTTCCTTTAGCATGAGATGTGATATCCAAATCCTTCCCATTCCAATCCTAAGACCCTTCCTATAGCATGAGATGTGATATCTCAATGCTTCTACCAAACCTGAGACCCTTCCTATAGCATGAGATGTGATATCCAACTTCTTCCCATTCCAATCCTAAGATCCTTCCTATACCATGAGATGTGATATCTCAATGTTTCTCATACCAAACCTGAGACCCTTCCTATAGCAAGATATGTGATATACCAATCCTTCCCATTCCAAACCTGAGAACCTTCCTATAGCATGAGATGTGATATCCGACTCCTTCCCAATCCAATCCTGAGACCTTTCCTATAGCATGAGATGTAATATCACAATGCTTGTAATACCATACCTGAGTCCCTTCATATAGCATGAGATGTGATATCCAACTCCTTCCCATTCCAATCCTGAGACCCTTCCTATAGCATGAGATGTGACATCTCAATGCTTCTAATACCAAACCTAAGACCCTTCCTATAGCATGAGATGGGATATCCAACTCCTTCCCATTCCAATCCTGAGACACTTCCGATAGCAGAGATGTGATATCTCTATGCTTACACCAAACCTGAGACCCTTCCTATAGCATATGTGATATCCAACTCCTTCCCATTCCAAACATGAGACCCTTCCTATAGCAAGAATGTAATATCCAACTCCTTCCCATTCCAATCCTGAGACCCTTCCTATAACATGAGATGTGATATCCAACTACTTCCCATTCCAATCCTGAGACCCTTCCTATAGCATGAGATGTGATATCTCAATGCTTCTAATACCCAACCTGGGCCCTTCCTATAGCATGAGATGTGATATCAAACTCCGTCCAATTCCAATCCTGCGTCCCTTCCTATAGCATGAGATTTGATATCTCAATGTTTCTACTACCAAACCTGAGACCCTTCCTATAACATGAGACGTGATATCCAACTCCTTCCCATTCCAATCCTGAGACTCTTCCTATAACATGCGATGTGATATCTCAATGCTTCTAATACCAAACCTGTGATCCTTCCTATAACAAGAGATGTGATATCCAAATCCCTCCCCTTCCAAACCTGAGACCCTCCCTTTAGCATGAGATGTGATATCTCAATGCCTCTAATACCAAACCTGAGATCCTCCCTTTAGCATGAGATGTGATATCCAACTCCTTCCCATTCCAATCCTGAGACCCTTCTGATAGCATGGGATGTGATATCTCAATGCCTCTAATACCAAACCTGAGATCCTACCTCTAACATGAAATGTGATATCCAACTCCTTCCCTTTCCAAACCTGAGACCCTCCCTATAGCATGAGATGTGATATCCAAGTCCTTCCCATTCCAATCCTGAGACCCTTCCTGTAGCATGAGATGTGATATCTCAACGCTTCTAATACCAAACCTGAGACCCTTCCTATAACATAAGATGGGATATCCAACTCCTTCCCATTCCAATCCTGAGACCCTCTCGATAGCAGAGATGTGATATCTCAATGCTTATACCAAACCTGAGACCCTTCCTGTGGCATGAGATGTCATATACAACTCCTTCCCATTCCAATCCTGAGACCCTTCCTATAGCATGAGATGTGATATCTCAATGTTTATACCAAACCTGAGACCCTTGCTATAGCATGAGATGTGATATCCAACTCCTTCCCATTCCAATCCTGAGACCCTTCCTATAACATGAGATGTGATGTCTCAATGCTTCCAATACCAAACCTGAGATTCTTCCTATGGCATGAGATGTCATATAAAACTCCTTCCCATTCCAATCCTGAGACCCTTCCTATAGCATGAGATGTGATATCCAACTCCTTCCCATTCCAATCCTGAGACCCTTCTTATAGCATGAGATTTGATATCTCAATGCTTCTAATACCACACCTGAGATCCTTCCGATAGCATGAGATGTGATATCTCAATGCTTCTAATACCAAACCTGAGATCATTACTATAACACGAGATGTAATATCCAAATCCTTCTCCATCCAAACCTGAGACCCTCCCTTTAGCATGAGATGTGATATCCAACTCCTTCCCATTCCAATCCTGAGACCCTTCCTATAGCATGAGATGTGATGTCTCAATGCTTCTAATACCAAACCCGAGATCCTTCCTATAACATGAGATGTGATATCCAACTCCTTCCCATTCCAATCCCGAGACACTTCCTATAGCATGAGAAGTGATATCTCCATGCTTATACCAAACCTGAGACCCTTCCTATAGCATGAGATGTGATATCCAACTCCTTCCCATTCCAATCCTGAGACCCTTCCTATAGCATGAGATGTGATATCTCAATGCTTCTACCAAACCTGAGACCCTTCCTATAGCATGAGATGTGATATCCAACTCCTTCCCATTCCAATCATGAGACCGTTCCTATAGCATGAGATGTGATATCTCAATGCTTCTAATACTAAACCTGAGACCCGTCCTATAACATGAGATGTAATATCCAAATCCTTCCCCTTCCAAGCCTGAGACCCTTCCTTTAGCATGAGATGTGATATCCAACTCCTTCCCATTCCAATCCTGAGACCGTTCCTATAGCATGAGATGTGATATCTCAATGCTTCTACCAAACCTGAGACCCTTCCTATAGCATGAGATGTGATATCCAACTCCTTCCCATTCCAATCCTGAGACCGTTCCTATAGCATGAGATGTGATATCTCAATGCTTCTAATACCAAACCTGATATCATTCCTATAACATGAGATGGGATATCCAACTTCTTCCCATTCCAATCCTAAGATCCTTCCTATACCATGAGATGTGATATCTCAATGTTTCTCATACCAAACCTGAGGCCCTTCCTATAGCAAGAGATGTGATATACCAATCCTTCCCATTCCAAACCTGAGACCCTTCCTATAGCATGAGATGTGATATCCGACTCCTTACCAATCCAATCCTGAGACCTTTCCTGTAGCATGAGATGTAAAATCACAATGCTTGTAATACCAACCCTGAGTCCCTTCATATAGCATGAGATGTGATATCCAACTCCTTCCCATTCCAATCCTGAGACCCTTCCTATAGCATGAGATGTGACATCTCAATGCTTCTAATACCAAACCTGAGACCCTTCCTAAAGCATGAGATGGGATATCCAACTTCTTCCCATTCCAATCCTGAGACCCTTCCTATTTCATGAGATGTGATGTCTCAATGCTTCTAATACCAAACCTGAGATCTTTCCTATAAAATGAGATGTGATATCCAACTCCTTCCCATTCCAATCCTGAGACACTTCCTTCCTATAGCATGAGATGTGATATCTCAATGCTTATACCAAACCTGAGACCCTTCCTATAGCTTGAGATGTGATATCCAACTCCTTCCCATTCCAATCCTGAGACCCTTCCTATAGCGTGAGATGTGATATCTCAATGCCTCTAATACCAAACCTGAGATCCTTCCTCTAACATGAAATGTGATATCCAACTCCTTCCCCTTCCAAACCTGAGAGCCTTCCTATAGCATGAGATATGATATCCAAGTCCTTCCCATTCCAATCCTTAGACCCTTCCTATAACATGAGATGTGATATCCAACTCCTTCCCATTCCAACCTGAGACCCTTCCTATAGCATGAGATGGGATATCCAACTCCTTCCAAATCCAATCCTGATACCCTTCCGATAACATGAGATGTGATATCCCAATGCTTCTACCAAACCTGAGACCCATACTATGGCATGAGATGTGATATCAAACTCCTTCCCATTCCAATCCTGAGACCCTTCCTATAGCTTGAGATGTGATATCCAACTCCTTCCCATTCCAATTCTGAGACCCGTCCTATACCATGAGACTTGATATCTCAATGCTTCTAATACCAAACCTGAGACCGGTCCTATAACATGAGATGTGATATCCAAATCCTTCCCCTTCCAAACCTTAGACCCTTCCTTTATCATGAGATGTGATATCCAACTCCTTCCCATTCCAATCCTGAGACCCTTCCGATATCATGAGATTTGTTATCTCAATGCTTCTAATATCAAACTTGAGACCCTCCCTATAGCATGAGATGTGACATCCAAGTCCTTCCCATTCCAATTCTGAGACCCTTCCTATAGCATGAGATGTGATATCCAACTCCTTCCCATTCCAATTCTGAGACCCTTCCTATACCATGAGACTTGATGTCTCAATGCTTCTAATACCAACCCTGAGACCCTTCCTATAGCATGAGATGTGATATCCAACTCCTTCCCATTCCAATCCTGAGACCCTTCCTATACCATGAGACTTGATGTCTCAATGCTTCTAATACCAACCCTGAGACCCTTCCTATAGCATGAGATGGGATATCCAACTCCTTCCCAATCCAATCCTGAGACCCTTCCGATAGCATGAGATGTGATATCTCAATGCTTCTACCAAACCTGAGACCCTTCCTATCACATGAGATGTGATATCAAATTCCTTCCCATTCCAATCCTGAGACCCTTCCTATACCATGAGATGTGATATCTCAATGCTTCTAATACTAAACCTGAGACCCATCCTATAACATGAGATGTAATATCCAAATCCTTCCCCTTCCAAGCCTGAGACCCTTCCTTTAGCATGAGATGTGATATCCAACTCCTTCCCATTCCAATCCTGAGACCCTTCCTATAGCATGAGATGTGATATCTAAATGCTTCTACCAAACCTGAGACCCTTCCTATAGCATGAGATGTGATATCCAACGCCTTCCCATTCCAATCCTGAGACCGTTCCTATAGCATGAGATGTGATATCTCAATGCTTCTAATACCAAACCTGATATCATTCCTATAACATGAGATGGGATATCCAACTTCTTCCCATTCCAATCCTAAGATCCTTCCTATACCATGAGATGTGATATCTCAATGTTTCTCATACCAAACGTGAGGCCCTTCCTATAGCAAGAGATGTGATATACCAATCCTTCCCATTCCAATCCTGAGACCGTTCCTATAGCATGAGATGTGATATCTCAATGCTTCTAATACCAAACCTGATATCATTCCTATAAAGTGAGATGGGATATCCAACTTCTTCCCATTCCAATCCTAAGATCCTTCCTATACCATGAGATGTGATATCTCAATGTTTCTCATACCAAACGCGAGGCCCTTCCTATAGCATGAGATGTGATATCCGACTCCTTCCCAATCCAATCCTGAGACCTTTCCTATAGCATGAGATGTAATATCACAATGCTTGTAATACCAAACCTGAGTCCCTTCATATAGCATGAGATGTGATATCCAACTCCTTCCCATTCCAATCCTGAGACCCTTCCTATAGCATGAGATGTGACATCTCAATGCTTCTAATACCAAACCTGAGAACCTTCCTATAGCATGAGATGGGATATCCAACTCCATCCCATTCCAATCCTGAGACACTTCCGATAGCAGAGATGTGATATCTCAATGCTTATACCAAACCTGAGACCCTTCCTATAGCATATGTGATATCCAACTCCTTCCCATTCCAAACATGAGACCCTTCCTATAGCAAGAATGTAATATCCAACTCCTTCCCATTCCAATCCTGAGACTCTTCCTATGACATGAGATGTGATATCCAACTACTTCCCATTCCAATCCTGAGACCCTTCCTATAGCATGAGATGTGATATCTCAATGATTCTAATACCCAACCTGGGCCCTTCCTATAGCATGAGATGTGATATCAAACTCCGTCCCATTCCAAACCTGCGTCCCTTCCTATAGCATGAGATTTGATATCTCAATGTTTCTACTACCAAACCTGAGACCCTTCCTATAACATGAGACGTGATATCCAACTCCTTCCCATTCCAATCCTGAGACTCTTCCTGTAACATGCGATGTGATATCTCAATGCTTCTAATACCACACCTGAGACCCGTCCTATAACATGAGATGGGATATCCAACTCCTTCCCATCATAATCCTGAGACACTTCCTACAGCATGCGATGTGATATCTCAATGCTTCTAATACCAAACCTGAGACCCTTCCTATGGCATGAGATGTGATATCCAACTCCTTCCCATTCCAATCCTCAGACACTTCCTATAGCATGAGATGTGATATCTCAATGCTTCTAATACCAAATCTGAGAGCCTTCCTATGGCATGAGATTTGATATCAAACTCCTTCCCATTCCAATCCTGAGACCCTTCCTATAGCATGAGATATGATATCCAAATCCTTCCCATTCCAATCCTGAAACCCTTCCTATACCATGAGATGTGATATCTTAATGCTTCTAATACCAAAACTGAGACCCGTCCTATAACATGAGATGTGATATCCAAATCCTTCCCCTTCGAAACCTGAGACCCTTCCTTTAGCATGAGATGTGATATCTCAATGCTTCTCATATCAAAACTAAGACCCTCCCTATAGCATGAGATGTGATATCTAAGTCCTTCCCATTCCAATCCTGAGACCCTTCCGATAGCAGAGATGTGATATCTCAATGCTTATACCAAACCTGAGACCCTTCCTATGGCATGAGATGTGATATCCAACTCCTTCCCATTTCAATCCTGAGACCCTTCCTATAGCATGAGATGTGATATCTCAATGCGTCTACCAAACCTGAGACCCTTCCTTTAGCATGAGATGTCATATACAACTCCTTCCCATTCCAATCCTGAGACGCTTCCTATAGCATGAGATGTGATATCTCAATGCTTCTAATACCAAACCTGAGATCCTTCCGATAACATGAGATGTGATATCCAAATCCTTTCCCTTCCAAACCTGAGACCCTTCCTATGGCATGAGATTTGATATCAAACTCCTTCCCATTCCAATCCTGAGACCCTTCCTATAGCATGAGGTATGATATCCAAATCCTTCCCATTCCAATCCTGAGACCCTTCCTATAGCATGAGATATGATATCCAAATCCTTACCATTCCAATCCTGAAACCCTTCCTATACCATGAGATGTGATATCTTAATGCTTCTAATACCAAAACTGAGACCCGTCCTATAACATGAGATGTGATGTCCAAATCCTTCCCCTTCCAAACCTGAGACCCTTCCTTTAGCATGAGATGTGATATCCAGCTCCTTCCCATTCCAATCCTGAGACCCTTCCGATAGCATGAGATGTGATATCTCAATGCTTCTCATATCAAAACTAAGACCCTCCCTATAGCATGAGATGTGATATCTAAGTCCTTCCCATTCCAATCCTGAGACCCTTCCGATAGCAGAGATGTGATATCTCAATGCTTATACCAAACCTGAGACCCTTCCTTTGGCATGAGATGTGATATCCAACTCCTTCCCATTTCAATCCTGAGACCCTTCCTATAGCATGAGATGTGATATCTCAATGCGTCTACCAAACCTGAGACCCTTCCTTTAGCATGAGATGTCATATGCAACTCCTTCCCATTCCAATCCTGAGACGCTTCCTATAGCATGAGATGTGATATCTCAATGCTTGTAATACCAAACCTGAGATCCTTCCAATAACATGAGTTGTGATATCCAAATCCTTTCCCTTCCAAACCTGAGACCCTTCCTATGGCATGAGATTTGATATCAAACTCCTTCCCATTCCAATCCTGAGACCCTTCCTATAGCATGAGGTATGATATCCAAATCCTTCCCATTCCAATCCTGAGACCCTTCCTATAGCATGAGATATGATATCAAATTCCTTCCCATTCCAATCCTGAGACCCTTCCTATACCATGAGATGTGATATCTCAATGCTTCTAATACTAAACCTGAGACCCATCCTATAACATGAGATGTAATATCCAAATCCTTCCCCTTCCAAGCCTGAGACCCTTCCTTTAGCATGAGATGTGATATCCAACTCCTTCCCATTCCAATCCTGAGACCCTTCCTATAGCATGAGATGTGATATCTAAATGCTTCTACCAAACCTGAGACCCTTCCTATAGCATGAGATGTGATATCCAACGCCTTCCCATTCCAATCCTGAGACCGTTCCTATAGCATGAGATGTGATATCTCAATGCTTCTATTACCAAACCTGATATCATTCCTATAACATGAGATGGGATATCCAACTTCTTCCCATTCCAATCCTAAGATCCTTCCTATACCATGAGATGTGATATCTCAATGTTTCTCATACCAAACGTGAGGCCCTTCCTATAGCAAGAGATGTGATATACCAATCCTTCCCATTCCAATCCTGAGACCGTTCCTATAGCATGAGATGTGATATCTCAATGCTTCTAATACCAAACCTGATATCATTCATATAACGTGAGATGGGATATCCAACTTCTTCCCATTCCAATCCTAAGATCCTTCCTATACCATGAGATGTGATATCTCAATGTTTCTCATACCAAACGCGAGGCCCTTCCTATAGCATGAGATGTGATATCCGACTCCTTCCCAATCCAATCCTGAGACCTTTCCTATAGCATGAGATGTAATATCACAATGCTTGTAATACCAAACCTGAGTCCCTTCATATAGCATGAGATGTGATATCCAACTCCTTCCCATTCCAATCCTGAGACCCTTCCTATAGCATGAGATGTGACATCTCAATGCTTCTAATACCAAACCTGAGAGCCTTCCTATAGCATGAGATGGGATATCCAACTCCATCCCATTCCAATCCTGAGACACTTCCGATAGCAGAGATGTGATATCTCAATGCTTATACCAAACCTGAGACCCTTCCTATAGCATATGTGATATCCAACTCCTTCCCATTCCAAACATGAGACCCTTCCTATAGCAAGAATGTAATATCCAACTCCTTCCCATTCCAATCCTGAGACTCTTCCTATAACATGAGATGTGATATCCAACTACTTCCCATTCCAATCCTGAGACCCTTCCTATAGCATGAAATGTGATATCTCAATGATTCTAATACCCAACCTGGGCCCTTCCTATAGCATGAGATTTGATATCAAACTCCGTCCCATTCCAAACCTGCGTCCCTTCCTATAGCATGAGATTTGATATCTCAATGTTTCTACTACCAAACCTGAGACCCTTCCTATAACATGAGACGTGATATCCAACTCCTTCCCATTCCAATCCTGAGACTCTTCCTGTAACATGCGATGTGATATCTCAATGCTTCTAATACCACACCTGAGACCCGTCCTATAACATGAGATGGGATATCCAACTCCTTCCCATCATAATCCTGAGACACTTCCTACAGCATGCGATGTGATATCTCAATGCTTCTAATACCAAACCTGAGACCCTTCCTATGGCATGAGATGTGATATCCAACTCCTTCCCATTCCAATCCTCAGACACTTCCTATAGCATGAGATGTGATATCTCAATGCTTCTAATACCAAATCTGAGAGCCTTCCTATGGCATGAGATTTGATATCAAACTCCTTCCCATTCCAATCCTGAGACCCTTCCTATAGCATGAGATATGATATCCAAATCCTTCCCATTCCAATCCTGAAACCCTTCCTATACCATGAGATGTGATATCTTAATGCTTCTAATACCAAAACTGAGACCCGTCCTATAACATGAGATGTGATATCCAAATCCTTCCCCTTCGAAACCTGAGACCCTTCCTTTAGCATGAGATGTGATATCTCAATGCTTCTCATATCAAAACTAAGACCCTCCCTATAGCATGAGATGTGATATCTAAGTCCTTCCCATTCCAATCCTGAGACCCTTCCGATAGCAGAGATGTGATATCTCAATGCTTATACCAAACCTGAGACCCTTCCTATGGCATGAGATGTGATATCCAACTCCTTCCCATTTCAATCCTGAGACCCTTCCTATAGCATGAGATGTGATATCTCAATGCGTCTACCAAACCTGAGACCCTTCCTTTAGCATGAGATGTCATATACAACTCCTTCCCATTCCAATCCTGAGACGCTTCCTATAGCATGAGATGTGATATCTCAATGCTTCTAATACCAAACCTGAGATCCTTCCGATAACATGAGATGTGATATCCAAATCCTTTCCCTTCCAAACCTGAGACCCTTCCTATGGCATGAGATTTGATATCAAACTCCTTCCCATTCCAATCCTGAGACCCTTCCTATAGCATGAGGTATGATATCCAAATCCTTCCCATTCCAATCCTGAGACCCTTCCTATAGCATGAGATATGATATCCAAATCCTTCCCATTCCAATCCTGAAACCCTTCCTATACCATGAGATGTGATATCTTAATGCTTCTAATACCAAAACTGAGACCCGTCCTATAACATGAGATGTGATGTCCAAATCCTTCCCCTTCCAAACCTGAGACCCTTCCTTTAGCATGAGATGTGATATCCAGCTCCTTCCCATTCCAATCCTGAGACCCTTCCGATAGCATGAGATGTGATATCTCAATGCTTCTCATATCAAAACTAAGACCCTCCCTATAGCATGAGATGTGATATCTAAGTCCTTCCCATTCCAATCCTGAGACCCTTCCGATAGCAGAGATGTGATATCTCAATGCTTATACCAAACCTGAGACCCTTCCTATGGCATGAGATGTGATATCCAACTCCTTCCCATTTCAATCCTGAGACCCTTCCTATAGCATGAGATGTGATATCTCAATGCGTCTACCAAACCTGAGACCCTTCCTTTAGCATGAGATGTCATATACAACTCCTTCCCATTCCAATCCTGAGACGCTTCCTATAGCATGAGATGTGATATCTCAATGCTTGTAATACCAAACCTGAGATCCTTCCGATAACATGAGTTGTGATATCCAAATCCTTTCCCTTCCAAACCTGAGACCCTTCCTATGGCATGAGATTTGATATCAAACTCCTTCCCATTCCAATCCTGAGACCCTTCCTATAGCATGAGGTATGATATCCAAATCCTTCCCATTCCAATCCTGAGACCCTTCCTATAGCATGAGATATGATATCCAAATCCTTCCCATTCCATTCCTGAAACCCTTCCTATACCATGAGATGTGATATCTTAATGCTTCTAATTCCAAAACTGAGACCCGTCCTATAGCATGAGATGTGATATCCAAATCCTTCCCCTTCCAAACCTGAGACCCTTCCTTTAGCATGAGATGTGATATCCAGCTCCTTCCCATTCCAATCCTGAGACCCTTCCGATAGCATGAGATGTGATATCTCAATGCTTCTCATATCAAAACTAAGACCCTCCCTATAGCATGAGATGTGATATCTAAGTCCTTCCCATTGCAATCCTGAGACCCTTCTGATAGCAGAGATGTGATATCTCAATGCTTATACCAAACCTGAGGCCCTTCCTATGGCATGAGATGTGATATCCAACTCCTTCCCATTTCAATCCTGAGACCCTTCCTATAGCATGAGATATGATATCTCAATGCGTCTACCAAACCTGAGACCCTTCCTTTAGCATGAGATGTCATATACAACTCCTTCCCATTCCAATCCTGAGACCCTTCCTATAGCATGAGATGTGATATCTCAATGCGTCTAATACCAAACCTGAGACCCTTCCTATAGCATGAGATGGGATATCCAACTCCTTCCCAATCCAATCCTGAGACCCTTCCGATAGCATGAGATGTGATATCTCAATGCTTCTACCAAACCTGAGACCCTTCCTATCACATGAGATGTGATATCAAATTCCTTCCCATTCCAATCCTGAGACCCTTCCTATACCATGAGATGTGATATCTCAATGCTTCTAATACTAAACCTGAGACCCATCCTATAACATGAGATGTAATATCCAAATCCTTCCCCTTCCAAGCCTGAGACCCTTCCTTTAGCATGAGATGTGATATCCAACTCCTTCCCATTCCAATCCTGAGACCCTTCCTATAGCATGAGATGTGATATCTCAATGCTTCTACCAAACCTGAGACCCTTCCTATAGCATGAGATGTGATATCCAACTCCTTCCCATTCCAATCCTGAGACCGTTCCTATAGAATGAGATGTGATATCTCAATGCTTCTAATACCAAACCTGAGATCCATCCTATGACATGAGATGTGATATCCAACTCCTTCCCGTTCCAAACCTGAGACCCTTCCTATAGCATATGTGATATCCAACTCCTTCCCATTCCAAACATGAGACCCTTCCTATAGCAAGAATGTAATATCCAACTCCTTCCCATTCCAATCCTGAGGCCATTCCTATAGCATGAGATGTGATATCTCAATGCTTCTAATACCAAACCTGAGATCCATCCTATGACATGAGATGTGATATCCAATTTCTTCCCATTCCAAACCTGAGACCCTTCCTACAGCATGCAATGTGATATCTCGATGCTTCTACTACCAAACCTGAGACCCGTCCTATAACATGAGATGTGATATCCAACTACTTCCCATTCCAATTCTGAGACCCTTCCTATAGCATGAGATGTGATATCTCAATGCTTGTAATACCAAACCTGGACCCTTCCTATAGCATGAGATGTGATATCCAGCTTCTTCCCATTCCAATCCTGCGTCCCTTCCTATAGCATGAGATTTGATATTTCAATGTTTCTACTACCAAACCTGAGACCCTTCCTACAACATGAGACGTGATATCCAACTCCTTCCCATTCCAATCCTGAGACTCTTCCTATAGCATGAGATGTGATATCTCAATGCTTCTACCAAACCTGAGACCCGTCCTATAACATGAGATGTGATATCCAACTCCTTCCCGTTCCAAACCTGAGACACTTCCTATAGCATATGTGATATCCAACTCCTTCCCATTCCAAACATGAGACCCTTCCTATAGCAAGAATGTAATATCCAACTCCTACCCATTCCAATCCTGAGACCATTCCTATAGCATGAGATGTGATATCCAACTCCTTCCCGTCCCAATCCTGAGACACCTCCGATAGCAGAGATGTGATATCTCAATGCTTATACCAAACCTGAGACTCTTTCTATAACATGAGATGTGATTTCCAACTCCTTCCCGTTCCAAACCTGAGACCCTTACTATAGCATGAGATGTGATATCCAACTCCTTCCCATTCCAATACTGAGACCCTTCCGATAGCATGAGATGTGATATCTCAATGCTTCTAATACCAAACCTGTGATCCTTCCTATAACAAGAGATGTGATATCCAAATCCCTCCCCTTCCAAACCTGAAACCCTCCCTTTAGCATGAGATGTGATATCTCAATGCCTCTAATACCAAACCTGAGATCCTCCCTTTAGCATGAGATGTGATATCCAACTCCTTCCCATTCCAATCCTGAGACCCTTCTGATAGCATGAGATGTGATATCTCAATGCCTCTAATACCAAACCTGGGATCCTACCTCTAACATGAAATGTGATATCCAACTCCTTCCCTTTCCAAACCTGAGACCCTCCCTATAGCATGAGATGTGATATCCAAGTCCTTCCCATTCCAATCCTGAGACCCTTCATGTAGCATGAGATGTGATATCTCAGCGCTTCTAATACCAAACCTGAGACCCTTCCTATAACATAAGATGGGATATCCAACTCCTTCCCATTCCAATCCTGAGACCCTCTCGATAGCAGAGATGTGATATCTCAATGCTTATACCAAACCTGAGACCCTTCCTGTGACATGAGATGTCATATACAACTCCTTCCCATTCCAATCCTGAGATACTTCCTATAGCATGAGATGTGATATCTCAATGCTTATACCAAACCTGAGACCCTTGCTATAGCTTGAGATGTGATATCCAACTCCTTCCCATTCCAATCCTGAGACCCTTCCTATAACATGAGATGTGATGTTTCAATGCTTCCAATACCAAACGTGAGATTCTTCCTATGGCATGAGATGTCATATAAAACTCCTTCCCATTCCAATCCTGAGACCCTTCCTATAGCATGAGATGTGATATCCAACTCCTTCCCATTCCAATCCTGAGACCCTTCTTATAGCATGAGATTTGATATCTCAATGCTTCTAATACCACACCTGAGATCCTTCTGATAGCATGAGATGTGATATCTCAATGCTTCTAATACCAAACCTGAGATCATTACTATAACACGAGATGTAATATCCAAATCCTTCTCCATCCAAACCTGAGACCCTCCCTTTAGCATGAGATGTGATATCCAACTCCTTCCCATTCCAATCCTGAGACCCTTCCTATAGCATGAGATGTGATGTCTCAATGCTTCTAATACCAAACCCGAGATCCTTCCTATAACATGAGATGTGATATCCAACTCCTTCCCATTCCAATCCCGAAACACTTCCTATAGCATGAGAAGTGATATCTCCATGTTTATACCAAACCTGAGACCCTTCCTATAGCATGAGATGTGATATCCAACTCCTTCCCATTCCAATCCTGAGACCCTTCCTATACCATGAGATGTGATATCTCAATGCTTCTAATACTAAACCTGAGACCCGTCCTATAACATGAGATGTAATATCCAAATCCTTCCCCTTCCAAGCCTGAGACCCTTCCTTTAGCATGAGATGTGATATCCAACTCCTTCCCATTCCAATCCTAAGACCCTTCCTATAGCATGAGATGTGATATCTGAATGCTTCTACCAAACCTGAGACCCTTCCTATAGCATGAGATGTGATATCCAACTCCTTCCCATTCCAATCCTGAGACTGTTCCTATAGCATGAGATGTGATATCTCAATGCTTCTAATACCAAACCTGATATCATTCCTATAACATGAGATGGGATATCCAACTTCTTCCCATTCCAATCCTAAGATCCTTCCTATACCATGAGATGTGATATCTCAATGTTTCTCATACCAAACCTGAGGCCCTTCCTATAGCAAGAGATGTGATATACCAATCCTTCCCATTCCAAACCTGAGACCCTTCTTATAGCATGAGATGTGATATCCGACTCCTTCCCAATCCAATCCTGAGACCTTTCCTATAGCATGAGATGTAATATCACAATGCTTGTAATACCATACCTGAGTCCCTTCATATAGCATGAGATGTGATATCCAACTCCTTCCCATTCCAATCCTGAGACCCTTCCTATAGCATGAGATGTGACATCTCAATGCTTCTAATACCAAACCTAAGACCCTTCCTATAGCATGAGATGGGATATCCAACTCCTTCCCATTCCAATCCTGAGACACTTCCGATAGCAGAGATGTGATATCTCAATGCTTACACCAAACCTGAGACCCTTCCTATAGCATATGTGATATCCAACTCCTTCCCATTCCAAACATGAGACCCTTCCTATAGCAAGAATGTAATATCCAACTCCTTCCCATTCCAATCCTGAGACTCTTCCTATAACATGAGATGTGATATCCAACTACTTCCCATTCCAATCCTGAGACCCTTCCTATAGCATGAGATGTGATATCTCAATGCTTCTAATACCCAACCTGGGCCCTTCCTATAGCATGAGATGTGATATCAAACTCCGTCCAATTCCAATCCTGCGTCCCTTCCTATAGCATGAGATTTGATATCTCAATGTTTCTACTACCAAACCTGAGACCCTTCCTATAACATGAGACGTGATATCCAACTCCTTCCCATTCCAATCCTGAGACTCTTCCTATAACATGCGATGTGATATCTCAATGCTTCTAATACCAAACCTGTGATCCTTCCTATAACAAGAGATGTGATATCCAAATCCCTCCCCTTCCAAACCTGAGACCCTCCCTTTAGCATGAGATGTGATATCTCAATGCCTCTAATACCAAACCTGAGATCCTCCCTTTAGCATGAGATGTGATATCCAACTCCTTCCCATTCCAATCCTGAGACCCTTCTGATAGCATGGGATGTGATATCTCAATGCCTCTAATACCAAACCTGAGATCCTACCTCTAACATGAAATGTGATATCCAACTCCTTCCCTTTCCAAACCTGAGACCCTCCCTATAGCATGAGATGTGATATCCAAGTCCTTCCCATTCCAATCCTGAGACCCTTCCTGTAGCATGAGATGTGATATCTCAACGCTTCTAATACCAAACCTGAGACCCTTCCTATAACATAAGATGGGATATCCAACTCCTTCCCATTCCAATCCTGAGACCCTCTCGATAGCAGAGATGTGATATCTCAATGCTTATACCAAACCTGAGACCCTTCCTGTGGCATGAGATGTCATATACAACTCCTTCCCATTCCAATCCTGAGACCCTTCCTATAGCATGAGATGTGATATCTCAATGCTTATACCAAACCTGAGACCCTTGCTATAGCATGAGATGTGATATCCAACTCCTTCCCATTCCAATCCTGAGACCCTTCCTATAACATGAGATGTGATGTCTCAATGCTTCCAATACCAAACCTGAGATTCTTCCTATGGCATGAGATGTCATATAAAACTCCTTCCCATTCCAATCCTGAGACCCTTCCTATAGCATGAGATGTGATATCCAACTCCTTCCCATTCCAATCCTGAGACCCTTCTTATAGCATGAGATTTGATATCTCAATGCTTCTAATACCACACCTGAGATCCTTCCGATAGCATGAGATGTGATATCTCAATGCTTCTAATACCAAACCTGAGATCATTACTATAACACGAGATGTAATATCCAAATCCTTCTCCATCCAAACCTGAGACCCTCCCTTTAGCATGAGATGTGATATCCAACTCCTTCCCATTCCAATCCTGAGACCCTTCCTATAGCATGAGATGTGATGTCTCAATGCTTCTAATACCAAACCCGAGATCCTTCCTATAACATGAGATGTGATATCCAACTCCTTCCCATTCCAATCCCGAGACACTTCCTATAGCATGAGAAGTGATATCTCCATGCTTATACCAAACCTGAGACCCTTCCTATAGCATGAGATGTGATATCCAACTCCTTCCCATTCCAATCCTGAGACCCTTCCTATAGCATGAGATGTGATATCTCAATGCTTCTACCAAACCTGAGACCCTTCCTATAGCATGAGATGTGATATCCAACTCCTTCCCATTCCAATCATGAGACCGTTCCTATAGCATGAGATGTGATATCTCAATGCTTCTAATACTAAACCTGAGACCCGTCCTATAACATGAGATGTAATATCCAAATCCTTCCCCTTCCAAGCCTGAGACCCTTCCTTTAGCATGAGATGTGATATCCAACTCCTTCCCATTCCAATCCTGAGACCCTTCCTATAGCATGAGATGTGATATCTCAATGCTTCTACCAAACCTGAGACCCTTCCTATAGCATGAGATGTGATATCCAACTCCTTCCCATTCCAATCCTGAGACCGTTCCTATAGCATGAGATGTGATATCTCAATGCTTCTAATACCAAACCTGATATCATTCCTATAACATGAGATGGGATATCCAACTTCTTCCCATTCCAATCCTAAGATCCTTCCTATACCATGAGATGTGATATCTCAATGTTTCTCATACCAAACCTGAGGCCCTTCCTATAGCAAGAGATGTGATATACCAATCCTTCCCATTCCAAACCTGAGACCCTTCCTATAGCATGAGATGTGATATCCGACTCCTTCCCAATCCAATCCTGAGACCTTTCCTGTAGCATGAGATGTAATATCACAATGCTTGTAATACCATACCTGAGTCCCTTCATATAGCATGAGATGTGATATCCAACTCCTTCCCATTCCAATCCTGAGACCCTTCCTATAGCATGAGATGTGACATCTCAATGCTTCTAATACCAAACTTGAGACCCTTTCTATAGCATGAGATGGGATATCCAACTCCTTCCCATTCCAATCCTGAGACACTTCCGATAGCAGAGATGTGATATCTCAATGCTTACACCAAACCTGAGACCCTTCCTATAGCATATGTGATATCCAACTCCTTCCCATTCCAATCCTGAGACTCTTCCTATAACATGCGATGTGATATCTCAATGCTTCTAATACCAAACCTGTGATCCTTCCTATAACAAGAGATGTGATATCCAAATCCCTCCCCTTCCAAACCTGAGACCCTCCCTTTAGCATGAGATGTGATATCTCAATGCCTCTAATACCAAACCTGAGATCCTCCCTTTAGCATGAGATGTGATATCCAACTCCTTCCCATTCCAATACTGAGACCCTTCTGATAGCATGGGATGTGATATCTCAATGCCTCTAATACCAAACCTGAGATCCTACCTCTAACATGAAATGTGATATCCAACTCCTTCCCTTTCCAAACCTGAGACCCTCCCTATAGCATGAGATGTGATATCCAAGTCCTTCCCATTCCAATCCTGAGACCCTTCCTGTAGCATGAGATGTGATATCTCAACGCTTCTAATACCAAACCTGAGACCCTTCCTATAACATAAGATGGGATATCCAACTCCTTCCCATTCCAATCCTGAGACCCTTCCTATAGCATGAGATGTGATATCTCAATGCTTATACCAAACCTGAGACCCTTGCTATAGCATGAGATGTGATATCCAACTCCTTCCCATTCCAATCCTGAGACCCTTCCTATAACATGAGATGTGATGTCTCAATGCTTCCAATACCAAACCTGAGATTCTTCCTATGGCATGAGATGTCATATAAAACTCCTTCCCATTCCAATCCTGAGACCCTTCCTATAGCATGAGATGTGATATCCAACTCCTTCCCATTCCAATCCTGAGACCCTTCTTATAGCATGAGATTTGATATCTCAATGCTTCTAATACCACACCTGAGATCCTTCCGATAGCATGAGATGTGATATCTCAATGCTTCTAATACCAAACCTGATATCATTCCTATAACATGAGATGGGATATCCAACTTCTTCCCATTCCAATCCTAAGATCCTTCCTATACCATGAGATGTGATATCTCAATGTTTCTCATACCAAACCTGAGGCCCTTCCTATAGCAAGAGATGTGATATACCAATCCTTCCCATTCCAAACCTGAGACCCTTCCTATAGCATGAGATGTGATATCCGACTCCTTCCCAATCCAATCCTGAGACCTTTCCTGTAGCATGAGATGTAATATCACAATGCTTGTAATACCATACCTGAGTCCCTTCATATAGCATGAGATGTGATATCCAACTCCTTCCCATTCCAATCCTGAGACCCTTCCTATAGCATGAGATGTGACATCTCAATGCTTCTAATACCAAACTTGAGACCCTTTCTATAGCATGAGATGGGATATCCAACTCCTTCCCATTCCAATCCTGAGACACTTCCGATAGCAGAGATGTGATATCTCAATGCTTACACCAAACCTGAGACCCTTCCTATAGCATATGTGATATCCAACTCCTTCCCATTCCAATCCTGAGACTCTTCCTATAACATGCGATGTGATATCTCAATGCTTCTAATACCAAACCTGTGATCCTTCCTATAACAAGAGATGTGATATCCAAATCCCTCCCCTTCCAAACCTGAGACCCTCCCTTTAGCATGAGATGTGATATCTCAATGCCTCTAATACCAAACCTGAGATCCTCCCTTTAGCATGAGATGTGATATCCAACTCCTTCCCATTCCAATCCTGAGACCCTTCTGATAGCATGGGATGTGATATCTCAATGCCTCTAATACCAAACCTGAGATCCTACCTCTAACATGAAATGTGATATCCAACTCCTTCCCTTTCCAAACCTGAGACCCTCCCTATAGCATGAGATGTGATATCCAAGTCCTTCCCATTCCAATCCTGAGACCCTTCCTGTAGCATGAGATGTGATATCTCAACGCTTCTAATACCAAACCTGAGACCCTTCCTATAACATAAGATGGGATATCCAACTCCTTCCCATTCCAATCCTGAGACCCTTCCTATAGCATGAGATGTGATATCTCAATGCTTATACCAAACCTGAGACCCTTGCTATAGCATGAGATGTGATATCCAACTCCTTCCCATTCCAATCCTGAGACCCTTCCTATAACATGAGATGTGATGTCTCAATGCTTCCAATACCAAACCTGAGATTCTTCCTATGGCATGAGATGTCATATAAAACTCCTTCCCATTCCAATCCTGAGACCCTTCCTATAGCATGAGATGTGATATCCAACTCCTTCCCATTCCAATCCTGAGACCCTTCTTATAGCATGAGATTTGATATCTCAATGCTTCTAATACCACACCTGAGATCCTTCCGATAGCATGAGATGTGATATCTCAATGCTTCTAATACCAAACCTGAGATCATTACTATAACACGAGATGTAATATCCAAATCCTTCTCCATCCAAACCTGAGACCCTCCCTTTAGCATGAGATGTGATATCCAACTCCTTCCCATTCCAATACTGAGACCCTTCCTATAGCATGAGATGTGATGTCTCAATGCTTCTAATACCAAACCCGAGATCCTTCCTATAACATGAGATGTGATATCCAACTCCTTCCCATTCCAATCCCGAGACACTTCCTATAGCATGAGAAGTGATATCTCCATGCTTATACCAAACCTGAGACCCTTCCTATAGCATGAGATGTGATATCCAACTCCTTCCCATTCCAATCCTGAGACCCTTCCTATAGCATGAGATGTGATATCTCAATGCTTCTACCAAACCTGAGACCCTTCCTATAGCATGAGATGTGATATCCAACTCCTTCCCATTCCAATCATGAGACCGTTCCTATAGCATGAGATGTGATATCTCAATGCTTCTAATACTAAACCTGAGACCCGTCCTATAACATGAGATGTAATATCCAAATCCTTCCCCTTCCAAGCCTGAGACCCTTCCTTTAGCATGAGATGTGATATCCAACTCCTTCCCATTCCAATCCTGAGACCCTTCCTATAGCATGAGATGTGATATCTCAATGCTTCTACCAAACCTGAGACCCTTCCTATAGCATGAGATGTGATATCCAACTCCTTCCCATTCCAATCCTGAGACCGTTCCTATAGCATGAGATGTGATATCTCAATGCTTCTAATACCAAACCTGATATCATTCCTATAACATGAGATGGGATATCCAACTTCTTCCCATTCCAATCCTAAGATCCTTCCTATACCATGAGATGTGATATCTCAATGTTTCTCATACCAAACCTGAGGCCCTTCCTATAGCAAGAGATGTGATATACCAATCCTTCCCATTCCAAACCTGAGACCCTTCCTATAGCATGAGATGTGATATCCGACTCCTTCCCAATCCAATCCTGAGACCCTTCCTGTAGCATGAGATGTAATATCACAATGCTTGTAATACCATACCTGAGTCCCTTCATATAGCATGAGATGTGATATCCAACTCCTTCCCATTCCAATCCTGAGACCCTTCCTATAGCATGAGATGTGACATCTCAATGCTTCTAATACCAAACCTGAGACCCTTCCTATAGCATGAGATGGGATATCCAACTCCTTCCCATTCCAATCCTGAGACACTTCAGATAGCAGAGATGTGATATCTCAATGCTTACACCAAACCTGAGACCCTTCCTATAGCATATGTGATATCCAACTCCTTCCCATTCCAAACATGAGACCCTTCCTATAGCAAGAATGTAATATCCAACTCCTTCCCATTCCAATCCTGAGACTCTTCCTATAACATGAGATGTGATATCCAACTACTTCCCATACCAATCCTGAGACCCTTCCTATAGCATTAGATGTGATATCTCAATGCTTCTAATACCCAACCTGGGCCCTTCCTATAGCATGAGATGTGATATCAAACTCCGTCCCATTCCAATCCTGCGTCCCTTCCTATAGCATGAGATTTGATATCTCAATGTTTCTACTACCAAACCTGAGACCCTTCCTATAACATGAGACGTGATATCCAACTCCTTCCCATTCCAATCCTGAGACTCTTCCTATAACATGCGATGTGATATCTCAATGCTTCTAATACCACACCTGAGACCCGTCCTATAACATGAGATGTGATATCCAATTCCTTCCCAATCCAAACCCGAGACCCTTCCTACAGCATGCGATGTGATATCTCAATGCTTCTAATACCAAACCTGAGACCCGTCCTATAACATGAGATGGGATATCCAACTCCTTCCCATCCCAATCCTGATACACTTCCGATAGAAGAGATGTGCTATCTCAATGCTTATACCAAACCTGAGACCCTTCCTATGGCATGAGATGTGATATCCAAATCCTTCCCCTTCCAAACCTGAGACCCTTCCTTTAGCATGAGATGTGATATCCAGCTCCTTCCCATTCCAATCCTGAGACCCTTCCGATAGTATGAGATGTGATATCTCAATGCTTCTCATATCAAAACTGAGACCCTCCCTATAGCATGAGATGTGATATCCAACTCCTTCCCATTTCAATCTTGAGACCCTTCCTATAGCATGAGATGTGATATCTCAATGCGTCTACCAAACCTGAGACCCTTCCTTTAGCATGAGATGTCATATACAACTCCTTCCCATTCCAATCCTGAGACCCTTCCTATAGCATGAGATGTGATATCTCAATGCTTCTAATACCAAACCTGGCATCCTTCCGATAACATGAGATGTGATATCCAAATCCTTTCCCTTCCAAACCTGAGACCCTTCCTATGGCATGAGATTTGATATCAAACTCCTTCCCATTCCAATCCTGAGACCCTTCCTAGAGCATGAGATATGATATCCAAATCCTTCCCATTCCAATCCTGAAACCCTTCCTATACCATGAGATGTGATATCTTAATGCTTCTAATACCAAACCTGAGAACCGTCCTATAACATGAGATGTGATATCCAAATCCTTCCCCTTCCAAACCTGAGACCCTTCCTTTAGCATGAGATGTGATATCCAGCTCCTTCCCATTCCAATCCTGAGACCCTTCCGATAGCAGAGATGTGATATCTCAATGCTTATACCAAACCTGAGACCCTTCCTATGGCATGAGATGTGATATCCAACTCCTTCCCATTTCAATCCTGAGAACCTTCCTATAGCATGAGATGTGATATCTCAATGGGTCTACCAAACCTGAGACCCTTCCTTTAGCATGATATGTCATATACAACTCCTTCCCATTCCAATCCTGAGACCCTTCCTATAGCATGAGATGTGATATCCAAGTCCTTCCCATTCCAATCCTGAGACCCTTCCTATAACATGAGATGTGATATCTCAATGCTTCTACCAAACCTGAGACCCTTCCTATAGCATGAGATGTGATATCCAACTCCTTCCCATTCCAATCCTGAGACCGTTCCTATAGCATAAGATGTGATATCTCAATGCTTCTAATACCAAACCTGATATCATTAGTTTAACATGAGATGGGATATCCAACTCCTTCCCATTCCAATCCTAAAATCCTTCCTATACCATGAGATGTGATATCTCAATGTTTCTCATACCAAACCTGAGGCCCTTCCTATAGCAAGAGATGTGATATACACATCCTTCCCAATCCAATCCTGAGACCCTTCCTATAGCATGAGATGTAATATCACAATGCTTGTAATACCAAACCTGAGTCCCTTCATATAGCATGAGATGTGATATCCAACTCCTTCCCATTCCAATCCTGAGATCCTTCCTATAGCATGAGATGTGACATCTCAATGCTTCTAATACCAAACCTTAGACCCTTCCTATAGCATGAGATGGGTTATCCAACTCCTTCCCATTCCAATCCTGAGACACTTCCGATAGCAGAGATGTGATATCTCAATGATTATACCAAACCTGAGACCCTTCCTATAACATGAGATGTGATATCCAACTCCTTCCCCTTCCAAACCTGAGACCCTTCCTATAGCATATGTGATATCCAACTCCTTCCCATTCCAAACATGAGACCCTTCCTATAGCAAAAATGTAATATCCAACTCCTTCCAATTCCAATCCTGAGACCATTCCTACAGCATGAGATGTGATATCTCAATGCTTCTAATACCAAACCTGAGACCCTTCCTACAGCATGCAATGTGATATCTCGATGCTTCTAATACCAAACCTGAGACCCGTCCTATAACATGAGATGTGATATCCAACCACTTCCCATTCCAATTCTGAGACCCTTCCTATAGCATGAGATGTGATATCTCAATGCTTCTAATACCAAACCTGAGACCCTTCCTATAGCATGAGATGTGATATCCAACTCCTTCCCATTCCAATCCTGAGACCGTTCCTATAGCATGAGATGTGATATCTCAATGCTTCTAATACCAAACCTGAGACCCTTCCTATAGCATGAGATGGGATATCCAACTTCTTCCCATTCCAATCCTGAGACCCTTCCTATTTCATGAGATGTGATGTCTCAATGCTTCTAATACCAAACCTGAGATCTTTCCTATAAAATGAGATGTGATATCCAACTCCTTCCCATTCCAATCCTGAGACACTTCCTATAGCATGAGATGTGATATCTCAATGCTTATACCAAACCTGAGACCCTTCCTATAGCTTGAGATGTGATATCCAACTCCTTCCCATTCCAATCCTGAGACCCTTCCTATAGCGTGAGATGTGATATCTCAATGCCTCTAATACCAAACCTGAGATCCTTCCTCTAACATGAAATGTGATATCCAACTCCTTCCCCTTCCAAACCTGAGAGCCTTCCTATAGCATGAGATATGATATCCAAGTCCTTCCCATTCCAATCCTTAGACCCTTCCTATAACATGAGATGTGATATCCAACTCCTTCCCATTCCAACCTGAGACCCTTCCTATAGCATGAGATGGGATATCCAACTCCTTCCAAATCCAATCCTGATACCCTTCCGATAACATGAGATGTGATATCCAACTCCTTCCCATTCCAACCTGAGACCCTTCCTATAGCATGAGATGTGATATCTCAATGCTTATACCAAACCTGAGACCCTTGCTATAGCATGAGATGTGATATCCAACTCCTTCCCATTCCAATCCTGAGACCCTTCCTATAACATGAGATGTGATGTCTCAATGCTTCCAATACCAAACCTGAGATTCTTCCTATGGCATGAGATGTCATATAAAACTCCTTCCCATTCCAATCCTGAGACCCTTTCTATAGAATGAGATGTGATATCCAACTCCTTCCCATTCCAATCCTGAGACCCTTCTTATAGCATGAGATTTGATATCTCAATGCTTCTAATACCACACCTGAGATCCTTCCGATAGCATAAGATGTGATATCTCAATGCTTCTAATACCAAACCTGAGATCATTACTATAACACGAGATGTAATATCCAAATCCTTCTCCATCCAAACCTGAGACCGTCCCTTTAGCATGAGATGTGATATCCAACTCCTTCCCATTCCAATCCTGAGACCCTTCCTATAGCATGAGATGCGATGTCTCAATGCTTCTAATACCAAACCCGAGATCCTTCCTATAACATGAGATGTGATATCCAACTCCTTCCCATTCCAATCCCGAGACACTTCCTATAGCATGAGAAGTGATATCTCCATGCTTATACCAAACCTGAGACCCTTCCTATAGCATGAGATGTGACATCCAACTCCTTCCCATTCCAATCCTGAGACCCTTCCTATACCATGAGATGTGATATCTCAATGCTTCTAATACTAAACCTGAGACCCGTCCTATAACATGAGATGTAATATCCAAATCCTTCCCTTTCCAAGCCTGAGACCCTTCCTTTAGCATGAGATGTGATATCCAACTCCTTCCCATTCCAATCCTGAGACCCTTCCTATAGCATGAGATGTGATATCTCAATGCTTCTACCAAACCTGAGACCCTTCCTATAGCATGAGATGTGATATCCAACTCCTTCCCATTCCAATCCTGAGACCGTTCCTATAGCATGAGATGTGATATCTCAATGCTTCTAATACCAAACCTGATATCATTCCTATAACATGAGATGGGATATCCAACTTCTTCCCATTCCAATCCTAAGATCCTTCCTATACCATGAGATGTGATATCTCAATGTTTCTCATACCAAACCTGAGGCCCTTCCTATAGCAAGAGATGTGATATACCAATCCTTCCCATTCCAAACCTGAGACCCTTCCTATAGCATGAGATGTGATATCCGACTCCTTCCCAATCCAATCCTGAGACCTTTCCTATAGCATGAGATGTAATATCACAATGCTTGTAATACCATACCTGAGTCCCTTCATATAGCATGAGATGTGATATCCAACTCCTTCCCATTCCAATCCTGAGACCCTTCCTATAGCATGAGATGTGACATCTCAGTGCTTCTAATACCAAACCTGAGCCCCTTCCTATAGCATGAGATGTGATATCCAACTCCTTCCCATTCCAATTCTGAGACCCTTCCTATAGCATGAGATGTGATATCTCAATGCTTGTAATACCAAACCTGGACCCTTCCTATAGCATGAGATGTGATATCCAGCTTCTTCCCATTCCCATCCTGCGTCCCTTCCTATAGCATGAGATTTGATATCTCAATGTTTCTACTACCAAACCTGAGACCCTTCCTACAACATGAGACGTGATATCCAACTCCTTCCCATTCCAATCCTGAGACTCTTCCTATAGCATGATATGTGATATCTCAATGCTTCTACCAAACCTGAGACCCGTCCTATAACATGAGATGTGATATCCAACTCCTTCCCGTTCCAAACCTGAGACACTTCCTATAGCATATGTGATATCCAACTCCTTCCCATTCCAAACATGAGACCCTTCCTATAGCAAGAATGTAATATCCAACTCCTACCCATTCCAATCCTGAGACCATTCCTATAGCATGAGATGTGATATCCAACTCCTTCCCGTCCCAATCCTTAGACACCTCCGATAGCAGAGATTTGATATCTCAATGCTTATACCAAACCTGAGACTCTTCCTATAACATGAGATTTGATTTCCAACTCCTTCCCGTTCCAAACCTGAGACCCTTACTATAGCATGAGATGTGATATCCAACTCCTTCCCATTCCAATACTGAGACCCTTCCGATAGCATGAGATGTGATATCTCAATGCTTCTAATACCAAACCTGTGATCCTTCCTATAACAAGAGATGTGATATCCAAATCCCTCCCCTTCCAAACCTGAGACCCTCCCTTTAGCATGAGATGTGATATCTCAATGCCTCTAATACCAAACCTGACATCCTCCCTTTAGCATGAGATGTGATATCCAACTCCTTCCCATTCCAATCCTGAGACCCTTCTGATAGCATGAGATGTGATATCTCAATGCCTCTAATACCAAACCTGAGATCCTACCTCTAACATGAAATGTGATATCCAACTCCTTCCCTTTCCAAACCTGAGACCCTCCCTATAGCATGAGATGTGATATCCAAGTCCTTCCCATTCCAATCCTGAGACCCTTCCTGTAGCATGAGATGTGATATCTCAGCGCTTCTAATACCAAACCTGAGACCCTTCCTATAACATAAGATGGGATATCCAACTCCTTCCCATTCCAATCCTGAGACCCTCTCGATAGCAGAGATGTGATATCTCAATGCTTATACCAAACCTGAGACCCTTCTTGTGGCATGAGATGTCATATACAACTCCTTCCCATTCCAATCCTGAGACCCTTCCTATAGCATGAGATGTGATATCTCAATGCTTATACCAAACCTGAGACCCTTGCTATAGCATGAGATGTGATATCCAACTCCTACCCATTCCAATCCTGAGACCATTCCTATAGCATGAGATGTGATATCCAACTCCTTCCCGTCCCAATCCTGAGACACCTCCGATAGCAGAGATGTGATATCTCAATGCTTATACCAAATCTGAGACTCTTCCTATAACATGAGATTTGATTTCCAACTTCTTCCCGTTCCAAACCTGAGACCCTTACTATAGCATGAGATGTGATATCCAACTCCTTCCCATTCCAATACTGAGACCCTTCAAATAGCATGAGATGTGATATCTCAATGCTTCTAATACCAAACCTGTGATCCTTCCTATAACAAGAGATGTGATATCCAAATCCCTCCCCTTCCAAACCTGAGACCCTCCCTTTAGCATGAGATGTGATATCTCAATGCCTCTAATACCAAACCTGACATCCTCCCTTTAGCATGAGATGTGATATCCAAGTCCTTCCCATTCCAATCCTGAGACCCTTCCTGTAGCATGATATGTGATATCTCAGCGCTTCTAATACCAAACCTGAGACCCTTCCTATAACATAAGATGGGATATCCAACTCCTTCCCATTCCAATCCTGAGACCCTCTCGATAGCAGAGATGTGATATCTCAATGCTTATACCAAACCTGAGACCCTTCCTGTGGCATGAGATGTCATATACAACTCCTTCCCATTCCAATCCTGAGACCCTTCCTATAGCATGAGATGTGATATCTCAATGCTTATACCAAACCTGAGACCCTTGCTATAGCATGAGATGTGATATCCAACTCCTTCCCATTCCAATCCTGAGACCCTTCCTATAACATGAGATGTGATGTCTCTATGCTTCCAATACCAAACCTGAGATTCTTCCTATGGCATGAGATGTCATATAAAACTCCTTCCCATTCCAATCCTGAGACCCTTTCTATAGCATGAGATGTGATATCCAACTCCTTCCCATTCCAATCCTGAGACCCTTCTTATAGCATGAGATTTGATATCTCAATGCTTCTAATACCACACCTGAGATCCTTCCGATAGCATAAGATGTGATATCTCAATGCTTCTAATACCAAACCTGAGATCATTACTATAACACGAGATGTAATATCCAAATCCTTCTCCATCCAAACCTGAGACCCTCCCTTTAGCATGAGATGTGATATCCAACTCCTTCCCATTCCAATCCTGAGACCCTTCCTATAGCATGAGATGCGATGTCTCAATGCTTCTAATACCAAACCCGAGATCCTTCCTATAACATGAGATGTGATATCCAACTCCTTCCCATTCCAATCCCGAGACACTTCCTATAGCATGAGAAGTGATATCTCCATGCTTATACCAAACCTGAGACCCTTCCTATAGCATGAGATGTGATAGCCAACTCCTTCCCATTCCAATCCTGAGACCCTTCCTATACCATGAGATGTGATATCTCAATGCTTCTAATACTAAACCTGAGACCCGTCCTATAACATGAGATGTAATATCCAAATCCTTCCCCTTCCAAGCCTGAGACCCTTCCTATAGCATGAGATGTGATATCCAACTCCTTCCCATTCCAATCCTGAGACCCTTCCTATAGCATGAGATGTGATATCTCAATGCTTCTACCAAACCTGAGACCCTTCCTATAGCATGAGATGTGATATCCAACTCCTTCCCATTCCAATCCTGAGACCGTTCCTATAGCATGAGATGTGATATCTCAATGCTTCTAATACCAAACCTGATATCATTCCTATAACATGAGATGGGATATCCAACTTCTTCCCATTCCAATCCTAAGATCCTTCCTATACCATGAGATGTGATATCTCAATGTTTCTCATACCAAACCTGAGGCCCTTCCTATAGCAAGAGATGTGATATACCAATCCTTCCCATTCCAAACCTGAGACCCTTCCTATAGCATGAGATGTGATATCCGACTCCTTCCCAATCCAATCCTGAGACCTTTCCTATAGCATGAGATGTAATATCACAATGCTTGTAATACCATACCTGAGTCCCTTCATATAGCATGAGATGTGATATCCAACTCCTTCCCATTCCAATCCTGAGACCCTTCCTATAGCATGAGATGTGACATCTCAGTGCTTCTAATACCAAACCTGAGACCCTTCCTATAGCATGAGATGTGATATCCAACTCCTTCCCATTCCAAATATGAGACCCTTCCTAAAGCATGAGATGTGATATCTCAATGCTTACACCAAACCTGAGACCCTTCGTATAGCATATGTGATATCCAACTCCTTCCCATTCCAAACATGAGACCCTTCCTATAGCAAGAATGTAATATCCAACTCCTTCCCATTCCAATCCTGAGACTCTTCCTATAACATGAGATGTGATATCCAACTACTTCCCATTCCAATCCTGAGACCCTTCCTATAGCATGAGATGTGATATCTCAATGCTTCTAATACCCAACCTGGGCCCTTCCTATAGCATGAGATGTGATATCAAACTCTGTCCCATTCCAATCCTGCGTCCCTTCCTATAGCATGAGATTTGATATCTCAATGTTTCTACTACCATACCTGAGACCCTTCCTATAACATGAGACGTGATATCCAACTCCTTCCCATTCCAATCCTGAGACTCTTCCTATAACATGCGATGTGATATCTCAATGCTTCTAATACCACACCTGAGACCCGTCCTATAACATGAGATGTGATATCCAATTCCTTCCCATTCCAAACCTGAGACCCTTCCTACAGCATGCGATGTGATATCTCAATGCTTCTAATACCAAACCTGAGACCCGTCCTATAACATGAGATGGGATATCCAACTCCTTCCCATCCCAATCCTGAGACACTTCCGATAGCAGAGATGTGATATCTCAATGCTTATACCAAACCTGAGACCCTTCCTATGGCATGAGATGTGATATCCAACTCCTTCCCATTCCAATCCTCAGACCCTTCCTATAGCATGAGATGTGATATCTCAATGCTTCTAATACCAAACCTGAGACCCTTCCTATGGCATGAGATTTGATATCAAACTCCTTCCCATTCCAATCCTGAGACCCTTCCTATAGCATGAGATATGATATCCAAATCCTTCCCATTCCAATCCTGAAACCCTTCCTATACCATGAGATGTGCTATCTTAATGCTTCTAATACCAAAACTGAGACCCGTCCTATAACATGAGATGTGATATCCAAATCCTTCCCCTTCCAAACCTGAGACCCTTCCTTTAGCATGAGATGTGATATCCAGCTCCTTCCCATTCCAATCCTGAGACCCTTCCGATAGCATGAGATGTGATATCTCAATGCTTCTCATATCAAAACTGAGACCCTCCCTATAGCATGAGATGTGATATCTAAGTCCTTCCCATTCCAATCCTGAGACCCTTCCGATAGCAGAGATGTGATATCTCAATGCTTATACCAAACCTGAGACCCTTCCTATGGCATGAGATGTGATATCCAACTCCTTCCCATTTCAATCCTGAGACCCTTCCTATAGCATGAGATGTGATATCTCAATGTGTCTACCAAACCTGAGACCCTTCCTTTAGCATGAGATGTCATATACAACTCCTTCCCATTCCAATCCTGAGACCCTTCCTATAGCATGAGATGTGATATCTCAATGCTTCTAATACCAAACCTGAGATCCTTCCGATAACATGAGATGTGATATCCAAATCCTTTCCCTTCCAAACCTGAGACCCTTCCTATGGCATGAGATTTGATATCAAACTCCTTCCCATTCCAATCCTGAGACCCTTCCTATAGCATGAGATATGATATCCAAATCCTTCCCATTCCAATCCTGAAACCCTTCCTATACCATGAGATGTGATATCTTAATGCTTCTAATACCAAACCTGAGACCCGTCCTATAACATGAGATGTGATATCCAAATCCTTCCCCTTCCAAACCTGAGACCCTTCCTTTAGCATGATATGTCATATACAACTCCTTCCCATTCCAATCCTGAGACCCTTCCTATAGCATGAGATGTGATATCTCAATGCTTCTAATACCAACCCTGAGATCCTTCCGATAACATGAGATGTGATATCCAAATCCTTTCCCTTCCAAACCTGAGACCCTCCCTTAAGCATCAGATGTGATATCCAACTCCTACCCATTCCAATCCTGAGACCCTTCTGATAGCATGAGATGTGATATCTCAATGCCTCTAATACCAAACCTGAGATCCTACCGCTAACATGAAATCTCATATCCAACTCCTTCCCCTTCCAAACCTGAAAGCCTTCCTATAGCATGAGATGTGATATCCAAGTCCTTTCCATTCCAATCCTGAGACCCTTCCTATAACATGAGATGTGATATCTCAATGCTTCTACCAAACCTGAGACCCTTCCTATAGCATGAGATGTGATATCCAACTCCTTCCCATTCCAATCCTGAGACCGTTCCTATAGCATGAGATGTGATATCTCAATGCTTCTAATACCAAACCTGATATCATTTGTTTAACATGAGATGGGATATCCAACTCCTTCCCATTCCAATCCTAAAATCCTTCCTATACCATGAGATGTGATATCTCAATGTTTCTCATACCAAACCTGAGGCCCTTCCTATAGCAAGAGATGTGATATACAAATCCTTCCCATTCCAAACCTGAGACCCTTCCTATAGCATGAGATGTGATATCCGACTCCTTCCCAATCCAATCCTGAGACCCTTCCTATAGCATGAGATGTAATATCACAATGCTTGTAATACCAAACCTGAGTCCCTTCATATAGCATGAGATGTGATATCCAACTCCTTCCCATTCCAATCCTGAGACCCTTCCTATAGCATGAGATGTGACATCTCAATGCTTCTAATACCAAACCTTAGACCCTTCCTATAGCATGAGATGGGATATCCAACTCCTTCCCATTCCAATCCTGAGACACTTCCGATAGCAGAGATGTGATATCTCAATGATTATACCAAACCTGAGACCCTTCCTATAACATGAGATGTGATATCCAACTCCTTCCCGTTCCAAACCTGCGACCCTTCCTATAGCATATGTGATATCCAACTCCTTCCCATTCCAAACATGAGACCCTTCCTATAGCAAGAATGTAATATCCAACTCCTTCCCATTCCAATCCTGAGACCATTCCTATAGCATGAGATGTGATATCTCAATGCTTCTAATACCAAACCTGAGACCCTTCCTACAGCATGCAATGTGATATCTCGATGCTTCTAATCCCAAACCTGAGACCCGTCCTATAACATGAGATGTGATATCCAACTACTTCCCATTCCAATTCTGAGACCCTTCCTATAGCATGAGATGTGATATCTCAATGCTTGTAATACCAAACCTGAACCCTTCCTATAGCATGAGATGTGATATCCAGCTTCTTCCCATTCCAATCCTGCGTCCCTTCCTATAGCATGAGATTTGATATCTCAATGTTTCTACTACCAAACCTGAGACCCTTCCTACAACATGAGACGTGATATCAAACTCCTTCCCATTCCAATCCTGAGACTCTTCCTATAGCATGAGATGTGATATCTCAATGCTTCTACCAAACCTGAGACCCGTCCTATAACATGAGATGTGATATCGGAATCCTTCCCCATCCAAACCTGAGACCCTTCCTTTAGCATGAGATGTGATATCCAGCTCCTTCCCATTCCAATCCTGCGTCCCTTCCTATAGCATGAGATTTGATATCTCAATGTTTCTACTACCAAACCTGAGAACCTTCCTACAACATGAGACGTGATATCCAACTCCTTCCCATTCCTATCCTGAGACTCTTCCTATAGCATGAGATGTGATATCTCAATGCTTCTACCAAACCTGAGACCCTTCCTATAGCATGAGATGTGATATCCAACTCCTTCCCATTCCAATCCTGAGACCGTTCCTATAGCATGAGATGTGATATCTCAATGCTTCTAATACCAAACCTGATATCATTCGTTTAACATGAGATGGGATATCCAACTCCTTCCCATTCCAATCCTAAAATCCTTCCTATACCATGGGATGTGATATCTCAATGTTTCTCATACCAAACCTGAGGCCCTTCCTATAGCAAGAGATGTGATATACAAATCCTTCCCATTCCAAACCTGAGACCCTTCCTATAGCATGAGCTGTGATATCCGACTCCTTCCCAATCCAATCCTGAGACCCTTCCTATAGCATGAGATGTAATATCACAATGCTTGTAATACCAAACCTGAGTCCCTTCATATAGCATGAGATGTGATATCCAACTCCTTCCCATTCCAATCCTGAGACCCTTCCTATAGCATGAGATGTGATATCCGACTCCTTCCCAATCCAATCCTGAGACCCTTCCTATAGCATGAGATGTAATATCACAATGCTTGTAATACCAAACCTGAGTCCCTTCATATAGCATGAGATGGGATATCCAATTCCTTCCAAATCCAATCCTGATACCCTTCCGATAGCATGAGATGTGATATCGCAATGCTTCTACCAAACCTGAGACCCATACTATGGCATGAGATGTGATATCAAACTCCTTCCTATTCCAATCCTGAGACCCTTCCTATAGCTTGAGATGTGATATCCAACTCCTTTCCATTCCAATTCTGAGACCCGACCTATACCATGAGACTTGATATCGCAATGCTTCTAATACCAAACCTGAGACCGGTCCTATAACATGAGATGTGATATCCAAATCCTTCCCCTTCCAAACCTTAGACCCTTCCTTTATCATGAGATGTGATATCCAACTCCTTCCCATTCCAATCCTGAGACCCTTCCGATATCATGAGATTTGTTATCTCAATGCTTCTAATATCAAACTTGAGACCCTCCCTATAGCATGAGATGTGACATCCAAGTCCTTCCCATTCCAATTCTGAGACCCTTCCTATAGCATGAGATGTGATATCCAACTCCTTCCCATTCCAATTCTGAGACCCTTCCTATACCATGAGACTTGATGTCTCAATGCTTCTAATACCAACCCTGAGACCCTTCCTATAGCATGAGATGTGATATCCAACTCCTTCCCTTTCCAATCCTGAGACCCTTCTTATAGCATGAGATGTGATATCTCAATGCTTCTACCAAACCTGAGACCCTTCCTATAGCATGAGATGTGATATCCAACTCCTTCCCATTCCAATCCTGAGACCGTTCCTATAGCATGAGATGTGATATCTCAATGCTTCTAATACCAAACCTGATATCATTCCTATAACATGAGATGGGATATCTAACTTCTTCCCATTCCAATCCTAAGATCCTTCCTATACCATGAGATGTGATATCTCATTGTTTCTCATACCAAACGTGAGGCCCTTCCTATAGCAAGAGATGTGATATACCAATCCTTCCCATTCCAAACCTGAGACCCTTCCTATAGCATGAGATGTGATATCCGACTCCTTCCCAATCCAATCCTGAGACCTTTCCTATAGCATGAGATGTAATATCACAATGCTTGTAATACCAAACCTGAGTCCCTTCATATAGCATGAGATGTGATATCCAACTCCTTCCCATTCCAATCCTGAGACCCTCCCTATAGCATGAGATGTGACATCTCAATGCTTCTAATACCAAACCTGAGACCCTTCCTATAGCATGAGATGGGATATCCAACTCCTTCCCATTCCAATCCTGAGACACTTCCGATAGCAGAGATGTGATATCTCAATGCTTATACCAAACCTGAGACCCTTCCTATAGCATATGTGATATCCAACTCCTTCCCATTCCAAACATGAGACCCTTCCTATAGCAAGAATGTAATATCCAACTCCTTCCCATTCCAATCCTGAGACTCTTCCTATAACATGAGATGTGATATCCAACTACTTCCCATTCCAATCCTGAGACCCTTCCAATAGCATGAGATGTGATATCTCAATGATTCTAATACCCAACCTGGGCCCTTCCTATAGCATGAGATGTGATATCACACTCCGTCCCATTCCAATCCTGCGTCCCTTCCTATAGCATGAGATTTGATATCTCAATGTTTCTACTACCAAACCTGAGACCCTTCCTATAACATGAGACGTGATATCCAACTCCTTCCCATTCCAATCCTGAGACTCTTCCTATAACATGCAATGTGATATCTCAATGCTTCTAATACCACACCTGAGACCCGTCCTATAACATGAGATGTGATATCCAATTCCTTCCCATTCCAAACCTGAGACCCTTCCTTCAGCATGCGATGTGATATCTCAATGCTTCTAATACCAAACCTGAGACCCGTCCTATAACATGAGATGGGATATCCAACTCCTTCCCATCCCAATCCTGAGACACTTCCGATAGCAGAGATGTGATATCTCAATGCTTATACCAAACCTGAGACCCTTCCTATGGCATGAGATGTGATATCCAACTCCTTCCCATTCCAATCCTCAGACACTTCCTATAGCATGAGATGTGATATCTCAATGCTTCTAATACCAAATCTGAGACCCTTCCTATGGCATGAGATTTGATATCAAACTCCTTCCCATTCCAATCCTGAGACCCTTCCTATAGCATGAGATATGATATCCAAATCCTTCCCATTCCAATCCTGAAACCCTTCCTATACCATGAGATGTGATATCTTAATGCTTCTAATACCAAAACTGAGACCCGTCCTATAACATGAGATGTGATATCCAAATCCTTCCCCTTCCAAACCTGAGACCCTTCCTTTAGCATGAGATGTGATATCCAGCTCCTTCCCATTCCAATCCTGAGACCCTTCCGATAGTATGAGATGTGATATCTCAATGCTTCTCATATCAAAACTAAGACCCTCCCTACAGCATGAGATGTGATATCTAAGTCCTTCCCATTCCAATCCTGAGACCCTTCCGATAGCAGAGATGTGATATCTCAATGCTTATACCAAACCCGAGACCCTTCCTATGGCATGAGATGTGATTTCCAACTCCTTCCCATTCCAATCCTGAGACCCTTCCTATAGCATGAGATGTGATATCTCAATGCTTCTAATACCAAACCTGAGATCCTTCCGATAACATGAGATGTGATATCCAAATCCTTTCCCTTCCAAACCTGAGACCCTTCCTATGGCATGAGATTTGATATCAAACTCCTTCCCATTCCAATCCTGAGACCCTTCCTATAGCATGAGGTATGATATCCAAATCCTTACCATTCCAATCCTGAAACCCTTCCTATACCATGAGATGTGATATCTTAATGCTTCTAATACCAAACCTGAGACCCGTCCTATAACATGAGATGCGATATCCAAATCCTTCCCCTTCCAAACCTGAGACGCTTCCTTTAGCATGAGATGTGATATCCAGCTCCTTCCCATTCCAATCCTGAGACCCTTCCGATAGCAGAGATGTGATATCTCAATGCTTATACCAAACCTGAGACCCTTCCTATGGCATGAGATGTGATATCCAACTCCTTCCCATTTCAATCCTGAGAACCTTCCTATAGCATGAGATGTGATATCTCAATGCGTCTACCAAACCTGAGACCCTTCCTTTAGCATGATATGTCATATACAACTCCTTCCCATTCCAATCCTGAGACCCTTCCTATAGCATGAGATGTGATATCTCAATGCTTCTAATACCAAACCTGAGATCCTTCCGATAACATGAGATGTGATATCCAAATCCTTTCCCTTCCAAACCTGAGACCCTCCCTTAAGCATGAGATGTGATATCTCAATGCTTCTAATACCAAACCTGAGATCCTTCCGATAACATGAGATGTGATATCCAAATCCTTCCCATTCCAATCCTGAGACCCTTCTGATAGCATGAGATGTGATATCTCAATGCCTCTAATACCAAACCTGAGATCCTACCTCTAACATGAAATCTGATATCCAACTCCTTCCCCTTCCAAACCTGAGAGCCTTCCTATAGCATGAGATGTGATATCCAAGTCCTTCCCATTCCAATCCTGAGACCCTTCCTATAACATGAGATGTGATATCTCAATGCTTCTACCAAACCTGAGACCCTTCCTATAGCATGAGATGTGATATCTCAATGCTTCTAATACCAAACCTGATATCATTCGTTTAACATGAGATGGGATATCCAACTCCTTCCCATTCCAATCCTAAAATCCTTCCTATACCATGAGATGTGATATCTAAATGTTTCTCATACCAAACCTGAGGCCCTTCCTATAGCATGAGATGTGATATACCAATATTTCCCATTCCAAACCTGAGACCCTTCCTATAGCATGAGATGTGATATCCGACTCCTTCCCAATCCAATCCTAAGACCCTTCCTATAGCATGAGATGTAATATCACAATGCTTGTAATACCAAACCTGAGTCCCTTCATATAGCATGAGATGTGATATCCAACTCCTTCCCATTCCAATCCTGAGACCCTTCCTATAGCATGAGATGTGACATCTCAATGCTTCTAATACCAAACCTTAGACCCTTCCTATAGCATGAGATGGGATATCCAACTCATTCCCATTCCAATCCTGAGACACTTCCGATAGCAGAGATGTGATATCTCAATGATTATACCAAACCTGAGACCCTTCCTATAACATGAGATGTGATATCCAACTCCTTCCCATTCCAATCCTGAGACACTTCCGATAGCAGAGATGTGATATCTCAATGATTATACCAAACCTGAGATCCATCCTATGACATGAGATGTGATATCCAATTTCTTCCCATTCCAAACCTGAGACCCTTCCTACAGCATGCAATGTGATATCTCGATGCTTCTACTACCAAACCTGAGACCCGTCCTATAACATGAGATGTGATATCCAACTACTTCCCATTCCAATTCTGAGACCCTTCCTATAGCATGAGATTTGATATCTCAATGTTTCTACTACCAAACCTGAGACCCTTCCTACAACATGAGACGTGATATCCAACTCCTTCCCATTCCAATCCTGAGACTCTTCCTATAGCATGAGATGTGATATCTCAATGCTTCTACCAAACCTGAGACCCGTCCTATAACATGAGATGTGATATCCAACTCCTTCCCGTTCCAAACCTGAGACACTTCCTATAGCATATGTGATATCCAACTCCTTCCCATTCCAAACATGAGACCCTTCCTATAGCAAGAATGTAATATCCAACTCCTACCCATTCCAATCCTGAGACCATTCCTATAGCATGAGATGTGATATCCAACTCCTTCCCGTCCCAATCCTGAGACACCTCCGATAGCAGAGATGTGATATCTCAATGCTTATACCAAACCTGAGACTCTTCCTATAACATGAGATTTGATTTCCAACTCCTTCCCGTTCCAAACCTGAGACCCTTACTATAGCATGAGATGTGATATCCAACTCCTTCCCATTCCAATACTGAGACCCTTCCGATAGCATGAGATGTGATATCTCAATGCTTCTAATACCAAACCTGTGATCCTTCCTATAACAAGAGATGTGATATCCAAATCCCTCCCCTTCCAAACCTGAGACCCTCCCTTTAGCATGAGATGTGATATCTCAATGCCTCTAATACCAAACCTGACATCCTCCCTTTAGCATGAGATGTGATATCCAACTCCTTCCCATTCCAATCCTGAGACGCTTCTGATAGCATGAGATGTGATATCTCAATGCCTCTAATACCAAACCTGAGATCCTACCTCTAACATGAAATGTGATATCCAACTCCTTCCCTTTCCAAACCTGAGACCCTCCCTATAGCATGAGATGTGATATCCAAGTCCTTCCCATTCCAATCCTGAGACCCTTCCTGTAGCATGAGATGTGATATCTCAGCGCTTCTAATACCAAACCTGAGACCCTTCCTATAACATAAGATGGGATATCCAACTTCTTCCCATTCCAATCCTGAGACCCTCTCGATAGCAGAGATGTGATATCTCAATGCTTATACCAAACCTGAGACCCTTCCTGTGGCATGAGATGTCATATACAACTCCTTCCCATTCCAATCCTGAGACCCTTCCTATAGCATGAGATGTGATATCTCAATGCTTATACCAAACCTGAGACCCTTGCTATAGCATGAGATGTGATATCCAACTCCTTCCCATTCCAATCCTGAGACACTTCCGATAGCAGAGATGTGATATCTCAATGATTATACCAAACCTGAGTTCCATCCTATGACATGAGATGTGATATCCAATTTCTTCCCATTCCAAACCTGAGACCCTTCCTACAGCATGCAATGTGATATCTCGATGCTTCTACTACCAAACCTGAGACCCGTCCTATAACATGAGATGTGATATCCAACTACTTCCCATTCCAATTCTGAGACCCTTCCTATAGCATGAGATGTGATATCTCAATGCTTGTAATACCAAACCTGGACCCTTCCTATAGCATGAGATGTGATATCCAGCTTCTTCCCATTCCTATCCTGCGTCCCTTCCTATAGCATGAGATTTGATATCTCAATGTTTCTACTACCAAACCTGAGACCCTTCCTACAACATGAGATGTGATATCCAACTCCTTCCCATTCCAATCCTGAGACTCTTCCTATAGCATGATATGTGATATCTCAATGCTTCTACCAAACCTGAGACCCGTCCTATAACATGAGATGAGATATCCAACTCCTTCCCGTTCCAAACCTGAGACACTTCCTATAGCATATGTGATATCCAACTCCTTCCCATTCCAAACATGAGACCCTTCCTATAGCAAGAATGTAATATCCAACTCCTACCCATTCCAATCCTGAGACCATTCCTATAGCATGAGATGTGATATCCAACTCCTTCCCGTCCCAATCCTGAGACACCTCCGATAGCAGAGATGTGATATCTCAATGCTTATACCAAACCTGAGACTCTTCCTATAACATGAGATTTGATTTTCAACTCCTTCCCGTTCCAAACCTGAGACCCTTACTATAGCATGAGATGTGATATCCAACTCCTTCCCATTCCAATACTGAGACCCTTCCGATAGCATGAGATGTGATATCTAAATGCTTCTAATACCAAACCTGTGATCCTTCCTATAACAAGAGATGTGATATCCAAATCCCTCGCCTTCCAAACCTGAGACCCTCCCTTTAGCATGAGATGTGATATCTCAATGCCTCTAATACCAAACCTGACATCCTCCCTTTAGCATGAGATGTGATATCCAACTCCTTCCCATTCCAATCCTGAGACCCTTCTGATAGCATGAGATGTGATATCTCAATGCCTCTAATACCAAACCTGAGATCCTACCTCTAACATGAAATGTGATATCCAACTCCTTCCCTTTCCAAACCTGAGACCCTCCCTATAGCATGAGATGTGATATCCAAGTCCTTCCCATTCCAATCCTGAGACCCTTCCTGTAGCATGAGATGTGATATCTCAGCGCTTCTAATACCAAACCTGAGACCCTTCCTATAACATAAGATGGGATATCCAACTCCTTCCCATTCCAATCCTGAGACCCTCTCGATAGCAGAGATGTGATATCTCAATGCTTATACCAAACCTGAGACCCTTCCTGTGGCATGAGATGTCATATACAACTCCTTCCCATTCCAATTCTGAGACCCTTCCTATAGCATGAGATGTGATATCTCAATGCTTATACCAAACCTGAGACCCTTGCTATAGCATGAGATGTGATATCCAACTCCTACCCATTCCAATCCTGAGACCATTCCTATAGCATGAGATGTGATATCCAACTCCTTCCCGTCCCAATCCTGAGACACCTCCGATAGCAGAGATGTGATATCTCAATGCTTATACCAAACCTGAGACTCTTCCTATAACATGAGATTTGATTTCCAACTTCTTCCCGTTCCAAACCTGAGACCCTTACTATAGCATGAGATGTGATATCCAACTCCTTCCCATTCCAATACTGAGACCCTTCCGATAGCATGAGATGTGATATCTCAATGCTTCTAATACCAAACCTGTGATCCTTCCCATAACAAGAGATGTGATATCCAAATCCCTCCCATTCCAAACCTGAGACCCTCCCTTTAGCATGAGATGTGATATCTCAATGCCTCTAATACCAAACCTGACATCCTCCCTTTAGCATGAGATGTGATATCCAACTCCTTCCCATTCCAATCCTGAGACCCTTCTGATAGCATGAGATGGGATATCTCAATGACTCTAATACCAAACCTGAGATCCTACCTCTAACATGAAATGTGATATCCAACTCCTTCCCTTTCCAAACCTGAGACCCTCCCTATAGCATGAGATGTGATATCCAAGTCCTTCCCATTCCAATCCTGAGACCCTTCCTGTAGCATGAGATGTGATATCTCAGCGCTTCTAATACCAAACCTGAGACCCTTCCTATAACATAAGATGGGATATCCAACTCCTTCCCATTCCAATCCTGAGACCCTCTCGATAGCAGAGATGTGATATCTCAATGCTTATACCAAACCTGAGACCCTTCCTGTGGCATGAGATGTCATATACAACTCCTTCCCATTCCAATCCTGAGACCCTTCCTATAGCATGAGATGTGATATCTCAATGCTTATACCAAACCTGAGACCCTTGCTATAGCATGAGATGTGATATCCAACTCCTTCCCATTCCAATCCTGAGACCCTTCCTATAACATGAGATGTGATGTCTCAATGCTTCCAATACCAAACCTGAGATTCTTCCTATGGCATGAGATGTCATATAAAACTCCTTCCCATTCCAATCCTGAGACCCTTTCTATAGAATGAGATGTGATATCCAACTCCTTCCCATTCCAATCCTGAGACCCTTCTTATAGCATGAGATTTGATATCTCAATGCTTCTAATACCACACCTGAGATCCTTCCGATAGCATAAGATGTGATATCTCAATGCTTCTAATACCAAACCTGAGATCATTACTATAACACGAGATGTAATATCCAAATCCTTCTCCATCCAAACCTGAGACCCTCCCTTTAGCATGAGATGTGATATCCAACTCCTTCCCATTCCAATCCTGAGACCCTTCCTATAGCATGAGATGCGATGTCTCAATGCTTCTAATACCAAACCCGAGATCCTTCCTATAACATGAGATGTGATATCCAACTCCTTCCCATTCCAATCCCGAGACACTTCCTATAGCATGAGAAGTGATATCTCCATGCTTATACCAAACCTGAGACCCTTCCTATAGCATGAGATGTGACATCCAACTCCTTCCCATTCCAATCCTGAGACCCTTCCTATACCATGAGATGTGATATCTCAATGCTTCTAATACTAAACCTGAGACCCGTCCTATAACATGAGATGTAATATCCAAATCCTTCCCTTTCCAAGCCTGAGACCCTTCCTTTAGCATGAGATGTGATATCCAACTCCTTCCCATTCCAATCCTGAGACCCTTCCTATAGCATGAGATGTGATATCTCAATGCTTCTACCAAACCTGAGACCCTTCCTATAGCATGAGATGTGATATCCAACTCCTTCCCATTCCAATCCTGAGACCGTTCCTATAGCATGAGATGTGATATCTAAATGCTTCTAATACCAAACCTGATATCATTCCTATAACATGAGATGGGATATCCAACTTCTTCCCATTCCAATCCTAAGATCCTTCCTATACCATGAGATGTGATATCTCAATGTTTCTCATACCAAACCTGAGGCCCTTCCTATAGCAAGAGATGTGATATACCAATCCTTCCCATTCCAAACCTGAGACCCTTCCTATAGCATGAGATGTGATATCCGACTCCTTCCCAATCCAATCCTGAGACCTTTCCTATAGCATGAGATGTAATATCACAATGCTTGTAATACCATACCTGAGTCCCTTCATATAGCATGAGATGTGATATCCAACTCCTTCCCATTCCAATCCTGAGACCCTTCCTATAGCATGAGATGTGACATCTCAGTGCTTCTAATACCAAACCTGAGCCCCTTCCTATAGCATGAGATGTGATATCCAACTCCTTCCCATTCCAAATCTGAGACCCTTCCTATAGCATGAGATGTGATATCTCAATGCTTGTAATACCAAACCTGGACCCTTCCTATAGCATGAGATGTGGTATCCAGCTTCTTCCCATTCCCATCCTGCGTCCCTTCCTATAGCATGAGATTTGATATCTCAATGTTTCTACTACCAAACCTGAGACCCTTCCTACAACATGAGACGTGATATCCAACTCCTTCCCATTCCAATCCTGAGACTCTTCCTATAGCATGATATGTGATATCTCAATGCTTCTACCAAACCTGAGACCCGTCCTATAACATGAGATGTGATATCCAACTCCTTCCCGTTCCAAACCTGAGACACTTCCTATAGCATATGTGATATCCAACTCCTTCCCATTCCAAACATGAGACCCTTCCTATAGCAAGAATGTAATATCCAACTCCTACCCATTCCAATCCTGAGACCATTCCTATAGCATGAGATGTGATATCCAACTCCTTCCCGTCCCAATCCTTAGACACCTCCGATAGCAGAGATGTGATATCTCAATGCTTATACCAAACCTGAGACTCTTCCTATAACATGAGATTTGATTTCCAACTCCTTCCCGTTCCAAACCTGAGACCCTTACTATAGCATGAGATGTGATATCCAACTCCTTCCCATTCCAATACTGAGACCCTTCCGATAGCATGAGATGTGATATCTCAATGCTTCTAATACCAAACCTGTGATCCTTCCTATAACAAGAGATGTGATATCCAAATCCCTCCCCTTCCAAACCTGAGACCCTCCCTTTGGCATGAGATGTGATATCTCAATGCCTCTAATACCAAACCTGACATCCTCCCTTTAGCATGAGATGTGATATCCAACTCCTTCCCATTCCAATCCTGAGACCCTTCTGATAGCATGAGATGTGATATCTCAATGCCTCTAATACCAAACCTGAGATCCTACCTCTAACATGAAATGTGATATCCAACTCCTTCCCTTTCCAAACCTGAGACCCTCCCTATAGCATGAGATGTGATATCCAAGTCCTTCCCATTCCAATCCTGAGACCCTTCCTGTAGCATGAGATGTGATATCTCAGCGCTTCTAATACCAAACCTGAGACCCTTCCTATAACATAAGATGGGATATCCAACTCCTTCCCATTCCAATCCTGAGACCCTCTCGATAGCAGAGATGTGATATCTCAATGCTTATACCAAACCTGAGACCCTTCTTGTGGCATGAGATGTCATATACAACTCCTTCCCATTCCAATCCTGAGACCCTTCCTATAGCATGAGATGTGATATCTCAATGCTTATACCAAACCTGAGACCCTTGCTATAGCATGAGATGTGATATCCAACTCCTACCCATTCCAATCCTGAGACCATTCCTATAGCATGAGATGTGATATCCAACTCCTTCCCGTCCCAATCCTGAGACACCTCCGATAGCAGAGATGTGATATCTCAATGCTTATACCAAATCTGAGACTCTTCCTATAACATGAGATTTGATTTCCAACTTCTTCCCATTCCAAACCTGAGACCCTTACTATAGCATGAGATGTGATATCCAACTCCTTCCCATTCCAATACTGAGACCCTTCAAATAGCATGAGATGTGATATCTCAATGCTTCTAATACCAAACCTGTGATCCTTCCTATAACAAGAGATGTGATATCCAAATCCCTCCCCTTCCAAACCTGAGACCCTCCCTTTAGCATGAGATGTGATATCTCAATGCCTCTAATACCAAACCTGACATCCTCCCTTTAGCATGAGATGTGATATCCAAGTCCTTCCCATTCCAATCCTGAGACCCTTCCTGTAGCATGAGATGTGATATCTCAGCGCTTCTAATACCAAACCTGAGACCCTTCCTATAACATAAGATGGGATATCCAACTCCTTCCCATTCCAATCCTGAGACCCTCTCGATAGCAGAGATGTGATATCTCAATGCTTATACCAAACCTGAGACCCTTCCTGTGGCATGAGATGTCATATACAACTCCTTCCCATTCCAATCCTGAGACCCTTCCTATAGCATGAGATGTGATATCTCAATGCTTATACCAAACCTGAGACCCTTGCTATAGCATGAGATGTGATATCCAACTCCTTCCCATTCCAATCCTGAGACCCTTCCTATAACATGAGATGTGATGTCTCAATGCTTCCAATAACAAACCTGAGATTCTTCCTATGGCATGAGATGTCATATAAAACTCCTTCCCATTCCAATCCTGAGACCCTTTCTATAGAATGAGATGTGACATCCAACTCCTTCCCATTCCAATCCTGAGACCCTTCCTATACCATGAGATGTGATATCTCAATGCTTCTAATACTAAACCTGAGACCCGTCCTATAACATGAGATGTAATATCCAAATCCTTCCCCTTCCAAGCCTGAGACCCTTCCTTTAGCATGAGATGTGATATCCAACTCCTTCCCATTCCAATCCTGAGACCCTTCCTATAGCATGAGATGTGATATCTCAATGCTTCTACCAAACCTGAGACCCTTCCTATAGCATGAGATGTGATATCCAACTCCTTCCCATTCCAATCCTGAGACCGTTCCTATAGCATGAGATGTGATATCTCAATGCTTCTAATACCAAACCTGATATCATTCCTATAACATGAGATGGGATATCCAACTTCTTCCCATTCCAATCCTAAGATCCTTCCTATACCATGAGATGTGATATCTCAATGTTTCTCATACCAAACCTGAGGCCCTTCCTATAGCAAGAGATGTGATATACCAATCCTTCCCATTCCAAACCTGAGACCCTTCCTATAGCATGAGATGTGATATCCGACTCCTTCCCAATCCAATCCTGAGACCTTTCCTATAGCATGAGATGTAATATCACAATGCTTGTAATACCATACCTGAGTCCCTTCATATAGCATGAGATGTGATATCCAACTCCTTCCCATTCCAATCCTGAGACCCTTCCTATAGCATGAGATGTGACATCTCAGTGCTTCTAATACCAAACCTGAGCCCCTTCCTATAGCATGAGATGTGATATCCAACTCCTTCCCATTCCAAATCTGAGACCCTTCCTATAGCATGAGATGTGATATCTCAATGTTTCTACTACCAAACCTGAGACCCTTCCTACAACATGAGACGTGATATCCAACTCCTTCCCATTCCAATCCTGAGACTCTTCCTATAGCATGATATGTGATATCTCAATGCTTCTACCAAACCTGAGACCCGTCCTATAACATGAGATGTGATATCCAACTCCTTCCCGTTCCAAACCTGAGACACTTCCTATAGCATATGTGATATCCAACTCCTTCCCATTCCAAACATGAGACCCTTCCTATAGCAAGAATGTAATATCCAACTCCTACCCATTCCAATCCTGAGACCATTCCTATAGCATGAGATGTGATATCCAACTCCTTCCCGTCCCAATCCTTAGACACCTCCGATAGCAGAGATGTGATATCTCAATGCTTATACCAAACCTGAGACTCTTCCTATAACATGAGATTTGATTTCCAACTCCTTCCCGTTCCAAACCTGAGACCCTTACTATAGCATGAGATGTGATATCCAACTCCTTCCCATTCCAATACTGAGACCCTTCCGATAGCATGAGATGTGATATCTCAATGCTTCTAATACCAAACCTGTGATCCTTCCTATAACAAGAGATGTGATATCCAAATCCCTCCCCTTCCAAACCTGAGACCCTCCCTTTAGCATGAGATGTGATATCTCAATGCCTCTAATACCAAACCTGACATCCTCCCTTTAGCATGAGATGTGATATCCAACTCCTTCCCATTCCAATCCTGAGACCCTTCTGATAGCATGAGATGTGATATCTCAATGCCACTAATACCAAACCTGAGATCCTACCTCTAACATGAAATGTGATATCCAACTCCTTCCCTTTCCAAACCTGAGACCCTCCCTATAGCATGAGATGTGATATCCAAGTCCTTCCCATTCCAATCCTGAGACCCTTCCTGTAGCATGAGATGTGATATCTCAGCGCTTCTAATACCAAACCTGAGACCCTTCCTATAACATAAGATGGGATATCCAACTCCTTCCCATTCCAATCCTGAGACCCTCTCGATAGCAGAGATGTGATATCTCAATGCTTATACCAAACCTGAGACCCTTCTTGTGGCATGAGATGTCATATACAACTCCTTCCCATTCCAATCCTGAGACCCTTCCTATAGCATGAGATGTGATATCTCAATGCTTATACCAAACCTGAGACCCTTGCTATAGCATGAGATGTGATATCCAACTCCTACCCATTCCAATCCTGAGACCATTCCTATAGCATGAGATGTGATATCCAACTCCTTCCCGTCCCAATCCTGAGACACCTCCGATAGCAGAGATGTGATATCTCAATGCTTATACCAAATCTGAGACTCTTCCTATAACATGAGATTTGATTTCCAACTTCTTCCCATTCCAAACCTGAGACCCTTACTATAGCATGAGATGTGATATCCAACTCCTTCCCATTCCAATACTGAGACCCTTCAAATAGCATGAGATGTGATATCTCAATGCTTCTAATACCAAACCTGTGATCCTTCCTATAACAAGAGATGTGATATCCAAATCCCTCCCCTTCCAAACCTGAGACCCTCCCTTTAGCATGAGATGTGATATCTCAATGCCTCTAATACCAAACCTGACATCCTCCCTTTAGCATGAGATGTGATATCCAAGTCCTTCCCATTCCAATCCTGAGACCCTTCCTGTAGCATGAGATGTGATATCTCAGCGCTTCTAATACCAAACCTGAGACCCTTCCTATAACATAAGATGGGATATCCAACTCCTTCCCATTCCAATCCTGAGACCCTCTCGATAGCAGAGATGTGATATCTCAATGCTTATACCAAACCTGAGACCCTTCCTGTGGCATGAGATGTCATATACAACTCCTTCCCATTCCAATCCTGAGACCCTTCCTATAGCATGAGATGTGATATCTCAATGCTTATACCAAACCTGAGACCCTTGCTATAGCATGAGATGTGATATCCAACTCCTTCCCATTCCAATCCTGAGACCCTTCCTATAACATGAGATGTGATGTCTCAATGCTTCCAATAACAAACCTGAGATTCTTCCTATGGCATGAGATGTCATATAAAACTCCTTCCCATTCCAATCCTGAGACCCTTTCTATAGAATGAGATGTGACATCCAACTCCTTCCCATTCCAATCCTGAGACCCTTCCTATACCATGAGATGTGATATCTCAATGCTTCTAATACTAAACCTGAGACCCGTCCTATAACATGAGATGTAATATCCAAATCCTTCCCCTTCCAAGCCTGAGACCCTTCCTTTAGCATGAGATGTGATATCCAACTCCTTCCCATTCCAATCCTGAGACCCTTCCTATAGCATGAGATGTGATATCTCAATGCTTCTACCAAACCTGAGACCCTTCCTATAGCATGAGATGTGATATCCAACTCCTTCCCATTCCAATCCTGAGACCGTTCCTATAGCATGAGATGTGATATCTCAATGCTTCTAATACCAAACCTGATATCATTCCTATAACATGAGATGGGATATCCAACTTCTTCCCATTCCAATCCTAAGATCCTTCCTATACCATGAGATGTGATATCTCAATGTTTCTCATACCAAACCTGAGGCCCTTCCTATAGCAAGAGATGTGATATACCAATCCTTCCCATTCCAAACCTGAGACCCTTCCTATAGCATGAGATGTGATATCCGACTCCTTCCCAATCCAATCCTGAGACCTTTCCTATAGCATGAGATGTAATATCACAATGCTTGTAATACCATACCTGAGTCCCTTCATATAGCATGAGATGTGATATCCAACTCCTTCCCATTCCAATCCTGAGACCCTTCCTATAGCATGAGATGTGACATCTCAGTGCTTCTAATACCAAACCTGAGCCCCTTCCTATAGCATGAGATGTGATATCCAACTCCTTCCCATTCCAATTCTGAGACTCTTCCTATAGCATGAGATGTGATATCTCAATGCTTACACCAAACCTGAGACCCTTCGTATAGCATATGTGATATCCAACTCCTTCCCATTCCAAACATGAGACCCTTCCTATAGCAAGAATGTAATATCCAACTCCTTCCCATTCCAATCCTGAGACTCTTCCTATAACATGAGATGTGATATCCAACTACTTCCCATTCCAATCCTGAGACCCTTCCTATAGCATGAGATGTGATATCTCAATGCTTCTAATACCCAACCTGGGCCCTTCCTATAGCATGAGATGTGATATCAAACTCTGTCCCATTCCAATCCTGCGTCCCTTCCTATAGCATGAGATTTGATATCTCAATGTTTCTACTACCATACCTGAGACCCTTCCTATAACATGAGACGTGATATCCAACTCCTTCCCATTCCAATCCTGAGACTCTTCCTATAACATGCGATGTGATATCTCAATGCTTCTAATACCACACCTGAGACCCGTCCTATAACATGAGATGTGATATCCAATTCCTTCCCATTCCAAACCTGAGACCCTTCCTACAGCATGCGATGTGATATCTCAATGCTTCTAATACCAAACCTGAGACCCGTCCTATAACATGAGATGGGATATCCAACTCCTTCCCATCCCAATCCTGAGACACTTCCGATAGCAGAGATGTGATATCTCAATGCTTATACCAAACCTGAGACCCTTCCTATGGCATGAGATGTGATATCCAACTCCTTCCCATTCCAATCCTCAGACACTTCCTATAGCATGAGATGTGATATCTCAATGCTTCTAATACCAAACCTGAGACCCTTCCTATGGCATGAGATTTGATATCAAACTCCTTCCCATTCCAATCCTGAGACCCTTCCTATAGCATGAGATATGATATCCAAATCCTTCCCATTCCAATCCTGAAACCCTTCCTATACCATGAGATGTGATATCTTAATGCTTCTAATACCAAAACTGAGACCCGTCCTATAACATGAGATGTGATATCCAAATCCTTCCCCTTCCAAACCTGAGACCCTTCCTTTAGCATGAGATGTGATATCCAGCTCCTTCCCATTCCAATCCTGAGACCCTTCCGATAGCATGAGATGTGATATCTCAATGCTTCTCATATCAAAACTGAGACCCTCCCTATAGCTTGAGATGTGATATCTAAGTCCTTCCCATTCCAATCCTGAGACCCTTCCGATAGCAGAGATGTGATATCTCAATGCTTATACCAAACCTGAGACCCTTCCTATGGCATGAGATGTGATATCCAACTCCTTCCCATTTCAATCCTGAGACCCTTCCTATAGCATGAGATGTGATATCTCAATGCGTCTACCAAACCTGAGACCCTTCCTTTAGCATGAGATGTCATATACAACTCCTTCCCATTCCAATCCTGAGACCCTTCCTATAGCATGAGATGTGATATCTCAATGCTTCTAATACCAAACCTGAGATCCTTCCGATAACATGAGATGTGATATCCAAATCCTTTCCCTTCCAAACCTGAGACCCTTCCTATGGCATGAGATTTGATATCAAACTCCTTCCCATTCCAATCCTGAGACCCTTCCTATAGCATGAGATATGATATCCAAATCCTTCCCATTCCAATCCTGAAACCCTTCCTATACCATGAGATGTGATATCTTAATGCTTCTAATACCAAACCTGAGACCCGTCCTATAACATGAGATGTGATATCCAAATCCTTCCCCTTCCAAACCTGAGATCCTTCCTTTAGCATGAGATGTGATATCCAGCTCCTTCCCATTCCAATCCTGAGACCCTTCCGATAGCAGAGATGTGATATCTCAATGCTTATACCAAACCAGAGACCCTTCCTATGGCATGAGATGTGATATCCAACTCCTTCCCATTTCAATCCTGAGAACCTTCCTATAGCATGAGATGTGATATCTCAATGGGTCTACCAAACCTGAGACCCTTCCTTTAGCATGATATGTCATATACAACTCATTCCCATTCCAATCCTGAGAGCCTTCCTATAGCATGAGATGTGATATCTCAATGCTTCTAATACCAACCCTGAGATCCTTCCGATAACATGAGATGTGATATCCAAATCCTTTCCCTTCCAAACCTGAGACCCTCCCTTAAGCATGAGATGTGATATCCAACTCCTACCCATTCCAATCCTGAGACCCTTCTGATAGCATGAGATGTGATATCTCAATGCCTCTAATACCAAACCTGAGATCCTACCGCTAACATGAAATCTGATATCCAACTCCTTCCCCTTCCAAACCTGAGAGCCTTCCTATAGCATGAGATGTGATATCCAAGTCCTTCCCATTCCAATCCTGAGACCCTTCCTATAACATGAGATGTGATATCTCAATGCTTCTACCAAACCTGAGACCCTTCCTATAGCATGAGATGTGATATCCAACTCCTTCCCATTCCAATCCTGAGACCGTTCCTATAGCATGAGATGTGATATCTCAATGCTTCTAATACCAAACCTGATATCATTCGTTTAACATGAGATGGGATATCCAACTCCTTCCCATTCCAATCCTAAAATCCTTCCTATACCATGAGATGTGATATCTCAATGTTTCTCATACCAAACCTGAGGCCCTTCCTATAGCAAGAGATGTGATATACAAATCCTTCCCATTCCAAACCTGAGACCCTTCCTATAGCATGAGATGTGATATGCGACTCCTTCCCAATGCAATCCTGAGACCCTTCCTATAGCATGAGATGTAATATCACAATGCTTGTAATACCATACCTGAGTCCCTTCATATAGCATGAAATGTGATATCCAACTCCTTCCCATTCCAATCCTGAGACCCTTCCTCTAGCATGAGATGTGACATCTCAGTGCTTCTAATACCAAACCTGAGACCCTTCCTATAGCATGAGATGTGATATCCAACTCCTTCCCATTCCAAATATGAGACCCTTCCTATAGCATGAGATGTGATATCTCAGTGCTTACACCAAACCTGAGACCCTTCGTATAGCATATGTGATATCCAACTCCTTCCCATTCCAAACATGAGACCCTTCCTATAGCAATAATGTAATATCCAACTCCTTCCCATTCCAATCCTGAGACTCTTCCTATAACATGAGATGTGATATCCAACTACTTCCCATTCCAATCCTGAGACCCTTCCTATAGCATGAGATGTGATATCTCAATGCTTCTAATACCCAACCTGGGCCCTTCCTAGAGCATGAGATGTGATATCAAACTCTGTCCCATTCCAATCCTGCGTCCCTTCCTATAGCATGAGATTTGATATCTCAATGTTTCTACTACCATACCTGAGACCCTTCCTATAACATGAGACGTGATATCCAACTCCTTCCCATTCAAATCCTGAGACTCTTCCTATAACATGCGATGTGATATCTCAATGCTTCTAATACCACACCTGAGACCCGTCCTATAACATGAGATGTGATATCCAATTCCTTCCCATTCCAAACCTGAGACCCTTCCTACAGCATGCGATGTGATATCTCAATGCTTCTAATACCAAACCTGAGACCCGTCCTATAACATGAGATGGGATATCCAACTCCTTCCCATCCCAATCCTGAGACACTTCCGATAGCAGAGATGTGATATCTCAATGCTTATACCAAACCTGAGACCCTTCCTATGGCATGAGATGTGATATCCAACTCCTTCCCATTCCAATCCTCAGACACTTCCTATAGCATGAGATGTGATATCTCAATGCTTCTAATACCAAACCTGAGACCCTTCCTATGGCATGAGATTTGATATCAAACTCCTTCCCATTCCAATCCTGAGACCCTTCCTATAGCATGAGATATGATATCCAAATCCTTCCCATTCCAATCCTGAAACCCTTCCTATACCATGAGATGTGATATCTTAATGCTTCTAATACCAAAACTGAGACCCGTCCTATAACATGAGATGTGATATCCAAATCCTTCCCCTTCCAAACCTGAGACCCTTCCTTTAGCATGAGATGTGATATCCAGCTCCTTCCCATTCCAATCCTGAGACCCTTCCGATAGCATGAGATGTGATATCTCAATGCTTCTCATATCAAAACTGAGACCCTCCCTATAGCATGAGATGTGATATCTAAGTCCTTCCCATTCCAATCCTGAGACCCTTCCGATAGCAGAGATGTGATATCTCAATGCTTATACCAAACCTGAGACCCTTCCTATGGCATGGGATGTGATATCCAACTCCTTCCCATTTCAATCCTGAGACCCTTCCTATAGCATGAGATGTGATATCTCAATGCGTCTAGCAAACCTGAGACCCTTCCTTTAGCATGAGATGTCATATACAACTCCTTCCCATTCCAATCCTGAGACCCTTCCTATAGCATGAGATGTGATATCTCAATGCTTCTAATACCAAACCTGAGATCCTTCCGATAACATGAGATGTGATATCCAAATCCTTTCCCTTCCAAACCTGAGACCCTTCCTATGGCATGAGATTTGATATCAAACTCCTTCCCATTCCAATCCTGAGACCCTTCCTATAGCATGAGATATGATATCCAAATCCTTCCCATTCCAATCCTGAAACCCTTCCTATACCATGAGATGTGATATCTTAATGCTTCTAATACCAAACCTGAGACCCGTCCTATAACATGAGATGTGATATCCAAATCCTTCCCCTTCCAAACCTGAGACCCTTCCTTTAGCATGAGATGTGATATCCAGCTCCTTCCCATTCCAATCCTGAGACCCTTCCGATAGCAGAGATGTGATATCTCAATGCTTATACCAAACCTGAGACCCTTCCTATGGCATGTGATGTGATATCCAACTCCTTCCCATTTCAATCCTGAGAACCTTCCTATAGCATGAGATGTGATATCTCAATGGGTCTACCAAACCTGAGACCCCTCCTTTAGCATGATATCTCATATACAACTCCTTCCCATTCCAATCCTGAGACCCTTCCTATAGCATGAGATGTGAGGACCCTGAGATCCTTCCGATAACATGAGATGTGATATCCAAATCCTTTCCCTTCCAAACCTGAGACCCTCCCTTAAGCATGAGATGTGATATCCAACTCCTACCCATTCCAATCCTGAGACCCTTCTGATAGCATGAGATGTGATATCTCAATGCCTCTAATACCAAACCTGAGACCCTTCCTATGGCATGGGATGTGATATCCAACTCCTTCCCATTTCAATCCTGAGACCCTTCCTATAGCATGAGATGTGATATCTCAATGCGTCTAGCAAACCTGAGACCCTTCCTTTAGCATGAGATGTCATATACAACTCCTTCCCATTCCAATCCTGAGACCCTTCCTATAGCATGAGATGTGATATCTCAATGCTTCTAATACCAAACCTGAGATCCTTCCGATAACATGAGATGTGATATCCAAATCCTTTCCCTTCCAAACCTGAGACCCTTCCTATGGCATGAGATTTGATATCAAACTCCTTCCCCTTCCAAACCTGAGACCCTTCCTTTAGCATGAGATGTGATATCCAGCTCCTTCCCATTCCAATCCTGAGACCCTTCCGATAGCAGAGATGTGATATCTCAATGCTTATACCAAACCTGAGACCCTTCCTATGGCATGTGATGTGATATCCAACTCCTTCCCATTTCAATCCTGAGAACCTTCCTATAGCATGAGATGTGATATCTCAATGCTTCTAATACCAAACCTGAGACCCTTCCTATGGCATGAGATTTGATATCAAACTCCTTCCCATTCCAATCCTGAAACCCTTCCTATACCATGAGATGTGATATCTTAATGCTTCTAATACCAAAACTGAGACCCGTCCTATAACATGAGATGTGATATCCAAATCCTTCCCCTTCCAAACCTGAGACCCTTCCTTTAGCATGAGATGTGATATCCAGCTCCTTCCCATTCCAATCCTGAGACCCTTCCGATAGCATGAGATGTGATATCTCAATGCTTCTCATATCAAAACTGAGACCCTCCCTATAGCATGAGATGTGATATCTAAGTCCTTCCCATTCCAATCCTGAGACCCTTCCGATAGCAGAGATGTGATATCTCAATGCTTATACCAAACCTGAGACCCTTCCTATGGCATGGGATGTGATATCCAACTCCTTCCCATTTCAATCCTGAGACCCTTCCTATAGCATGAGATGTGATATCTCAATGCGTCTAGCAAACCTGAGACCCTTCCTTTAGCATGAGATGTCATATACAACTCCTTCCCATTCCAATCCTGAGACCCTTCCTATAGCATGAGATGTGATATCTCAATGCTTCTAATACCAAACCTGAGATCCTTCCGATAACATGAGATGTGATATCCAAATCCTTTCCCTTCCAAACCTGAGACCCTTCCTATGGCATGAGATTTGATATCAAACTCCTTCCCATTCCAATCCTGAGACCCTTCCTATAGCATGAGATATGATATCCAAATCCTTCCCATTCCAATCCTGAAACCCTTCCTATACCATGAGATGTGATATCTTAATGCTTCTAATACCAAACCTGAGACCCGTCCTATAACATGAGATGTGATATCCAAATCCTTCCCCTTCCAAACCTGAGACCCTTCCTTTAGCATGAGATGTGATATCCAGCTCCTTCCCATTCCAATCCTGAGACCCTTCCGATAGCAGAGATGTGATATCTCAATGCTTATACCAAACCTGAGACCCTTCCTATGGCATGTGATGTGATATCCAACTCCTTCCCATTTCAATCCTGAGAACCTTCCTATAGCATGAGATGTGATATCTCAATGGGTCTACCAAACCTGAGACCCTTCCTTTAGCATGATATCTCATATACAACTCCTTCCCATTCCAATCCTGAGACCCTTCCTATAGCATGAGATGTGAGGACCCTGAGATCCTGCCGATAACATGAGATGTGATATCCAAATCCTTTCCCTTCCAAACCTGAGACCCTCCCTTAAGCATGAGATGTGATATCCAACTCCTACCCATTCCAATCCTGAGACCCTTCTGATAGCATGAGATGTGATATCTCAATGCCTCTAATACCAAACCTGAGATCCTACCGCTAACATGAAATCTGATATCCAACTCCTTCCCCTTCCAAACCTGAGAGCCTTCCTATAGCATGAGATGTGATATCCAAGTCCTTCCCATTCCAATCCTGAGACCCTTCCTATAACATGAGATGTGATATCTCAATGCTTCTACCAAACCTGAGACCCTTCCTATAGCATGAGATGTGATATCCTACTCCTTCCCATTCCAATCCTGAGACCGTTCCTATAGCATGAGATGTGATATCTCAATGCTTCTAATACCAAACCTGATATCATTCATTTAACATGAGATGGGATATCCAACTCCTTCCCATTCCAATCCTAAAATCCTTCCTATACCATGAGATGTGATATCTCAATGTTTCTCATACCAAACCTGAGGCCCTTCCTATAGCAAGAGATGTGATATACAAATCCTTCCCATTCCAAACCTGAGACCCTTCCTATAGCATGAGATGTGATATCCGACTCCTTCCCAATCCAATCCTGAGACCCTTCCTATAGCATGAGATGTAATATCACAATGCTTGTAATACCAAACCTGAGTCCCTTCATATAGCATGAGATGTGATATCCAACTCCTTCCCATTCCAATCCTGAGACCCTTCCTATAGCATGAGATGTGACATCTCAATGCTTCTAATACCAAACCTTAGACCCTTCCTATAGCATGAGATGTGATATCCAACTCCTTCCCGTTCCAAACCTGAGACCCTTCCTATAGCATATGTGATATCCAACTCCTTCCCATTCCAAACATGAGACACTTCCTATAGCAAGAATGTAATATCCAACTCCTTCCCATTCCAATACTGAGACCATTCCTATAGCATGAGATGTGATATCTCAATGCTTCTAATACCAAACCTGAGACCCTTCCTACAGCATGCAATGTGATATCTCGATGCTTCTAATCCCAAACCTGAGACCCGTCCTATAACATGAGATGTGATATCCAACTACTTCCCATTCCAATTCTGAGACCCTTCAATAGCATGAGATGTGATATCTCAATGCTTGTAATACCAAACCTGGACCCTTCCTATAGCATGAGATGTGATATCCAGCTTCTTCCCATTCCAATCCTGCGTCCCTTCCTATAGCATGAGATTTGATATCTCAATGTTTCTACTACCAAACCTGAGACCCTTCCTACAACATGAGACGTGATATCCAACTCCTTCCCATTCCAATCCTGAGACTCTTCCTATAGCATGAGATGTGATATCTCAATGCTTCTACCAAACCTGAGACCCGTCCTATAACATGAGATGTGATATCGGAATCCTTCCCCTTCCAAACCTGAGACCCTTCCTTTAGCATGAGATGTGATATCCAGCTCCTTCCCATTCCAATCCTGCGTCCCTTCCTATAGCATGAGATTTGATATCTCAATGTTTCTACTACCAAACCTGAGGCCCTTCCTACAACATGAGACGTGATATCCAACTCCTTCCCATTCCAATCCTGAGACTCTTCCTATAGCATGAGATGTGATATCTCAATGCTTCTACCAAACCTGAGACCCTTCCTATAGCATGAGATGTGATATCCAACTCCTTCCCATTCCAATCCTGAGACCGTTCCTATAGCATGAGATGTGATATCTCAATGCTTCTAATACCAAACCTGATATCATTCGTTTAACATGAGATGGGATATCCAACTCCTTCCCATTCCAATCCTAAAATCCTTCCTATACCATGAGATGTGATATCTCAATGTTTCTCATACCAAACCTGAGGCCCTTCCTATAGCAAGAGATGTGATATACAAATCCTTCCCATTCCAAACCTGAGACCCTTCCTATAGCATGAGACGTGATATCCAACTCCTTCCCATTCCAATCCTGAGACTCTTCCTATAGCATGAGATGTGATATCTCAATGCTTCTAATATCAAAACTGAGACCCTCCCTATAGCATGAGATGTGATATCTAAGTCCTTCCCATTCCAATCCTGAGACCCTGTGTAGTATCCTTACATGTGAAATAGCGTGCATCTGCACGAGAGTATGCTCGTGCAGAAGAATGGAAGTGACGAGATGGAACGCAGGGAAACTACAGTTGGAGGAGAAGCGAAGCTGTGAAGACGCACACGTCGTGTCCCTTGTTTATTTATAATATTAGCATAAAAAGTATCTTTATAAAACGTAGATAATAAAAAACATAAACCACATTAATTTGCCCCTCTTTACTTCAATGGCGACGAGGATGGGATAAGAAGAAACAATAGTGGCCGTTGAGAAGGATCTCCGGCCGCACTGCAGGTAGGAACGCGGTTCGCATCTCAGCCGCGATCGCCTGCAGCGCACATCTCCAGACTGACGGTCGAGATAATTTATTCACTGCTTTTGGCCGCGTCCTACGCACACCGCGTTACGTGCTCTCAGAGGGGGCGGGCCCAGCTGTTTGACTTTTGGCCTCATTCACCGCCGCGTCCTACGCACAATAAACATTACGTGCTCTCAGAGGAGGCGGGCCCAACTGTTGACCCAGTTAATTTTTTCACCGCTCACTGCCGTGTGCCCACCCTTTGCCTGCCTAAATCTACGCACACTACGTCGTAGTTTCCGGGAAACCATCCCGGACTCCATCGTCATTACGCATTACTCCACGTCGAGTATTCAGTAATCCTCATCACTCATCGTGATCTTCCTCTTCACAGTGGAAATTTAAAATGCAGCTAAAATAAACTCACGAAGTTACCTACGTTACATTCTTCATTACATTCTTCAGCAATCCTCATTACTCCTCACACTCTTCCTCTTCACAGTAAAAAAAAAAAATAAAAAAATAAAGGGTTCGAGATCGTACAAAATACAGACTTTAGACTGAATCCTTGAACCAATTAAATACAATCAAAAATGGCCATGCAAGGAGTGCAGCCACCACACATGTTTTTACCGGAAATTGGTGAACCTATACTTCCCTGGAAACGATGGCTTAAAGCTTTTGAACATTACGCACATGTAGTTTGTGGAGTGAACTACAGTATAGAAAGAAAGAAGTCTTTACTATTACATTGTTTAGGACCAGCGGGCCAAGAGAAATTTGAGGATTTGCCTGATCTCACAGAAGATGAAACAGGGGACATGAACATGTATGAAACTGCCATTGCCAAACTCAATAAACATTACGACAAGAAAATGAGCACCATTCTAGAAAGATACAAATTCGGAAAGCGAGTTCAAGAGAAAGAAGAATCTGTTGAACAATATGTCACTGCTCTGAGGAAAATGGCCCGGAATTGCAACTTCAACCAACAACTCGATGAAAGGATCAGAGACCAATTTATGCTTGAGTGCAGGAGCAGCAAGGTCAGGGAGAGATTTTGGTCTGAAGATGATCCCACACTCGATGTTGTACTCAGATTAGCCAAGGAAGTGGAGCATACAGAAACGTGTGTTTCTACCTTAGAAAATAGAATGAAGGACATATCAATCAAATCATCGATCAGTCTTGTACAATCAGACCAAGATGAAGAAATTGGAATAATTAGAGGCAACAAGAAAAAGAAAGTGAGATCACAAAGAGACGGAACAATACCCAATACCAGCAATTTACGGCGAAGATCCTTTGAGAGTAGAGATACGTACAGCAACCAAGCCAATACAAGAAGACCTGGCAGAGTCGAATCTAGGAGAGGGAATAGACCCGACATGATGAGGACGTCTACGTCAGGAAGTGAACGTCAAAACAGGAGCATGTTTTCCCAGGATGGTAGAGGAAGGACCAGACAAAGAGGATGTTACCTATGTGGTAGCCCAAGTCACTGGGCTGACAATAAGGAATGCCCTGCTCTTAAGATGATTTTCAGAAGGTGTGGGGGAAAAGGTCACATAGCAAAGTGCTGTAGGACCAACCCAAATGGCGAACAAGAACAATCCTCTAACTGGATTGGAGATGATGACGATGAAGAAGAATGTGTATTCATGGTTACTGATGAAGACACACACATAGAGAGCCCCAGAACTGAAATTGTTGTGAATGGATTTCCAGTCAATATGATGGTTGACTCTGGAGCGAAGTATACGCTGATACCAGAAGAGATGTGGAGGAAATGTGGCCCAGAGTATTTACATGAAGTTGATGTAAAACCCAAAGCATACGGTGGAGTCAGGATAGAATTGATTGGGTGGTTTGTTCCAAATTTAGACTTCAAAGGGAGGAAAGCAAGTGGTCGCATTTATGTATCTAAAAGCGGGGAGTCTGCACTACTCAGTTAGACACACCAGAAATTACTCAAGGTCCGTTTAGACCCTAATGCTGATGAAATGGTTTACCAAATCGATGGATCATACATCGGTGACATTCAGAAGATAAAGAAGGAAATATTTAGAGATGATGTAATAGGATGTCTAAAAGGATTCTCACATCGCATACTGCTAAAGAAGGATTCAAGACCTGTGGCCCAGAAGCTCAGAAATATTCCGTTGGCTCTCAAGAAGGAAGTCAAAGAGGAACTAACCAAATTGGAAATGCAAGGAGTTATTGAGAAAATTGATGCAGCGGAATGGGTTTCACCATTGGTCATTGTTAGGAAAACCACAGGAAAAATAAGAATATGTGTCGACATGAGAGAGTTGAATAAATGTGTGATTCCCGACAGACACCCATTACCCAATATACAAGAACTAATATCCACTTTGGGCCTTGCAAGGGTTTTTTCCACACTAGATCTCACAGCGGCATACCACCAAATTAAACTACATGAAGATTCTAAATCTTTGACGGCTTTTATCATGCCAGAGGGGCTCTATCAATTTCGCAGGATGCCATTTGGGTTAATATCAGCAGCTTCAGTTTTTCAAAGAATAATGCAGAATATACTTGGTGATATGGAAGGTGTAGTTTTTTTTCAAGACGATGTATTGGTTTTTGCAGATGATCAAGACAAACATGATATGAGGTTGAACAGAGTTTTGCACAAACTACACCAGGCTGGAATGGTCTTGAGTGAAGCCAAATCGAAAATCAATAGAAAAGAGATTGAATATTTAGGACATGTAATATCTGGTGATGGTATTAGACCCAAGAAAGACTTGGCAGAATCTATCAGATCCATGAATACTCCAGACAACAAAGATCAACTAAGAACTTTTCTCGGAATGGCAGAATATTACGCCAAGTTTATAGAGAATTTCTCAGACCATACTGTTGAAATGAGGAGTCTAATGAAAATGAATAAGAAATTCATCTGGAATAAGAAGAGTGAGAAAGAATTCCAATTCATAAAAAAGGCTTTAGCCCAAGCCCCGGCACTGCAAAGTTATGTTAGAGGCAGGAAGACTGTAATAACCACTGATGCAAGCGACGTGGGTTTGGGCGCATCCTTATCGCAATATTATAATGGACAAGAATTAGTAATTGCTTTTGCATCAAGGTTACTTAAAGGACCAGAAAAGAATTACGCCACAATTGAGAAAGAGGCTTTGGCAATCAAGTGGGCCATTGAGAAATTCCGATCTTTTGTTTGGGGGGTACAATTCACCATACACACAGATCATAAACCTTTAGTGGAAATATTCAGTACCAAAGGCCTGGACAGAGTATCAAGCAGGATTAGGAGATGGGTTACAAGACTTCAGGAGTTCAATTTCAAAGTTATATACATTCCAGGTTCAAAGAACATTACAGCGGATTGTTTGTCTCGTTTGACCAATCTTAATGATGTTGAAGAAGATTTTGGAGATCAAGAAGCTGTGTGTGAAATATCGAGCCAAGCTGTATCCAAGGAAGATTGGAGCGATGGCATGGTGAAGGATGATACTCTATTAGAAGTTGTGAAGATGGTCAAAGAAGAGAGATGGAAGAAGAATGAAGTACTTTCTCCAGAAGTAAAGGCTTTTTGGGACGTACGAGAAGAATTGTACCTTCAAAGTGATTATCTCATGAAAGGAGACAAAATAATACCCCCTACCAACCTAAGAGAAAAGATTATAACAATGGCTCATGAAGGACATCAGGGCATTGTAAAGACTAAAAGAAGAATCAGAAGCACACATTGGTGGCCCGGTTGTGATAGACTGATCGAAGACCAAGTTAGAAAATGTATCCTTTGCTCTAAGAGCGATAAAGTGTGCAAGGGTGCAGAATATCCAATGGTTTTGAGAGAGGTCCCTGAGAGTCCGTGGAGTGAATTAGCTATGGATGTGATTGGTCCCGTTTGGAGTGATGGGTGTGCTATGTATTGTTTAGTAATAATTGACATGTTAACCAGGTGGGTTGAAATTAAATACTTACCTCAAGTTACCACACGTGATGTTATAAGGTTCATGGAAGAAGTGTGTGAAAGAGAAGGTTATCCCAAAATAGTTCTCACAGATAATGGCTCACAATTTAAATCTGAGGAAATGGAAACATATTTGAAAAGTAAAGCCATCTACCATACATAAATTGTGCGCCATTTACCATCCACAAACCAATGGTATTGGGGAGAGGTTCAACAGAGTGATAAAAGATGCTATAAAACTGGCATGGGCCAATGGAAAGGAATGGAAGGTAGCAGTCAAAGAGACTCTGTTAGCCCACAGATTCACTCCTCACAGTTCCACTGGAGTCACGCCATTTGAACTCAATAGAGGCAGGAAAGCCAATACAAACATGTCTCCAGGGTGGATGAATGACCTTGTGAGAAGTGAGAATAAAATAGAGATAGCAAAGGAGAATATTAGACATAGGCAAATTGACAACAAAAAAATGCATGATAAAAAACGCTTTAGGAAATTACCTGAATTTCAAGTGGGTGGTTGGGTGAGGATAAAACTACCTGTGAATTTGAGAAGAGATGGTTGCAAATGGTCCAAGCCCGTGAGAGTGGTAGAGATATATTCCCAGGATGGCAGAGTATGGAACAATGAAAGGGTAATGGATATAAATGATCAATGTTGGGGAAGTAAGTCTGATGACTTGGGTGAAATGGATAGTGAGAGAAGTAGAGTTGGTACAACTGTTGACATTGATGATAGGAATGTGCGAGGTGAGAGTGAATTGTTGAGCAGAATCTCTAAGAGAGTTCCTTCCTTGGCAACAGATTCAGATGAGTATCAAGAAAGAAGTAACAGGATAAGATCCAGGTCGGGAAGAGAATGCAGACCACCAAGATATCTTTGTGACTATGTAGGATAATGAGAACTATGCCAAAGAGTTCTTCTATATAAAGAAGGGAGATGTGAAGTATCCTCACATGTGAAATAGAGTGCATCTGCACGAGAGTATGCTCGTGCAGAAGAATGGAAGTGACGAGATGGAACGCAGGGAAACTACAGTTGGAGGAGAAGCGAAGCTGTGAAGACGCACTCGTCGTGTCCCTTGTTTATTTATAATATTAGCATAAAGAGTATCTTTATAAAACGTAGATAATAAAATACATAAACCACATTAATTTGCCCCTCTTTACTTCACCCTTCCTATAGCATGAGATGTGATATCTCAATGCTTCTACCAAACCTGAGACCCTTCCTCTAGCATGAGATGTGATATCCAACTCCTTCCCATTCCAATCCTGAGACCCTTCCTATAGCATGAGATGTGATGTCTCAATGCTTCTAATACCAAACCTGAGATCCTTCCTATAACATGAGATGTGATATCCAACTCCTTCCCATTCCAATCCTGAGACCCTTCCTATAGCATGAGAAATGATATCTCCATGCTTATACCAAACCTGGGACCCTTCCTATAGCATGAGATGTGATATCCAAGTCCATCCCATTTCAATCCTTAGACCCTTCCTACAGCATGCGATGTGATATCTCAATGATTCTAATACCAAACCAGAGACCCGTCCTATAACATGAGATGGTTTATCCAACTCCTTCCCATTCCAATCCTTGGCCACTTCCGATAGCAGAGATGTGATATCTCAATGCTTATACCAAACCTGAGACCCTTCCTATAACATGAGATGTGATATCCAACTCCTTCCCGTTCCAAACCTGAGACACTTCCTATAGCATATGTGATATCCAACTCCTTCCCATTCCAAACATGAGACCCTTCCTATAGCAAGAATGTAATATCCAACTCCTACCCATTTCAATCCTGAGACCATTCCTATAGCATGAGATGTGATATCCAACTCCTTCCCATCCCAATCCTGAGACACCTCCGATAGCAGAGATGTGATATCTCAATGCTTATACCAAACCTGAGACTCTTCCTATAACATGAGATGTGATATCCAACTCCTTCCCGTTCCAAACCTGAGACCCTTACTATAGCATGAGATGTGATATCCAACTCCTTCCCATTCCAATACTGAGACCCTTCCGATAGCGTGAGATGTGATATCTCAATGCTTCTAATACCAAACCTGTGATCCTTCCTATAACAAGAGATGTGATATCCAAATCCCTCCCCTTCCAAACCTGAGACCCTCCCTTTAGCATGAGATGTGATATCTCAATGCCTCTAATACCAAACCTGAGATCCTCCCTTTAGCATGAGATGTGATATCCAACTCCTTCCCATTCCAATCCTGAGACCGTTCTGATAGCATGAGATGTGATATCTCAATGCCTCTAATACCAAACCTGAGATCCTTCCTATGACATCAGATTTGATATCCAATTTCTTCCCATTCCAAACCTGAGACCCTTCCTACAGCATGCGATGTGATATCTCAATGCTTCTAATACCAAACCTGAGACCCGTCCGATAACAGGAGATGGGATATCCAACTCCTTCCCGTTCCAAACCTGAGACCCTTCCTATAGCATGAGATGTGATATCCAACTCCTTCCCTTTCTAATCCTGAGACCATTCCTATAGCATGAGATGTGATATCTCAATGCTTCTAATACCAAACCCGAGATCCTTCCTATGACATGAAATGTGATATCCAATTTCTTCCCATTCCAAACCTGAGACCCTTCCTACAGCATGCGATGTGATATCTCAATGCTTCTAATACCAAACCTGAGACCCGTCCGATAACATGAGATGGGATATCCAACTCCTTCCCGTTCCAAACCTGAGACACTTCCGATTGCAGAGATGTGATATCTCAATGCTTATACCAAACCTGAGACTCTTCCTACCACATGAGATGTGATATCCAACTCCTTCCCGTTCCAAACCTGAGACCCTTCCTATAGCATGAGATGTGATATCCAACTCCTTCCCATTCCAATCCTGAGACCCTTCCAATAGCATGAGATGTGATATCTCAATGCTTCCAATACCAGGCCTGAGATCCTTCCTATAACATGAGATGTGATATCCAAATCCTTCCCCTTCCAAACCTGAGACCCTCCCTTTAGCATGAGATGTGATATCCAACTCCTTCCCATTCCAATCCTGAGACCCTTATGATAGCATGAGATGTGATATCTCAATGCCTCTAATACCAAACCTGAGATCCTACCTCTAACATGAAATGTGATATCAAACTCCTTCCCTTTCCAAACCTGAGACCCTGCCTATAGCATGAGATGTGATATCCAAGTCCTTCCCATTCCAATCCTGACACCCTTCCTATAGCATGAGATGTGATATCTCAATGCTTATACCAAACCTGAGACCCTTCCTATGGCATGAGATGTCATATACAACTCCTTCCCATTCCATTCCTGAGACCCTTCCTATACCATGAGATGTGATGTCTCAATGCTTATACCAAACCTGAGACCCTTCCTATAGCATGAGATGTGATATCCAACTTCTTCCCATTCCAATCCTGAGACCCTTCCTATAACATGAGATGTGATGCCTCAATGCTTCTAATACCAAACCTGAGATCTTTCGAATAAAATGAGATGTGATATCCAACTCCTTCCCATTCCAATCCTGAGACCCTTCCTATAGCATGAGATGTGATATCTCAATGCTTATACCAAACCTGAGACCCTTCCTATAGCTTGAGATGTGATATCCAACTCCTTCCCATTCCAATCCTGAGACCCTTCCTATAGCGTGAGATGTGATATCTCAATGCCTCTAATACCAAACCTGAGATCCTTCCTCTAACATGAAATGTGATATCCAACTGCTTCCCCTTCCAAACCTGAGACCCTTCCTATAGCATGAGATATGATATCCAAGTCCTTCCCATTCCAATCCTGAGACCCTTCCTATAACATGAGATGTGATATCCAACTCCTTCCCATTCCAAAATGAGACCCTTCCTATAGCATGAGATGGGATATCCAACTCATTCCAAATCCAATCCTGATACCCTTCCGATAGCATGAGATGTGATATCCCAATGCTTCTACCAAACCTGAGACCCATACTATGGCATGAGATGTGCTATCAAACTCCTTCCCATTCCAATCCTGAGACCCTTCCTATAGCTTGAGATATGATATCCAACTCCTTCCCATTCCAATCCTGAGACCCTTCCCATATCATGAGATTTGTTATCTCAATGCTTCTAATATCAAACTATAGAACCTCCCTATAGCATGAGATGTGACATCCAAGTCCTTCCCATTCCAATCCTGAGACCCTTCCTATAGCATGAGATGTGATATCTCAATGCTTCTAATACCAAACCTGAGACCCTTCCTATAACATGAGATGGGATATCCAACTCCTTCCCCTTCCAATCCTGAGACCCTTCCGATAGCAGAGATGTGATATCTCAATGCTTATACCAAACCTGAGACCCTTCCTATGGCCTGAGATGTCATATACAACTCCTTCCCATTCCAATCCTGAGACCCTTCCTATAGCATGAGATGTGATGTCTCAATGCTTATACCCTTCCTATAGCATATGTGATATCCAACTCCTTCCCATTCCAAACATGAGACCCTTCCTATAGAAAGAATGTAATTTCCAACTCCTTCCCATTCCAATCCTGAGACCCTTCTGATAGCATGAGATGTGATATCTCAATTCTTCTAATACCAAACCTGAGATCCTTCCTATGACATGAGATGTGATATACAATTCCTTCCCATTCAAAACCTGAGACCCTTCCTAGAGCATGCGATGTGATATCTCAATGCTTCTAATACCAAACCTGAGACCCGTTCTATAACATGAGATGGGATATCCAACTCCTTCCCGTTCCAAACCTGAGACCCTTCCTATAGCATGAGATGTGATATCCAACTCCTTCCCATTCCAATCCTGAGACCCTTCCGATAGCATGAGATGTGATATCTCAATGCCTCTAATACCAAACCTGAGATCCTTCCTCTAACATGAAATGTGATATCCAACTCCTTCCCATTCCAAACATGAGACCCTTCCTATAGCAAGAATGTAATATCCAACTCCTTCCCATTCCTATCCTGAGACCATTCCTATAGCATGAGATGTGATCTCTCAATGCTTCTAATACCAAACCTGAGATCCTTCCTATGACATGAGATGTGATATCCAATTCCTTCCCATTCCAAACCTGAGACCCTTCCTACAGCATGCGATGTGATATCTCAATGCTTCTAATACCAAACCTGAGACCCATCCTATAACATGAGATGGGATATCCAACTCCTTCCCGTTCCAAACCTGAGACCCTTCCTATAGCATGAGATGTGATATCCAACTCCTTCCCATTTCAATCCTGAGACCCTTCCGATAGCATGAGATGTGATATCTCAATGCTTCTAATGCCAAACCTGAGATCCTTCCTATAACATGAGATGTGATATCCAAATACTTCCCATTCCAATCCTGAGACCCTTCCGATAGCATGAGATGTGATATCTCAATGCCTCTAATACCAAACCTGAGATCCTTCTTCTAACATGAAATGTGATATCCAACTCCTTCCCTTTCCAAACCTGAGAGCCTTCCTATAGCATGAGATGTGATATCCAAGTCCTTCCCATTCCAATCCTGAGACCCTTCCTATAACATGAGATGTGATATCCAACTCCTTCCCATTCCAACCTGAGACCCTTCCTATAGCATGAGATGGGATATCCAACTCCATCCAAATCCAATCCCGAGACCCTTCCGATAGCATGAGATGTGATATCTCAATGCTTATACCAAACCTGAGACCCTTCCTATAGCATGAGATGTGATATCCAACTTGTTCCCATTCCAATCCTGAGACCCATCCTATAACATGAGATGTGATGTCTCAATGCTTCTAATACCAAACCTGAGATCTTTCCTATAAAATGAGATGTGATATCCAACTCCTTCCCATTCCAAATATGAGATCCTTCCTATAGCATGAGATGTGATATCTCAATGCTTATACCAAACCTGAGACCCTTCCTATAGCTTGAGATGTGATATCCAACTCCTTCCCATTCCAACCTGAGACCCTTCCTAGAGCATGCAATATGATATCTCAATGATTCTAATAACAAACCTGAGACCCGTCCTATAACATGAGATGGGATATCCAACTCCTTCCCATTCCAATCCTGAGACACTCCCGATAGCAGAGATGTGATATCTCAATGCTTATACCAAACCTGAGACCCTTCCTATAACATGAGATGCTATATCCAACTCCTTCCCGTTCCAAACCTGAGACCCTTCCTATAGCAAGAAAGTAATATCCAACTCCTTCCCTTTCCAATCCTGAGACCATTCCTATAGCATGAGATGTGATATCTCAATGCTTCTAATACCAAACCCGAGATCCTTCCTATGACATGAGATGTGATATCCAATTCCTTCCCATTCCAAACCTGAGACCCTTCCTACAGCATGTGATGTGATATCTCAATGCTTCTAATACCAAACCTGAGACCCGTCCGATAACATGAGATGGGATATCCAACTCCTTCCCGTTCCAAACCTGAGACCCTTCCTATAGCATGAGATGTGATATCCAACTCCTTCCCATTCCAATCCTGAGACCCTTCCGATAGCATGAGATGTGATATCTCAATGCTTCTAATACCAAACCTGAGATTTTTCCTATAACATGAGATGTGATATCCAAATCCTTCCCCTTCCAAACCTGAGACCCTCCCTATAGCATGAGAGGTGATATCCAACTCCTTCCCATTCCAATCCTGAGACCCTTCCGATAGCATGAGATGTGATATCTCAATGCCTCTAATACCAAACCTGAGATCCTTCCTCTAACATGAAATGTGATATCCAACTCCTTCCCATTCCAAACATGAGACCCTTCCTATAGAAAGAATGTAATATCCAACTCCTTCCCATTCCTATCCTGAGACCATTCCTATAGCATGAGATGTGATATCTCAATGCTTCTAATACCAAACCTGAGATCCTTCCTATGATATGAGATGTGATATCCAATTCCTTCCCATTCCAAACCTGAGACCCTTCGTACAGCATGCGATGTGATATCTCAATGCTTCTAATACCAAACCTGAGACCCATCCTATAACATGAGATGGGATATCCAACTCCTTCCAGTTCCAAACCTGAGACCCTTCCTATAGCATGAGATGTGATATCCAACTCCTTCCCATTCCAATCCTGAGACCCTTCCGATAGCATGAGATGTGATATCTCAATGCTTCTAATGCCAAACCTGAGATCCTTCCTATAACATGAGATGTGATATCCAAATACTTCCCCTTCCAAACCTGAGACCCTCCCTATAGCATGAGATGTGATATCCAACTCCTTCCCATTCCAATCCTGAGACCCATCCAATAGAATGAGATGTGATATCTCAATGCCTCTAATACCAAACCTGAGATCCTTCCTCTAACATGAAATGTGATATCCAACTCCTTCCCTTTCCAAACCTGAGAGCCTTCCTTTAGCATGAGATGTGATATCCAAGTCCTTCCCATTCCAATCCTGAGACCCTTCCTATAACATGAGATGTGATATCCAACTCCTTCCCATTCCAACCTGAGACCCTTCCTATAGCATGAGATGGGATATCCAACTCCATCCAAATCCAATCCTGAGACCCTTCCGATAGCATGAGATGTGATATCTCAATGCTTATACCAAACCTGAGACCCTTCCTATAGCATGAGATGTGATATCCAACTTCTTCCCATGCCAATCCTGAGACCCTTCCTATAACATGAGATGTGATGTCTCAATGCTTCTGATACCAAACCTGAGATCTTTCCTATAAAATGAGATGTGATATCCAACTCCTTCCCATTCCAACCTGAGACCCTTCATACAGCATGCAATATGATATCTCAATCATTCTAATAACAAACCTGAGACCCGTCCTATAACATGAGATAGGATATCCAACTCCTTCCCATTCAAATCCTAAGACACTTCCGATAGCAGAGATGTGATATCTCAATGCTTATACCAAACCTGAGACCCTTCCTATAACATGAGATGTGATATCCAACTCCTTCCCGTTCCAAACCTGAGACCCTTCCTATAGCATATGTGATATCCAACTCCTTCCCATTCCAAATGAGACCCATCCTATAGCAAGAAAGTAATATCCAACTCCTTCCCTTTCCAATCCTGAGACCATTCCTATAGCATGAGATGTGATATCTCAATGCTTCTAATACCAAACCCGAGATCCTTCCTATGACATGAGATGTGATATCCAATTCCTTCCCATTCCAAACCTGAGACCCTTCCTACAGCATGCGATGTGATATCTCAATGCTTCTAATACCAAACCTGAGACCCGTCCGATAACATGAGATGGGATATCCAACTCCTTCCCGTTCCAAACCTGAGACCCTTCCTATAGCATGAGATGTGATATCCAACTCCTTCCCATTCCAATCCTGAGACCCTTCCGATAGCATGAGATGTGATATCTCAATGCTTCCAATACCAAGCCTGAGATCCTTCCTATAACATGAGATGTGATATCCAAATCCTTCCCTTTCCAAACCTGAGACCCTGCCTATAGCATGAGATGTGATATCCAAGTCCTTCCCATTCCAATCCTGACACCCTTCCTATAGCATGAGATGTGATATCTCAATGCTTATACCAAACCTGAGACCCTTCCTATGGCATGAGATGTCATATACAACTCCTTCCCATTCCAATCCTGAGACCCTTCCTATAGCATGAGATGTGATATCTCAATGCTTATACCAAACCTGAGACCCTTCCTATAGCATGAGATGTGATATCCAACTTCTTCCCATTCCAATCCTGAGACCCTTCCTATAGCATGAGATGTGATGCCTCAATGCTTCTAATACCAAACCTGAGATCTTTCCTATAAAATGAGATGTGATATCCAACTCCTTCCCATTCCAATCCTGAGACCCTTCCTATAGCATGAGATGTGATATCTCAATGCTTATACCAAACCTGAGACCCTTCCTATAACTTGAGATGTGATATCCAACTCCTTCCCATTCCAATCCTGAGACCCTTCCTAGACCGTGAGATGTGATATCTCAATGCCTCTAATACCAAACCTGAGATCCTTCCTCTAACATGAAATGTGATATCCAACTCCTTCCCCTTCCAAACCTGAGAGCCTTCCTATAGCATGAGATATGATATCCAAGTCCTTCCCATTCCAATCCTGAGACCCTTCCTATAACATAAGATGTGATATCCAACTCCTTCCCATTCCAACCTGAGACCTTTCCTTTAGCATGAGATGGGATATCCAACTCCTTCCAAATCCAATACTGATACTCTTCCGATAGCATGAGATGTGATATCCCAATGCTTCTACCAAACCTGAGACCCATACTATGGCATGAGATGTGCTATCAAACTCCTTCCCATTCCAATCCTGAGACCCTTCCTATAGCTTGAGATATGATATCCAACTCCTTCCTATTCCAATTCTGAGACCCTTCCTATACCATGAGACTTGATATCTCAATGCTTCTAATACCAAACCTGAGACCCGTCCTATAACATGAGATGTGATATCCAAATCCTTCCCCTTCCAAACCTTAGACCCTTCCTTTATCATGAGATGTGATATCCAACTCCTTCCCATTCCAATCCTGAGACCCTTCCCATATCATGAGATTTGTTATCTCAATGCTTCTAATATCAAACTTAAGACCCTCCCTATAGCATGAGATGTATCATCCAAGTCATTCCCATTCCAATCCTGAGACTATTCCTATAGCATGAGATGTGACATCTCAATGCTTCTAATACCAAACCTGAGACCCTTCCTATAACATGAGATGGGATATCCAACTCCTTCCCCTTCCAATCCTGAGACCCTTCCGATAGCAGAGATGTGATATCTCAATGCTTATACCAAACCTGAGACCCTTCCTATGGCCTGAGATGTCATATACAACTCCTTCCCATTCCAATCCTGAGACCCTTCCTATAGCATGAGATGTGATGTCTCAATGCTTATACCAAACCTGAGACCCTTCCTATATCATATGTGATATCCAACTCCTTCCCATTCCAAACATGAGACCCTTCCTTTAGCAAGAATGTAATATCCAACTCCTTCCCATTCCAATCCTGAGACCCTTCTGATAGCATGAGATGTGATATTTCAATGCCTCTAATACCAAACCTGAGATCCTTCCGATAGCATGAGATGTGATATTTCAATGCTTCTAATACCAAACCTGAGATCCTTCCTATGACATGAGATGGGATATCCAATTCCTTCCCATTCGAAACCTGAGACCCTTCCTACAGCATGCGATGTGATATCTCAATGCTTCTAATACCAAACCTGAGACCCGTTCTATAACATGAGATGGGATATCCAACTCCTTCCCGTTCCAAACCTGAGACCCTTCCTATAGCATGAGATGTGATATCCAACTCCTTCCCATTCCAATCCTGAGACCCTTCCGATAGCATGAGATGTGATATCTCAATGCTTCTAATACCAAACCTGAGATCCTTCCTATAACATGAGATGTGATATCCAAATCCTTCCCCTTCCAAACCTGAGACCCTCCCTATAGTTTGAGAGGTGATATCCAACTCCTTCCCATTCCAATCCTGAGACCCTTCCGATAGCATGAGATGTGATATCTCAATGCCTCTAATAATACCAAACCTGAGATCCTTCCTCTAACATGAAATGTGATATCCAACTCCTTCCCATTCCAAACATGAGACCCTTCCTATAGAAAGAATGTAATATCCAACTCCTTCCCATTCCTATCCTGAGACCATTCCTATAGCATGCGATGTGATATCTCAATGCTTCTAATACCAAACCTGAGATCCTTCCTATGACATGAGATGTGATATCCAATTCCTTCCCATTCCAAACCTGAGACCCTTCGTACAGCATGCGATGTGATATCTCAATGCTTATAATACCAAACCTGAGACCCATCCTATAACATGAGATGGGATATCCAACTCCTTCCCCTTCCAAACCTGAGACCCTTCCTATAGCATGAGATGTGATATCCAACTCCTTCCCATTCCAATCCTGAGACCCTTCCGATAGCATGAGATGTGATATCTCAATGCTTCGAATGCCAAACCTGAGATCCTTCCTATAACATGAGATGTGATATCCAAATACTACCCCTTCCAAACCTGAGACCCTCCCTAGAGCATGAGATGTGATATCCAACTCCTTCCCATTCCAATCCTGAGACCCATCCGATAGCATGAGATGTGATATCTCAATGCCTCTAACACCAAACCTGAGATCCTTCCTCTAACATGAAATGTGATATCCAACTCCTTCCCTTTCCAAACCTGAGAGCCTTCCTATAGCATGAGATGTGATATCCAAGACCTTCCCATTCCAATCCTGAGACCCTTCCTATAACATGAGATGTGATATCCAACTCCTTCCCATTCCAACCTGAGACCCTTCCTATAGCATGAGATGTGATATCCAACTCCTTCCCTTTCTAATCCTGAGACCATTCCTATAGCATGAGATGTGATATCTCAATGCTTCTAATACCAAACCCGAGATCCTTCCTATGACATGAAATGTGATATCCAATTTCTTCCCATTCCAAACCTGAGACCCTTCCTACAGCATGCGATGTGATATCTCAATGCTTCTAATACCAAACCTGAGACCCGTCCTATAACATGAGATGGGATATCCAACTCCTTCCCATTCCAATCCTGAGACACTTCCGATAGCAGAGATGTGATATCTCAATGCTTATACCAAACCTGAGACCCTTCCTATAACATGAGATGTGATATCCAACTCCTTCCCGTTCCAAACCTGCGACCCTTCCTATAGCATATATGATATCCAACTCCTTCCCATTCCAAATGAGACCCTTCCTATAGCAAGAAAGTAATATCCAACTCCTTCCCTTTCCAATCCTGAGACCATTCCTATAGCATGAGATGTGATATCTCAATGCTTCTAATACCAAACCCGAGATCCTTCCTATGAGATGAGATGTGATATCCAATTCCTTCCCATTACAAACCTGAGACCCTTCCTACAGCATGCGATGTGATATCTCAATGCTTCTAATACCAAACCTGAGACCCGTCCGATAACATGAGATGGGATATCCAACTCCTTCCCGTTCCAAACCTGAGACCCTTCCTGTTAGGAAAGATTTCGTTATTGTAGGGAACTTTCCTTCCATGTGGCAACCCCTAAACTTTTTGCTATTGTTTTCTACCTGTTTTCTTGACTTTGCCAGAGAAGTGCAGCCTTCTGCCGTACTCCTCTGGGCTTTCGCTCCTTTCTTACGGGGAAACTGACATGCCCTTAAGACAGTCAGTACCGGGGAACGCTGTTTCCCGTAGTTTCTTTTATCGTGTCGCCATTTTAGTGCAACACGACACAAGAGGGCACTGTAAGCTAAGTTACAGCTCTCTTGGGTCTCTAGCCTTCTACAGACCCTAGACACTCTTGTAGGATGGTTTTTGGATCGGTGCAAGTCATTCAGGGACTGGGCTGGTGGCAGCGATCATTTGGTTTATTTTGAGCTCCTTTTGCCGTTCTGAGCACCTTTTTGCCGCGAACACAAAAGGGTGGCCCGGCTACCCAAAATGGCCGGACCACGAGGCTCCTTTGTCTCGTCCACTGTCCGTCTTGCTCCCTTTACCTTCCCCCGGGTCAGGCGACCCGGGGCCTTCCTTATTTGGGCATGTAGTTTCCCGCGAAACACGGTTGCTTTCGCGGGCTTCTACATGTCGTTTGAGTGCCCCCAGGATGTGGGCTGGGCTGTCTGGTCCCAATACACATCCTGGGTGCCAGAGAGTCTAGGGTGGTGTGAATGCCTGGGACCACCGTGGTCCGTGATTGGTCCACGTATGGTATGTGTGTTGATGAGCGGATCTCCCATTGGCTCCCCTCCGTTTTGGCGCGAAGGGAACCGTGGATAAGAGGGAGCTGGAAACACCACTGCCATGTCGATCTCCTGAGTTCTTACGAACCCAGGGATACAGGAGCCAAGTATCCTGCGAACACGAGGCTGGACCGAGGAATCGCTGATGACCCCCTGAAGAACTTCTGCTCCTCATTGCTGTCGTCCGGTGAAGCCCTTTCCACCTAAGATCGAACAAGAAGGCCTGTACTGGCGCTTCGACCTATTGGAATAGCAGGACCAGCTATTCCCGGCACCTTCATCAACTCCTGCCGTAAGCCTTCGGAAGTGTCTCTGGGCCATCCAGTTGACTGACCAGCTTACTAAGGAGTCCTGCTCTGTAATCGCCGACCGGTTGGGTGGTATTCTGAGTCCGGGGCACGCTCACACGCTTCGTTTGCTTAGCAACCCTAAGCTAGAGGTGAACGGTGCTCGTTTGGCTTGAATACACCCGGCCGTTCCGTTGCCCTGCCGTGGCGACAAAACTGTGCTTGTTTCTTCGATCGGGACGTCTTTTTACTCTGCACGACGACGAGACGTTCCCTGCTCTTCAGAACCTGCCAGAAGCTGCATCTATCGAGGAGAAGCTCGGGCCTGCTTGCTTCGGGGACCGGTGAGTAGATTAGCTAGGATCTGGTCGCCCTCCTGCAGTGCCCCTTGCTTTTCCCCGCTGTAAATACAGCTCCCCTTGTCCGTACTCGCGCCCTACTTCTGCCTCACAGTGGAGGCTGCGCTAGAGTCGCGGACCGTGTTCCCCTTCATTAGGGAACCCGACAGAGCTGTTCAACGTCCTCCGAAGAGCTTCACCTTCTGCCCATTGGCACCGGCGTGTGCAGGTACTTTTGAGCGCTAGGCTCCACTCTTCGTAGGGATTGGACTACCATCTAGTTAGGGGCCTCAGAAGGCGGACATATCACACGCATTGGTTCGCACTGCCTGTTTTCCTTCCCCTGCAGGTGGATAACATATTTCGTGCTGCTAATGCTGTGAAACTGTGTATTCTGTATATATATTGGGTGGATAGTGTATGTGTTGGTTTAATATCGTTGTATATTGCTGCTTTTACTGTGGTTATTAGTTTCAAGGCCTTATAATAAATGTGTATCTATTTTTGATATAAACAACTGTTTGGAGTAGTTTGTAAGCGCTCTTGCTTTGTGTGCTCATTGCGGGCTTTCAGTCACCCTCACCCCTCTTGAGACCTAGTCTTGACCGCCGCGATCGCTACCTTGATTGGTCTGGCTTGTCCAGAGGTTACCCTGTTCCAAGTAATTAGGTTGGCCTTCTGAACTTCTGCGCCACCAGGACAGAGTTCAGAAATCCGTCTTAACAAATTGGTGTACAGCGGTGGGATACGACTGAAGGTATCCAGTGTTGCGCACGAGCTAAGGCGTTTTCAGGTTATTCCAACCAGGACACGCAGTAAAGTATTGAATATAACGTTAAAAAGGCCATAGTCCTATCAACAGTATGGAAACGAATACTTTATTAACCTTAAATGCTTCGAAATCTGAAACATTGAAGAAGATGTGTGCGGAGAGAGGGGTTTCCTCTCAAGGCACTAAATTGGAAATGATCCAGAGAATCGTGGCGTGGCAAGAAGCGCAGCTTGACGCTATAACTTCCGAGGACAGTGCAGAAGGTGGTGGGGCTGCTCTCACTGGCAGAACCGACGGTTCTGCCGCTGCACTGATCCATCACGACCACGAGGACAGGGAGGATGTAATGTCTAACGTTTCCTCTGCCAGTGTTGATGGGGAGGCTATGCTTGAATTCAAGAAGCAAGAGCTGCGGTTTAGGCAGCAGGAGCTTGAATTCAGCATAGCCAAACTGAAAATCGACCAGGCAGAAAAACAAAAAGACAGGGATCACCAGTTGGAACTGGCCAAGCTTCAGTTCGCAAATGGGTCCAAGGGTCCTGGACATGGTTCTGGGGCTTCCTCTCATCCACGGTTTCCAAAAGATCTGCTCAGTGTGTATGAGGAACGAAATGACATTATGGACTGGTTAAATGCGTTTGAGTATGCATGCGAGGTTCAAGAGGTTGATAATGCGGATAAGATTGCATGGTTACTCAGCAGACTGCCCCATTCTGGTTGCAGTGCCATTATGGAAATGTCGAAGGCTGAGCGCGCTGATTTTGCAATGTTGAAGCAGACTCTCATTTTAAAGTTTGGGAAGACTCCGACCCAATATTTGAAAAGGTTTAGAGAGTATAAGAAAAAGGAAGGTGGTACTTGGGTGTCGTATGTAGCTGAGTCCCTGAAAAACTTGACTGGCTGGGTTGAAGGTTATAAGGTTTCTACCTTCGAAGGCATGATCAATCTGGTCATGCTGGAACACATTTTTGCTTCTTCTTCCCCGGAGCTTAAGCAGCATTTGGCCGATTCGAAGGAGATAGATCCTAAGAAGCTGGCCATTGCAGCAGACTTATGGGTGTCACATCGAGTGTCCCATAAGGACAAAACTCATCCTGGTAAGCAGGAGGAAGGGAAAAAGTCCAAAGATGTGGAGGGTGGGGAATCTGCTAAATCTTCTTCCCATAAGGGCCACAAAAAGAAAAATAAGGGTAAGCCATCCGAGAACTCACAGGGTAGTGGAGGTTCGCCTCCGAAACAGAACTCTGGTTATAATAAGCCTCCCTACGTAAACAGACCCAATGGGGCTTGTTTTTCTTGTGGAGCAACTGACCATGTGAAGGGGGATCCCCGTTGTAAGGTTAGACCTTTGGGGGTCCACTCCGCTAATCTGGCCTTCTCCTCCTACGAGGAAGAAGAGATTACAGGAGCATCCTTCTCCTCAGACTCATTTCCCAGCGGAATAGAGGCTGAGGTAGTTTTAGTGTCCCTGGGTTCCTGGGAGCCTAAAGTCGCAGAGGCGTATGCTAGGATTCCGGATAATACCAAGCACTACTTTAAAGACAGTGTGCTGATCAATGGAGTGGATACTCCAGCTCTTAGGGATAGTGGGTGCAGTCGAACTGTAGTGGATTCTACCTTGGTAGACTCAGAGGAAGTTGCCAGAGCTCCTCTGATGCCCACTAAGTTGGCTGACGGCCCCCTCCGTATGTTTCCCGTGATCCCTGTTAATCTAACTTTAAATGGTACAGCAGTTAGGATTCCAGTGAGCATTCAGAGAAACGTCCCGGGAAAGGTCTTGTTGGGCAATGATCTCAGAGCTCTAGGGCTCGTAGGAGACACTGCCGAAAGACCCTACACACGGTCTCAAGCACGGGCAGCATTGGCCAAGTCCAATACGCCGCCCCAGCCGAAGGGGAAACCCAAGGCGAAAGGAGTCAACAAGTCCCGACGGGGGAAAGAGAATATTCCCCCGAGCTCGCCTACCACTGCGGTGGAGGGAGTTGGTCAATCGCCCGAGCCTGACGAGGAGGTGGCGATGCCTGAAGTGTTCGACCCCAACGACCATCCTGAACTAAAAGACTTGTTAGTTGAAGGAGGTCCTGATAGGGACGACTTCAGTAAGGGCCAACGTGAGTGCCCATCTCTGGAAGGCCTAAGGAGACAGGCCTGCTCCCAGCTTGAGGGTGAACCTCCTGGGAAGCATCGGATTTATTGGGAAGGTGGACTCCTGTACAGTGAGCCCACAGAGTCTACAGAAGGAGACCATAGGAGGTTGGTGGTTCCCCTTTCTGTTAGACCCTTCCTCCTGCAGTTGGCGCATGAAGTTCCCCTTGCTGGTCACCTTGGAATGAAGAGGACCAAGCAAAGGTTATCTATGCACTTCTACTGGCCCAAGATGGGGGTGCAAGTAGAAAGTCACTGCAGGAGTTGTGCCTCCTGCCAGTTGTCTGGTAAGGTTGGCGCGACAATCCAAGCTCCGTTGGTACCGCTCCCAGTTGTGGGGGTACCATTTGAAAGGGTAGGGATCGACATCGTTGGTCCCCTTGACCCGCAAACATCCTCAGGCAATAGGTTTATCCTGGTGCTGGTCGACCATGCAACCAGGTATCCTGAGGCCATCCCATTAAAGACTGTAACTGCCAAGTCAGTTGCAAAAGCTTTACTCGGCATATTTACTAGGGTTGGCTTCCCTAAAGAAGTTGTGTCAGATCGTGGCAGCAACTTTATGTCGAAGTATATGCAGGCTATGTGGAAAGAATGTGGGGTCACCTACAAGTTCTCTTCTGCATATCACCCCCAGACCAATGGTCTGGTGGAACGTTTCAACAGAACGTTAAAGAGCATGATTGGGGCTCTGGAGGAGCCCCAGAGAAGAAAATGGGATCTTCTCTTACCATGCCTGCTGTTTGCCTACAGAGAGGTACCACAGGAGGGTGTTGGCTTCAGCCCCTTCGAACTTCTGTTCGGTCATCCCGTACGGGGACCCTTAGCCATCGTCAAAGAGGGATGGGAGATGCCCACTCCCCCTGTTACTACCAATGTAGTTGACTATGTGCTAGGGCTCAGAAAACGGATGGTACTCCTGATGGGCTTGGCTAGTGAAAAGTTGAAGGCAGGACAAGCGCTGGTGAAACATTGGTACGACCAGAAAGCTTCCTTAATTCACTTTACCCCTGGTCAGCAAGTCCTGATCATGAACCCTATAAGGCCTCGCGCTTTACAGGACAAATGGTCAGGCCCTTACACAGTGGTGGAGCCCCTGGGTGAGGTGAACTATTTAGTGGACCTTGGAAGGCCTGGACAGGCTCCAAAAGTGTTCCACGTAAATAGGCTGAAGGCTTTCGTCCCAAGAGTCGAAATCGCAGCACTGCTACTGGCGTCAGACGTTGAGGAAGAGGAGTCAGAACCTCTTCCCGACCTGTTCCAAAGCGGTCCTTCAGATAGCTCCGTTGAGGGTGTCCGAGTGGCCCCTCACCTGACTTCTGATCAGCAGGCTGAGGTGAAAAGTTTGCTTAGGCAGTTTTCCCCCCTGTTTTCACAGTCGCCTGGTTTGACACCTTGGTGCAAACATAACATTGACACAGGAGACAGTGTACCTACCAAAAGTAGGGGATACAGGATGTCGGATAAAGTACGGTCTTATATTAAGACCGAGGTCAACAAGATGTTAGACCTTGGGGTGATTGAACCCTCTAGTAGTCCTTGGTCCAGTCCTGTGGTTCTGGTTCCAAAAGCAGGCACTTCTGAATTGAGGTTCTGCGTGGATTACAGGGCTCTGAATGCTGTCACCAAGACAGACGCTCACCCCTTGCCTCGAACTGACGAGCTGGTGGATACCTTGGGTGCCTCCAAGTACCTCAGCACGTTTGACCTGACTGCGGGCTATTGGCAAATAGCTTTAGCAGAACATGCCAAGGAGAAGACAGCATTTTCAACTCCCGACGGGCTTTACCAATTCCGGGTAATGCCGTTCGGATTGAAGAATGCACCTGCCACTTTCCAGAGGCTTGTGAATCATGTGTTGAATGGGTTGGACGAATTCTGTCTTGCATATCTGGACGATATAGCAGTTTTCAGTGCCACCTGGGAAGACCATGTGAAACACCTCGGGATTGTGCTCCAGGCTCTTCAGAAAGCCCACTTGACCATAAAGGCGAGTAAATGCCAGATTGGACAAGGCTCAGTGGTTTACCTTGGGCATGAAGTAGGTGGAGGAAGGATACAGCCTCTCCCCAGTAAAGTACAAGCAGTACAAGACTGGCCTACCCCCACTACACAAACCCAAGTGAGAGCCTTCTTAGGACTCACGGGTTATTACCGCAATTTTATGGCAGACTATGGCACCATAGCTGCTCCTCTGACTGCCCTCACAACTCCGAAGAAACCCAAGAAGGTAACTTGGACTGACGAGTGTGAGAAGGCCTTCAATGGCTTGAAAGACTCCTTGTGCCAGGCCCCTGTGCTCAGGGCCCCTGATTATCAAAGACCTTTTATCGTGCAGACGGATGCCTCTGACACTGGGATAGGAGCTGTACTATCACAAGTAGATGAGAAGGGTAAGGAACACCCTATCGGTTTTATTAGTCGCCAGCTTAAGGACAGAGAGCTCAGATGGTCCACGGTAGAGAAAGAATGTTTCTCTGTTGTGTGGGCCCTAAGGAAGCTGCGGCCCTACCTCTATGGGACCCACTTCACTGTGCAGACTGACCATAAGCCGTTAAAGTGGCTAATGAACATGAAGGGGGAGAATCCAAAGTTGCTTAGGTGGTCCATAAGTCTACAAGGCTTCGACTTCACTATTGAGCATAGGCCAGGTGTCCAACATAGCAATGCTGATGGGTTGTCCAGAATGTTTTACCGACCTGAACAAGAGACTCATCCAGGGGTGGATTAGTTCCCCCTGTCCATAGTCTGGGAGGGGCGAGTGTTAGGAAAGATTTCGTTATTGTAGGGAACTTTCCTTCCATGTGGCAACCCCTAAACTTTTTGCTATTGTTTTCTACCTGTTTTCTTGACTTTGCCAGAGAAGTGCAGCCTTCTGCCGTACTCCTCTGGGCTTTCGCTCCTTTCTTACGGGGAAACTGACATGCCCTTAAGACAGTCAGTACCGGGGAACGCTGTTTCCCGTAGTTTCTTTTATCGTGTCGCCATTTTAGTGCAACACGACACAAGAGGGCACTGTAAGCTAAGTTACAGCTCTCTTGGGTCTCTAGCCTTCTACAGACCCTAGACACTCTTGTAGGATGGTTTTTGGATCGGTGCAAGTCATTCAGGGACTGGGCTGGTGGCAGCGATCATTTGGTTTATTTTGAGCTCCTTTTGCCGTTCTGAGCACCTTTTTGCCGCGAACACAAAAGGGTGGCCCGGCTACCCAAAATGGCCGGACCACGAGGCTCCTTTGTCTCGTCCACTGTCCGTCTTGCTCCCTTTACCTTCCCCCGGGTCAGGCGACCCGGGGCCTTCCTTATTTGGGCATGTAGTTTCCCGCGAAACACGGTTGCTTTCGCGGGCTTCTACATGTCGTTTGAGTGCCCCCAGGATGTGGGCTGGGCTGTCTGGTCCCAATACACATCCTGGGTGCCAGAGAGTCTAGGGTGGTGTGAATGCCTGGGACCACCGTGGTCCGTGATTGGTCCACGTATGGTATGTGTGTGGATGAGCGGATCTCCCATTGGCTCCCCTCCGTTTTGGCGCGAAGGGAACCGTGGATAAGAGGGAGCTGGAAACACCACTGCCATGTCGATCTCCTGAGTTCTTACGAACCCAGGGATACAGGAGCCAAGTATCCTGCGAACACGAGGCTGGACCGAGGAATCGCTGGTGACCCCCTGAAGAACTTCTGCTCCTCATTGCTGTCGTCCGGTGAAGCCCTTTCCACCTAAGATCGAACAAGAAGGCCTGTACTGGCGCTTCGACCTATTGGAATAGCAGGACCAGCTATTCCCGGCACCTTCATCAACTCCTGCCGTAAGCCTTCGGAAGTGTCTCTGGGCCATCCAGTTGACTGACCAGCTTACTAAGGAGTCCTGCTCTGTAATCGCCGACCGGTTGGGTGGTATTCTGAGTCCGGGGCACGCTCACACGCTTCGTTTGCTTAGCAACCCTAAGCTAGAGGTGAACGGTGCTCGTTTGGCTTGAATACACCCGGCCGTTCCGTTGCCCTGCCGTGGCGACAAAACTGTGCTTGTTTCTTCGATCGGGACGTCTTTTTACTCTGCACGACGACGAGACGTTCCCTGCTCTTCAGAACCTGCCAGAAGCTGCATCTATCGAGGAGAAGCTCGGGCCTGCTTGCTTCGGGGACCGGTGAGTAGATTAGCTAGGATCTGGTCGCCCTCCTGCAGTGCCCCTTGCTTTTCCCCGCTGTAAATACAGCTCCCCTTGTCCGTACTCGCGCCCTACTTCTGCCTCACAGTGGAGGCTGCGCTAGAGTCGCGGACCGTGTTCCCCTTCATTAGGGAACCCGACAGAGCTGTTCAACGTCCTCCGAAGAGCTTCACCTTCTGCCCATTGGCACCGGCGTGTGCAGGTACTTTTGAGCGCTAGGCTCCACTCTTCGTAGGGATTGGACTACCATCTAGTTAGGGGCCTCAGAAGGCGGACATATCACACGCATTGGTTCGCACTGCCTGTTTTCCTTCCCCTGCAGGTGGATAACATATTTCGTGCTGCTAATGCTGTGAAACTGTGTATTCTGTATATATATTGGGTGGATAGTGTATGTGTTGGTTTAATATCGTTGTATATTGCTGCTTTTACTGTGGTTATTAGTTTCAAGGCCTTATAATAAATGTGTATCTATTTTTGATATAAACAACTGTTTGGAGTAGTTTGTAAGCGCTCTTGCTTTGTGTGCTCATTGCGGGCTTTCAGTCACCCTCACCCCTCTTGAGACCTAGTCTTGACCGCCGCGATCGCTACCTTGATTGGTCTGGCTTGTCCAGAGGTTACCCTGTTCCAAGTAATTAGGTTGGCCTTCTGAACTTCTGCGCCACCAGGACAGAGTTCAGAAATCCGTCTTAACACTTCCTATAGCATGAGATGTGATATCCAACTCCTTCCCATTCCAATCCTGAGACCCTTCCGATAGCATGAGATGTGATATCTCAATGCTTCCAATACCAAGCCTGAGATCCTTCCTATAACATGAGATGTGATATCCAAATCCTTCCCCTTCCAAACCTGAGACACTCCCTTTAGCATGAGATGTGATATCCAACTCCTTCCCATTCCAATCCTGAGACCCTTATGATAGCAGGAGATGTGATATCTCAATGCCTCTAATACCAAACCTGAGATCCTACCTCTAACATGAAATGTGATATCCAACTCCTTCCCTTTCCAAACCTGAGACCCTTCCTTTATCATGAGATGTGATATCCAACTCCTTCCCATTCCAATCCTGAGACCCTTCCCATATCATGAGATTTGTTATCTCAATGCTTCTAATATCAAACTTAAGACCCTCCCTATAGCATGAGATGTATCATCCAAGTCCTTCCCATTCCAATCCTGAGACTATTCCTATAGCATGAGATGTGATATCTCAATGCTTCTAATACCAAACCTGAGACCCTTCCTATAACATGAGATGGGATATCCAACTCCTTCCCCTTCCAATCCTGAGACCCTTCCGATAGCAGAGATGTGATATCTCAATGCTTATACCAAACCTGAGACCCTTTCTATGGCCTGAGATGTCATATACAACTCCTTCCCATTCCAATCCTGAGACCCTTCCTATAGCATGAGATGTGATGTCTCAATGCTTATACCAAACCTGAGACCCTTCCTATAGCATATGTGATATCCAACTCCTTCCCATTCCAAACATGAGACCCTTCCTTTAGCAAGAATGTAATATCCAACTCCTTCCCATTCCAATCCTGACACCCTTCTGATAGCATGAGATGTGATATTTCAATGCCTCTAATACCAAACCTGAGATCCTTCCTATAGCATGTGATGTGATATTTCAATGCTTCTAATACCAAACCTGAGATCCTTCCTATGACATGAGATGGGATATCCAATTCCTTCCCATTCCAAACCTGAGACCCTTCCTACAGCATGCAATGTGATATCTCAATGCTTCTAATACCAAACCTGAGACCCGTTCTATAACATGAGATGGGATATCCAACTCCTTCCCGTTCCAAACCTGAGACCCTTCCTATAGCATGAGATGTGATATCCAACTCCTTCCCATTCCAATCCTGAGACCCTTCCGATAGCATGAGATGTGATATCTCAATGCTTCTAATACCAAACCTGAGATCCTTCCTATAACATGAGATGTGATATCCAAATCCTTCCCCTTCCAAACCTGAGACCCTCCCTATAGTTTGAGAGGTGATATCCAACTCCTTCCCATTCCAATCCTGTGACCCTTCCGATAGCATGAGATGTGATATCTCAATGCCTCTAATACCAAACCTGAGATCCTTCCTCTAACATGAAATGTGATATCCAACTCCTTCCCATTCCAAACATGAGACCCTTCCTATAGAAAGAATGTAATATCCAACTCCTTCCCATTCCTATCCTGAGACCATTCCTATAGCATGCAATGTGATATCTCAATGCTTCTAATACCAAACCTGAGATCCTTCCTATGACATGAGATGTGATATCCAATTCCTTCCCATACCAAACCTGAGACCCTTCGTACAGCATGCGATGTGATATCTCAATGCTTCTAATACCAAACCTGAGACCCATCCTATAACATGAGATGGGATATCCAACTCCTTCCCCTTCCAAACCTGAGACCCTTCCTATAGCATGAGATGTGATATCCAACTCCTTCCCATTCCAATCCTGAGACCCTTCCGATAGCATGAGATGTGATATCTCAATGCTTCTAATACCAAACCTGAGATCCTTCCTATAACATGAGATGTGATATCCAAATCCTTCCCCTTCCAAACCTGAGACCCTCCCTATAGTTTGAGAGGTGATATCCAACTCCTTCCCATTCCAATCCTGAGACCCTTCCGATAGCATGAGATGTGATATCTCAATGCCTCTAATAATACCAAACCTGAGATCCTTCCTCTAACATGAAATGTGATATCCAACTCCTTCCCATTCCAAACATGAGACCCTTCCTATAGAAAGAATGTAATATCCAACTCCTTCCCATTCCTATCCTGAGACCATTCCTATAGCATGCGATGAGATATCTCAATGCTTCTAATACCAAACCTGAGATCCTTCCTATGACATGAGATGTGATATCCAATTCCTTCCCATTCCAACCTGAGACCCTTCCTATAGCATGAGATGGGATATCCAACTCCATCCAAATCCAATCCTGAGACCCTTCCGATAGCATGAGATGTGATATCTCAATGCTTATACCAAACCTGAGACCCTTCCTATAGCATGAGATGTGATATCCAACTTCTTCCCATGCCAATCCTGAGACCCTTCCTATAACATGAGATGTGATGTATCAATGCTTCTAATACCAAACCTGAGATCTTTCCTATAAAATGAGATGTGATATCCAACTCCTTCCCATTCCAAATATGAGACCCTTCCTATAGCATGAGATGTGATATCTCAATGCTTATACCAAACCTGAGACCCTTCCTATAGCTTGAGATGTGATATCCAACTCCTTCCCATTCCAACCTGAGACCCTTCCTACAGCATGCAATATGATATCTCAATGATTCTAATAACAAACCTGAGACCCGTCCTATAACATGAGATGGGATATCCAACTCCTTCCCATTCCAATCCTGAGACACTTCCGATAGCAGAGATGTGATATCTCAATGCTTATACCAAACCTGAGACCCTTCCTATAACATGAGATGTGATATCCAACTCCTTCCCGTTCCAAACCTGCGACCCTTCCTATAGCATATATGATATCCAACTCCTTCCCATTCCAAATGAGACCCTTCCTATAGCAAGAAAGTAATATCCAACTCCTTCCCTTTCCAATCCTGAGACCATTCCTATAGCATGAGATGTGATATCTCAATGCTTCTAATACCAAACCCGAGATCCTTCCTATGACATGAGATGTGATATGCAATTCCTTCCCATTCCAAACCTGAGACCCTTCGTACAGCATGCGATGTGATATCTCAATGCTTCTAATACCAAACCTGAGACCCATCCTATAACATGAGATGGGATATCCAACTCCTTCCCCTTCCAAACCTGAGACCCTTCCTATAGCATGAGATGTGATATCCAACTCCTTCCCATTCCAATCCTGAGACCCTTCCGATAGCATGAGATGTGATATCTCAATGCCTCTAATAATACCAAACCTGAGATCCTTCCTCTAACATGAAATGTGATATCCAACTCCTTCCCATTCCAAACATGAGACCCTTCGTATAGAAAGAATGTAATATCCAACTCCTTCCCATTCCTATCCTGAGACCCTTCCTATAGTATGAGATGTGATATCTCAATGCTTATACCAAACCTGAGACCCTTCCTATAGCTTGAGATGTGATATCCAACTCCTTCCCATTCCAAACCTGAGACCCTTCGTACAGCATGCGATGTGATATCTCAATGCTTCTAATACCAAACCTGAGACCCATCCTATAACATGAGATGGGATATCCAACTCCTTCCCCTTCCAAACCTGAGACCCTTCCTATAGCATGAGATGTGATATCCAACTCCTTCCCATTCCAATCCTGAGACCCTTCCGATAGCATGAGATGTGATATCTCAATGCCTCTAATAATACCAAACCTGAGATCCTTCCTCTAACATGAAATGTGATATCCAACTCCTTCCCATTCCAAACATGAGACCCTTCCTATAGAAAGAATGTAATATCCAACTCCTTCCCATTCCTATCCTGAGACCCTCCCTATAGTATGAGATGTGATATCTCAATGCTTATACCAAACCTGAGACCCTTCCTATAGCTTGAGATGTGATATCCAACTCCTTCCCATTCCAATCCTGAGACCCTTCCTAGAGCGTGAGATGTGATATCTCAATGCCTCTAATACCAAACCTGAGATCCTTCCTCTAACATGAAATGTGATATCCAACTCCTTCCCCTTCCAAACCTGAGAGCCTTCGTATAGCATGAGATATGATATCCAAGTCCTTCCCATTCCAATCCTGAGACCCTTCCTATAACATGAGATGTGATATCCAACTCCTTCCCATTCCAACCTGAGACCCTTCCTTTAGCATGAGATGGGATATCCAACTCCTTCCAAATCCAATCCTGATACTCTTCCGATAGCATGAGATGTGATATCCCAATGCTTCTACCAAACCTGAGACCCATACTATGGCATGAGATGTGCTATCAAACTCCTTCCCATTCCAATCCTGAGACCCTTCCTATAGCTTGAGATATGACATCCAACTCCTTCCCATTCCAATTCTGAGACCCTTCCTATACCATGAGACTTGATATCTCAATGCTTCTAATACCAAACCTGAGACCCGTCCTATAACATGAGATGTGATATCCAAATCCTTCCCCTTCCAAACCTTAGACCCTTCCTTTATCATGAGATGTGATATCCAACTCCTTCCCATTCCAATCCTGAGACCCTTCCCATATCATGAGATTTGTTATCTCAATGCTTCTAATATCAAACTTAAGACCCTCCCTATAGCATGAGATGTATCATCCAAGTCCTTCCCATTCCAATCCTGAGACTATTCCTATAGCATGAGATGTGATATCTCAATGCTTCTAATACCAAACCTGAGACCCTTCCTATAACATGAGATGGGATATCCAACTCCTTCCCCTTCCAATCCTGAGACCCTTCCGATAGCAGAGATGTGATATCTCAATGCTTATACCAAACCTGAGACCCTTTCTATGGCCTGAGATGTCATATACAACTCCTTCCCATTCCAATCCTGAGACCCTTCCTATAGCATGAGATGTGATGTCTCAATGCTTATACCAAACCTGAGACCCTTCCTATAGCATATGTGATATCCAACTTCTTCCCATTCCAAACATGAGACCCTTCCTTTAGCAAGAATGTAATATCCAACTCCTTCCCATTCCAATCCTGACACCCTTCTGATAGCTTGAGATGTGATATTTCAATGCCTCTAATACCAAACCTGAGATCCTTCCTATAGCATGTGATTTGATATTTCAATGCTTCTAATACCAAACCTGAGATCCTTCCTATGACATGAGATGGGATATCCAATTCCTTCCCATTCCAAACCTGAGACCCTTCCTACAGCATGCGATGTGATATCTCAATGCTTCTAATACCAAACCTGAGACCCGTTCTATAACATGAGATGGGATATCCAACTCCTTCCCGTTCCAAACCTGAGACCCTTCCTATAGCATGAGATGTGATATCCAACTCCTTCCCATTCCAATCCTGAGACCCTTCCGATAGCATGAGATGTGATATCTCAATGCTTCTAATACCAAACCTGAGATCCTTCCTATAACATGAGATGTGATATCCAAATCCTTCCCCTTCCAAACCTGAGACCCTCCCTATAGTTTGAGAGGTGATATCCAACTCCTTCCCATTCCAATCCTGTGACCCTTCCGATAGCATGAGATGTGATATCTCAATGCCTCTAATACCAAACCTGAGATCCTTCCTCTAACATGAAATGTGATATCCAACTCCTTCCCATTCCAAACATGAGACCCTTCCTATAGAAAGAATGTAATATCCAACTCCTTCCCATTCCTATCCTGAGACCATTCCTATAGCATGCAATGTGATATCTCAATGCTTCTAATACCAAACCTGAGATCCTTCCTATGACATGAGATGTGATATCCAATTCCTTCCCATACCAAACCTGAGACCCTTCGTACAGCATGCGATGTGATATCTCAATGCTTCTAATACCAAACCTGAGACCCATCCTATAACATGAGATGGGATATCCAACTCCTTCCCCTTCCAAACCTGAGACCCTTCCTATAGCATGAGATGTGATATCCAACTCCTTCCCATTCCAATCCTGAGACCCTTCCGATAGCATGAGATGTGATATCTCAATGCTTCTAATACCAAACCTGAGATCCTTCCTATAACATGAGATGTGATATCCAAATCCTTCCCCTTCCAAACCTGAGACCCTCCCTATAGTTTGAGAGGTGTGTTGTAAGTGGAAAAAGGACAGAGCCCCTTTAAGAAGGAAGCCCAGGACTATGGGAGGGAGCGGGAGGCAGGAGGAAGGGGAGGAGCAAGGGAAGGGAAACGGCAGTAAGAGCATGGAGGAATAAAGGGAAGGTTGGAGAGGCAATGGCTCCTGTGTCTGTCATTCGGTGTGCGTGTGAATGGCCCACCTCAGCAGTATAACAACTGGCGACGAAGGGAAACGTCCCACGCCGTGGAGGAAACGGTACGGGTGACACCCCATGCTCCCGCAGGTAGAAGGGCCTGGGTGCCCAGCAGCAGTAGGGGCCTGTGCGCCCAGCAGTAATGGAGGGCCCGTGCGCCCAGCAGAACAGGAAGACGGAGGGCCCGGGAGCCCTGCAACGGAGGAGTACGGGTGCAGGACCTGCATACCCACCGGCATCCGGGGGCCCGTGTGCCCGCAGTGACCGAGGGCCGGCGCGCCCGCAGTAACGGAGGGCCTGTGCGCTCGTAGTGTGGAACGGCCCGTGAGCCCAGCAGTGGAGGAGGGCCCGTGAGCCCAGCAGTGAAAGTGGGCCCGTGAGCCCAGCAGTGGAAGCGGGCCCGTGAGCCCAGCAGTGAAAGCGGGCCCGTGAGCCCAGCAGTGAAAGTGGGCCCGTGAGCCCAGCAGTGAAAGCGGGCCCGTGAGCCCAGCAGTGTGGAAGGGCCCGTGAGCCCAGCAGTGGAGGAGGGCCCGTGAGCCCAGCAGTGTGGAAGAGCCCGTGGCCGTGAGCCCAGCAGTGGGGAAGGGCCCATGCGCCCAGCAGTGGTGGAGGGCCCGTGTGCCCAGCAGCAGTAGTGGAGGGCCCGGGTGCCCAGCAGCAACAGGGGCCCGTGTGCCCAGCTGTGTCTGGGGGCCCGAGAGCCCGCAGTGAAGACAGACGGGCCTGCGAGCCCAGCAACCAATGGTGGCCGCGTGTGCCCGGCAGCTGCCGAGAGCCGTGCGCCTGCAGTGAGGAGGGGCCCGTGTGCCCAGCAACGGAGGAGACGGAGGACCCGTTCGCCCACAACAGAGAGAGACCGGTGAGGAGCTCCGGAGGAGGGCCCGTGTGCCCCGCAGTGAAGAGGAACACAAGAAAAGGACCTGTGTGCCCAGCAGCTTGAAGGGCGCGTGTGCCCCGCAGCCCAACAGCGGCCTGTGCGCCCTGTCGGAGGGCCTGTGAGCCCAGAAGTGACCGAGGAAGGCCTGTGTGCCCGTCGCTGATCTGAGGCCCAGTGTGCCTCGAGAAGCTGAGGCCCGAGCGCCTTGAGAAGGTGAGGCCCGTGCGCCTCGAGAGGAAGAGGCCCGTGTGCCTGGGAAGACGAAGAGGGCCCGTGCGCCCGTCATCGACCGGAGGCCCGTGTGCCGTGAAGGTGAAGCCCGTGCGCCTCGAGACGGAGAGGCCCGTGTGCCTGGAAAGCGAGGAGAAAGCGCCGGAGGATCCAGGCGGGCCCGTGCGCCCAGGAGAGAAGAGCCAACACCGTGACGCGAGAAGACCCGCTGGCCCGCGGCAACCACACAGCAAGTAAGGTGTCGGGGAAAGGGAACCTCGCGTCTCCACATGTTACATTCAAACACATACGGGAAAACCACATTCCGACCAAAAGGGAAATCCCCGTGTCTCCCCACGTGACATCCCAAGGGACAATTAAGTAAGAAAGATACGAATCCCCGTGTTTCCCCACGTGACACCCAAGGGGATAAGAAGCTAAGAACGCTACGGCAGAAGGGAATCCCTGTGTCTCCCTGTGTGACATTAAAGCAATTGTGCGACAGAGACCGCCACAGCAGAGAGGGGAACCCTGTGTCTCCCATGGGTGACACCCCTACAGACGACAGAGATAAACCAAAACAAAGAAGGGACTCCCAAAGCCAAAGAAGGAGGGAAACCCCATGTCTCCCCAAGTGACATTCAAAAATAAAGGAGTGAGCCACGCTACGAGGGAGAAGGAAACCCCGTGTCTCCCCACACGTAACATTTAAAGAGACCATACAGTTAAACCAAACCACAACAAAAGAAAGAAAGCCTGTGCTTCCCACGTGAGACCCACACAGGAACCCATAGCACCAAGAGTCAACTGTGACCAACGCCCACGTGCCACCCGACTAACGAAAGCAGACCAAGCGACACCATCATGTCGGCCCCGGATGCAGCGGACCCCAATGCCCAACCACCAGTACCAGGAGCACCCTCCTCTCACGCAAGCCTAATGAGGAGACCTGCCCCATTCACATTAAACCCACGTCACGACCAGGGCCAACGATGGGAAGAGTGGATGGAAGAATTTGAGGACTTCGTAGGTGCAATTGGGAACAAAGACCCGCCAAACAAACTTAGCATATTTAGGAACCTGGTAGGAAAAGAGGTAAAGGACATCATCAAGACAATCCCAGCTACAGACAAAACCACGTACCAACGTCTCCTCGGTGCACTAAACGACAAACTCATAACAGGATCCAACAAAGACTACGAACGCCTTGCATTCAACCAACACAGGCAGCGTCCACACGAATCGATTGGGGAGTTCGTCATACGTCTCCAGCAGAAGATAGGAGACTGCGACTTCGCCAACTTCAATGATGAAGAAGCTATAAGACTAAGGATCATAGAAGGGTGCACCTCGTCAACGCTCATGAAACACCTTCTCATAAAGCCCCTACCCCTAGCGAAAATACTGAATATGGCAAAAACATACGAGAGAGTTGAGGTACAGGCAGACACCATTGAAAGGAAAATGGAACACGACGCCATCGCAGCCCTCACGGAAGAGCGACCGCAATACTCTGAGCCCACTCGACCCTGGACAAGGAGGAAACCGAGAAGACACTGGCCAGAAAGCCCAGACACAGAACAATACCACGGGCGAGGGTGGAAACACACCCACAGACAACCATACCCAGCCTTTGGACGAACATGCTGGCGCTGTGGCCAGGAAGGCCACCTTCAGAGAATGTGCAGGGCAAGACCACCCACAAGCTCGACATGCCAACCCACACCCCAGGCAAGAGACCCGAGTGCACCTAGAGCACGGTTAGACATCAGGAAAGACATCAAGGCCGTGAACACCAGCCCACCCAGAAGTCTCAGGAATGCACACCCCCTCGACCCTTACGGACCAGCACTTGGCGCAAGAACCCCACCCGTTCTGCCAGAGGACTATGAGCTTCGCAACCGCCCAGTGCCCTTGGAAATATCGTACGAGGGGGGGGAAATAGAAGTCACAGAAAACTGCACTACAAGACAACCGTACCAGACAAGAGTGGAAGAATACCCCCTAGACAAACCCCAAGACAATGCCGCCCAATGGAGGACAGCACAGACAGAACAGACCAAAGGACAGTCACGACGTGACCCAAACCAAGGAGACCGCAGAGTGCTGGACACCATCCGCATGATACCAAGTCCCGCCAGAGGACACAGCCGTCTCAGTCACCGTACAGCACTACAGCACGCACTCATCAACGTCCACTACAGGTCATTCAAAGTAACCCACAAGAAGGACTACGTGCCCAAAGAGCAGGTGACAACTATGACAGAGAACTACGGCAAAATGACGCCAAAGGAC